>NC_064640.1:608089567-609296067 GCF_023864345.2 Schistocerca serialis cubense | reverse complement strand
ATGAGGAAGTATTGAACATGATTGGGGAGAAGAGAAGTTTGTGGCACAACTTGACCAGAAGACGGGATCGGTTGGTAGGACATGTTCTGAGGCATCAAGGGATCACCCATTTAGTATTGGAGGGCGGCGTGGAGGGTAAAAATCGTAGAGGGAGACCAAGAGATGAATACACTAAGCAGATTAAGAAGGATGTAGATTGCAGTAGGTACTGGGAGATGAAGAAGCTTGCACAGGATAGAGTAGTATGGAGAGCTGCATCAAACCAGTCTCAGGACTGAAGACCACAACAACAACAACAACAACAACCCCAATTCTCGTGTCACATCCGTGGCACTCACTCTACTATTCCGCGAAAATACAAAACGAGCTGCCCTTCATTGAACGTACTCGATTCCCTCTGTCAGTTCTATCTGATGTGGATTTCACACCGTTCAGCAGTACTCTAGAAGAGGACGGCTAACAGTAGTGTAGGCAGTGTCTTTAGTAATTGTAAAATATAAACTTTCACGTCCAGAAATGTCATACTTAATCAAATATTCATGACTATTATTCCGCGGTCAGGTAGATTTTCAATTAAAATCCAACGTTTCGTCCGCATCTGCGAGGACAACAGTGGTAGTCGAAAAGTGTGTCGAATCATTCTTCATAATAAAGGATATTTATTAATGGGAAATCCATCCGATCAAGACATAATAACTCAGAACATATTAGTAATTGACTATCCTGAGTAGAATTCTTACTTTTCAGAGTGTTTTGAAAATAAATAGCACCCTTTGTTCGCTTGCCCCACAATGTTATCTATGTGATCGTTCCAAGTTAGGTTGTTCGTAGTTTGATTCCTTAAGTATTTAGTTGAATTCGTAACCTTTATATTTGTGTGGTGTATGTTGTAATCGAAAGTTAGCGGATTCTTTTTAGTACTCATGTGGATGACTTCACACTCTCCATGATTTACAGTTAATTTCCGGTTTTCGCACCATACATATATCTTGTCTAAATCATCTTTAATTTGATTCTGATCGTCTGATAATCACGCTAAATATTTTACTACTTGATGGAGCAATTCTGCTTCCTCTTACGAGCAGGCAGTGTCTCTTTATTGGTATATTCCATTGAGTGAACGTCGTTTGAAGTTGTAAGAGAATTCAATGAGGTTTGACCCTGTGATTGATTTAAACCACGCAACGGGTTCTGAGTAAGCACAGTAAGAATGACCACGGAATAAATTTGATTCATAATTCAAAAAGGCATTTGTAAAGCGGGAAAGTTATTTTCATTAATCACAAGAGATCGAAAGGAGTTGTGAAAAGCACGTATTCTAAAAGACTAGCGAATCATTCTTCATCGAAAAGGACATTTATTAACACGAAGTATTTTCTCCTCAACTCCAGCAAACATTTAACAAACAGAAATCACCTTAATATAGCGGTTCATTATGGGCATTCACGTTTAAACCAATTCTATAAACACTGTTCTGGCAGCAAACGATTGTTCCGTCAGAAAGATTGGACACGGTCGCTCTAGTAAAAACATTAAAATCCCAGACACTCGCTACAACACTGGATCGACCACCCTAGAAAATAAATTGACCAATAATTCCTACGAACGGCGAAAACTTGCGGCAGACCTGGTTTGTAACTATTCATTCTGCTGAAGAAAATCTGTAGAGCGCAATGGAGAAATCCTAACAGGTGTAGCTAATGATAAACAAGCTGCCCGACTGTAGACTAAATTGAAAACGGATAAAATTTACACACGCGAAATTTATCTACACAGCTTCAATGAAAATGAAATTTAATTACTTTTCAGATTATCTACATTACGAAATGAACCAATTAACCGGATCCCCAAACAAAATGTTTTACCCTAAGTGCACTCGAGTGCAGCACTTGTTACCACACCGTCAGAGCACAACTTACTGTTCCCAAAAACCTTCTAAAACATCCCAGACGCTGTGCTGCGGTGCAACCTGCTTGTGTAGGGGTGTCCACCAGGCAGTCGCCATAAGAAGCGAACATCTGACGATAAACGCTCCGCTGGTTGCGTGTATGCTAAAGATGCCAGTTCCGATTACTCAGCCTCCCACCAGCTTCCCGAACAAAAGTTCGAAGCAAGAATTTACTGAAAAAATTTGTTGTGTTCGGTCCGATCACAGTATAACAGGATCCATGCAATCAAATGCCGTGCAAAGATCACAAAAATAACCGATGACGATATTTTATTATTATGGCTTGTAATACTGGGTGACTTAAAGTATAAATAGCAACCTCAGTCGAGCAGCCCTTCTGGAATCCTGTGATATGCTAAGTAAGTTGTTTCTGCTTGGATTGGAGATTATTCTTCAGTACATTAATTTTTTTTAATGTTTTGGAAAAAGATGTCAGTAAAGAAACTGGTCAATAAATTTTGAAGACTTTCTTTCATCTTCTCATATAAAGAGGTTTTACAACGGCAAGTTTGGTATGTATGGGAAAATTCCGCGAGCTAGTGTCACATTACATATGTCACTGAGAATGTTACTTATTAACTTATAACATTGAGTATTCTAAAATTGAGTAAAACAGACTTTATTGCAACAGATGTTTAGTTTGGTTGGCAGCCGGTTTCGGTGCGTAATTTAGACCATCTTCAGTCCATAAGCACTGTAATACAACAGTAATACATGTTCAAAAGTATTTCGGTAAAAATAAACGGTTACATGGCTAAACATCTAGGATAAAAACTACAAAAATAACAGAATAAAATGTTATACCCATAATGGCGTCCGGTGGAGGTGCACGGAGCATGATCTGCAAGAACAAGAACGTCAACTGCTGAATTACGCAGCATGACCCCGGAATTTACATTGTACGCTCCGCACATCGTTGACACCTAGTTACTTACTTATTACGTGAAGTACGTTATTTTAAACGGTATAATTATAATTTACAAGAAAAACAGACACTAAAAAATGCAGACAGAAAGTAGATACACTCCTGGAAATTGAAATAAGAACACCGTGAATTCATTGTCCCAGGAAGGGGAAACTTTATTGACACATTCCTGGGGTCAGATACATCACATGATCACACTGACAGAACCACAGGCACATAGACACAGGCAACAGAGCATGCACAATGTCGGCACTAGTACAGTGTATATCCACCATTCGCAGTAATGCAGGCTGCTATTCTCCCATGGAGACGATCGTAGAGATGCTGGATGTAGTCCTGTGGAACGGCTTGCCATGCCATTTCCACCTGGCGCCTCAGTTGGACCAGCGTTCGTGCTGGACGTGCAGACCGCGTGAGACGACGCTTCATCCAGTCCCAAACATGCTCAATGGGGGACAGATCCGGAGATCTTGCTGGCCAGGGTAGTTGACTTACACCTTCTAGAGCACGTTGGGTGGCACGGGATACATGTGGACGTGCATTGTCCTGTTGGAACAGCAAGTTCCCTTGCCGGTCTAGGAATGGTAGAACGATGGGTTCGATGACGGTTTGGATGTACCGTGCACTATTCAGTGTCCCCTAGACGATCACCAGTGGTGTACGGCCAGTGTAGGAGATCGCTCCCCACACCATGATGCCGGGTGTTGGCCGTGTGTGCCTCGGTCGTATGCAGTCCTGATTGTGGCGCTCACCTGCACGGCGCCAAACACACATACGACCATCATTGGCACCAAGGCAGAAGCGACTCTCATCGCTGAAGACGACACGTCTCCATTCGTCCCTCCATTCACGCCTGTCGCGACACCACTGGAGGCGGGCTGCACGATGTTGGGGCGTGAGCGGAAGACGGCCTAACGGTGTGCGGGACCGTAGCCCAGCTTCATGGAGACGGTTGCGAATGGTCCTCGCCGATACCCCAGGAGCAACAGTGTCCCTAATTTGCTGGGAAGTGGCGGTGCGGTCCCCTACGGCACTGCGTAGGATCCTACGGTCTTGGCGTGCATCCGTGCGTCGCTGCGGTCCGGTCCCAGGTCGACGGGCACGTGCACCTTCCGCCGACCACTGGCGACAACATCGATGTACTGTGGAGACCTCACGCCCCACGTGTTGAGCAATTCGGCGGTACGTCCACCCGGCCTCCCGCATGCCCACTATACGCCCTCGCTCAAAGTCCGTCAACTGCACATACGGTTCACGTCCACGCTGCATGCTACCAGTGTTAAAGACTGCGATGGAGCTACGTATGCCACGGCAAACTGGCTGACACTGACGGCGGCGGTGCACAAATGCTGCGCAGCTAGCGCCATTCGACGGCCAACACCGCGGTTCCTGGTGTGTCCGCTGTGCCGTGCGTGTGATCATTGCTTGTACAGCCCTCTCGCAGTGTCCGGAGCAAGTATGGTGGGTCTGACACACCGGTGTCAATGTGTTCTTTTTTCCATTTCCAGGAGTGTACATAATGATAGCAGAGATAGATGTATTGGAAACCATGGCAATGACCTGACGATATCGACAATTACGGTGCAGCTAGGCTCTCCATAGACAGCGTACTAGAGGACAGACAAAGACTACAGAATTATGACGAATACGAGTTGTTTTGAGATTATTTGATGAAGATACTGTATGTAACTATTCTGTGACTAGGAGCTACAGAAAATAGTTGAAGACGGATCTGTAAACAGTTGAGTAATACGTTGTATAAGGATCAAACTGTAATCAAATTTACATCAACTTTATTTAACAGAGTGGAAGATCCATTGCAGATAATTTCCACGTAAGTTACTTTAAAGTGAGTGTGATTCATGCATGATGTGTACATCCCCACGAAACTACATTATCTTTTTTATCCAATTATTTTGGGACTCGTTAATATATAAATTTAGAAAATAATCTTTCCTACAATACAAATATCAAGATAATTTGGTTTTGTAATTCATGTTCACAAAAATGCTTGTAATGAACTAAATCTTAGTTTAATCCGCTTTGTATTTAGGTTTATCATTATTTATGAACCAGTACAGAAAACAAATCGACCAACTTATAATTCAATTATTCAAGTAAACATTTTTCCACATTTTCTGTTGAATCTTTACACAATTGCAGCATTCATATCTGTTAAAGTAGAATAATTCGAGGTCACCAAAGATTTATTTCAAAAGACTTGAGTACAGTGGGACAATACTCTCATAAATGAACACTTCAACGGAACTCTAACAAAAATGAATCCATTTGCTTTCATCTGAGTAATATCCTAGCCAACCAACAACTGGACGTATTTTTCAAAGGTAATCACTTGTTTATAAGAAATATCCACGATATCTTGGAGTTAAACTATCATTTAAACAGCTAAACTGAGATCAAAAAGTAACATTCTGCAAATGTTACATGGTGCAATATGAGGGTCTGCAGCTTTGACCTTAAGATCATCCTCCATCGGCCCTATTCATTCCGGGGCAGAATATTGCAGCTCTGTCTGGATAAACAGCAGCCACCTGAAGAGAGTAGATATGTAGCTAAATCAAACAAAGCGGTTTGTTACTGACATATTCGAGTCCACTCCAATATTCTGGCTGCATACCCTCAGCTGCATGGAACCTTCTAATCTGAGAAGCAAAAGTAATCTTCTGAGGGAACATAACAACATCTACAGCAAAGAGGAGCTGCCAATTCATGACAATACAATTGCTATCTAAATAAACGGACTCCGCACCAGACATAACACATTAAGAACAAGTAGCAACTTGATGGGCATAACTTCAATCACCACAAAGCTTGGACACAAGAGTGATATAATATGAACCCTCCAGGACTCCAGAGCGTTCTCCAAGCCAACAACAAAACATGAGAACTTGACCAGCGCTAGAGGACTCGGACTCCACTTAACAGGATCCAGAACAGCACTGGGATATGCAGTGACCTAATACACATATGGGTAAAGACTACCACTGGGGAGTTCACCTGTGGCTTTCTAAGACAGTCAGACCCATTGTTGAAGATTGCCCTCAAAATTCATATCCTGCATGGACAGTAAAGCACTTGTGATAAATTATATAAATATTGTGTCTGTAAACTGAAAAACTATGTATGTATTGTGTTTTAAAATATAAAATCATTTTTAATTGACTCATAATTAATAATAAAACTTACTAATGTAGTTTTCCATGTACTATTTAAATACTATATTATAAAATTTCATTCCATTACACACTTGGAGATCTCTGGGAGATCTATTTTCAAGGACACATTGAAATGCATCATCAACATTTTTTAATATTTTCAAGTTAGATCAGAATACACCATGCAAATTTATAAGCAAAACGATCAGTAACTGCTAATACAGTATGTACTTTAATCTTTATTAATCGCTGAATTACCTTTCAGTCTTCCTCAAGTTATTTCCAAGAAATAACTAGGTGTACTGCTTCAAACTAGAGGACCACGATCGACTCTGGGTACGATGCTACAAACAGGGAGCATAGCCCGAGCCCCGCGCGTAATGCTTGCTGCTTTCACCAGTCAGCGACACGCAGAAACGAACCGTGAATGTCGAGGAACCCACCGGGCACAAACCTTTGAGTATCCATACAGATGGACGTTCTATCAGAAATACCAAGAGAGACGTTTAGTTGAGCAGCGAGGTGTTTGACTGTGATCCGTCGATGACCCCAAATGAGAGATTCTGTACGTTCCCACATTGCAGGAGTCAGAGCTGTGTGCGGCAGGCCGACTCGCGGGAGATCGGACAGGTTTGCACGAGCTTGTTGCGATGATGCCAGACGCCTCACCCAACGACTCACAGTGCTTTTTTTTCACTGACAGGTCTCCGTAGGAATTCCGCAAGCGCCTATGAGGTAAGTGTATGTAAAGTCTGCCCGGCACTCCCTGACGCCCGAACAAAATCAACGGCGCGTGGGCGCCTGCCGCTATTTGATTGATATGAAAATCGTGGACAATTCTTTACGGGACAAAATCGTCACAGATGGCGAGATCTGATTTCACCTGTGACCTACCAATAAAAAACAAAGTACAGAATGGGCCTCTGATGGTTCGGGAAGACTGAAGAAGATGCGAAAGGCAAAATCGAAAGTGAAGACAATACTCACACATAAAGGGAATTTGTACCCACGGGCGCTGTAAATCCACAGCGTTATTTTAGTGTCATAATCGCTTGTACAGAGGGTTTTCCAGCAATAATGGAAGGGAAGGGATTCTTCTTTCTGTACGATAATGCGCCCGCTCACCCGGCTGATGCTGTTTATAGCGAAAAAAAAAAGAGTACCAGTTCTCAATTACCTTTCACATTCATCCTATTTAGCCTCGTGTGACTTTTTTGTATTCCCAGGAACAAAAATTCACATGGAGAGTCCACGCATTTACCACGTAACCGGTAACCGAAATTTAAGCCATTGGGACGCGCGAGTTGAACAAAATCTCAAAGAAGGACTTTTCCGACAGTTTCACATGGGTGTTTGAGCGGGCTGTGCGTTGTACACATTAGGGGCAGACTATGTAGAGGATTTTAAGCATTAAAACACCATCTTAACATTGCTCTATTTTTTACTAGCCCAGTATCCAAACTTCTTGGAATGACACGGTGTTACTTATGCGGCGTTTTACGTGGGTTAAAGAGTATTGTTTTTCTCGTGAATGCTGTCGAAACCACTCAATTTGTCTGAACACGGCAGTTGAGCTGCCACACAAAACGTAAGAGAAGAGTAGTTAGTACTGTTTTCACACGTTAATGAGGACACATAACAGTGATCCCGAGAGACTAGGGTACTCATACTTCAGAAAGAAAGTGGACATAAGTATTACTTAGGTGTAACGATGTGTAGATGTCGATAAAACCGTTCCTCTCTCGATCCGAATTTCTACAATGAATGGCTGAGTTCGTTGAGGAACATATTATCTGATATGGTATTACTTAGGTGTGACGATGTGTAGATGTCGATAAAACCGTTCCTCTCTTGATCCGAATTTCTACAATGAATGTCTGAATTCGTTGAGGAACATATTATCTGATATGGTATTTCCTGTCCACAATGAATCCATACTAATATTAGAAATTTGGAAATAAATCTGTCTCTTACGCTTTCACTACTATGCCGTTGAACCGATTTTGATCAAATTTGGATTGGACATAGCTTGAACCCTGATGAAGAAGATGGGCTACTTTAGAAACTGTGTGTACAACATATTTATTGATTTGAAGAATAGAACGAGAAATATGGAACAATAATTACTCTTAGAAAGTGCTATTTACTGTATTGCTTTTGAACTTTATCATACTTGTGAAAATGCTTTTATTGGTTGATATGTTCTAGGTAGTGTGATTCAACGTAATCAATACAACTCTTATTTAATTCTCAGAGTGTTTAATCCATACTTCGAAAATAATACTAGTGTTATTAATTGCGAAAGTAATTCACTCTGTTACATTTTCACAACTCTATTTCTGAGCCTGTTCCGATGGTATCCGGTATGAAGATAGCTTGAAACTTGAGGACGGCCATAGGCTACCCTAGCAAGTTGTATCTTTTTGAGTATTACCGCGATTTTTAAATATGATATACTGAGTGCCATGCAGACGACACTGGCAAGATAATCTGCAACTCTTAGTATCCATAGCTTATTCCGTGACAGTTAAAATCCAGTGTCATTGTGCACGTGGTTCATGATATTGAGCGCCGGCCGGGGTGGCCGAGCGGTTCTAGGCGCTACAGTCTGGAACCACGCGACCGCTACGGTCAAATGTTCAAATGTGTTTGAAATCTTACGGGACTTAACTGCTAAGGTCATCAGACCCTAAGCTTACACACTACTTAACCTAAATTATCCTAACGACAAACACACACAGCGATGCCCGAGGGAGGACTCGAACCTCCGCCGGGACCAGCCGCACAGTCCATGACTGCAGCGTCTGAGACCGCTCGGCTAATCCTGCGCGGCTCCGCTACGGTCGCAAGTTCGAATCCTGCCTCGGGCATGGATGTGTGTGATGTCCTTAGGTTAGTTAGGTGTAAGTAGTTGTAAGTTAAGTCCCATAGTGCTCAGAGCCATTTGAACAGAAACAAGTCCGTCACATTTTGGCGTTGTACGTCACTCGTCTGTAACAGCTTCCAAGACGCATGAAGGCACAAAAACGGCGTTATTTAAAGGCCCTACGACAAACAGAGAGTAGTATCTTTGTATGTGTCACGTGTGATGCTTTTGCTGAGCTGTACTTCATTATTAACTTTTAACAGACTGTGTTAATTATAAATCAGTCATCAAGGGGGATGGATCAAAAATGTAGGCACCATAATGCACTAAAATAAAAGGGAGAAACGTTTGGTATGTGTGGTTCTGCCAGCAAAATCTCACATCCAGTACTAGCTGCGCCTGACAAACCCCTAAAAATTCTGCTCTGCAAGATTGTAATGAAGCACTTTTAAATGTAGTTATAAAATTAATATATTCTTTTAGTTTCGACATACAACGAACAACAGAAACACGTTATTGTGTATATGGAGATAGTAACTGTTTTCGAAAGAACAGATACCACTGATGACCGTGCAGCTTCCCTAGAATATATGATAAATAATTAAAACCCTCAGTTCCCGACAGGTGTTGTTGATACACCTCGATGAGGACAGATGAAAATTTGTGCCCCGACCGGTATTCGAACCCTGAACGTCCCGCTTACATGGTAGACGCTCTATCCATCTTTTTTTTTCTTTTTTTTTAGTCTCATTTTGTTCGCTTTTGTTCGTTGCATCTTCTCGGGGCGGACGTCGTAAGACATCTGTTTTTTAAGTTCGTTGTTGATCGATTAGCTCAGTTTTTTATTACAGAGTGGTGCTAACCCTGTGACCGAACACGCTGAGCTACCGTGCCGGCGAATCCATCTGAGCCACCGAGGACACAGATTAGTAGCGTGACTGCAGACACTTATCCCTTGCACGCCTCCCGAGAGACCCATATTTCCAACTGTCGACAATCTACACGCGTAATGTACGTACTAGATACGTTATTATGTACCTACATACCGGTACTAAGTACATTTTTTATACGTACGCCTTTACACCACTATATACACAGACGCCTCGTAAAATTACTAACCTACTAACTCACCATCTCTCGTCAGAACAAAACTACTGATATGCGTGCGAAGCAGCGGGTAACAGTTAGTATGATTATAAGCTGTGTGTGTTAATTACCCGACAGTCGCGCTGACTGACAGATGTGGAAGCAGTGTGTGTAGAGCGGAGTGCCTAGTGAGTGTACTGCGAGCCGACGTAATTGCTACGCCCTGCCTAACTGTAGCGCAATCAGCGTTGCCGGCGCGTCGCATTGATCTGAATGTGGCTGGTCGAGACACCTGAGGCAGCCCAGTGGAACGCATTCTGGACGTCGCTCCACCCATCGCACGCAGGTCGCACACGTCGACTCACTGCGGTGTCGCGCCCGCGCTGGTATTCTGCGGACATGTTGCTTGTTAAAAAAATATCGAAGATTTTGAAAAATAGTAATGATCACTGAAGCAATAAAAACAAGCCCAATAAACATGGGTCTGGAAACGTATACTACCTAAATTCGAAAATGTTCAAATGTGTGTGAAATCTTATGGGACTTAACTGCTAAGGTCATCAGTCCCTAAGCTTACACACTACTTAACCTAAATTATCCTAACGACAAACACACACACTCATGCCCGAGGGAGGACTCGAACCTCCGCCGGGACCAGCCGCACAGTCCATGACTAAGATCCGAACAATCGTTTATAGCAGTGGCTGAAAATATAATTTGTTGCGAATATAAGACAGTCGTTGCGCTGATGCTCAGTCAAGATCAATAGTGCGTTTTGATGTCGTCTGTCTTAAAGTACCCGAGGTACATACACTGAGGTGACAAAACTCACGGAGAACCACCTAATATCGTGTCGGACCTCCTTTAGTCCGTAGTGCAGCAACTCCACGTGGAATCAACTCAACAGGTTGTTGGAAGTCCCCTGCACGAATACTGAGCCATGCTGCTTCTATAGTCGTCCATAAGTCCGAAATTTTTGCCGGTGCAGGATTTGTGCGCCAACTGACCTCTTGATTGTTACCATAAACGTTCGATGGGATTCACGTCAGGCTATCTGCATGGGCGAATCACTAACTCGAATTGCTCAGAATGTTATTCATGTTCTTCAAACCAATCGCAAACAACTGTGGCAGGGTGACATGGCGCATTGTCATCCATTAAAATATCAGCGTTGTGTGTCGATATGAAGAACAAGAACGGCTGCAAATGGTCTGCGAGTAGCCGAACGTAACCATTTCCAGTCACTGATCGGTTCAGTTGGACCAAAGGATCCAGTCCGTTCCATGTAAACACAGCCCACACCGTTATGGAGCCACTACCAGCTTGGATAGTGTCTTGCTGACAACTTGGGTCCATGGCTTCGTGGGGTTTGCGCCACACTCGAAACCTACCATCAGTTCTTATTAACCGAAATCGGGAATCGCCTAACACGGTCAAGGTTTTCCAGTTGTCTAGGATCCCACCGATATGGTCGCGAGCCCAGGAGGTGCGGGGCAGGCTATGTCCTGCTGTTACCAAAGGCACCCCGTCGGTCGTCTGCTGTCATAACCCAATAACGCCAAATTTCACCGTACTGTTCTCACGAATACTTTCATTGTACGTCCCACAGTGATTTTTGCGGTTATTTCATACAGTGTTGCTTGTCTGATACACTGAAAAATCTACGCAAACTCCTCTGCTCTCGATCGGTAACTGAAGGTCGTCGGGCACTGCGTTGTCCGTGATTAGAGGTAACGGCTGAAATTTGGTTTTCACGGCACACCCTTGGAATCAAAGTGCATAGGAGAAACAAGAAAGTGCTCCTTCTGTGATACGCAATCGCACTCCAAACCGTAACTCCAGGTGCAAGTCCAGCGTGTCTACCACACAGACAAGTTGATCGGAGGCCATCAGCTTGGTCTCCTTCTAACGAACACACAGCCATCACTGACACCAAGACCGAACTACCTTTCATCAATAAATACAACAGCCCTCCACTCCGTCCTCCAGTGAGCTCTCGCTGGACGCCACTGATGCCACAAACAGCGGTGGTTTGCGGTCAGTGGAATGGACGCTACAGGGCGTCTGGCTCGGAGCTGTCATTAAAGTAACCTATTTTTAATGGATCGATGGTGTCACTATGGGACCAGTTGCTGTTCGAATGGCTGCTACCGACGCTGTACGATGCGCCAAAGTCATACTCCGAACACGACAGTCTTCCCTCTCGATAGTACCACGTGGCTGTTCGGAGCCCTATCTTCTTGCGACCGTACATTCTCATGACAACCGCTCCTACCAATCATGTTCAGTTACTACCTGCTTGTCAAGCCTTTCTGCAGTATAACAGATGGAACATCCAGCTTCTCGAAGCCCCAATTACACTACCCCACTATAACTCAGTGAGGTATTTATAATGGTGTCTTCGTCGCTGTAAAGGCTGAATTTGAATAGACTTCAATTTTAAGATCTAGAAACACGCCTACCAACTACATCGCAAAACACCTTATTGGTGGTGTTATTATTTTCCTTCCATCAGTGCACATGTATCACTACTGAGTTTTGGTATTCAGAGGGCAGCAATATAACAAACTGTGTCATCATGATTGCACTGGACTGCTGATATCAAAAATTATTTCTATTTCTGTATGCTTCCGGAAACCATACCGTTTGTACAATACGGAAGGAGGTTCGTTAGACAACAATTTTGTCCCAAAGAAAAGAAAAAACTTAAATAATTCTTTTCTTACATATTTTTCTTATTGTTTTGTAAAAATTTCAAGTATTATTTGTCAGTATTCTTGAGGGTAATAAATAAAGTGGATGTTTTAGAAAGAGGGAAGGATTAATTTACCTCCATATTGTGTTTCTTACTGTTTCTGTAGGAATTTGGTGATACGTTTGTCAGTAATGAGGGTGTTAGAAAATGGTGAAGGTATTCATACATATCTTGGTAATGAGTGAAAAAGAAGGGCTGTGTTCACAATATTATTTTTCTTACGTTTTTTAAGAAAACTTCTTGGGTCATTTGTTACTACCGAAGAAGTTATGAAAATAATTGTTACATAGCCCAAATTCCTGGTGAATTCGCTATCTGGTGAACAGAACCTTCCAAAGCTGGATGATACATAGCACTCGAATCCTTAATAGCTCTGTCTATAGTTTGTAAGGAAAGAACATAAATTTCTTTTAACAAATTTTTAGATCACTATTTAATTTTTAATGAAAATATTTTAGATTTTGAATTATTTGAAAATTAGTGTGTCTTAAAGAATAACTATGTTTAGAAAACATTTTTCTTTTAGTGTGCCATGAATATTTCAAGTATAAGAAAAAATGATTGTACAAAAATTGATTAATGAATTACAGTTGTTTGGGGGGTGAGGGACACAGTAAATTGAATTTGTGGTTTATAAATCGAAATTACCATTGCACTAATAGAAAATATTGGTGACAATAATTTATCCGTCGGAAATATGTTTTCTTGACAATATTGTTTGGAAGAGAGAAATAATTACAGTTAAGTCTTTTCTCTTATAATCAGTGAAAATAACTGAAAATATTTATGTTTCCATGCTTTGTGTAACAATTTTGTAATTAGGATGTACAAGAATTTATATTTTTGCAATAATGTTACATTTAGAGATAAGATTTTCAGGAATCCACGCTCTCTCACACATGGACACACATGTTTTACACAACATGTGTAAGTATTGTTACAATGGCAGTTCTTCAATCTAATGTACTGTTAAAATATTTTCAGAAATTGTATTTGAGATTACCAGAAAAAGAAATTAATGGGAAATGGCACTATGCAGACAATTTGAAAAATTATGTTAGGGACAGATGTATAAAGGATCAAAAGCGAAGGGAATAGAGGTGATAAGTCAGATTAGTGATTGGGTAAGGACCAAGATGGAAGTGTAAAAAAAAAAAGCTTAATTATTGTTAGGACTGTTTGTGAACTGTTCAAAGAATGGAATGTTCTTTGCATTTATATAGACCGCTGAATTAAGACGAATTAAGGCTCCCTTTAGCTGAAGTGAAAGATTACAAAATTTTGGAAACATTTACAAACATTTTTGAATTACTATGTTTTCATTTTCCTATCAAAATTCATAAGATTTATACACATTTACATTTGTATATGAAAATACAAAAAATACAGGAAAAGTTTATTTCAGATTTTGTAATTACATTATATTTTTTGTATTTTCATATACAAATGTAAATGTGTGTCAATCTTACGAATTTTGATAGAAAAATGAAACATAGTAATTAAAAAAGTTTGTAAATGTTTGCAAAATTTTGTAATCGTTCACTTCAGCTAATAGGGGCCTTAATTCAGTTTCACACAGATATTTCCTTTCTGTCATATAATGCATATATAATGTACCAAAGTTTATACATGTATGTTATGGATATTCATCATATATTGCATTTCTTTATGACAAAATTTTACTTTGATATATGCTTCTTCATTATGCAATATTATGTAAATATTACAAAATATTTCAGTTTTCAACGTTAAAATCTGTATTCTTTCATAGCAAAGCTTAGTTTTATTATATTCAGAATTTTTACAAGCGTTTTGCAATATAAAGTAAAAATATACCGAACATTCAAAAACTTTACAGCATCAGAACTCTTCCAAAATATGGAATAATTAATTTTATATAAAGCCGTATGTTCCAATTATACATACATCGCCATGATCTGAAATCCATGATACTGTGTGTGTGTGTGTGTGTGTGTGTGTGTGTGTGTGTGTGTGTGTGTGTGTGTGTTTGGGGGGGGGGGGGGACTTTATAACAAACCAGAACTATGCAGATCTTTGAGAGACAGTAATTACAATACTAAACCTGTATAACGAAATTTGATATTCTCTTTTCTCCAGCTATGTTTTACTTCAAATTCAAAGTCTGAAATACAAAAGTTGAACCCATAGGATCCGTGTATTGCTCGTAGTAAAGGCTTCAGCAATCAGTCATAAATATGTTTACTGCAGATCTAGATTTCGGTCACTACATGGCCACCTTTATTCCAGTAAATGTCATTTAAAACATTAAAAGCCCTTATTCATACACATAGTCCCAAATGGACTGTGTCATTTGGGATTATTTGCTGTACCCTTTACAACCTAAAATAAATGCAGTCGCTGTGGACATCTGCTTTCACATGGAATCAAAGCTGATCTGTGAAGTGTATGGAAATATTAATTTAAATTTCCCACATTTCAAAGTTTTTCTGTAATACTTTAGAATATAACATCTATTTTTGATTTTTAAAGAAGTTTATTACCTTATAAATTCTGTTTGTTTTATTTGATCATAAATGGCACGTGTTTTGTATTTTACAATGCTTTGGCAACGAAAATTACATTTATTATCTTTTAAATCAAGAAACTTTATAATTTTTCTAACGCTAATTCGACTTTTCATAAGAAAGAGAATCATATGAAAGAATATGTAAAATTTTTCTTTTGGCATTGTACCAAACACTAATTTTTACAAAATTTTATTTCAAAATTACGTAGAAGAATGTGTAATTAGTTTAATTTTTATAAATTTGAGTAATGTCTAAAGGCGTCTTTTCTTTGTAACTATTCACTTACGTATGCAGAAAACTATGGACAAAGCGTAATTTGACAAATTGTCGGTTCTAGAAAAATCTAGAAATTCGTTCTGTGATGTATAAGTTTTCATACGCGCCAAAAGTAGTTACTATTTGTCATGGGCTCGAGAGGTACAGTCTTCATCTAGACGCCAAGTTATAAGTTAGTCTTTGTGCTATGGACAGAATGTGCACCAAGTGCTACTTATTTATGTTGAAAACTGTAATTTCTATTGAAAAGGCATTCGTAATGTTTTACGAACTTGTTGTTTGAGGAAAGTGATCAGAATGAATTCTATATACGCTCGAAAGAAGACTCTCTTTAGGGATGTGCCGGAAACTGATGCATATATTTCACTGTTTTACTATTCCTGGACTGTAAATAAAGGGAAATTTGATTAAAATGAGAATAAGTATCTTCACTAATGTTTCACAAACCTGTAGCTTTACATCACCTCCTAGACAAGAAGACGTTTCGAACCACAAATCGCGAAATACGACGAGTATTAAAATTTCTGCTCATTATTTCGTCCATTTTAAACTGTTTTTTAACATTGCTGTTTCTTGTACTATATAACTACGCCTTTACATATCTATACGACTGTCTGGTTGGTTCAAATGGCTCTGAGGACTATAGGACTTAACTCCTGAGGTCATCAGTCCCCTAGAACTTAAAACTACTTAAACCTAACTAACCTAAGGACATCAAACAAATCCATGCCCGAGGCATGGTCGCGCATTTCCAGACTGTACCGTGGAGAACCGCTCGGCCACTCCGGCCGGCCTACGACTGTCTGATGAAATGCAAGTCATTATCATTAAATTTAACAACAGTTATTTTCAAACTGGCGTAGGCGTGTTGATGGATGAGTTATAGGAGGAATAGGGAAATACAGTCATTAGGAAACTGGAGACTGCTCCGTACTAGACAACAGTGGGCAAGTGGTTACCTGTTCATTCCTCCGTTGCTCACAGAAACTATTTCTGCAGTATAAAAATACATTTAGCACACAAATGTTCATCCATGGACGCCCAAGGACTATAATACATCTTGACTGCCTTCTTTTCCTGTCTCGCTCTCGAGTGAACAGGACAGCGATCGCATCCTAATTAACGTGTACCATTTTTGCAGCCACTGAAAGGCTGTAATCTCGGACTACTATACACAGATGGCTTCATTAATGCGAGATGAATAATTACATGTGTACTGATCACAGCTCATACACTGACGGGAAAAAATTCCAACCCTACGTAACAGCTGTGAGAGATAAACGAAAGTTGCTAGGCGTGATTTTACATACGAAAGATATTTATTCGGATTTCGCGGCAATTTCGTAAGACTGGCGCTAGTAGAGTCACAACAAGTATGGAACTAAGGTTTGCTTTAAATATGTGCTGTAACAGTCGTGAGCGTTAATTACCTTTAAGATTGGACGTAGTGAGATGATGTTAGCGAAGAATGCCTTTATCACGACGATGACACTATTATCACATGCTCACTCAGTTTGAATGAGGTCGTATAATAGGACTACGAGAAGCTGGATATTCCTTCTGAGATATTGTAAACGGGTTTGGCAGGACTATACCCACTATACATGATTCCTGACATGATGGGACCCTACGGTCGCAAGAAGGCCGCTCTCCGGACGGCTACGTGGCACTATCGAGAAGGAAGATCTTCGTCTTCGGCATATGGCTGTGGCGTATTGTACTGCATCTGCAGCAACAATTCGAGCAGCAGTTGGCACCACGGTGACACAATGAACCGTCAAAAATAGATCACTTCAAGGATACCTCCGAGCAAGACGTCCTGTAGTGTGCATTCCACTGACCCCAAACCACCGCCGACGGCGACTTCAGTGGTTTCAAACGGGAATTCATTGGAAGGCGGAGTGGAGGAACTGTTGTGTTTTCTGATGAAATGCAATCTGCCTCGATGCCAGCGATGGCTGTGGGCAGGCCAAGTGAGACCCGCTAGACGCACAAGAGCTACACCTGCAGTTACGGTGCGGGGTGCGATATCGCGTAGCAGCAGGAGCACTCTCGTGTTTATCCCATGCACCCTGGCTGCAAATCTGTATGTCAGTCTGGTGATTCGGTCTGCTGTGCTGCCATCCATGGACAGCATTCCGTAGCATGTTTTACAGTAGGATAATGCTCTCCCGTTGCCTTGGTCTGCTCGATCACCAGATCTTTCTCCAATCGGGCACGTATAGGACATCATCGGACGAAGACTCCTGCGTCATCACAACCAGCATTAACCGTCTCTGTATTGACAGAGCAAGTGTAACAGGTATGGAAACTGCTATCCGGCACCTGTACGACACAATGCATGCACGTTTGCATGACTGCATTCAGTAGACTGGCAGTTTTACTGGTTATTAATGTACCACCATTTCACATTTGCAATTACTTTTCCGCGCTTACATTAATCGGTGATCTTTCAATGTTAATCACTTAAATACGTTACCAAGAGAAATGTATCCCAGAAATTTCATTACGTTACATCAATTATTTCTTGGTGCTGCGATTTTTTCCTTCAGTGCAACAAAATGGAGCGTTTTCAGCGGAAATAGAAACATGTTCACCTCAATACGGTTCATTGGAGGACTACTCTCTTTACGTGTGAAGCCTGGTTTAGCAAATTGCAAAACGATTTAGAGAAGCTATCTGAATGATGCGAAAATTGGCAATTGGCCCTAAATAATGAAAAGCGTAAGGTCATCCACATGAGTGCTAAAAGGAGTCCGTTAAACTTCGCTCACGCGATAAATCAGTCTAATCTAAAGGCCGTAAATTCAACTAAATAGCTAGCAATTATGATTATGAACAATTTAAATTGGAAAGAACACATAGAAAATCTTCTGGGCAAAGCAACCCAAAGACTGCGCTTTATGAGCAGAACACTTAAAAATGTGAAAGATCTACTAAAGAGGCTGCCTACAGTACGCTTGTTCGTCCTCTTTTGGACTACGGTTGCGCCGTCTGGGATCCTTACCAGATAGGATTAACGGAGTGCATCGAGAAAGTTCAAAGAAAAGCAACACGTTTTGTATTATCGCGAAATAGGGGACAGAGTGTCCTTTATTGTATGATTATATGATAGCGGAACAAACACTGGTAGCAGTTACGTCTGTAAAATATCTGGGAGTATGCGTGCGGAACGATTTGAAGTGGAATGATCATATAAAATTAATTGTTGGTAAGGCGGGTACCAGGTTGAGATTCATTGGGAGAGTGCTTAGAAAATGTAGTCCATCAACAAAGGAGGTGGCTTACAAAACACTCGTTCGACCTATACTTGAGTATTGCTCATCAGTGTGGGATCCGTACCAGGTCGAGTTGACGGAGGAGATAGAGAAGATCCAAAGAAGAGCGGCGCGTTTCGTCACCGGGTTATTTGGTAATCGTGATAGCGTTACGGAGATGTTTAATAAACTCAAGTGGCAGACTCTGCAAGAGAGGCGCTCTGCATCGCGGTGTAGCTTGCTCGCCAGGTTTCGAGAGGGTGCGTTTCTGGATGAGGTATCGAATATATTGCTTCCCCCTACTTATACCTCCCGAGGAGATCACGAATGTAAAATTAGAGAGATTAGAGCGCGCACGGAGGCTTTCAGACAGTCGTTCTTCCCGCGAACCATACGCGACTGGAACAGGAAAAGGAGGTAATGACAGTGGCACGTAAAGTGCCCTCCGCCACACACCGTTGGGTGGCTTGCGGAGTATCAGTGTAGATGTAGATGTAGACATGGTACAGGATTTGAGATGGACACCACTGAAACAAATGCGTTTCTCGTTACGGCGGGATCTTTTCACGAAATTTCAATCAGCAACTTTGTCCTCCGAATGCGAAGATATTTTGTTGGCGACGACCTACACAGTGAGAAACGATCATCATAATGAAATAACGGAAATCAGAGCTCGCACGGAAAGATTATAGGTGCTCGTTTTTCCCGCGCGCTGTTCCCGGGTGGAATAATAGATAATTATTGTGAAGGTTATTCGATGAATCCTCTGCCAAGCACATAAGTGTGATTTGCAGAGTATCTATGTAGATGTAGATGTAGAGCTTGACAGTGTCAACAGAGGTGATTTGATTTCGCGAGTAAATGTTAGCTGTTATCATTAATCAAATATCCGTGAACATAACTCTTTTGGACGAGAAAATAACTTTGTATGGTGTGTATAACTTCAAGTTCCGTAATAGTCGCACATCTTGTCAAATGCATCTGCAACTGTGCACCACTATGGAGATGGCGACCTTTTTGCTAATGTATATACTTGAGTCGGTACAATATTTCATGATCTTATCCAGCATGAAGACACTCGACCCTATTCAACTTCTCTTTTATGAGATTATCTCGAATAACAAATATATTTTCACATAATATAGGCACAAGAAGTTTCTAGTTTGAGTACCTTGAGTATATTGCAGAGGCTCCGTCGGGGCTCGTTACCTGTCACAATCCAGTACGAAAACCGTCAGCCTTCATTCGTTAGCACTTTGTATAGCTAATGGACAGTATGTGCTTTACTTATTTCTCAGTTCAAAATGTTCAAATGTGTGTGAAATCTTATGGGACTTAACTGCTAAGGTCATCAGTCCCTAAGCTTACACACTACTTAACCTAAATTATCCTAAGGACAAACACACACACCCATGCCTGAGGGAGGACTCGAACCTCCACCCGGACCATATTTCTCAGTGCAACGACTTTTCATACTGAGATTACCACTGCGAAACCAGGTTGTCAAATCAATTTTAGATGTCTTAAAACTTTCAGATTCGAGTACTCTATTGTTTGTGTGGAGCTGTACAACAGCGTTTCAATTTAGTTTTATAATGTCTATACTGAGTTACTCTTTCCGTAACATAGTCTTCGCGATAAACGTTATGATGTGGAACATTTCAACACAAGTATAGAACACTTACATGCAACTAAAAAGAAATTTAAAAGTATTATTTATATAGGTGCATTCTGGCAGTTCCACTTTTTTCTTTATGTATGACTAATTATCTCCACACAGGAATTCATCTATGCTACAGAAGGATTTGTTAAGGAGAAAGTTCTTGAACCAACATTTCAAATACACTTCATCTATCTGTCGGAGATTTATTTGTAAGTGTAGATAGTCAAAGAGCTGAAAATTTCCCTCCATTCTGTGGCAAGGGTAGATTCCTGAAAGATTAATGCAAATCATTTTCCTTCTAGTGCTGTACTACTAGATATCTCTGTTAGTCTCAATCTTGGATGGATTGTTTGTAGCAAAATTCATAAGTGAATAAACGTACTGTGAGGCTGTGTTTTATATTTACAACTGCTTAAGGAGATACCTGCAACTTGCACGAATGTGAACTCGACACACAATTCTAATTAATTTCTTTCGTGATACTTTTTGCCTAACCTTGTAGTTAGTCCAAAATACCGCTCATTACGTATTAATGAATGAAAATATACAAAATATGTTAACTTACTAATATCTATATGCCTAAAGCTGGCCATTGTTCTTATGACAAAAGTAGCTGAACGTAAACGTTTTAGCAGGTCTACTATAGTGACATCACATCCAACACAGAACCTTTTGAGTTATCGTCAGTAATTCACACTAAAGAGCCAAAGAAACTGATACAGAAGTGCCGAAGTACGAAGTGACATGGAGCGGCTAATGTTTGAGGTAGTGCTGGAGGGGACTTACACCACGAATCGTGCAGGGTTGTCCATAAATCCGTAAGAGTACGACGGTGTGGAGATCTCTTCCGAACAACACGTTGCAAGGAATCACAGATATTCTACATACTGTTCATGTCTGGGGAGTTTGGTGGCCAGCGGAACTGTTTAAACTCAGAAGAGTCTTCCTGGAGCCACTCTGTAGCAATACTGAATGTGTGGGAATCGGCCAAGTCCGTCGGAATGCACAGTGGACATGTATGTATGCAGGTGATAAGACAGGATGCTTAAGTACGTTTCACCTGTCAGAGTCGTATCTAGACGTATCAGGGCTCACATGTCACTCCAACTGCACAAGCCCCACACCATTACAGAGCCTCCACAAGCTTAAACAGCCCCTGCTGACATGCAGAGTCCATGGATTCATCAGGTTATCTCTATATCCATGCACGTCAAACCGCTCGATACAATTTGAAACGAGACTCGTCCGAACAGGAAACATGCTTAGCGTCATCCACAGTCCAGTTTCAGTGTTGACATGCCCAGGTGAGGCCTAAAGCCTTGTGTCGTGCAGTTAGCAATGGTAGTCGAGTGGGCCTTCGGCTCAGAAGGCCCATACCAATGATGTTTCTTTGAATGGTTCGCACGCTGACACTTGATGATGGCCCAGCATTAAAATCTGAAGCAATTTGCGGAAGTGTTGCACATCTGTCACGCTGAACGCTTCACTTCAGTTGTCGTTGGTCACGTTCTTGCAGGATGTTTTTACACTCGTGAAATGGTTTTACGGGAAAATCTCACTTCATTGCTACCTCGGAGATGCTGTGTCCCATCGCTCGTGCGCCGACTATAACACCACTTTTAAACTCACTTAAATCTTCATAATCTGCCATTGTAGCAGCAGTAACCGATCTAACAACTGCGCCGGGTACTTGTCTTGTATAGGCATTGCCGACCGCAGCGCCGTATTCTGTCTGTTTACGTATCTCTGTATTTGAGTACGCATGCCTATATCAGTTTCTTTGGTGCTTCGGTGTATTTCTCTTAGCCAATGAATGTTACCTCGAAATAGATTCGAATAGCTATATTCCAGATGGTACTTTCACCCAATGGCCATTAATTGTTAAGGTGCCGTGAATGGATACAAATAGTTTGAGAGATCACTTTGGCTGAAGTTCTTCTAATACCTTTACTTGGGGCCGGCCGCGGTGGCCGTGCGGTTATAGGCGCTGCAGTCCGGAACCGTGGTACTGCTACGGTCGCAGGTTCGAATCCTGCCTCGGGCATGAATGTGTGTGATGTCCTTAGGTTAGTTAGGTTTAAGTAGTTCTAAGTTCTAGGGGACTGATGACCTAAGATGTTAAGTCCCATAATGCTCAGAGCCATTTGAACCTTTATTTGGGCTTTATTTGCAGAAAGAAAATAAGGGCGGTTATAGTGCCAGTTATATCCTAGATGTATTTATAAGTAAGTTCTTAGAGTTTAGGGTATAATACTATGTTGCAGTCATGTATTACTGAAAGAGATCATTTTTCAAACATACTTTGTAACTCACCACATGCAAAATAATGTGTTGTAGCTCACACCTTAGATATTTCCCCTTTACCGAAGACGAATAACGCAGTAGTTTATAGTAAAGTGAATCAATATGAGTCTGTTAAAGGGTAACAGCCCAAGACGTGAAAATTGTTACGAGATAATGCTATAAAATCTTGGCGGGAACACCCGCTTTAGTAACATATCCGTCAAAACTCGTCACTATGGCCTTGAGCGTGAGGAACCATAACGAAATAACTGTTTGCATGCAACAGAGAGTAAGATGAGGAAATAATATAAACAGATATGACCAAAAGCTTCACATTATGACGTCATTGGTACATAATGTCACTTGAGTATATATTGTCGATAATTCTCAACTGTCTCGGTAATGGTTCGCTCGTCGGCGTTTGTGTTGTGGGAAATTCTCCTAGCAGCATGTCGAATGTTCTCATGTAGTGTACATTAGCGTAATATAGCTTTTTATGCACTGCGAGACCACTGGAAATTTTTGACAACGCGTAACCTTTGTAGTCATTGTGGTGTGTGTAATTCCGAGAACACATAGTGTCTTGACATGCCATCACACTTATTTCTGATGACCGTGAGTGATTTGACAGGGGGAAGAGATAAAACGAAAATAAGTTCTGGAAATACTGGAACCGTATGTACTTCCCTTCACACAGCACTTCTAGCAGCAATTTCTAACAATCCCCACTACCCCTCTCGCCTTTTCTGTCGCTGCGTTTCTTTGTGCTAGAAACAGTACGAGAACATATCATTCAGTGATACATTTTCACCAAACGGTTACTAAAGTCGGATTGTGTAGAGGCTAGATGTAACATCTCTCCCTGTTTGGGGTGTCAATATCTGTCTGTAGGATCTACAATGGGTGCTTGTTGTTGTGAATATACTTTATTTTTAAATTATTTTTATACAGAATTCCGTTTTTATATTTTATTTTTATAATAATTTCAAGGACTGCACAACAGAGCAGTTTACAAGTAATTTCCAAACATGTGTAAATAATGTAACAAATGCATCCCTGTGGCAGATACCGCCAGCTCATTTTATGACAATGAAGAGAAGAAGAACTGGAAAAGAGAGCCCAGTATTAAAAGACTTCGTGGCGTCTGTTTCCTCCATAAATTTTTCTTATTGCTTTAAAGATCACGTTATTCGTCAAATTAAGTTTCTTTAGTTATAAAGAATAGAAAACAACTGTTTGTGTAATCATATGTTGTCTTCCCTCTGCAGCCTTTACCAAGCTATTTTATAGAAATTAATGTATTCACGAATTTATTCCTTTGCATTTTACAGTCTAACATGACAAATACGATATTTGGGTAGTACGCTGTGTACCTTAGGTGGTGTGTACGAAATGTGGCTAAGATACCCAAACTGTTTGTAATGATGAAACGAGAAACTTATCTTATTGCCATAAAGAGTTAACATGAATTTTACAGTGGCATCGCTCCGTGGTCAATCTCGTTTTCACCCTCAGTGCCGAATACATTGATGTGTTTCTCATTTATCTTGCACACACAGATTACGAAGCTAATGACTGTAAGCATACTTCAACAGTTTTTTTTATCCACCTTTTGCATCTGCAGCAGACAGTGCCTCTTATCATTCATAAAGTCTTGATATGGCACGCGTAGTTGCCCCAGAAAACAGAAAAGTTACGAAATTACAATGAAATGAATATCCCTAGCTACATAGAGGCATTGATATAAGTCAACGGGGACAGTTGAAAACGTGTGCCCCGACCGGGTCTCGAGCCCGGGATCTCCTGCTTACATGCCAGACGCTCTATCCATCTATTTCTTTTTTTTTGTATTTGGTGATACCGGACTTCACATGACATCCGTTGAAGTTCGTTGCTGATCCTTTCACTCAGTTTTTTTTTATTACATAGACCAGCCAGCTCTCTGATCGAACAAGCTGAGCCACCCAGCCGGTATATGAGCCACCGAGGACGCGGAGAGTATTGCGACTGCAGGGATTTATCTCTGGCACTCCTCGCGGGAGACCCACATTCCCAACTTGTTGTCCCGCGCTATATTCATCGTGCCCCTGCTCATTATTACTCGCGGCTTTTTGCCGATTCCCGTAAGAGTTCTGGCACCGTTTGAACATCCGCACAGAAGAAGATGGTCAAATGGTCGGTGAGCCTTATATATGAAGATGGTATCTGTTCTTTCGAAAATGGCTAAAATAAATCACGCATCCTATGACTGAAAAACTGCTGATCATTGTATATCTTGGCTTGGAATAAACCACAGACGGCACTCTACGTTGTAATGATAAAAAACCAAGGCCACAGACTTTTGAGAGTGACGCCGAATTTATATCATTTAAGCTGCATTACATGAGGGCAAATGAGAACTACGAGTCACAAAAGAATGAAATGTTTGTACTGGAAGAACTAGAGCTATGCACAACTTATGTTGTAAAACAAAAATAGTTACTAGAGTGGAGTGATGTTGCGAAGCACACAAAACTATTAATTATGAAACTGTGAGATTATGAATGTATCGTGGCGAATGCATTGAGTAAAAAACTATTGTGCTGAATTATCGGAGCAGTTTTGGAAATCACACAGACAGGTATGAAAGTGGTTCAGAAATTTCACATTCAGTTTGTATGTTTAACACTCACTTTATGCGAGATAATCACTGTTAAATACGTAAAAATTACTATACCAAAGTACATATTGTAATGACAGAATTTGCTGCTCCCTCTGCCATCACGACTAATATCCTTCTCTCTGCCAACGAACACTGTAACGACAACGATCGGCAAATACATGTTTCCTTTCATCGGCTGAACACACACGCGTATCGATCGGATGAGCGTGTGGCATGCTATGTATTATCTGGTAGCAGTGCTCCCCCTTTCCCTCTCTCTGCCACCACTGTTATCTGTCAGTGATAATGTCACTTTCCTGCAGCTTTATGTGCCAATGTCCTGTATCGAATCCCGAAGAGCGCCACAGCTTCTCGTGGAGTGAGGACTAATGATACGGTGGTGATCTGGTGACCCATCGTCGCGTATTTACTTTAAGCTCGGCGGCCCCCTGGTGACTTTCGAAAGGAGAAAGCTATGTGACGGTACCGTCCTTTTATTACCATATTCTTCGGTTGCAATAAAAACACAACGATGCACTGTACTGCGAAATGACTTAAGAGTAATACACAATACTCATATTTGACGCACTATCTTCAGGAAAGAAGAGCAAACGCAACTTAGTGATAAGAGTGTCCCACGAAAACCAAAGAAAATGACTGATGATATTTATCGTATTGAACTGGAAATGACGGACATGGATCCAACTAACGCGAAATACGAGTTGTTACCACACGTACATAAAAATGTTGGAAGTAGATTCATTCAGCCAAACGAGAATGTATGATCAACTAACTGTCGACTTTATTCTAAGAAGTAGAATTTGTATCCTGTGCAACCGCCAAGAACGGACACTCTACTATTAGATTTACTAGCAGTGAAGAGAGATTACAGGGAAGTTCTGTGTGAGATCGGCAAGTTTTCTGCTACAGAGTGATTTAGTTTTGAGAAAGAACTTTTGTTTTCCTTGGAAGCATAAATTCCATTTGTTTTTAAAGAATACCTCCACTTATTTTATTTTATGGTTGTTGTCTTTACTATACTAAGGTGCAACGAATAGCATGAGGAAGGCGGAAGTCTGTTACGACATTACAACGAAAGACTTTTTGCTTAGCATCCGTAAGGACACCAACATATAGGGATGTTCGACCAGCATTTGAGACACTGGCGTGCGAAATAGGATCCAAAGAACTTGCCTTCCTCTCACATTAGTCCATCAAGAATCTTGTTAGTGTGGGCTAGGGCAGGACAAAGTGGGCATTCACGATACGTAATTTCCAAGATGAGAAATTAGTTAAAGACGTTGGCTGATTTATTCTACGGTTGGGAATACATGAGACGCACAAAGGGATGACTTCAATATACGAAAGGCCATCAGGGCCGAATTGAGTAGTAGGTAGGGACGGTATAATAGGAAAAATGTTGTCAGACCGGGAGATGGTAGCAGAGAGCGTGTCCGTTTTGCAATCGCCACATTGCTAGCGTCTGACAGGACCAAACGCGATTTGCTCCCACACTCCCATTGGTCAAGAACTGCAGGCGAAGGTCGCAGAGCGTTCATCTGTCAGCATTTCTCATCTTCAGTACCCAGCCTCAGTTGAAAGAAGTTCCGCAGCGTTATCAGCATCTCGGGCTACAGTGTGGCAGTGTGGATTGCTTGTATGTTTCATGTTAGCTGTTGGGTGTGTTTGTTTGTGAGTTTTATGTGAGTGATTTTCTGTATTGTAAGTCATTTTCAGCCACGTTTGTTCTAATGTGTATACTGCAACCATTCAACGCATCTATAACTTCCTAATAATGAAATAGACGTATGTGGAAGTATAATAATCAGAAGTGGGCATAACCTCAACCACGTGGACTTTCCTGAACCGTCTATTTTCTTTCAGTGCGAGTTTTAAAATAAGTACATCGTGTTGTGCAAGACACTAATACAGTGACTGCACAAATGTGCACATGGCTCAACAGCTTTTCGTGATTTTATACCGAAGTGTTTGGAAGTAAATACTTGTATCAAGAAGGTATGAAACATCAAAGTTTAGTGTGGAGTGCTCCAGTTATAGTACATGATATTATTAGTAAACTTTAGTATTACAAATTAATTGTAACAGATAGTTCGAAGCTGTACATTAATTTTATTTATAGATTTTGTGAAATACTGAAAGGCCACGCAGTGCAGTGTATTTGGATGCAGATCGAATTATAAATCAGAAACTGAGAAGAAAACAATACTTTCACTGCCATCCGATGAAAATCGCCGTAATGTGTGGCTTCGTCACATGCCAACGGGTTTCTCAAAAATAAAACAACAAGGTGTATGTGTGAAAAATTTCGACGACTCGTACGTAATTCGAGTAGACAGAATTATGGACAAAGGTGAAATAAAAGGGTTTCCACGAATAATCTCGAAACTAACAGAAGATGCCATGCAACTGTATTTCCATATACGCCATCCTATAGTTCTAAAACCGCCACAAAAGTAAACCGCCTTGCTGATGTAGAAGAAGACAACATGCGAAAATCTATTGAGGATAGTATAGAATCCAATAAGAACTACCTTGCACAGGATGCACTAAAAAGCTTAAATGACGTAAGTTCACTTTTGGAGACCAGAAAAATTAATGGTAATAAGTAGTCAGTGACTGATGATAATAATAAAGTCCATCTTTATGTGTTGGGAGTTGATGGGGGAGTGCCTTGTGTCACTGCTTTCATCACAATAAATTGTGATTTGAGTTACAGTTTAAACGTTAATATTGCCAGTAATCTCTTTGTTGATGCTTCTTCAAGTAACTCAAAGAGACTCAGTTCAGTAAACTCTTTAGACAGTGTTACGTTGCAAATGTGCCAGATGTCAGAATAAGTTAGACTCTGCCAGCCAGTGTCTACAAACCACACCCAACTAGGATGAAAATGAATATATCAAATTTTTTGTCGAACAGCTTGAAGTGTCACAGATATCGAAAAACAGTTGATATTAGCATGTTGTTTATATGTACATTCAGTCTCTGCTCACAACACTTTGAGAAAATGTGATTTTATGTTTCTTCCACACCCTCGTACCTTACAGAAGCTCATTTATAATTATCACCTAGTCAGTCTTTCACTTGAAAGTAGCCAGTATTTGAAAAATATGGTTCAATATCTAAAACAACATGAATTGTTAGTGTCCCTTTTATTGGATGAATTCTATGTGCAGCCACAGCTTTGATTTAAGAGTGATGGAAGGAATACTTTTTATGCTGAGACACATACTAAGACATCCCAGGTTTTTATGATTTCTTCTCTTATATGCAAATATGTTGATGTAGTGGCTATTAGACCTGTTGCACTTAAGACAGCGGAACAGTTAAAGACTTTAAGCAGTAACGTTCTGCATATAGTAGAAGACATAAGATTCAAAGTTGTCAGCCTCATTGCTGATAATAACAGTGTGAACAGAAAGGCTTTTAAACTCTTGTCCAAACAAAATCCTACAGCTCAGTACTGTACATCCGCCATATTCCTCTAGAGGGTTATTTTTTATGTTTGATGCACTCCATATATTAAAATCTCTGAGGAATAACTGGGAATCAAAGAGAAATGTGAATAAGAAACGGCATTTTCCTGACAAGAATATCCATTCAGTCATTTTATCCGCACTATATAGTCATCTACAACTATTTTTTGAAAAACGAAAAACTCATTAGTTAAGTATGGTCACACACTTTCATCCAAAGTTTTCTATGCATCTTCCATACAAAAGCAGAATGCAGAAATAGCTTTAAGGCTTTTCAATGAAAATATTGTACACTCATGCTCATAAATTAAGGATAATGCTGATACGTGATGAAACAGCGCTCTGGTGGGCGATTTGCGGGTTTAAATCAACTCAGGGTATGACCATGCGGTGCGTTTGACCTGCGGTCGTCGCACAGTGTCGTTGGCAGCAGTCCACATACGCATAGGTGTGTTGGTGCATCTCAGATTACGGTGGAGCGAGTAAGTGTGCAGACGTTTTCAGACGTGCTAATGGTGACTGTGTGTCGAAAATGGCTCAAAGAACACATGTTGATGACGTTATGAGGGGTAGAATACTAGGGCGACTGGAGGCTGGTCAAACACAGCAGGTCGTAGCACTGGCCCCTTCGTGTGCCACAAAGTGTGATCTCAAGATTATAGCAACGATTCCACCAGACAGGAAACGTGTCCAGGAGCTACAGTGCGGGACGTCAACAGTGTGCAACACCACTAGAAGACCGATATCTCAGCATCAGTGGCCGCACACGGCCACGGAATACTGCAGATAGCCTTGCTCGGGACCGTAGCCCAGCCACTGGAAAAGTTGTCTCCAGACACACAGTCTACAGACGACTAAACAGACACGGTTTATTCGCCCGGAGATTTGCAAGGTGCATTCCACTGACACCTGGTCACAGGAGAGTACGTAAAGCCTGGTGTCAAGAACACAGTATACGGTCATTGGAACAGTGGTCCCAGGTTATGTTCATGGACGAGTCTAGGTATAGTGTGAACAGTCATTCCGCCGGGTTTTCATCTGGCGTGAACCAGAAACCAGATACCAACCCCTTACTGTCCTTGAAATGGACCTGTATGGAGGTCGTGGTTTGATGGTATCTGGTGGGATTATGATTGCACGTACACCTCTGTATGTCTTTGACAGAGGAACTGTAACAGGTCGGGTGTATCGGGACGTCATTTCGCACCAGTATGTCCGCCTTTTCAGGGGTGCAGTGGGTCCCACCTTCCTCCTGATGGATGATAACGCACGGCCCCACCGAGCTGCCATCGTGGAGGGGTACCTTGAAACGGAAAATATCAGGCGAATGGAGTGGCCTGCCTGTTCTCCAGACCTTAACCCCATCGCGCACGTCTGGGATGCTCTCGGTCGACGTCTCGCTGCACGTATTCAAACCCCTACATCTACACCTATATTTATACTCCGCAAGCCACCCAACGGTGTGTGGCGGAGGGCACTTTACGTGCCACTGTCATTACCTCCCTTTCCTGTTCCAGTCGCGTATGGTTCCCGGGAAGAACGACTGTCTGAAAGCCTCCGTGCGCGCTCAAATCTCTCTAATTTTACATTCGTGATCTCCTCGGGAGGTATAAGTAGGGGGAAGCAATATATTCGATACCTCATCCAGAAACGCACCCTCTCGAAACCTGGCGAGCAATCTACACCGCGATGCAGAGCGCCTCTCTTGCAGAGTCTGCCACTTGAGTTTATTAAACATCTCCGTAACGCTATCACGGTTACCAAATAACCCTGTGACGAAACGCGCCGCTCTTCTTTGTATCTTCTCTATCTCCTCCGTCAAACCGATCTGGTACGGATCCCACACTGATGAGCAACACTCAAGTATAGGTAGAACGATTGTTTTGTAAGCCACCTCCTTTGTTGATGGACCACATTTTCCAAGCACTCTCCCAATGAACCTCAACCTGGTACCCGCCTTACCAACAATTAATTTTATATGATCATTCCACTTCAAATCGCTCCGCACGCATACTCCCAGATATTTTACAGAAGTAACTGCTACCAGTGTTTGTTTCGCTATCATATAATCATACAATAAAGGATCCTTGTTTCTATGTATTCGCAATACATTACATTTGTCTATGTTAAGGGACAGTTGCCACTCCCTGCTCCAAGTGCCTATCCGCTGCAGATCTTCCTGCATTTCGCTACAATTTTCTAATGCTGCAACTTCTCTGTATACTACAGCATCATCCGCGAAAAGCCGCATGGAACTTCCGACACTATCTACTAGGTCATTTATATATATTGTGAAAAGCAATGGTCCCATAACACTCCCCTGTGGCACGCCAGAGGTTACTTTAACGTCTGTAGACGTCTCTCCATTGATAACAACATGCTGTGTTCTGTTTGCTAAAAACTCTTCAATCCAGCCACACAGCTGGTCTGATATTCCGTAGGCTCTTACTTTGTTTATCAGGCGATAGTGCGGAACTGTATCGAACGCCTCTCGGAAGTCAATATAAATAGCATCTACCTGGGAGCCTGTATCTAATATTTTCTGGGTCTCATGAACAAATAAAGCGAGTTGGGTCTCACACGATCGCTGTTTCCGGAATCCATGTTGATTCCTACATAGTAGATTCTGGGTTTCCAAAAACGACATGATACTCGAGCAAAAAACATGTTCTAAAATTCCACAACAGATCGACGTCAGAGATATAGGTCTATAGTTTTGCGCATCTGCTCGACGACCCTTCTTGAAGACTGGGACTACCTGTGCTCTTTTCCAATCATTTGGAACCCACCGTTCCTCTAGAGACTTGCGGTACACGGCTGTTAGAAGCGGGGGAAGTTCTTTCGCGTACTCTGTGTAGAATCGAATTGGTATCCCGTCAGGTCCAGTGGACTTTCCTCTATTGAGTGATTCCAGTTGCTTTTCTATTCCTTGGACACTTATTTCGATGTCAGCCATTTTTTCTTTTGTGCAAGGATTTAGAGAAGGAACTGCAGTGCGGTCTTCCTCTGTGAAACAGCTTTGGAAAAAGGTGTTTAGTATTACGCGTGTCATCCTCTGTTTCAATGCCATCATCATCCCGGAGTGTCTGGATATGCTGTTTCGAGCCACTTACTGATTTAACGTAAGACCAGAACTTCCTAGGATTTTCTGTCAAGTCGATACATAGAATTTTACTTTCGAATTCACTGAACGCTTCACGCATATGCCTCCTTACGCTAACTTTGACATCGTTTAGCTTCTGTTTGTCTGAGAGGTTTTGGCTGCGTTTAAACTTGGAGTGAAGCTCTCTTTGCTTTCGCAGTAGTTTCCTAACTTTGTTGTTGTACCGCGGTGGGTTTTTCCCGTCCCTCACAGTTTTACTCGGCACGTACCTGTCTAAAATGCATTTTACGGTTGCCTTGAACTTTTTCCATAAACACTCAACATTGTCAGTGTCGGAACAGAAATTTGCGTTTTGATCTGTTAGGTAGTCTGAAATCTGCCTTCTATTACTCTTGCTAAACAGATAAACCTTCCTCCCTTTTCTTATATTCCTATTAACTTCCATATTCAGGGATGCTGCAACGGCCTTATGATCACTGATTCACTGTTCTGCACTTAAAGAGTCGAAAAGTTCGGGTCTGTTTGTGATCAGTAGGTCCAAGATGTTATCTCCACGAGTCGGTTCTCTGTTTACTTGCTCGAGGTAATTTTCGGATAGTGCACTCAGTATAATGTCACTCGATGCTCTGTCCCTACCACCCGTCCTAAACATCTGAGTGTCCCAGTCTATATCTGGTAAATTGAAATCTCCACCTAAGACTATAACTTGCTGAGAAAATTTATGTGAAATGTATTCCAAATTTTCTCTCAGTTGTTCTGCCACTAATGCTGCTGAGTCGGGAGGTCGGCAAAAGGAGCCAATTATTAACCTAGCTCGGTTGTTGAGTGTAACCTCCACCCATAATAATTCACAGGAACTATCCACTTCTACTTCACTACAGGATAAACTACTACTAACAGCGACGAACACTCCACCACCGGTTGCATGCAATCTATCCTTTCTAAACACCGTCTGTACCTTTGTAAAAATTTCGGCAGAGTTTATCTCTGGCTTAAGCCAGCTTTCTGTACCTATAACGATTTCAGCTTCGGTGCTTTCTATCAGCGCTTGAAGTTCTGGTACTTTACCAACGCAGCTTCGACAGTTGACAATTACAATACCGATTGCTGCTTGGTCCCCGCATGTCCTGACTTTGCCCCGCACCCGTTGAGGCTGATGCCCTTTCTGTACTTTCCCAAGGCCATCTAACCTAAAAAACCGCCCAGTCCACGCCACACAACCCCTGCTACCCGTGTAGCCGCTTGTTGCGTGTAGTGGACTCCTGATCTATCCAGCGGAACCCGAAACACCACCACCCTATGGCGCAAGTCGAGGAATCTGCAGCCCACACGGTCGCAGAACCGTCTCAGCCTCTGATTCAGACCCTCCACTCGGCTCTGTACCAAAGGTCCGCAGTCAGTCCTGTCGACGATGCTGCAGATGGTGAGCTCTGCTTTCATCCCGCTAGCGAGACTGGCAGTCTTCACCAAATCAGATAGCCGCCGGAAGCCAGAGAGGATTTCCTCCGATCCATAGCGACACACATCATTGGTGCCGACATGAGCGACCACCTGCAGATGGGTGCACCCTGTACCCTTCATGGCATCCGGAAGGACCCTTTCCACATCTGGAATGACTCCCCCCGGTATGCACACGGAGTGCACATTGGTTTTCTTCCCCTCTCTTGCTGCCATATCCCTAAGGGGCCCCATTACGTGCCTGACGTTGGAGCTCCCAACTACCAGTAAGCCCACCCTCTGCGACCGCCCGGATCTTGCAGACTGAGGGGCAACCTCTGGAACAGGACAAGCAGCCATGTCAGGCCGAAGATCAATATCAGCCTGAGACAGAGCCCGAAACCGGTTCGTCAGACAAACTGGAGAGGCCTTCCGTTCAGCCCTCCGGAATGTCTTTCGCCCCCTGCCACACCTTGAGACGACCTCCCACTCTACCACAGGTGAGGGATCAGCCTCAATGCGGGCAGTATCCCGGGCAACCACAGTCGTTGTCCGATCGGGGGATGCGTGGGAAGAGCTGGCGGTCCCCGACAAACCCCCATCCGGACCCCCACAGTGATGCCCATTGGCAACAGCCTCAAGCTGTGTGACCGAAGCCAACACTGCCTGAAGCTGGGAGCGAAGGGATGCCAACTCAGCCTGCATCCGAACACAGCAGTTGCAGTCCCTATCCATGCTAAACACTTATGCAAAGAACGTCTGAACTAATCTACAGAGAGCGCAAACAAATCGACATAATTTAAATGGTTATTAAAATACAAGATTGCCTATTAAATGCAGTAATGCTGCTACTTGCGCACTGCTGACACACTGCTCGGCGGCGGAAGGAGACTACGCGAATTTACACTATTCAGGTACTAAAACGCGATGCTACAACTCTCAAATACTATAATACGCCCGAAATTTATGAATTAAACAATGCAAGTACCAAAAACACGCAAAGAAATTAAGAATTAAACTATGTAACAAATGAGTGAGCTAGGAGTATACGACTTGCTGCTGCAGCTGCTTATCCAACGGCAGCAGGGAGCACACACCCTACGACACATCAGGAGCTCCGACAGGCACTGGTGCAAGAATGGGAGGCTATACCCCAGCAGCTACTCGACCACCTGATCCAGAATATGCCAACCCGTTGCGCAGCCTGTGTACGTGTGCATGGTGATCATATCCCATATTGATGTTTGGGTAAATGCGCAGGAAACAGTGGCGTTTTGTAGCACATGTGTTTCGAGATGGTTTTTTCAACTTATCACCAATACCGTGGACTTACAGATCTGTGTCGTGTGTGTTACCTATTTGCCTATGCTATTAGCGCCAATTTTGTGTAGTGATACATTGTGTAGCACCACATTCTGCAATTATCCTTAATTTATGAACATGGGTGTAGTTAAATAAAAACATACCACAAAAGATATGTCTGACACATCTAGAGAGATAAATCAGACCGTTGTTTTCCTTCAGACTATAGAGCACTGGTGGAAAATTGTTAATGTTAAAAGTGTGCTTGAAGGTGAAAGGTTTAATGATCCCTACAGAGAAGCTGTACCTCTGGTAACCAGATTAAGTGACATGCTTCATTGGCTTAAAAACTGGGAGACTGTCTGTCCCATCAAATGTTGCTCTTACGTAAGTTACATTCAGGTATTACGAAATGAAAGAAAGCTTTGATATAAGAATGATGTCCTGTTTGCTGATCATACTACAGCTGAAAACTTTGATTCCTGTGCAGCAGAGTCAAGATAGGAATGTTGATATAGATGTTTGCATATATATTAAGTGAGAGTTTCAAAATAGAGGACATTCCTCATGATACCTTACCTATATTGACCAAATAGGAGGTTATGCAGTTAGGAAAGTCTTACAGAAGTCAAAATATGAATTATGCACTGCATGGTTGCACTTGGATAAAGAAATTAAAGAGTCTTCGTGTGACTTTGTTAAAGACTTAATCAGAGTGAGACTAATTTTGCCCTTTGAGGATGCAGTACTTACCGTGGCCCTGGCATGGCACACACCGTTACTTCACTTCTGAAAAATCATCTGCAGCAGTTCATGACATTTGGCAAACAACTTTCAGTTGCACATAATACAAGTTGCTGGTGGTCTCTAAGGTAATTGATGCTAGATGAAAATGTGTGTTGCATAGCACTCTGAGAAACCAATTAGAGAATATATCCCTGTGTACAAACAAGATTCTTCTTAATAATTTTGAGAAGCTTTATAATGATAAAAGAACTGATTTCAATAATTCGTTCCACAAAAATTTAAAAATTTAAGTCTGTTCTACACGGATGATACAAAACTGTGTAATACATTAAATGTGAGCACTGCATATTAAATAAATGTAATTATTTATTTTTTATTTATATATTATTATATATTTATAATTATATTGAACCCAGAATGTGACTTTCCATTTACAGATGATTTATTTTAAAGTTATATATGCGTGTGTGTGTTTTGTATTTTTCTTTTGTTTTAAACAAAATTGAGTTACAGCTGTGCAACAAATACAATAATTTGGGATTTCTTGAATACTTCTGCCCCTGTGCCTTACAGAGAATGTAGAACATCTCCTAAAACCCTATGTACTCCTTTACTGAGTAATAAATTCATTATAAATAAAGTGCACTAGAATAATATCTGATACAGAAAGTTCAGCACTGTGTGAGTTAAAATAATTTCTCATTTCCTGCAAGGTGCAACTACTTAGACAGCTGGTTAGTGTACCTGCTGTTGATTTTGAAAGTTTGTTCTTTAATTACGGTTTCACCTTCATTCAGGTGCACATGTCATCAGTTACTGTAAGTGGCTTTTTTGTCTTAGCAGTTTACTTGATTAAACATCGTGAGTGTCCAAGTGTTTTTTTTTTTTTTTTTTTTTTTTTACCAAGGTGAGTGGATAGCTGATATTCTGAAGTGACAGTATGTTTATTGCATTTATTTTCTCTAATTTGTGAACAAGCAGTAACTTTGTCAGAGATTTCCCACAGTTAAGTACTGTAAAGTGAGTTAACTACCAACCTCGGCCACAATTTGATCCTTTACACACAGGGCAGAAGTGGTTAAAAATGCAGGGTACTACAGAATGTTAGTTGCTTGTTGTTTAGTTTTGTAAATCAGGAAAGTAAGCTGAAGCTCCATATGTACACAGAAAATTATAAAATCTCTGGAAGCCAATTTATTTTCGAAATATTCAGCTCTGAATGACAAATATGGCCTCAGAAGCATGACGCCTTGCTTCATCCCAGTAGCTCCAGTTCATGTACCTGAAGCTGCGAATGAAGAATGGATTCGTTACAGTGCTGACCTACTTCTTTCATGATTGGTCTGATATTTCCTTTATCAGAATTGGTTACTCCTCCCTTGTTGGTTTGTAAATTCTGACTTATAGTGACCAATCTTTTCCGTATTTCTTGTATTTATAGTTAAATGATAAAGTTCATACATGTGATGAGAGCTGTAATTTTGTTCATATAGCTAATCTTTACTGTAAAATAGACGAACGGAGTTCTCTGTGAGAATCCTTTCTATGATGTGCATAAGTGTTAATTTATCTTGCGTTTTTATGTAGGGAAAATTCAGAATTCCAGACACCCATTAGTAATTTGTCATGTGTGTGCTGTGTACAATGAAACGAAGAAACAGTGCAAAAGGCTTATCAGTTATATGAAGCACTACATGTAGTATGAAATAAGGACTGCTCAGCAGAAGAGACTGAAAACTGAGAACATGTGGTTATATCATTCATGTTGAGTGCTTATGTTAAACTACACTATACTGCAGAGTTAAGTTCTGTTGCAGTACTAGTAATCAGCAAGGGTCCAAATAGCTGAAACTAGTAGATGATGCCGGCCAGAGTGACTGTGCGGTTCTAGGCGCTGCAGTCTGGAGCCGAGCGACCGCAACGGTCACAGGTTCGAATCCTGCCCTCGGGCATGAATGTGTGTGATGTCCTTAGGTTAGTTAGGTTTAATTAGCTCTAAGTTCTAGGCGACTGATGACCTCAGAAGTTAAGTCACATAGTGCTAGGAGCCAAGTAGATGATGCATTTCTCATTTCTACGTAAACAGCTAATTACGAGTCAAAGGATGTAGAAAGTCATTTGTCTGCTTAGCTGAGCCAGAGAACTCAGGCCTACCTTGGTCACACGGCGGTCAGCTTGTGACGTATGCGCCGGGTCTGTCCTTTTCGTTGGCCACGCTTCACTACTATACTTCGCACAGCAACATGGGCTGGCAGCAAGCTGTGGTAGCGGTTTTTCCAGCCAAGTAACAGTTCTTAACCGGAAGCAAGGAAGGTATTCTAATTACGAATATTTTGGATGAACTGTGCCTGATTCCCCTCACACATTGATCGCATGCACAATCTATTGCAAGGCGTTGGAAGTAATGGAATCTGTAATGTCAACTTCATCTTTAGCGTCAAAATTTGATTATCAGTGTCAAATTTCTGTGATGAATGTAACCTGTATTCGTTGTACAGAACGGTTCAGATTTTGGGCGTCGATAACTTGCCGTGGACAGAACGAACTAATGGAGTAAATGAATTAGTGTTTGACAAAGTCAGTGCCCTTTGAGACAGCGTTGGTTTTCTTGGAGACGAATATGAAAAGTGAGTGATCGTGACCTGTTTAAGGAACCATGTTCTCATTCGCCTCGGATGATTTAGGAAAATAACGGGAAACATAAATGAATACGATGGAGATCTGAAGTCCACTGTTTCGAATGCTCTTCCTGAGGGCGGACCCCTACCCTCATCGCATGCCATTACATGGAACGGAAGGAAGGAAAATTAGTGTTCAACTTTCTGTTGACAACTAGATTATTGGAAACATCACACAAGATCTATTTGGGGTAGCATAGAGGCGACATGGGCCGCATCTTTTTTATAGGAACGCTTCCGGTAACTGACGTAATGATTTATGGAAACCAGGGAAAATATAAATCTGGGATTTGGTCCCTGATCCTACCGACTGTGAGTCCATTATCTCAGCACTGCCCGATATTACTCAGGCTGTTATGAAACAGGTCAAACAGTGAGCAAGATGAGGGTGAACGAATGATGATCGCGTGTCTAGGGCCTACAAAGCTTGACCTTAGTGGCACATAATACGAAGCCAATTCCGACTTACACAACGGGCTTACTACGCATTGCTGGCCCGCTGAGAAAATGAACAGGTAAGTGTGTGTCGTGAAAGACAGATCCTTTCTATCCGAGGTCCTCCCTAACAAAATTGCTTTTTTAAGAAGTTTACTTTTAAGCGTCAGGGAACGGGACTGGAAGTGTTCAATGGTGGGCACAGCATGAGGCTGCAGAGCGTAGTTGAGCTGCTTAGTCGACGAATAAATCACAACGGTGCTACAGTGGTAATGGTGTTGATACGAAACAGAACAACGTCAACGATAAACAAAGAAAACATTGATCTATATCTACAACAACAATTTCAGAAATTGAAATTTAGTTAGAAAGGAACCCATGGAATTTCGCAGAGTGAGAAAGATGTGGCTGATGAAATATTAGCATTTCTGCAAGATGAGGCAGTGGAATGGGTGGTGTCGTATACGCTCGACTGTGCGTACACTGTGCATGAGGAGACAATGATGACGATTCGCTCTTAACAGGTGAAAGTGGTATTGAAACAGATGTCGAGCCATGTACACTCCTGGAAATGGAAAAAAGAACACATTGACACCGGTGTGTCAGACCCACCATACTTGCTCCGGACACTGCGAGAGGGCTGTACAAGCAATGATCACACGCACGGCACAGCGGACACACCAGGAACCGCGGTGTTGGCCGTCGAATGGCGCTAGCTGCGCAGCATTTGTGCACCGCCGCCGTCAGTGTCAGCCAGTTTGCCGTGGCATACGGAGCTCCATCGCAGTCTTTAACACTGGTAGCATGCCGCGACAGCGTGGACGTGAACCGTATGTGCAGTTGACGGACTTTGAGCGAGGGCGTATAGTGGGCATGCGGGAGGCCGGGTGGACGTACCGCCGAATTGCTCAACACGTGGGGCGTGAGGTCTCCACAGTACATCGATGTTGTCGCCAGTGGTCGGCGGAAGGTGCACGTGCCCGTCGACCTGGGACCGGACCGCAGCGACGCACGGATGCACGCCAAGACCGTAGGATCCTACGCAGTGCCGTAGGGGACCGCACCGCCACTTCCCAGCAAATTAGGGACACTGTTGCTCCTGGGGTATCGGCGAGGACCATTCGCAACCGTCTCCATGAAGCTGGGCTACGGTCCCGCACACCGTTAGGCCGTCTTCCGCTCACGCCCCAACATCGTGCAGCCCGCCTCCAGTGGTGTCGCGACAGGCGTGAATGGAGGGACGAATGGAGACGTGTCGTCTTCAGCGATGAGAGTCGCTTCTGCCTTGGTGCCAATGATGGTCGTATGCGTGTTTGGAGCCGTGCAGGTGAGCGCCACAATCTGGACTGCATACGACCGAGGCACACAGGGCCAACACCCGGCATCATGGTGTGGGGAGCGATCTCCTACACTGGCCGTACACCATTGGTGATCGTCGAGGGGACACTGAATAGTGCACGGTACATCCAAACCGTCATCGAACCCATCGTTCTACCATTCCTAGACCGGCAAGGGAACTTGCTGTTCCAACAGGACAATGCACGTCCGCATGTATCCCGTGCCACCCAACGTGCTCTAGAAGGTGTAAGTCAACTACCCTGGCCAGCAAGATCTCCGGATCTGTCCCCCATTGAGCATGTTTGGGACTGGATGAAGCGTCGTCTCACGCGGTCTGCACGTCCAGCACGAACGCTGGTCCAACTGAGGCGCCAGGTGGAAATGGCATGGCAAGCCGTTCCACAGGACTACATCCAGCATCTCTACGATCGTCTCCATGGGAGAATAGCAGCCTGCATTGCTGCGAAAGGTGGATATACACTGTACTGGTGCCGACATTGTGCATGCTCTGTTGCCTGTGTCTATGTGCCTGTGGTTCTGTCAGTGTGATCATGTGATGTATCTGACCCCAGGAATGTGTCAATAAAGTTTCCCCTTCCTGGGACAATGAATTCACGGTGTTCTTATTTCAATTTCCAGGAGTGTAGTTCATCATCCGCTTCGGACAGGGGGCTACAAATCCCGTCTCCAGTGAAATGTAGTGAAGGACAATCGTTGTCCAAGGAGCAGGTACTACACATAATTTCGTATATGGAAGATCATCCGCAACACGGCATAAAAACAATTATGAGCAAATTTCGAATAAGTCTGCAGCAGTATGATCTTGTAGCGCGTAAGAAAAACTACGGATATTCAAAAGAAAACAAGGCACTCTTGTTACAAAACCTGTTGTTTGCGCGTTTTAAGTATGCTAGATACAATTTGCAAGATGTGTATGAAAGTGACCTACCACGTTATGCGCATCAGGCTGCGCGCGACACAGATAAGAGCGATTTCATGGGTAGCAGTTGATGGTTGCAAAACTTCAGACAGTGCTACAGAATTGGAAGACGTTCAAAAATGGTTCAAATGGCTCTGAGCACTATGGGACTCAACATCTTAGGTCATAAGTCCCCTAGAACTTAGAACTACTTAAACCTAACTAACCCAAGGACATCACACACACCCATGCCCGAGGCAGGATTCCAACCTGCGACCGTAGCAGTCCCGCGGTTCCGGACTGCAGCGCCAGAACCGCTAGACCTTCGCGGCCGGCAATTGGAAGACGTAAGATACCGAAAGTTCAAACAAAGCGTCAACTTGGCGACGGGCAACAAACTGCGAAATCGGCCAGAAATTTGCAGATGAGATAAATAAACTTATCCCATCTTTCTGTAAGGGCCGCTTGGGGTGGCCGTGCGGTTTGAGGCGCCATTTCACGCATTGCGCTGCCCCTCCCGCCGGAGGTGTGTGTGTTGTTCTTAGCATAAATTAGTTTAAGTAATGTGTAAGTCTAGGGACCTATGACCTCAGCAGTTTGGTCCCTTAGGAATTCACACACATTTGAGCATTCTGTAAGGAATTTGTTTTCAACTCCGACGAATCTGGATTTAAAGAAATGCATATGAAAGGAACCCGGGAAATTATAGGTACCAAGAGAGTTGTATAAAGATCAACTGTCATTAGTAGGTTGACGCATTCGTAAACATTTATGCTGACTGTTAATCTGGATGGTAAATTCGCTGGAAAGTTGTTTGTTGGTTCAAATGGCTCTGAGCACAATGGGACTTAACATCTAAGGTCATCAGTCCCCTAGAACTTAGCACTACTTAAACCTAACTAACCTAAGGACATCACACATATCCATGCCCGAGGCAGGATTCGAACCTGCGACCGTAGCGGTCGCGCGGTTCCAGACCGAAGCGCGTAGAACCACTCGGCCACAACGGCCGGTAGTTGTTTATTGTGCTCTGAGAAGTTGGAGGTACTCTGCCCCCTACAATTCTTTCTCGCGTGCGTGATGTTGCGGGGGCTGTAGGGAATATTTACGTCGCAGCAGTCAAGAGTGGGAAAATGGGCCTAAGGGAACTAGAGCTTAGTATGAGCACCGCTTTTGGCCAAAATAGCTGGTCAAAATACCTTGGTTTTGCTTGATTCTTGGTCTACGTATAAAAATCATACTCGCTTAGAGCAAACTATCCCTCCTGAAAAGTGTGTGATATTGCAATTCATACTAGCTGGAACCACTGGACAGATTCAGCCCTTGGATGTTTATTTTTTTCGTTACGTGTAAAACGTATTATCGCATTATCTGCAACTACGCCTTAAACAACAGCCAGTTTCACGATAAGCTCCACGGCAGACTATTTGGCATTTGCTTACATGTCATTATATGTCATCATTTCTCATCACCTTCTTACACGAATATGATTCTATATGCATTCTTTAAGAGTGGCAGAACGTGGTGCACGGTTTGTAACTCCCAAGGAGTTCACCTTCGATCCTGATGGTGCGAAGCTTTGTGATCACTGTGGAGCGGCATTTTTCAGTCCGCGCTTATGGTGCATGCTAATGGTCTGTTTTGAACATTTATTGAATGTCGACGATGTCCACTCTGTGAAGAGCAATTCATAGATGCCACAGAAGGGTGATCTCAGCTCCTCCCGGGAACTCGTATTCTGTCGCTCTCCTGATGCACATTGTGAATCATTAACAGCTAATATTTTTCCTCTCGTAATTGTTGACAAAACACTTTCAAATGAGCCTCACTAAAGATTAAACTTGCGACCTCGCACTCAAGTGGTTCCTTGTAAGTATCCCCGGCCGGACAACTTATATGGCATTGCGGTAGTAGCTTCCACGCACAAACTGTTCTCATAAATCAATGACTAGTAAGTGAAAACCGTATCAAAATCCGTACAGTAGTTATCGCTATTAGACTTCACACACAGACAAAAATTCCAGCTTGATATTTTAATTTAGTAATATGCTACACTAGTGGTTTGTTTACATGTAACTTATTTATCCGTATTATATAAACGTGAGCTTTTTGATCTAATGTTTTGATTTATAAAAGCTATGGCTTGTTAAAAGATCTTCCTAAAAAATAATTTCTAAGAAATTTTAGCAGTAAGCGTCGCACTATCGAGTCTAAACTGAAGAAATTCCTCATGGCTCACTCCTATTCTTTCGTAGAGATCTTGGAAAAAATTCGCAAGCTTGTGTGCTATACAGCTGGTTAAGCTCACATATACACTGAGGTGACAAGAGTCACGGGATATTTTCTAACACCCTGTCGGACCTCCTTTTACACATGTAGTGCAGCAATTCGACGTGGCATGGCCTCAACAAGTCTTTGGAAGTCCCCTGCAGAAATATTGAGCCATGCTGCCTCTATAGCCGACCATAATCGCGAAAATGTTGGAGGATTTTGTGCACGAACTGACCTCTCAATTACGCCCAACAAATGTTGGACGAAATTAATGTCAGGCGAACTCTACGGCCAAAACCAATCACGAACAAATGTGGCTCGATGCCATGGCGCATTGTCATCCATAAAAATTTCATTATTCTTTGGGAACATGAAGTCCATGGGTGGCTGAAAATGGTCTCTAAGTAGCCGAACATAACCGTTTTCGATCAATAATCGGTTCTGTTGGACCAGAGGACCCAGTCTCTTCCATGTAAACACTACCCACACCATTATGGAGTCATCAACAGCGTGCACAGTGCCTTGTTGACAACTTGGGTCCATGGATTCGTAGGGTCCGCGCCACACTCGAACCTTACGATCAACTTTTACCGAATGAAACCGGGACTCATCTGGCCAGGCCACGGTATTCCAGTCGTCTAGGGTCCAAGAGATATAGTCACGAGCCCAGGAGAGGTGGTGCAGGCAATGTCCTGCTGTTAGGGAAGGCACCCGCGTCAGTCGTCTGCTGCCATAGCCCATTAACGACAAGTTTCGCCGCACTGTCGTAGCCTATGCGTTCATCTTACGTATCACATTGATTTGTGCGGTTATTTCGCGCAGTGTTGCTTGTGTGTTAGCATTAATAACTCTATGCAAACGCCGCTGCTCTCGGTCGTTAAGTGAAGAGCGTCGGCCACTGCGTCGTCCGTGGTGAGAGGTAATGCCTGAAATTTCGTATTCTCGGTACGCTCTAGGCACTATGGATCTCGGAATATGGAATTCCGTAACGATTCCCGAAGTGGAATGTCCCGTGCGTCTAGCTCCAACTACCATTGCGCGTTCAGAGTCTGTTAATTCCTGTCGTGCGGCCATAATCAGGTCGGAAACCCTTTCACATGAATAACCTGATTGCAAATGACACCTCCACCAATGCTCTGCCCTTTTATATCCTGTGTACGCGATATTATCTTCATTTGTATATGTGTGTATTGCTATCACATGACTTTTGTGACCTTGGTGTACTTATACTTCAGCACAGGAGTCGTGTGAATGTTATTTTATTTTTCATTAATTATTCTGATTTTAGTTTCATGTACAGGCTCATTTTATGAGCATGGTGATTCGCTCCTCAATTTGGTCCTACGGAGCCAGACGTGTAAAGTAATAAAAAAATTAAAGAAGAAAATGAAGAGAGATGAAGATTTAACATCCCACTGAGAGTTAGTCATTGCCGAAGTGAGGCAGTTGGGGCATGAAACCGACCGTATTATTTTCAAAGGAAACATAATTTTAATCACCTTAGTTAGCTATGGAAACCAGGTGAAACCTAACCGTGTAAGTACGAATTTGTCGAATCTGCAATTCCTCATCTCAGTTGGCATACCATGAGTTTAGTATTAAATGCGTTACCTTAATTGACTCAGTATCACTGATCGAGTCATATAGAACATACTCATAAGATAAGCCTTGAAAAGCGGACTAATCCATTGATATTGGAGGGCAGGGAACCTCCCCATCGCACCCCCCTCAAATTTAATTATATGTTGGCACAGTGGATAGGCCTTGAAAAACTGAACACAGATCAATCGAGAAAACAGGAAGAAGTTGTGTGGAACTATGTAAAAACTAAGCAAAATATACAAAGTGAATAGTCCATGTGCGACACAGGCAACATCAAGGAAAGCCCGAGCTCAGGAGCTCCGTGGTCCCGTGAGTAGCTGCGGAACGAGAGGTCCTTGGTTCAAATCCCTCGAGTGAAAAATTTATTTTCTTTATTATCGCAAAGTTATCATCTGTCCGTTCGTTCATTGACGTCTCTGTTCACTGTAATAAGTTTAGTGTCTGTGTTTTGCGACCGCACCGCAAAACGGTGCGATTAGTAGACGAAAGGATGTGCCTCTCCAATGGGAACCGAAAACATTTGATCGCAAGGTCGTAGGTCAACCGATTCCTCCACAGGAAAACACGTCTGATATATTCTATACGACACTGGTGACCGATAATAATTGTCTGAAAATAAAAAAATTAAACTCTTCACTCAAGGGAAGACTGGAGCCCAGGACCTCTCGTTCCACAACTGCTCACGCTAACCACGGGACCACGGCGTTCCTGAGCTCGCATTTTCCTTGATGTTGCCTATCTTGTAAATGGACTACTCAGTTTGTATATTTTGCTTATTTTTTTCATAGTTCCACACAACTTCTTCCTGTTTTCTCGATAGATCTGTGTTCAGTTTTTCAAGGCCTATCCACTGTGCCAACTTATAACTAAATCTGAGGGGGGTGCGATGGGGAGGTTCCCTTGTTAGCACTGCGTGTTGTCGAGCTGCGCTGCTGAAAACAGTCGACGTGAAGCTACACAGAATTGCGCAAAGTATGTTGTTGCAACCCGTTGACCAGGTGTGTTGAAACTGGAAATTCTAATGTTGCCTTGCAGCTGAATAAAAGGTGCCTATTGTCTGCATTAACGATGCAACCACGGAGAATACGATATCCTCGTCTGACATATTCAAGTGGAAATTATAGAAATTCCTTAACCTCTATTATACATTTTTCTTTGTTGACAGCACGCTGATAACTACCTTTGATCCTTCTCGTTGAGTTTCTGCGTGCTCGCAACTACTACTGAAATAAAAAAAAAAAAAAAAACTAACACTGAGATCTTGATAAGCGCATTCGCGGGATAACTTGATTACAGCCGTTTCTCAAGCATTAAACGCCGTTAATTTCGAAATAATGATATGAGTACGTCGTCGAATTTTGTAGACGCACTCTACTGTTGTCCAGTAGGTTTCCTTTTCAGATTACATTCAGAATTTTTACACTTTGCGGTCATCGTATCTGTCACGATTTGGATACGTCTGACCTTAACGCTTAAGTGGGAAAACTTCGGAACTCACTGAATCGTTGTTTTCATAACAGAGTTTTACCGCAAATATACCTTGTACCAATTCCAACGCCATGTGATTACTAATTGGTGGGACTGTTTGTAGATACACGTACCTATTTTACACAGCTGCCAACTTCATAGCATCACCACGACACATTTTCCTTCTAATTAGTAATCGCGTGGCAAAGGAACAACTAACGTCATTTGAAACTGAGAGGCTTCCTTGAAGCACAGGACTACTGCAGTTAATAATGTTAATGAAGGTGAAAATTTTGTAACCTACAGTGAGACGAGAACAGTTATAGGTTTGACGACCGAAACTCCTTCCCTAATGATGCTAATTACATATATCGCTCTTTCTAGAACGCACAAACCAGCTACTCATATTCTAACAACGGTAAAAGAAATATATACAACATTAATTTCGACTGTTAATGCAGAGAAAGTTGTTGGAACACACTGCAGCAATTGAGAATCCCAAAGTTTGTCTTTGCGGGTGATTTGAAACGCTGGTCCACAAAGAGCGGGCGTGCAGCAGACAATGCGTGCTCTAACAGCCCCTGCGCAAAACACCAGCTCCAGGCAGGATCCATTAACCATTGTCCCGCGAAGAGCCGACGGAAAACCCAACTCTTACGTTCTATCACCCGCCATCTCTCCTCTCCCACAACAGATTTTCTTCTCTGCGCGGATGTATTCCTGCCCGAATGGTCATTCTTCTATAAAACCGAACACCTGCTTAACTGCGAGTGCTGGAACTTGGGGACATAGCTTAACACGGCTGAGGATAAAACAGTCAGTGTTCGGTAGGGTGCAAATTGCACTGTGGTTTTTTAAATACATCTAGATGCTGTAACAAATGCTGAGTATGTAGATTAGTCATCAGCCTGAGCCCTCTGAAGCTCAGCAGCCCCTTAAGCACCTAATTTAGGCTAAAGATATTTCAATTCTCTTATAACGACAGGGAGACTATTACTGAGCTATATGAAATGAAATCGTCATAACTTCTGAACGGTTTGCGTTAGGACGTTCAAACTGCACTGTTGGCCGTGGAGCATGAGGGGAATTAGTATGCGCATGCCGACACGCCTTGTTGTCGGCCACTTTCAATTGGATGGGTTTGTCAATAAGCAAAATTGGCGAATTTGGGGGATGAGAATCCGCATTTCGCGATCTAGAAGTCTCTTCACCAAGATCGGGTGATTGAGTGGTGTGCATTCAACGGGTGACTGTGTGGTGTGCAATGTCCATTTACGGAATAGTCGGTGCGATATTCGTTGTTGGCAGGGTTACTACTGAACGGTGTCTGAAGGTTTTGGAAAATGGTTTCATCCCCATTATCCAAAGTGACCCTGATTTCGACAAAATGTGGTTCATGCAAGACGGAGCTCGACCCCATCGAAGCAGGAGAGTGTTTGGTGTCCTGGAAGTGCACTTTGGGGACCGCATTCTGGCTCTGGGGTACCCAGATGCCACTGGCATGGGCCTCGATTGACCACCATATCCTCCGGATTTTAACACATGCCACTCCTTTTTGTGGGCTATATTAAAGACAAGGTGTAGAGAAATAACCCCAGAACCATTTCTGAGCTGAAAACAGCCGTTCAGGAGGTCATCCACAGCATCGATGTTCCGATACTTCAGCGGGTCACGCAGAATTTTGCTATCACCTCCGATTATGGGAGGTATATGGAAAATGTCGCAACCTAAACCCGAATATCTGTAGTGACATTTACATGTTGCATAATGTGTGTGCACGCCGTAGTTTGTAACTGTCTTACGTTTTTCCGTTTAGTTCAATAACTGTCACCTTGTAGAGTACACTGTAGAATTTCTAACCTTCACTGCAATACGGAAAGAATATTTTACAATTACTATTAACATTTTACGGGTCTAGAAATCTCGTTTATCGTAGTCCAACGCAAGCGAATATTTGTTTAGTTCTTTTATTAGTAAAACATTATTTCAATTCTGTCTAGTTTTCACTACACATCAAATATTAAATTATTGCATTAGGCTATAAACGCAGTCTCTTCTTTTAAAGTTGGAACTATTCCTGTAAGTCGCATAGCTCCCATCGATAACAGTGTTTTGGGATGTTTCAACAAAATTGCGGGCAGTCAACAGAGTGAGATTTATAGAGCAGATGCTTTTACGTGATGGAGGAAGAAGAAGTGAGCGTGTGGGCTATTGCATGTAGAGGGAACTGTTTCTACATGTATGTTTTCTTATTTCAGCCCAGCACGGATAAATAGGCTAATAATTGGTCTGTGTGATACGTTCGTGTGTTAACCACTATGTCACGACTGTCGGTCTTCCATACGAAAGGCATAGAAGAAAACTATCCACCAGAAATTATCGTTTTTCTTGCAGTTTTCTTTTACTTCGTGTAAGGTATGGATCCATTTTGTTAAGTACTGATTCCCACTTGAGAATTTCAACCCAGTCCATAGCCAGACGAAATGTATTATGGCAAAACTGAGTAAATAGAGTTTTGGCCGAGTGGTTCTAGGCGCTTAAGTCTGGAACCACGCGACCGCTATGGTCGCAGGTTCGAATCCTGCCTCGGGTATGGATGTTTGTGATGTCCGTAGGTTAGTTAGGTTTAAGTAGTTCTAAGTTCTAGGGGACTGATGACCTCATATGTTAAGTCCCATAGTGCTCAGAGCCATTTGAACAGAAAGTTCTGTTTATTTTTGACACACTCATTGTTTATGACACTATCGGCTCACAATGTCGATTTTCAGATGCTCCTTAAGACAAGTAAAAATACAGGGCTATTCAAAATGATCTAGGCCATTCAAGTGACTGTAAAAAAAATTGTATCGAAGTTCTGTATTATAAGATTACATTCATGGAGTCAGGACGACAACTCAACAAGTTTTTTTGTTCGAGTGACCTTCAGCAAAATGGCAGCCAGACCGAGGGAGAATACCTTCTGCGTGATAGAGCTCTGCAAGGGCGAATTTGTATTGTAGTTCGTCGGAAATTCAGGCCCACGTTTAACAAGACTCCAGCTACCAGACACTCCAGGATGTCTTTGTAAAAGCGAACACACCAGGCCGGTTACGATTGACATCGACGCCGATAATTTGGGGCGCGTGTGGGCCGAATTGGACAATAGACTGGATGTGTGCCGTGTGACTAACGGTTCACACACTGAACATTTGTGAACATGACACAGGAAACTTCTTGAGTTACTGTTTCTATTCATATAATACCTTACCTCAATACAAACATTCTTATAGTTACTTGGAAGTATCTAGATAGTTTTGAATAACCTTGTATTTTTACTAGGTCTGCTTGTGATTTAAGTGATGTGCAATTAAAATACGTGTGGATCATACCTGTGGACGGCTTTTAGGGAACAAAAACTTGCAGAGTCAGAAATAATACCATAAACCAGGAAATTGTATAGCTAAAACAAAGTGTATTTTCCTTTCCCTGCTCTTTGTGCTACATGCATGCATCCTCTAGAAGACACATCTTTACTTGATAAAAATGTACAAAATGTCAAATTTACAATAACAGTCAATCATTTATTCGTCAAATATATAAATAGAGCACAGGTCGTTAAAGCAGTAGAACCACATGTAAAACAGAGTAAGATGTTCAGAATGAAATGAACGAAGTAGCAGTCATTGTGGTATATATTTCCGATGGATGATGGCAGTGCTCTCCGGGTTGCTAGATGTTTACACCGCTGCCCATGATCTCAAAAGAGACACCACGGATCGGACGACAAGGGTGCTATTATTATGCAGATCTCTGTCACTCCTCTTATGACTGTGATGTGTAGGTTAGTTGGGCAGATGACTGGGAAAGGAGACCTGGCTCAATCGGCAATTCGTAGTCCTCAGAGTCAGGGAACCCCAGGGGCAGCCAAGTACTCGGCTGACGAGCCGCGCCCTGGATGCACGCTACCCATATTGTCACGCCGCGCTGTCTCAGCGTGAGGACGGCGAGCAGGGGGGAACTGCTGTATTTATACGGCAATGCAGTTGCACTGCATATGTTTTGGTTTCATATTTCATGCTTCTCAACAACACAGATCATAAATGAAACAAATTTTCAGTATTCTTTAATTATTTTTGGTGTGCTGAAGACATAATACTGTACAATTTTTATCTGGTACAAAATGTCAGCATATGAACAGATGCAGAGAATTTCACAGATTTTTGCACTCAGTTTGTCACTTATCCGTGACTACTTTAGTTTCATAATCGAGAAAAGGCCGTCCACACACGTACGTTGATAAAAATATTTTGTCGCATTTGCAAACTAATTATGGTGAAGAGGGAACTCTTACTGAGGGAAGCAATGTAGACGCCCTGGACAGTTTTAAAATAAAAGGATTTGTCTTTAAAATGGGAAATATATTGTAGATCAGACAGTTTCATCTGCATATGCACAGGGGTGCTTTCAATTGAAGCAGCAACACTGTCAGGGAGCATAGGGTACAGGAGTGCGTTGTTCGTCAGATTTTGCCTTTTCTAATATGCGTTTTTTTTTCAATGTATCATCATAAAACCAGAAATAAGTTGTTTCTCACCTTGCAATGTCTTACTTTGGAGAGTGTGCAGTCAAGTCCACTTAAAATGCAAGGTCTGCAGTTCATTAAAGATGTTCTGGTTCAAATGGCTCTGAGCACTATGGGACTTAACATCTATGGTCATCAGTCCCCTAGAACTTAGAACTACTTAAACCTAACTAACCTAAGGACATCACACAACACCCAGTCATCACGAGGCAGAGAAAATCCCTGACCCCGCCAGATGTTCTAATTTTCATTAGTGCACCACGTTTTCCTTCATCAATTCAACAACTGCGCCTTTTAAATCGAAAAATCTTTCCGGGCATGCCCCTTAACTTACATCTATATCCACGTGATTACTCTGCTATTCACAATAAAGTGCCTGGCACAGCGTTCAATGAACCACCTTCATGCTGTCTCTCTACCGTTCCACTTTCGAACGGCACGCGGGAAAAACGAGCACTTAAATTTCTCCGTGCGAGCTCTGATTTCTCTTATTTCATCGTGATGATCATTTCTTCCTATGTAGGTGGGTACCACTAAAATGTTTTCGCAATCGAAGGAGAAAACTGGCGATAGAAATTTCATGAGAAGAACCCGTCGCAACGAAAAACGCCTTTGTTTTAATGATTGCCACTCCAATTCACGTATCATGTCTGTGAAACTATCTCCCCTATTTCGCGATGATACAAAACGAGCTGCCCTTCTTTGAACTTTTTCGATGTCATCCGTCAGGCCCTACTGATGCGGATCCCACACCGCACAGCAGTACTACAGAATATGGCGGACAAGCGTAGTGTAAGCAGTCTCTTTGGTAGACCTATTGCACCTTCTAAGTGTTCTGCTAATGAATCGCAGTCTTTGGTTTGTTCTACCCACAATATTAGCTATGTGATCGTTCCAATTTAGGTTATTTGTAATTGTAATCCCTAAGCATTTAGTTGAATTTACTGCCCTCAGATTTGTGTGACTTACCGCGTAATCGAAATTTAGCTGATTTCTTTTAGTACTCATGTGAATAACTTAGCACTTTTCTTTATTGAGGGTCAATTGCCACTTTTCGCACCATACAGATATCTTATCTAAATCATTTTGCAGGTCGTTTTGATCATCTGATGACTTTACGAGACGGTAAATGACAGCATAATCTGCAAACAATCTAAGACGGCTACTCATATTGTCTCCTATATTGTTGATATAGATCAGGAACAACAGAGGGCCTATGACACTTCCTTGGGGCACGCCGGATATTACTTCTGTTTTACTCGGTGACTTTCCGTCTGTTACTACGAACTGTGACCTTTCTGACAGGAAATCACGAATCCAGCCGCACAACTGAGGCGATAATTAACCATCGTACTCCAGCAATGTATGAAGTCTCCATGTTCTTCGTTCAGTTCTACCGAAAACTGTTGAGACTGACAGTGGAATAATGCGCGTGACTTCAGAAATTTTACTATTTGTACTACCAATTTCTTCGCGTGCTCCATGCCTACAAATGAAGCACAAAACGCTTCTTAGTGTACAAAACAATGAACCCTTCTGTCGGTCGTTATAGATTTTTGCTCATTCATTGTGAACTAATCTCTTTTTTATTTTTTAAAATATGTTCCAGAACGACGAGCATAAAAAAAGGAATTTTTCGGGTCTTATACCACGGGTTCTATTTAGTGATTGAAAGGCAGGATCAAGTGTTATGGATAGTCTTTGGGGTAGAGAAAATCTGTATATCCCTTAGAAGGAGCGTCTTACTGTAAGTACTGTACACTACAGGGTCAAAATTGAATATTACACTGTTCCTCCAGCTTAGGAAAATGGAAAAAAATCGGTTAGTTCTTTTTGAATTAGGTGTGGTCTACGGTGCGCCTCGAGGAGTTTAGGGAGGCACAATTTAATTCACATGGGGTTCCTGAGAAAACCTGGAAAAAGCTTTTTTCATCTTTTTTTCTCCATCAATGGTGGATATCTACATAGCTAACAGCAACGAATTGCTCAAATATGAACACTATATTCTCTAGGCATTTATCTAGAGGTGCCATCTTCCCGTTTTCAGACATCTTTATTCGTTGCCGAGGAACATCCAAAAATCATGGTTTTTGAATTCCAAACCCGAGCCGTGGATTCCAAGACGGCTATGAACAGAAAGTGGCTGTATTTTTAACCATGGATCCCTAATACCGCAGTCTGGAGTAATTTTGAAAATATTCTTGATTTCTTTATCCGTTTCCTAGATAGACACGCAAAATTACCCTAGTTGCAGACGTAAAATACACATGTAAAATCCGGTCTGAGGCGAAGAAGTAGTTTATAAAGTGACGTAACACGGAGAAATATGCTGTAAATTGTCTCCATTATCATCACAAGGGTTTCGGGAACCCCATGTTATAGCATTTAAGCACATGCAGTAATTTTGTACACTTAAAAATCCGGTCTTAGATGTAAAATTAGTTTTACATTATTCCAATTTCACGTAAGTAAACTATAAAAATTTCACTGACGTATGAAGTTCTTTTCATACTCGTGACACGCTCTGCTGTAGTGGGGTAAGAAGGGAATCAGAGGAAAAATACTTCTATCGGAGTACAAAAAAGGCGCATATGCTTCTGTTTAAAAGACTGACTGCCTAACCCTACCTTCCTCTGAAACTTAAAAAATTTCCCAAAAATTTTGGCATGCGAACAAATTCCCGCTTTTTTATGCTGACAAAGAACGAGGCAGTATTTGTGGTAAATAGACGGATAAAGTAATAAGCACTGGAAGATAATAGACAGTGGTTGTAGTGTAGAAAGAGCGAAGGAGACAATGAGAGTGTGAGAGAAAGAGAGGGACACAGTTGCTGTGAAACAGTTACCAACCAGAGAACAGTGTTAGGCAGAGAGTGAATGTGACAGTGCCAGTGGCAGAGGGATAAATATAAGGAGAAAGTGGATGTGGCTGAAAGCCAGTGATAATGAGAGGTGAAGTCTATGACAATGGCAAGGAGAAAGAGGGAGAGACAACAGCTGTGGGAAGGAAGGAATGAGACTGTAGCACTAAGAGAGAACAAGAGGGAGACACTGACACCGAGGGGAAACAGTTGCAGTAGGAAACAACGAAGGGGGCTGTGAGTGTGAGAGAGGAGGCAGCGACAGAGGGGCGCAAAGAGATAATCACAATGAGTTGGGTTGAATGACGGAGTGAGAATAGGCAAGTGGGAGTGGGTGGTTATGAAGAAGTTGCAACGGCCGATCAATGGGTGTGAGCGAGTAACAGTTAGGGGAACTTGTGGGAGTGAAAGGTGAGTTGCATTTTAAGAAAAGCACAAATACGTCGCATGCCAAAATTTTTGGGAAAATTTTTAAAGGTGTTGAAGAAGGTAGAATGAACCAACTGGTACCCCACTTTTCAGTCAGCCATTTAAACAGGATCATATTTGTCTTTTTGTGCTCCGACAGGAAAATTTTTCCAATGATTCTTTTTGTATGGTGTTGTAATGTCGTTTCATAGCAAATTTGCAGTACCCGTTGATTATGGGACTGCATAATATATATTGAGATTTTTCCATCTCTCTCTTCTGTCATTCCTATTCATTTTCGATGGCTTGTGAGGATACATCACTAGACTGCCTCATTTTGCGCACACAGCCACTGGACTTGTGAATTTCCTTTATTCCACAAACAAAGCGCGAAGGGTGAACTGTGCTGACACTACGATACTGCTGAACTGAAGAGAGTCGTTCGGAGCGAAAAGTGCCGGACCGCAATCCATAAAGTGGGATGTGTATGTGTGTGTGTGTGTGTGTGTGTGTGTGTGTGTGTGTGTGTGTGTTGACATCTCCTCCTAAATCGCTGCACCAATTTCAGGCAAGCTTGGTACACATGTAACTTAATATGAGGCGACAATCGCCATGTGGGTAAGCAACACCTACCTATCAAAGGGGTGTGGGTGGTAAAGAACTGTAGCCCCTAGCACTTTAATTCCCAGGCTTTATTCAGCCGGTGTTTGAGAATGAGAGCACTTAGCGACTTGTGACAAACTTAACACATTATTTCAAATCCTTACGATTTATTTTCTCGCTGAAAACCCCTACAAAATATTCAAGGGGAAAATGTTTGTAACTTACTACTTTTACACTATTCGCGCCGTAGAAGTACCGCATGAGGCATTACCTTATAATTTATTACTTCTTTACTGCTACCTGTGGTTCCCTTGTAAGAATAAAAGTAGGAAGGTCAGGGCTGGATGTCAGATCACGGGGGATGGAGCACAAGTTCGTATGGGGAAGGAAATCTGCCGTATCCTGGGACCATCCCGCAACAGCGTTAATCTATTTTTGAGAAGCCATAGGAAATCTGAATCTGGAGAACTAGTGAGGGAGCTGAATCCTAGTCCTCCTGAAAGCGTGTTAGCCACTACCGTGACGAATTCTGCCAACTAAGGTGAGGCGAGATGCTGGGTCCTGAACATTTGAATATCAGCTATCGTAATAAGTCAAATTCTAAACCACTCTGCAGTTTCTAATTCAGAGAAATCACGTGACACTATTTAAGTTCACCATCTGTTGGATGGGGCTGTCAAAATCGACAATTGTCTTAGTGCAGTTCGGGACGAGGCCATCTACTTACACCTGGTTTCACTCCATCCCTTGTTTTCATTCTGTACTAAATCGTAAAAATCAAATACCGCAGGACACTATACCGCTCTATGCATGCACTCATCAAAATTACCGAGGCAATACGTAAAAACAGTTGTCACTTGAAAACAGAGCAATAGGAGGCAAATAGCTCCTTGACCAGGTCATCAACGTACAGTTTCTGCATTGTCCTCAAGTTTCAAATGGTTGATTGTGAGCCTGCCATTTACTTGTGAGGGAGCTGTTCGAAAATGCAACAAACGGAGTACACTAACAAATTACAAATGCGAAAACAATACGATATTGCCTTCAGTAAGAAAGTATGCAAGTTTCTTTACTGTTCGAGAGATTACAGGGGAACTAATGGAATCTTAACAGAGAGCCTCAAGCTATGACTGCAATACTTCCAAAATCGAAGACAAAGTTATATCGTCGGACTCGTTTGTATACAGCAGGATTTCTTTTATAGGAAGTTTGCTCTCGATTCTGTAAAACGACTACACTAAATAAATCTAAGAGTTGCATACATTTGTATCTGTACATTCCGATGTTTCGGTAATATGTACTACATGTAAATGGCCGTTAAAACGAATTTTGATTTATAAACAGGAAACACTTTTTATGCTTATTCTTAGGAACTCGAAGAAATCTCAAGAGAAAGAGGGTCCTGTAATACTTAAAATAAAATTAGAAATCTACTGTGAAATGTAAACAACTGAACGCATAAAGTTATTGTACACAAACTTGATATGAATATGTGCAAAATGGTCGAAGTATTGAAACCACATCATAGTCAGCGGGAGAGCGTTACGGAGATGCTGAACAAGCTCCAGTGGCGGACACTTCAAGAAAGGCGTTACGCAATACGGAGAGGTTTATTATCGAAATTACGAGAGAGCACATTCCGGGAAGAGATGGGCAACATATTACTACCGCCCACATATATCTCGCGTAATGATCACAACGAAAAGATCCGAGAAATTAGAGCAAATACGGAGACTTACAAGCAGTCGTTCTTCCCACGCACAATTCGTGAATGGAACAGGGAAGGGGGGATCAGATAGTGGTACAATAAGTACCCTCCGCCACACACCGTAAGGTGGCTCGCGGAGTATAGATGTAGATGTAGATGTAGATACGTGAGTCAGAAACTCATGGGATTGTGAGAGATGGCGTACACGTTGTCAAGAATCTGGTGACTCACGTCTGACCAGCACAACGGAGTATCGCCGTATTGTGCACCAGTCTCATGTTAAGCCCTTCACATCTGCGCCAACGATCCGAGAACAAGTAACAAACTCGCTACATCTTTGTCGTCAGTAGATGGCTTACCTGTGGAGCCAATATAGAATCGGTTCACTGTCGGTGTAGTCGTTTCACCTGTGGAAGGGTAGGAGAGGGGTAGGGGTGGAGGGAGACGGATTAGTATGAGGAAAAGGAGGAAGTGGTCAATGGTGGGAATGTAGCTCTAAATGTAGAAAAATGTAGGTCAATGCGTATGGGTAAAAAAACAAATCCGTTATGTTCGTATACAGAGTTAATGGTGCCTGCTTCACAGTCACGTCGTTTAAATATCTGGGAGTAACGTTGCAAAGACATGTGAAGTGGAACGAGCATGTGAGGACTGTGGTAGGGAAAGTGAATGGTCGACTTTGGTTTTTTGGGAGAATTTTAGTAAAGTGTAGTTCATTTGTAACGGAGACCGCAAATAGGACGCCGGTGCGACCTACACTTGATTACTGCTCGAGTATTTGCGATCGGTACCAGGTGGGATTAAAGGAAGACATCCAGGCAATTCAGAGACGAGCTGCTAGATTTGTTACCGGTACGTTCGAAAAACATGTAAATGTTATGGAGATGCTTCGAGAACTCAAATGGGAATCCCTGAAGAGAACGTTCTTTTCGAGAAACACTGTTGAGAAAATTTAGAGAAGAGGCATTTGAAACTGACTGTCAAACGATTTTACTGCCGCAGACATACGAGGGTTGGAACTTAAATAGTAGTAACTCTTTTTTCACAACCGACACAAAAGAGTTACATGTTTCCACCTGTTACTGTCCCTCAAAGTAGTCACCAGCGTTGTGTAGAACCCGTTGCCATCGATGTGGAAGGCGTAGTATGCCGTTAGCAGATCCTGTTCTGTTGATGGTGCGAATGGCATCTTCGGAATGAAATCCGAGTCACAAGGACATGGTGGATGGTACAGTACTTCCCACTCCCATCGACCGAAAAGAGTAGCCACAGCTTGCGCTGTATGCTCCCTCGCTTTGTCGTGCAAAATGATGGGTGGATTGAGCATAAAGTGTCGCCGCTTCTTTCGCAAAGCTGGTCGCAGGTGAGGCTCCAAAACCGAACAGTAATACTGTGCATTGACGGTCTGCCGTGGAGGAACGTAATGCGTTAGGATAACACCATCACAGTCGTACACGAGAATCACCATAACTTTAAACTGCTCCATTCGCACCATCAACAGAACAGGCTCTGCTAACGGTATACTACGCCTTCCACATCGCTGGCAACGGGCTCTACACAACGCTGGTGACTACTTTGAAGGACAGTAACAGGTGCAGACATGTAACACTTTTGTATCGGTTGTAAATAAATTGTTGCCACTATTTAAGTTTCAACCCTCGTACATTAGGCATAAAGAGCACGAAGATAAGACACGAGAAATTAGGGCTCACATGCAGGCATATAGATAGCCGTTTTTCCCTTGCTTTATCTGCGAGTGGAACACGAAAGGAAATGACTAGTTGTGGTACAGAATACCCTCTACTGTGCACCATACGGTGGCTTACAGAGTATCTATGAAGATGTAGATGTAACCATCTTCTGGAAGTAATTTTCGGACAAGACATTTAGAAAAAATTCAGAAAAATTCTTGTCAGTGGCACCGTACGGTGGCTTGCGGAGTATCTGTATAGATGTAGATGCAGAAATACAGCCCCCACTCCTACTCCGCTTGCGTCGATATTATAGGCACTTAGAGCAATGGTGATAGCTTAAAGCACCACTTCGCCACTTTTTCATTAGGTTTTCACATTTTATTCGTTGTGAACGTTTCGTCGAGGGCATTCGTTGTTGGTTTCATGAAAATTATAGCCACTGTTACTTAGACGTGTTGGTGCAAATGTGCACTGCTACAGCTTGTTTTACTTCAAACTGCCCGTAAGAAGAATCGTAGGATAGAAACTTAGTGACTTAAAAGCTGTTCTTTGCTAAGGCGTAGCTTAGCTATCTGAAAGCTTAGGAACTTCATGTGACATTCAAGTTTAGTGCAGCGCGCGTAGGCCGTAGGCATTGTCTGATTTCATACGTTGCATTATATACACCAGACACCCTCAAACAAATCTCATCTTCAAATCAACACAGCATTTCTTAAATTTTCGGTGGCTAATGTATCACTTGTCTAATGTCAAATCTGCGTAAAAAACGTAGGACATGTTTTCAAACTAGAATCATCATTGAATATAAGACCAACTTATGATAAGAGAGAAAATTCTCATACGTATCTTCAGTTGTTTCTCTCAAAAACCGGGCCACTGGTAAGTATCGAATAAAATTTACATAAAAATTAGTAGTGTGAGACCACATATCAGTATGATTTTGCGCCATCGATGCGTGCACTGGCACACAACTGTTGTAAACTAGTCACTCATATACTGGATACTATCACCGATACGAAGATGACGTTCGATCTGGTCCCTCCCATCTTCTGTCGGGGGCAGATCCGCGGATCTTTCTGGTCACCTCAGCAATTCACACACAGCTCATAGAGAAACGTGTCATGTGTAGACGAGTGTTGTCCTACTGAATAATGGCATCATGATATTTTCGCATAAGAGGTAACACATTAGGATGAAGGTGTCCATGACCCATCGTTGTGACGTCAGAGATTCCTCCATCACTGCTAAACGTGAGCTAAAGATATACCCGATTACTCCCCACACCATGACACCAGGAATAACATAGTTGCGACCCTCCAAAACATTGCAAGTAAGGGACCTCTTACCAGATTACCACCATACTCATTGACGTTGGTCATCAAGGTTACCACAGAGCCATGATTCATCGCTCAACATAATGGAACACCATTCATCAACAGTCCATGCCTCTCGATCAGAGCACTGCTCCAAACGCCGTTTGTGTTATGGTGATGAAGGCAGTCAACGCATGGAAGCGTAATTCCTACTCGGGCTGCTGCTAGTCTCTAACCAACTCTGCGGGATGACAAAGAGTGTTGCAGGCGCACATATGAAGGGCTCACGATGCGATTGGTGCACAGTACGGTGGTCCTCCCTCGTGATGGTCAGACGTGCTGGACCAAAACATTGACGACGAGTATGCCATCTCTCAAGGTCCCATGTAGTCTAAAATCGGCTCACATCGAACGCCCAAAAATTTGGATTTTCAACGAATCGACCAGTCGACCAAATTGAGACCCATAATGAGGACCCTTTCAAACGATGTCAGGCGCTGATGACGCTGATTCACACGGCACACAGCATCAGCGTGTTCTTCACAGCGATCATTCGAAGTCCAATGTTGATAACGCCCATTATATACCCTGCAAAGCCTAGTAAAAACACTAAACGCGAAGAACTCTAATGCTCTCTTATGGCAGTTCTCGAATGAACTGCCACGAACATATTTTATGTGTACTCACGAGCTTTCAGGATGCTGCACCAGAAGTAGCGTTTGTGGTGGGCTTCCATCAAGCCAATCCTGACGTCCGTTGTCCACTTACCTGCAACAGAAAAAGAAATTATTTGGAGCTGTGTTAACCGTACCTCGAAAGCAAGTTTTTTCTGGCGCTGCATACATGCTCATGGTCTTATATCGGCAACATGTTTCAACATGAAATCCTCCTTATGCACGAGCGCACGATACCAGAAGTGATGGCCTGGTTGAGCTGGGCCAGTTGATACGACATCGAACTCACAAGACATAAACACAATTGTCTGGTATTTTTGGGCTTAACTGAAGGCACAAGTATATTCAGCTAAGTCGACAATTAAATGTTGTTGGATCCTGGGCGACGTATTCAGGACGCTTCCGGCATCGGAAGGACCGATTCCAGTACTCTAAAGAGTATGACGTCAGTCATATTGTCGTATTTGTGTCTGTTAGGAAATGAATGGCTCACACTGTGAGCACGTACTATAACCATGTAACCTCGTTGTATTCTAAAAAATTAAGGCAGAATACTAATGTTGGAAACCTGTAATGTTTTGTTCACATCACAATCTATAAATGCGAGTACAGGTGACCTTAATGTTGACGTCTATTTATAGTTTAATTAGTTATAGAAAACGACACCCCTCCGTCTCCCTCCACCCCCTTCCCTGCCCCCGACACCCACAACAACAATGTCTCAAAACCACAACTCCCGTCGATATACTTATCCTGTGGACTTTGATTGTCCAGAGTCGCAGATCCACGGCTTTATCTTTTGATTGAACGGTTTTTTAACTTCACAAATAACACAAAAACTTTGTCCAATTTTTGGTTAGTACTGATCAGTACAAAAACAATAGTACGATTGCTATGCACTCAGTGTTGCCAGCTTCACGTTAGGCAAAAACTGTAAAGCGATCTTCTGATAAATACTCATATCTGTAGCTGTCAAAGTGTCTGCTTATTACATCACTCGATATTGGTCAAAGACCATCACCATAACCGCCCACAACCTCCTGAGGCTGCTTCTTTTATTCTAGTGTCTTGTCACATCGTTCTCATCGCGGCAAAATAGACCGTCGACAGGATTACGGTCTATTATGAATCAAATTAAATTTAATAAAATTGATAAACTGCCTTTGACCGCAGGTGGAACACCTTTCAACCTTTATAGGTTGTCTTACGACGTGTGATATGGAGTGATTGTGTAGGTTACCGCGAATGAGGTGGGCGTGAGTGAGCGTCTTCTCTTCTCGGTGTAATAAATTTTTTAACCCTTGTCTTCACATTCGTTTCTTTTAATATTCGTAAGGTCACTGGTAACCTCACCTTTGAGAGACCGTAAGCACCAAACACACAAAGACACGCACGCGCCCACGGACACACACACACACACACACACACACACACACACACCAGTGCATGTCCATGCATTGAAAATCCTTTACATAAGTTCGTTGAATGTATTGCGAGGTCTTCCTCTAGTTCAACACGTATCTGTTGGTTTCCACAACAGCGCTGAGTTGGATATTTTTCCATCTTCCATTCGTAGCACATGTTCCTGAAGCTTCTGTCTTCTTTCAACAACGATTTTGTACAGGCTTCATAGAACACTTCTTCTCAGCACTTGATCATCTGAAACGTCTTCGCGATAACTGATCTTCAAACTTAGTCTCGGTGAACAACATTGTTTATATGGTGATTTTACTGACATTTTCCAGGTCTTACGAGCGTATTAGTCGACCACAATTTCCAGTTTTAATGTAGATTGTGTTGGCTTCATCACCATTCCTTTTTAGTCCTACAGATAAGGCCATTGCATCGAACTTGGTGTCGTTATTAGCAGACAAGTGATGTAATCAGCAAAATCCAGAGCAGTAAACCCATATTGCTCTCTGTAACATATGCCCAACTTGGAGGTGTTCACAGTTTCTTCTGTGTCTCACATAGAGAGATACCTGAGAAACGACACGTGCAAATCAACAAGAGTAAGATTTATTACAACACAGCAGGATATTAGCTAAACAAAAAGCTTCTCTTTACAAACTTAATACAAAACTATCAACGAAAACAACAAAGTTAATTAAGACGAAGAAACGAAAAAATTACTCCAACGAAGTTTCCCATTGGAAGGAACGAGAGTGTTCTCTGTAGCAGCTGGACAGCTTCGGAGTCCCGATGCGGAGGCTCCACCGTGCTCTGATTGAAGGGCTAGTATTAGCCGGCACATGAGTTGGCCCAGAATGTCGGTGGAGAACTGCCTAAGAGTTTTTTTTAGGTTGCGGTACTGCGTCACCGGTGTAGAACGGTCTAGCTGTTTCGTTGTCGGAGTAAAATTTTCTTATCTTACAGAGACATAATTTGCAATGATATCATTGTACAGCACATTAGTGTGGCGGTGGGACTTGAAGTCCCGTACCACCCTCCAACGATGGGAACTCAAGGCTGCCGGCAAGAAATGACAAAACTAAATGGGTACTCCCAGTGGCGGTCGTACCAAGGATTGCACATAATGAGTGGCCGTATCTATCTAGCGATAGGTTGAGCTCCGTTGCTATGAATAGCCGGTGCGCGGAGGTATACTTCAGAAACAAGGGTATCGTCAGGAGTGCCCCAAGCAAGTGCGATAGCACCACTGTTGTTCTCTACATGCATAAATGACAGGGTGGGCAGCAATCTGCGAGTGTTTGCTGGTAACGTCGTGGTATACGGTAAGGTGTCGAAGTTGAGTGACTATAAGATGATACAAGACGATTTAGACAAAATTTCCCGCCCGCATCTCGTGGTCGTGCGGTAGCGTTCTCGCTTCCCACGCCCGGGTTCCCGGGTTCGATTCCCGGCGGGGTCAGGGATTTTCTCTGCCTCGTGATGGCTGGGTGTTGTGTGATGTCCTTAGGTTAGTTAGGTTTAAGTAGTTTTAAGTTCTAATGGACTGATGACCTAAGATGTTGAGTCCCATAGTGCTCAGAGCCATTTGAACAAAATTTCCCGTTGTTGTGATAAGCGGCTAGGTCTAAATGCGGAAAAATGTAAGTTAATACAGATGAGTAGGAAGATCAAACCTGTAATGTTCGGATACAGTATTACTAGTGTCCTGCTTGACACAGTCAAGTCGTTTAAATATCTAGACGTAGCATAGGAAAGCGCTGTGAAATGGAACGAGCATGTGAGAACTGTGGTAGGGAAGCGAATGCTCGGCTTCGGTTTATTGGGAGAATCTTAGGAAATAGTGGTTCACCTGTAAAGAAGCTCGCATACAAGACGCTGGTACGACCTATTCATGAGTACTGCTCGAGTGTTTCGGATCCGTACCAGGTCAACTTGATGAAAGACATCGAAGCAATTCAGAGGCAGGCTGCTAGATTTGTTACCGGTAGATACGAACAACACGTAAGTATTAAGGAGATGCTTCGGGACCTCAGATGGGAATCGCTGGAGAGAAGGTAACTTTCTTCTCGATAAACACTATCGAGAAAATTTAGAGAACCAGCATTTGAAAGTAACTGCCGAACTATTCTACTGCCGCCAACATATATTGCACTTAATGACACGAATATAAGATACGAGAAGTTAGGGCTCATATGGAGGAATATAGAGAGTCGTTTTACCATCGCTCTATTTGCGAATCGAACATGAAAGGAAATCACTAGTAGTGGCACAGGGTACTCTCCGCCGCGCACCGTACGGTGGCTTGCGGAGTATCTGTATAGATGTAGATCTACTCCCGAGCACGTGACTGAGAGGAGTGAAATAGATCCCCAGCGAGGAGGACCTCTGGTTACGCTTACCCGCCGTCAGTCGGTGGCGACATGACTCGCTGGCGGCCGGGTCCTGGAGGGAGAGGGGGGGGGGGAAGCCATGCATGTACATGATGTTTCTCCGTCTGCTGGGTTGCCGTGAGGCATACTGCTGGTATTTGACAGTGTCTCATTATTAACTGTACAACTAATATTAACAGGAATAATAACAAAATGCTTTACTGTACGACACCTGTCGGAATACTAAAAAAAGGGGTGTTTCCATTATCTGTTCTTATACTGGAATTAGAGACTATATACAAATTTCTGGAAACATCAATGTCGATAAACCTTAAATGGTTCAAAACACTTTTCTACAAAAAGTGTCAAAATTAGGGTGCACAGTTCTAATATTAGGCTTTGCAGAATTAGCGACCCCGCACAAAACCTATTGTCAATGTGAGTAAGAGGTGGTTACGATTTCCAATTCATCTCAGTAAAGCTGAGGTAATCTCTAAAAGAACATTGAAATACGAAAGCTTCAGCCACACGAAGAAAGCTCATAAATCAAATAAAAATAAAACGGTCGACATGGAAAGGGACGGATAATTTATATATAGTGGCCAAATGTGTTTGTTATGTTGTACAAGAACAAACTTTTGCTACCTAGAATTTTACCTTGTAGTTCACAGAAGGGTTTTCCATCTGAAGCTATGGGTCTGAAATAGACTGATCGGTCGCTATCGATTTCGAATTTATGAAAAGAGCATTGAATTCAATAGAAATATATCACAATGCCGTGTTTTCGAACAAACTGATCATAATCACCAAGGAAATAACATATTTGTCAATGGACCAACCAAGCAGTGGTTTATGCTACCTTAAAAGCCCAAATGCTTGTACATTGCAATTTTCGTCAGACTGTAGTTATTTCTCCAACATGGATTGAAAACCGAAAATCTATGTACGGATAATGGATGCTCTGAAACAGTGTCTTGATCGGTGGGAGCATGTGTAATATACGAATTGTTTCGAAACATCTAATATAACCTTGCGTCTCATCAGCTCTGAAATGGCAAACAACATCCCTTCAGTTATCACAGTAGAATGCCAATCAATAAGTTTCCTAAAAAGCTACGTATTCAGTAAAATTCAGCACTTCATAACACAATGCTGTATCTACATCTACATCTACATCTATACTCCGCGAGCCACCTTACGGTGTGTGGCGGAGGGTACTTATTGTACCACTATCTGATCCCCCCTTCCCTGTTCCATTCACGAATTGTGCGTGGAAAGAACGACTGCTTGTAAGTCTCCGTATTTGCTCTAATTTCTCGGATCTTTTCGTTGTGATCATTACGCGAGATATATGTGGGCGGTAGTAATATGTTGCCCATCTCTTCCCGGAATGTGCTCTCTCGTAATTTCGATAATAAACCTCTCCGTATTGCGTAACGCCTTTCTTGAAGTGTCCGCCACTGGAGCTTGTTCAGCATCTCCGTAACGCTCTCGCGCTGACTAAATGTCCCCATGACGAATCGCGCTGCTTTTCGCTGGATCATGTCTATCTCTTCTATTAATCCAACCTGGTAAGGGTCCCATACTGATGAGCAGTACTCAAGAATCGGACGAACAAGCGTTTTGTAAGCTACTTCTTTCGTCGATGAGTCACATTTTCTTAGAATTCTTCCTATGAATCTCAACCTGGCGCCTGCTTTTCCCACTATTTGTTTTATGTGATCATTCCACTTCAGATCGCTCCGGATAGTAACTCCTAAGTATTTTACGGTCGTTACCGCTTCCAATGATTTACCACCTATGGCATAATCGTACTGGAATGGATTTCTGCCCCTATGTATGCGCATTATATTACATTTATCTACGTTTAGGGAAAGCTGCCAGCTGTCGCACCATGCATTAATCCTCTGCAGGTCCTCCTGGAGTACGTACGAGTCTTCTGATGTTGCTACTTTCTTGTAGACAACCGTGTCATCTGCAAATAGCCTCACGGAGCTACCGATGTTGTCAACTAAGTCATTTATGTATATTGTAAACAATAAAGGTCCTATCACGCTTCCCTGCGGTACTCCCGAAATTACCTCTACATCTGCAGATTTTGAACCGTTAAGAATGACATGTTGTGTTCTTTCTTCTAGGAAATCCTGAATCCAATCACAAACTTGGTCCGATATTCCGTAAGCTCGTATTTTTTTCACTAAACGTAAGTGCGGAACCGTATCAAATGCCTTCCTGAAGTCCAGGAATACGGCATCAATCTGCTCGCCAGTGTCTACGGCACTGTGAATTTCTTGGGCAAATAGGGCGAGCTGAGTTTCACATGATCTCTGTTTGCGGAATCCATGTTGGTTATGATGAAGGAGATTTGTATTATCTAAGAACGTCATAATACGAGAACACAAAACATGTTCCATTATTCTACAACAGATTGACGTAAGCGAAATAGGCCTATAATTATTCGCATCTGATTTATGACCCTTCTTGAAAATGGGAACGACCTGCGCTTTTTTCCAGTCGCTAGGTACTTTACGTTCTTCCAGCGATCTACGATAAATTGCTGATAGAAAGGGGGCAAGTTCTTTAGCATAATCACTGTAGAATCTTAAGGGTATCTCGTCTGGTCCGGATGCTTTTCCGCTACTAAGTGATAGCAGTTGTTTTTCAATTCCGATATCGTTTATTTCAATATTTTCCATTTTGGCGTCCGTGCGACGGCTGAAGTCAGGGACCGTGTTACGATTTTCCGCAGTGAAACAGTTTCGGAACACTGAATTCAGTATTTCTGCCTTTCTTCGGTCGTCCTCTGTTTCGGTTCCATCGTGGTCAACGAGTGACTGAATAGGGGATTTAGATCCGCTTACCGATTTTACATATGACCAAAACTTTTTAGGGTTCTTGTTTAGATTGTTTGCCAATGTTTTATGTTCGAATTCGTTGAATGCTTCTCTCATTGCTCTCTTTACGCTCTTTTTCGCTTCGTTCAGCTTTTCCTTATCAGCTATGATTCGACTACTCTTAAACCTATGATGAAGCTTTCTTTGTTTCCGTAGTACCTTTCGTACATGATTGTTATACCACGGTGGATCTTTCCCCTCGCTTTGGACCTTAGTCGGTACGAACTTATCTAAGGCGTACTGGACGATGTTTCTGAATTTTTTCCATTTTTGTTCCACATCCTCTTCCTCAGAAATGAACGTTTGATGGTGGTCACTCAGATATTCTGCGATTTGTGCCCTATCACTCTTGTTAAGCAAATATATTTTCCTTCCTTTCTTGGCATTTCTTATTACACTTGTAGTCATTGATGCAACCACTGACTTATGATCACTGATACCCTCTTCTACATTCACGGAGTCGAAAAGTTCCGGTCTATTTGTTGCTATGAGGTCTAAAACGTTAGCTTCACGAGTTGGTTCTCTAACTATCTGCTCGAAGTAATTCTCGGACAAGGCAGTCAGGATAATGTCACAAGAGTCTCTGTCCCTGGCTCCAGTTCTGATTGTGTGACTATCCCATTCTATACCTGGTAGATTGAAGTCTCCCCCTATTACAATAGTATGATCACGAAACTTCTTCACGACGTTCTGCAGGTTCTTTCTGAGGCGCTCAACTACTACGGTTGCTGATGCAGGTGGTCTATAGAAGCATCCGACTATCATATCTGACCCACCTTTGATACTTAACTTAACCCAGATTATTTCACATTCGCATTCGCTAATAACTTCACTGTATAACTGATACGATACAACATGAATAGTAGCATTTATTAAAAATGACTACTTAGATAGTAGTACCTGTAAAATATTTTGGCTTTATTTACACGACATCGAATGGATTCTCCACAAGTTTCTAAAAAGAATCGTACGATCCATTAGCTATCATTTTGCCATACATGTCATCATACATACATTACGCATATCAGAGACAGGTATCATATCTCACTCTATTTCGCAGGTTGTATACGAGGTTGTTCAGAAGTTTTTTTACGTATTTTTCGATCAATAACTGTAAATTTGAAATCATTTGAAGTGCTGGCACCCTCTGCTCAAAATACATCTCGAGTTTCTCCCCTGCATGCTCTACGGGATTTAGGTCCTGCCACTCCATATGCCGGGTAATCCGACTCTCCGCAGAGCAACTACGGGACCTCTTCTGTGGGAGGAGGAACAGTCGTCGATTAAGCTGAAGTAGAGGTCACAGCACTACCGGAATGCCGATAATAGAGCTAACTTTACAATCTCGACACAATACAGTTTCCCTGTTATCAATTTGTGCGACGACATGCGGTGATACTTTTTTTCATTGAATCGGAAATTCTTTCAGTATATTATTCCACGTTCACAACCGTTACCGTGTTCCAGTATGTTGCGAGTTCAGCAACATATTCCGCTAAAGACGTTGCTGTCGTGCGCCTACACCAGCATATGATTATCAGTAACGTACTCTTAGTCTGTTAACTACCAGGCGACTCGAGGCCATTATTCTAAGTTCGATTCTCTACCGGGTGTAGTGGTTTCTATGCTCAATGTTTTGCAGTAATAACCGCTCTGTCTTTAGTTCAGTTCGCTGCCCGATTCCGAAAGTGTCACTCTCATGATATCAACACAACAGAACAGCTGTATGTAAATGGAACGATTCTCATTTTGTATGTTTTGAGACTAATGATGTAAACGTCAGGCCATGTTCGGTGGGCCGTAGGACCTGTTTTATCATTTATCGCTTCTTTCACCAATGGAAACGATTTTACGAGGGGCGTTCAGTAAGTACTGGAATACATTTTTTTCTGAAAGCAGGTTAATTTTATTCAGATTTAGTTCACCATCTTATTCCCCACTCTTTTGGTTAGAAAACCTTATTTTTCAACATAACCTCCGCTCAATGCGACGGCCTTACGCCATCTTACTCGGAGGACCTGCATGTGCGACTCGAACCACTCTAGTGGTCGACGTCGGAGCCAACGTCTTGCTACAACAATAACCTCTCCACCATCCACCTGCTGCTACCTGCGGAGTGCATTCTTCATTGGGCCAAACAGATGGAAGTCGGAAAGTGCAAGATCGGAGCTGTAGGGTGGATGATTAAGAACAGCCCAATGAATTTTAGTAAGCTCCCCTCGGGTCCTCAGAATTGTGTGAGTCCTTGCATTGTAGCGACGAAAACGCTGTAGCCGTTTCTTCAATTTCCTAAGGCTAGCACAACACATTTCAGAGTTGATCGTTGGACCATGAGGGAGGACATCAACCGAATAACCTCTTCAGACTCCCACAACATAGTCGCCACGACTTTACGGGCTGACGTTGCGGCTTCGAACGTTTTCTTCTGTGGAGAAGTGGTGTGGCACTACTCCATGGCCGGCCGCTGTGGCCGAGCGTTTCTAGGCGCTTCAGTCCGGAACCGTGCTGCTGCTACGGTCACACGTTCGAATCCTGCATCGGGAATGGATGTGTATGATGTCCTTAGATTAGTTAGGTTTAAGTAGTTCTAAGTCTAGGGGACTGATGACCTCGGATGTTAAGTCCCATTGTGCTTAGAGACATCGGAACCATTTTTGAACCACTCCATAGATTGACGTTTTCTTCCGGCTCGAAGTAATGAACCCATGTTTAATCGCCTGTGACGATGTTCGACAGAATATTGTCACGTTCAGCCTCGTAACGCGCAAGCAGTTCCGCACAGATGGTCCTCTGTCGCTCTTTATGGTCTCCTATTAGTCGGCGAGCAACCCAGGGACAGACATTTTTGAGAACCCCAACTGAGGGACGAGTGTGTCAGTGCTACCAACAGAGTCGTTTAGTTGGCCAGCGTGGTGTTTGATTGTGATCCGTCGATCTCCTCGAATGAGGGTGTCCGCACGTGCCAACACTCCAGGAATCACACCCGTGTGTGCGCGGCCGGAACGCGGGAAACCGGACAGGCTTGCGCGACCTTGTAGCGAAGTGACAGACACCTCACCCAGTAATTCTCCGTGCTTTTATACCCTGCCAAGTCTCCGGAGGTTACGGTTGGTACCGCCACCTATCGGAACTTTATGAAAATTTAGGGGCTGAAGCGGGAATATTTCACGACGTCGCGCTACATATTCCGCATTTCTTCAACCGAAATTTGCCTAGAAAGAAAATATCTTGCATTATTTCTGGAACGCCTCCTGTGCATGTGAACAATACCACGATACATTATGTTTAGGAGTTCACGTTAAGCTGTAGGTAGTCCTGTAACTGGCTGGGTAAGTGAGTTCAAAAATCCGATTAAGTCAAGGGAATGTCACCTCCAACAGGACCACGCATAGTGCGCACTTCGGTTTCCAAACTAACCTTCAGACTTTGGACAACATTACCTGTTTTAAGAAAAAAGTTCCCAGTGGATAGCATTACCTGTTTTTAGAAAATAGTTTCCAGCGGCGCGTGGTTTTCGCTGCAGACAACTCATTAACATGTCTTGGCTCTTCGATCTGATTTCGGCGGCATTCTGCTCAATTGCGCCTTGGATTTCGTTTCCCTCTGTTAGTTTTACATAACCAGTTATAAGGTATGGACGAAATTACTTTTGGAGAGTTGGGTTACATGTACCTCATGTACCAACCAGAGAGAGACAACAGATTGGAGCCACAACGGCACTAACAGGTGCTGGCCCACCAGCAGCGGAAGTTACGTCATAGCACATTTGAATCGGTGTGCAGATATCTACGGGAAACGGGATCCGCTTGTGTCCGGATCGAGGATATTCGTAATGTTTTCATGATCGATAACAGGAATAACGGTGAGTAGCATGACGAAAATTTATATACATTGTTGTGTCACAGCTATCAGTAACAATTCGCTCTGAAAGGTTGCGCTAGTACAGTCAATGTTTGTGATTACATCTCACATACTTCCCGACAGACTGAACGAAGTCATCTGCAAAAGGTTCTTTGAACATCATCCGACGGAGCTGGTGGAAACTGTGCCATTGTGAATTTATTGGCTTGTGTGGTTTGCAAATCACGAGATTCCGGCACACTACGTGAAACTACACGTAGAGCTGATGATATTAGCGGCGACGGTGGATATCTGGTGGTAATATTTTTCCACGGGCAACACTGTTATTAAACGTGACATCGATAGACAGCTTTTTCTGGGACCACGTGTGAAACGCAATTTTCCACACTCTCATCGATGTTTGCGCTGATGCTGTTGTTAGGATTGTTGCTGAATTTGTACCGAAATGTCCTTGGGTTTTAAGCGTTTGTGACGTTCCTTGGAGCATTGCTGTATATCTGAAGTGATAATGATGTTCGATATTTGAACAGTCTCTATAAAGTAATAGTTCTGTATTGTTATCCTTTGTATCTCGTTGTACTAGTCTTTGCTCTGCCTTTACCTGTTTCAGCACGCAATACAGTGATCAACAATTGTCAGAATCAAGCCTGGAGGGAAGAGGCAAACGAACATCAATCAACTGAAGCGTTCCTTTAGCTGACAGAATAGTAAATTCCATGCTTTCTAAATATGGCTGCATGCTACTCACTTACGTTAACATGATACGGAAGAATATTCAGTTTAACGACTTAAGTAAGTAATTAATCTCCTTCGATAAATAATCTACAATTTTAAAAATAAATATTCTTGTTCTGTGAAACATGAACTGTTTTAGTTTAATTTCAAACTTGGCTTTACTCTTTTATTGGACGCCCTTCGTGGTTTTTTGTAATATTTATAAATAAAAGCATTTTTTTATTTTTAATGTGTGTTAAATAGAAGATTAATGCACATAAGGAATAATAGATTACTTAATGTTGAAACTTTTGGAACACTGTTACGTTTCACGCGCATCTTATAAAAAAATACTCTATCTTCAGCTGATGAATTACGATATGTAATTCCATACATACCTTTTGTTAAGAATGACATGAGCCAGCTGTTAGCTATATCTTTAATTCCATAAAATCTCAGCTTTTGTAACAAGAACTTGTGATTTGGACAGTTAGATGCCTTGGATAAATTACAGAAAATGCCAAGTGATGCTGCTGCCTTGGATAAGTCACAGAAAATATCAAGTGATGCTACTTTGTTTCTTAATCCTTGTAAACTGTGACTGAACAACGCTACTGGAGTGCAAATTGTAATTTTTTTTATTAGCGAGATATGGCACTATTCTCGAGTACATCACTATCCCAAAAATTTTAGAAAAATTGTGTCAGCGGCGAAACAACTCTGTAATTACTGAGGATTAATTTTATTACCTTATTTACAAAATGGTTCAAATGGTTCAAATGGCTCTGAGCACTATGGGACTTAACTTCTAAGGTCATCAGTCCCCTAGAACTTAGAACTACTTAAACCTAACTAACCTAAGGACATCACACACATCCATGGCCGAGGCAGGATTCGAACCTGCGACCGTAGCGGTCGTGCGGTTCCAGACTGTAGCGCCTTTAACCGCTTGGCCACCCCGGCCGGCCCTTATTTACAAAAGGATTTAGCAATTGCATGTTTTAATCACTCTGGAAAAATGCTCTGGCTTCGTGAAGCATTGTAATTTTCAAAGTAGATGGTAATTATTACAGGACAACAACTCCTTCCAATTTTATTGGAAATAACATCACCTCTACGGGGATTTTTATTTTTGAGAGGGTTTATTATTTTCTTAATTTCGTGTGGGGTAGTGAGTGAAACTACCTTACCTTCAGCCTTCTGTTATTCAACAGCACCAAATTTGATGCGATATTGCAGTGCCTGTGTTGTTACGAAGAACGATGAAATGTTCCTTCAGACATGCATGCTTGTCCGAAGGAACTTCGTATCTTTTGTCTTAACAAAACAAACACTGCAGTACAATGTTTATCCGCCGAAACCAGGTAGCGACTTTCAGTTACAATGTCCTCCCCCGTACGGGAATAACATAATATGTCTATGAGTACAGTTTGTGACGCAGGAACTCCGACATACGGAGTCGTGCACGGATAGTCAAAGCGGTCAAGGCGACCGCTCGCATAAAACGGGAAATCCGGGTTCCACTCCCGGTCCGACAAACATTTTCATGAGATTTCCGTGGTCGTCACTCCCTTACACAGCTGATAGTTATTCGTATTCGCAGCTGCGAATACATTTCAATGCATTTCACATATTTCATAAAATTTTTAGTGAAAATCATGGCCAGTGCTCAAATTCTGTGTAGCACTGACGAGGAAGAAATGTGGTATTCAAGTCTTATAGTTTGCGTTGGAGACACCTGGGAGACAAAATATTAAAAGAATGTTACGTAGACATGGTCCTACTAGTAAACTAGGCCTGTTGAAAATATCTAATAAAACATTCCTGTAGCTGGTTACGTGCTCAATATACGTAAATTAGAAACTGAGGATGTGATCTAAACCTATTCAAAGAACCTATTAAATCCTTTCTGCAACTGGTTACGTGACCATTGTCTCCAAACTAGAAACTAAGAACCTAGATACATGAAATATATGAGGGCTGGGTGAAGGAGTAGATATTTATTGCTGTTTACTGTAACTGAATGCCAAAATTTCTTTTTATTGCGAGACAGAAATTCTCTTCGTTGAATGCTGAATGTATGTGATGCCTGTACACATGTCTTCACTACACAATATTAAACACAATGGTTAAATTGTTGGACTCGTATCCCTTTCAGTACAAAGAGGTGCAGGCTTTAGTTATAACTCTCGTGAAATTAAGAATTCCGTTGAATCTGTAGTGTAACCGAAAAACCTCTTATTCGTACAGTCTCGTCATCTACAATAAACAATCATCTACATTCGCAGTCGGATTTCTTTCCTCTCTGTAGGAACCTCCAAAACGTAGCATGTTCTGCCGTACTGGCGGCTTAGTGGTCTCTGGTCGATATTCTCACAGAGGGACGAGTTGCGTGAGGTCGGCTGCGGTCCTGGCAGGACTGCTTAAACTAACAAGTTCCCTCGACTTGTTGCTCTGGCTCTGCGTGTACCAAGTGGTTATAATTAAAGTACAGCTACGGACAGAGGTTCAGTTTGGGCTGTAACTATCGCATGACATTCTAATGCGTTAACGTGGAACCAATTTACGCTGGGAAAAAATTAATTCCAATTTTGGCCACCAGGTGCACATCTGGCGATGTACAGCATGTCGTCGAGTCTCCGGTACTCGTAATGAACAAACCGCGTAGGCGCCGGATAATAATAACATGAATATTATGCCTTTCTCACTTGTTTGACCTCTTCTGTCCACATCCCGTTCCAAATCCATTACGTAACGAAATATTCCCAGACGTCTTTATTGCATTCACAGCATCAGATTTACACCTGGTGGCCAAAATTGGAATTACTTTTTTTAGCGTAAATAAGTGCGGCGTTAATGGATCAGAAAAACTACTAAGATTCGCTGCCATACGATTATTACAGGCCACACGGATCATCTATGAGTAGCTCCACTTTAATTATAACCACCCAGTACGTTTCCAACACTGCTGAAAGTCTACTACCATTGAGCTACACAGATATTACGGTAATTATCCTGATGGAAATGGAAAGAACAGCATAACGAATGCTTTGAACGAACGCTATCAAACTGATACTCGAGTATTATCATCCCTGCAGAATATGTGTGATTTATTATCAGTATCTTCAGTACAGAAGAATATCATTCCTGCAGATTAATGACGGTGTGAGTACACGATGGCTGTTGAGAGTATCTGTGGTTCCTGGAAATTTGCAGGTGGAGAACCAACACAACATGCCCAGACAGCTTGGACATGCAACATATGACCCTCTTTTCGACTCGTCCCTCACTGAAAGGAGGGACATGGGGCATCATACCGACCGATCATTCATACACTTAGCTGTACTGCAATTCCTGCAGTACAAGTGGGGACGGAATGGGCCAGGACAACAGCGTGGCAAGAAGAGAAGATACGGGTTCTCGAAGAAGGACTACACCACGAGAAGATCGTGGGATTATTTGGTTGTTTCTGACGAATAGGAGGATGACAAGAGTTAAAATCTGGACAGAGGTCACAGACGAACTGTCACCACGGACAGTCGGGAACAGATTACTGGAAGGTGGGTTGAGATCTCGAACTGCCACGCTTCCTTTGAGATGACAAAAGATAACAGAGACTTGGGTGATGTAGAGCCAGGGTCAACTGGTACATACAGTTAAATTCTGTTATGATCAGCGATGAGTCATGCTTCTGTATGTGGCAGTCAGATCGACGACCTGGTGAAATGTCGCAGGGAGCACCGATTCATGAGTCCCATAATTCTCCAACGTTTGGAACCACACTGCCTGGAGCTGGTGTATATGACAACACGACTGTTTGTGTAATTTCTTAAGACAGGCTGAGTGCTTGCAGGTATGTGCGAAGAATGTTTAATCCTGTTGTCATACCGTTCATGACGATGGTACTAAATGCTATTTTCCAGCAGGATAATGCGAGACCCCACATTGGAGATCACACCACAAACTCGTTGAGAGAAACGAAGTCCTTAACTTACCTCGTCAATCCTCTGATTTGTTACTCAAAACTGATGTCTTGAATAATATGGGAGGATGTATACTTTCAAATCATCCTCCAGCCAGCCATTTTCATGAACTGATACAGCATGTATTTCAGACATGGTGAAAATTCCGCACAATGACAATCAGAGGTTGCTTGCTTCCATCTCAAAATGAGTATTCGTGTCCGTGGGAACCAAACCTCGTACTGATGATGATGGACATTCGCTCCGAATTGATTGTAAGTCTAATCATTTAATACTCGCTATGTGATGAGCATCACCAAAGAGTTTGATAGATATCGGAATGGTGCTTCATGGTATAACATTTTCCTATTCTGTCGGCATATTATGACATCGACCTATTTCTTACCCTTGTTTTGTCCTCGACTTAGCGATAGCAAATTCTTTTCCATGGTCTGTGAATCTATGGCAGAGGCGGCTCAATTTTCTTTTGTTTTTCGAAGATGTGTTCCCGTGCTGAGTGTCACGAGGATACTAATCTTCTTATTATACTCACAGTTACAAGTAGTTCATACTTTTTCAAACACAGCTGAACATCCATTAATGAGACTGGCTCCTGAGTAACACTGAGGGTTGTTCAAATTTCAGCTCCGCCCATTATTTATGCTGTCGTATGTAATATGAACTGCATCTACCTCAGACACATTCAAAATGTAAGGTCATGTATTTTCGGGTTGTTCTTCCCCATATACAGGGTAGTTATAATCACACTTTCGCTACTGGAGAAGGCCCCCAGGAAAATCAGTGATCGTAGGACAATGAAACTTTGTGCAAACATTTGTAAGGACACGCGTAAGAGAAATAAATAATAAACCACTGAAACAAACACATGTAATTTCCATATGAGGGGATAACATTTATTAATTGCGTGCCATGTTTACGTTCCAGATTACAAACGTTGCTCAATGTAACGACCATCTGCATCAACGACAGCCTGGAACTGCACTAGTTACCATTTCACAGTTGTTTCCAACACTTTTAGAATGGTGGACCGTGGAATGTTCAGATGTCGAGACAGTGCTCGTGCACTGATTGGAGACTGCACATTGCTTGCAGCATTCTCAGCTATGGAAACAGTAACTTCTTCAACAACTTGTGCGGCCTCTCGAAGGAGCAATTCCCAAATCGCAAGTTAATTAGAACTTCCGAATGATTTTCTTGAACCCTCTTGCGGAAAGAGGACCTCTCCGTATTCCTTTAATGAGCCGATACCCACGTAGAGCAGCAGCTTCATTGCTGTCGTTTTGATAAAAAAGTTTTTGCCTGTACACCTTATTCAGACCGATGCTGAGTGATTGCAACTGTAATGCACACTGATGCCTGCGTCTCAACCCTACGTCGCCGTCCGCCGTACCAGTACCAGCGCCTAACGGAATGTCATGACAGTAAAGTCACTAACAACGCAAATACTGCAGCGCACGGTCTGAACATCATTCCCATAAAGTTGGGTACCCGTATGGTAATCAGTTTTCTGTTTACGCTGGCTCAAGTAGCAAACGTTTAATATGATTGCTCTCTAAATTCCAGTGCTACTGTATATTTTCCGTAAGTACAGTATCATTTGCTTCCGTAAGATTAATAAGATGATGTTTCATGTCATATACGGGTTGGTAAATAACGATGTTAACATTGGTTCTGTGGCATAAGGAAGGGGTGCGACATATAGGGGTGGACACAAATATGAACACAACCCGTCACATCACCACGCTTAAAACCGCTGATTTCAAAACAGCTTCCATTCGTCTTGGAATGAATAAATACAGGTCCTGTATTGTTTTAAAGGGAATCTTATATCATTCCTCCTGAAAAATAGTGGCCAGTTCACGTAAATATGACGGAGATAGATAGTGGTCACGCACCCTTCTTTCCAAGTAGACCAAAAGATTCAGTAATATTAGGATCTGCAGACGGTGGTGGCCAGGGAAGATGAGACAACTCATTCTCGAGCTCACGAAACCGGCGCTGGACGATTCGAGCTGTGTGAACAGGAGGCCTGTCGTCTTGGAAAACACGTCACAAATATAGTACCATGGAATGGACCGCTTCAGCCAAAATACTCACTTATCCCTTAGCGGTAATTCGCCTTCACAGAGTAACCGTGGGGCCCATGGAACAGCACGATATGGCTGTCCGAATTACCCCGCCATATTTCACTCTCAGGACGTAAACTCCTCCAGAATTTGGAAACAGTGTGAAACAAGACTCATCCTACCAATTGACTTTCTTCCATTGCTCCACCGCCCAGGTATTATGGCTTCGGCACCATGCATTCGTTACGGCATTTGCATCACTGATTTGTGGTTTTGGAATTCTAGCGCGCCCTGCGATCCCCTGCTCCCTTCGTGTTGGGTGTTGACAGGACTCGCCAGTTTCTGCAAGGACTTTTGCAACTCTCGTCCTCGTATATTTCTTCACAGTCCTGTCACGATCACTGAACATACACTCACTGAACGGACAATTTCGGCCGCTTTGTGATAATGTTTCTCGTCTCTCCCTATATCCGGTATCAATCTTCGATACGGTGCCCCTTCAAACACATCGGCTGCCTCGGTTACGGAAGCATCCACCACACGAGCACCACGTTCGAATTGTCTTGCCTCCGACATAACGCCTTCACAACTACAAAGAACAACGACTGACACTTACAACGTATTGATGACATTTCGCAGGTGCCGTTCGTGGTTAAATACAAAGCGCAAACTGAAGCTGAAGGCTTGGGTAGCATCTGAATTTGTGTTCAAGTATGGATTCCTGCGGTGTTTCCATGTTTGTCCATTCCTTGTATATTATAATCAAACGTGGGGGGAGGGGGGGGGATGCAGTACGTTTGCCTACACGAAAAAGGAAGATTAAAAAATTTCTTTTAGTGTTCTTGATATATATTAACAACATACTTCTGAAAGTACTGGAATGAGATTTTCACTCTGCAGTGGAGTGTGCGCTGATAAGAAACTTCCTGTCAGATTAAAACTGTGTGCCGGACCGAGACTCGAACTCGGGACATTTGCCTTTCGCGGGCAAGTGCTCTACCAACTTTTTTAAAACGCTTTTTTATTTTTTATTTCTTTTTTCTTTTTGTTTTTAACAACTTTTTTTTCACTTTTTTATTATTTGGTTTTAGCTTAATTTTTTACCACTTTTTCTTTTTTTCCCTCTTTTTTCCTTTTAGAAAGCCCCTCAATAAAATGGAACTAAAAAAAAACCTAAGTGCCACCGCCACTTTTCATCCTATAATAAAAAAAAATCTGGTCCACTTCAGGCGTTGGCTCCTGGCTCAACCTACTCCAGAGAGCTGCCTATATACCGAGGGAAATATGGGAAATCAAGGTTAGGGCTATCCTTACAAACAACAAAATCTTCCTTTTTTTAAATTTTATTTTTATTTTTTTATTTTGTTTTGTGTAGTTTTGTTGTGTATTTGATCAGAGGCCTTCTGCGCCCCGCTGGTAATATGTTGAGTCACGTCTTCTCGAAATTGATGTGTTCCGTTGAATTGTTCAGAAATGTTCATTGGTTCAAACAGGAAACCTTCTTCTCTCTTGGCTTAACACATTCCAGCTGCGAGGCGGCTCGTGGAAAGCACTCCCAAGGAAGTTCGAGAAAAATTGTCGTATTTTGGGTGACGGACCACGACATAATGACGGTCATTGAGGTATGTCCAAAAATCGAGTACAGAGTCTACAGTTTGTCCAAATAGGTAGTGAATAGCATTTGTCCGCGAATCCAATACACAGCATTGGTCTTTGTCCGAGGAAAATAGTCACGTTCCGGAAATAGCAATGAAAGGGGAGTAATCCGATCCGGAATGTCCCGCGTTAGAAAAGCCACAATACGTCGAACGAAGTGCCAAACCTCCGCCGCCGGTCCGCAAACAAACCGATCTTCATAATTGTCTGGCACTCCACACGTGGACAATAGAGGTGTTTGGGCGAGGTGGATACGATGAAAGCGAAATTGGTTGATTTGCTTACCATTGACAGTAAGGTACCAGACAGATTGAACATTCGTGTCAAGGTAACAGGCGAACACCGCGCGCCATACATGACGCCAGTCAACCTGGGGGAACTTTTGTTCAATCGGGTTAGGTGGACGACTTAATTGGAGGACATTGTATACTGCCTTTGTCTTGAGTAAAAGCTGTCTTGGTAAGGTGAGGCGTAGATAACCGAATTCAAGAAAGAAGTGCCGTATATAATGGAACTGGGCCGTAACATCCGAGATCTCACTGGGGCTGACAGTGAGACCGGCGAATATGCCGAAAGGAGGAGACCAGTGAGGCTCGTCGGGCAACGTGTCCATACCGTCATCTGGGAGCTGACAAATAGGGCGCGAGCTCTATCCGGCACGTGAAACAGACCTATCCCACCTCGTTCACGGGGAAGAGTAAGGGTTGCATAGTTAACTTTGAACAACAGCCCAGAGCTGACGAAAGATGCCATCGCTGCCAACATACGACGTGCCACAGTAAGCGGAAAAGGTAGAACTAGTGCTACATGGGGAACTCGGGATGCGATATATATATTGACATACCGACCTCGTTGGAGAATATCTAGGGATCGAAGGTGATGGTCCATAAGACCTGCTCTGATCATTAAAAGGAGGCGTCGGCAGTTGGTGGTGGCTGAACGCCGGAGATCAGATGAAAAATCTATTCCCAAACAGCGAATGGTTTCAACGTGGGTGAGAGGTGTAACGCACTCCACGGGAAGTCCCGTGCCAATGAACATAACTAGTGACTTACGTACGTTTAAAGAGCTACCCGACGCCTCACCATAAGTCGCTACCCACGTCAAAACAGCTCGAACCTCGTCGGCATCTCGTAAACAGATGACTACATCGTCAGCACAGGCCGTGCAACAGAATCGGTAGCGATCTATGGACAACCCTTCCAAACGTTGTCTTAGTCCACATAGCAAGGATTCCAAGGAAAAGGCGTACAAAATTGCTGATCGAGGGCAACCTTGACGTACGGATCGACCTATTTTTATCGGTGGAGTGAGTCTGCCATTGCACATAATCCTGGATGAGGCACCACGCAGAAGACGCATCACTACCGTGATAACGACGACTGGGAAACCCATATGGTGGAGAAGGGCCGTAGGGAACGAATGGTCAACCCTATCAAAAGCTTGACTGTAGTCCAAAGACGCAAGTGCCCCAGAGAGGCGTTGTGCCTGGGTAACGGCGATCGTATCCCTGTAGCGGCATAAAGCCGTGCGGATATTATTATCCCCTCCCAAAGATGCTTGGTCTGTCGACACAACATATCGGGCAACGTATTTAAGTCGTGCCGCCAAAAGGCGAGTGAAGATTTTCATATCACTGTTGAGGAGGGTTAGGGGCCGATAATCACTGATATTGTTGCCACCATGCGGTTTATGTACAGGAATAATAATTCCTACCATGAAAGCGTCTGGCACAGGTACTTCCGGAGACATCAGTTCCCGACAGATGGAGGTGAAGGTGGACTCTAACAAATCACGGAAGGTGCGATAAAATTCGAGGGGAAAACCGTCGGGTCCTGGGGAGCGATTGATGGTTCCTTCCCGGATCGCATCGCGGACTTCCTCATCAGTCACCTCTGACATCAAGTCAATCGCCGCATCTCCTGGGATACCACCGAAGTTGAGCTGTGTGACTTCCTCGATCAACTCTGGGGAATGTGGAATTGCGACGTATAGCTGCTGGTAGTAGGCGTGAAGCACATTCCCTATTGCAGATTGGGTTACGAAGCGTACTGCCACCTGTTAGGACGTGAATCAATTTTCGGCGTCGATTTTGTCGTTCTTGGATGATAAGGTACATCGACGGATGTTCACGAGGCATGCGATCAGCAGTACGAGATCGTACTATCGCTCCTTCCAAATGCCTTCTCATGAGATTGGAGATTTGGGCCTTAGCATGGTTCATCCTTGTATGCCGCTCAGGGGAGGCTGGCATCGTGGAGCATACTTGTAGGATCCTATAGTAAAGGTCCACAGTGCTCTTCCTCCAGGCGACAACATCTTTGCCATACCGGATTAAAGTTTTTCGAAGAGCAGGTTTTGCACACTGGATCCACCAGGATATGGTAGACGGATACGTGGGTCGGCGTCTATTACATGTGATCCAAGTGTCTTCTATTAGAAGTCGACAGTCAGGTGAATTAAGAAGTGCCGTGTTCAGTTTCCATAAACCACGTCCGTGCCATACTGCCTGTCTTGTGAGAACATCATCACAGAAGTAAGCCTCATGATCTGAGAAAGCAACAGGCCAGATTTCAGCCTGTCGAGTGTGTTAAATTAGGGATCGCGAGATGTAGATGCGATACAGTCGGCTAGAGGAGGGCGCAGTGTAGTACATAAAACCCAAAAGATCACCGCGAACATGTCTCCACGTGTCGACAAATTGTAGCCGCGATACGACTGTTTCCAGAGCTGCGCATGGTGAGTGACGCGGCAATTGATCCTGAGGTCGCTGGGTGCAGTTGAAGTCTCCACCCATGACCCAGTCATCGTGTGGTCCCATAAAAAGGGGTGTAACTTCATTCGCGAAGAAGGCATTGCGTTCACGACGATAGCTGGAGCCCGACGGCGCATAAATGTTGACGATGCGTACACCAAAGAGAGTAAGGGCCATACCTCTGCCGTTGTGGAGGTATAGGACATCTTCGGCAGGAAGACCTTCGCGTAAGATGATGGCAACACCACTACCGGTGTCCGAAGCGGGAGAAAGATGCGCCGTGAAGCCATGTGGTGGTGCAAAATCAGCGACATGCACTTCCTGAAAAAGCGCAATATCTATGTCCGCATCATAAATCATATCGCGGAGCAGCGCTAGTTTGTGGGGCTGTAACCTCCCCCTCACTTATCGACCTTAATGACAGTGAAAAATTAAACCGCGTGTACCTAATGGAAAATTGGGAAAAGCAATCGTCACCGAAGTTAATCTGTCGGTAAAGAGGGAGGAAAGGGTTACATCTCAATGAAAGGAAAAATGCGAATGAAACTGGTGGAAATTAATTTTGAAAAGGGGTAAAGTTAATAAAGAAAGTAAATGTGCGGTCGTCACGTTAACAATTAATTGGCGTTAATTAGATATTTGAGATTTGGGGGAAATTACGGTCTCCAGTCCTAAGGACAATTACTATAGTAACTGAAAAAGAAAGGTTATTGCACATATAATTAGCACTAGAAGCGTGGCAACTGAAGGTTGACACGTGTAGTGTGAAAACTGAAAGTTTGTCAGAAGTAATAAATTTCGCTACACTCTGACTTTGGGCGCTGATAACCCCGCTGTTTAGCGCCCGTAAACCTCAAACACACACACACATACACTCTGACTTGATTTAGCAAAAGAATGAATAAAACCGGAAAACCGAAAGTTAGTTTAGTGACTGAAGTTAATAGTGAGCTTTCTTTCTGAAGCACATCGAAATTCAGTAAAATACGGTTAGTCTTGGACTACCTCAACGATCATTTCAAAAGCTACTTGAATCTACGCAATTTAGAAATAAGAGATTTAACTTTGAACTTGAATTAAATGATTCTGAACAATTAACAATAGTAAAATTTAGTACGCACCAAGCTGAGCTGCAGTCTCAGGTAAGCTAAAATACGGTAACAAAACTCGCACTCTTAATTTGTGCTTGTGTAATCTAAATATTGTAGCCAGCTATGAATACCTTAACTGAACTTTGAAATTAAAGCAGTGAAATCGAATGATGCTGGCGTTTGAATTTAAACGACACTCGGGTTCATTCCGGAAAAGGAAGGGACCCTGCTTGGTAATGCAATTGGGACAGTGAGCAACAAAGGTTCATGCTACGTTGCTGTAATTTAGTTATGAAAATGGAACAGTTTGAAAAGCTGAGGTCTGCCATACAGTTCTAAAACTTTATGTGCTTCCAGTCTTCCTTGTTGGTTGATTGAAGGTTTGAAGCCGTCGATCGAGGAGGTGGCGACAGTCACTCATTGTCGGCCGTCGCTGTTGCAGAAGCTGGATGTTGGCGCGCCTTCTTCTCGACACGGTCACCAGGCGAAACGGGCTCTTGATGTGCGCCAGCTAATACTTCCCGTCCGCGACACCGTGTCAGAAACTATCATAGCAAGTCGAGCGCAATTACATGCTGCCCAACCCCGAAAGCGCGGCAACTCGCGGGAGCGTCACACAACACACCTGCTCCACTGCACCACCCCAGCCAGACTCTCCCATTCTCTGCCCGCGCTCCACGCGACCGAGTTAACACTACCAAAGGTCCTAAACACTTTGGTTCTCCACACGACCTATCGATGTATTCGTTCGATAGCATAGTTTTCCCTAGGCAAGACCCAGCGTAAAAATACAAATAATATTCACAATACAAACCAATTATACATCGACACAAATGCATATATATATATATACAAATAGTAAAACAATTACAATACACAAAGACACAGAAATGTTATATCTTCAGGTAACAAAATAACGAAAAAATTAATAGTACAATAGACGTAAATAAGAGGATATGCATTTCCGGCGTTACACGTGCCCCACATTGTCTAAGGATGTTCGTGTAACCTAAACAGACTCAGAAAATGTCCCCAAAAACAGCGGAAACGCATATGCTCAAAACATCAAGAATTTTAGCATTAGGCTAAAACCAATTTTTAGACCATAATAATTGAGTGGAGACACTCCTAATCTTATTCCACTCTGTCATCTTACACAAAAGAAAACAGGTTGTCAACATATTAAAATTCATAGAAAACATAGAAAATGGTTTAGCTATTCCAAAATCGTTAAAATTCGTAACACTATCAAGAAATGGAATACTATTTACAAAATTAATCAGAGTACATGGTCATAAAAACAGGTAGATCACAATTCGCAAATTAATAATTAATTACATTGAATACACATTATATATAACCTTTTCATAATTAATATTCTCGTCATGAGAGTCCACATAACGCTAAACAATAAAATAATATACAGCAGATCGACAAAAACATAAACATTGACAGCAGAATTCTTTCATATCAGCTGTCCGGGAAGAATAGCAACTCCGCCTTCCATACCCGCAAGTACAAAGAATGCCGATAGCAGCGCAAGAGCCGACAGCGGCTCCGCCTCGCCAGTATTGTTGCGCCCGCCTGTGCGGCACGCTTGATCTCACTCGCCTGTGTAACGGCATTTCCAGAATGTCCGTTTCACTGAATTCTTTCGGAAAAACTCACTCCCGAGTAATCTCAAGGAGTCCATTAACACTATCACAGTGGATAACTCAACACCGTCCATCATCACTCGCATGTACTAGCCTGAAACTTGAAACAGCGTCTAAGTACATCGGCAATGACTAGTAAATCACATATTTATTAAATCTTACAGCTAGTTACAAAATCATATTTACATTCCTTAATCTACTGTGACTCAGCTGAAAACATAAACTAGCAGCTTGGATTTTTAAATTGATTAATAATCAGTAACTCTTAAATAATTTAATCAAAAGTAATTACTTATTAATTACAGCTTCTTTAATGACCTCTTGTTCAAGCAAAAGCGTGGCAACCCAGAAAATCTTAAATCTTACACTCTATATTTACATACTGTACAAATTACCCATTGTGTGGTATTAATCGATCCTAGGTTGGTACAATTTCAAGTCTACAATATTGCGTATAGCTAATAGTTTTCCAGAGCTTGGATACTCTAAGCAATAAGCATTTGTGTGAGGTATACCAATGACTTTATATGGTCCATTATAAACAAACTTAAATTTAGAGATTTCATTGTCTATCTCGCTCGATTTCTCATGAGCTTTTACAAGTACTAAGTCTCCGATTGCAAACTTAGCAAAACGCGCTTTAGCGTCATGACGACGTATGCGAGCATCGGCTTTTAGCTTCATTACTTCTCGCAAACCATCTTTTTTCACACCAATACTAATGTCAATCCGTGGAGGGAATTTGATTATCTCTTCCACAAGTCCTGGTTTGTCTGAAAACACACTCTTATTCCTCATTATCACTTCATACAGGCCTCGTCTTTGTTCGTGTGTTACGTTTGACACACCGTCTACAATACTTTCCAGTTCACTTTCTACACTATTGTCAATGCCGAGATTCCTAACATTACAGTAGTTCAAATATATACCTACGCCAATAGCATCCGGCCAGTTAACAATGTGTATAGGCTGGTATTGCCTATGCACACCATCTCCTGCCTCGTCAAAACTAACTACTATTGTTTTATCTTTTGACGTACATGTCAAAGTTTTGCTTTCGCAATTAATCACTGCACGGTACTTTAAAAGCCAATCTAACCCGATAATTACCTCCGTAGTTAAGTCTGGCACGACGACAAACTCTTGTTCAAATCGTGCCCCACATATCTCGAAGTTGACAAAAATCTGTTTTGTGACCGGTTTACCGGCCCTCCCAGTAGCACCGATAATTTTCACTCCCGTTACTGGTATAACTACGATGCCGGGTCTGTCTTTCAGTAACTCAAATATTTTCCCAGATACAGCACTCAATTCTGCACCGGTGTCAATCAACACGTTTAGTTGTCGGTCGTGCATATTAACAGACACTACTATCTGTCTACACTTGTCCTCGACTCTTTCTTTATTTTCCCACAGTAAATCCTGGTCTATATCCAGGTCATTCCAGAAAAAAACATCCGGCTTTGACCCTAAATCCGGCTTATCTAGCGGCCTTTTCAGCCTCTGTTCACATACAGTTTTAATTTCAACACGTTTGTCCTGAGGCTTAGTCTGTAGCTTCGCCTCTAATACCGAAACCTTTTCCTGTAACTCGTCAACTAGTGAGTGTTGCTTTGCTATCAATTCAGTAATTGTCACCTTCGTTGATTCCTCTTTGGTCAGATTGATCTCATTTGCCAATCTACCTGGAGGAATGTGCCCAGTAGTATCTGCAATTACTTCCTCTAGATCTGCGCAACCCACACTGCTATCGTGTGACCGTATAATGTCAGCTCTAACCTCATACACGCTGTAATCTATGTGCTTTTCTACCAATCGTGTCCGGCAATCACTAAAATTTTCGTAATCTTTCTCCTTAATACTCTCGCAATGTTTAAACTGGAGGTTTGCGTCGGATGGGTCGGCTACTTCTACCACTGTAACTTTCGTTAAAGTCTGCCGGTTAGGGCCAGAACTTTCCGTTACTACTTCAACATCCAACTCCTGCGGGACGAAACACGACGAATCTTGCTCGTGCTCCCCATTAACATCAACTATTTCTAGCAAAGTCTGCCGGTTAGGGCCAGAACTTTCTATCACTTCACAAATAGTATCTTCCTGTGGGACGAGACGCGGCAAATCCTGCCCGCGCTCCCCATAAACGCTTCTCCCGTACAGGCCCCTATAATCTCTTCGTTCGTCGTATAAGCGACCGAACTGCCTTAACCAGACCTCATCCCTCTCTGCATCCCCTCGCTCAATGACGGACGTGTTATCCGACATCTGATCTTCTCTCAACAATTGCGAATCATTCTTAAACTCAATCTCCATTTCCGCTGTGGGTGTTACAGCTGCCACTTTATAATCGTTTTCCGGAAGACAACTTAAATTGTTCTCACTGACAGTGAATGTACACTCCTGGAAATGGAAAAAAGAACAAATTGACACCGGTGTGTCAGACCCACCATACTTGCTCCGGACACTGCGAGAGGGCTGTACAAGCAATGATCACACGCACGGCACAGCGGACACACCAGGAACCGCGGTGTTGGCCGTCGAATGGCGCTAGCTGCGCAGCATTTGTGCACCGCCGCCGTCAGTGTCAGCCAGTTTGCCGTGGCATACGGAGCTCCATTGCAGTCTTTAACACTGGTAGCATGCCGCGACAGCGTGGACGTGAACCGTATGTGCAGTTGACGGACTTTGAGCGAGGGCGTATTGTGGGGATGCGGGAGGCCGGGTGGACGTACCGCCGAATTGCTCAACACGTGGGGCGTGAGGTCTCCACAGTACATCGATGTTGTCGCCAGTGGTCGGCGGAAGGTGTAGGTACCCGTCGACCTGGGACCGGACCGCAGCGACGCACGGATGCACGCCAAGACCGTAGGATCCTACGCAGTGCCGTAGGGGACCGCACCGCCACTTCCCAGCAAATTAGGGACACTGTTGCTCCTGGGGTATCGGCGAGGACCATTCGCAACCGTCTCCATGAAGCTGGGCTACGGTCCCGCACACCGTTAGGCCGTCTTCCACTCACGCCCCAATATCGTGCAGCCCGCCTCCACTGGTGTCGCGACAGGCGTGAATGGAGGGACGAATGAAGACGTGTCGTCTTCAGCGATGAGAGTCGCTTCTGCCTTGGTGCCAATGATGGTCGTATGCGTGTTTGGCGCCGTGCAGATGAGCGCCATAATCAGGACTGCATACGACCGAGGCACACAGGGCCAACACCCGGCATCATGGTGTGGGGAGCGATCTCCTACACTGGCCGTACACCACTGGTGATCGTCGAGGGGACACTGAATAGTGCACGGTACATCCAAACCGTCATCGAACCCATCGTTCTACCATTCCTAGACCGGCAAGGGAACTTGCTGTTCCAACAGGACAATGCACGTCCGCATGTGTCCCGTGCCACCCAACGTGCTCTAGAAGGTGTAAGTCAACTACCCTGGCCAGCAAGATCTCCTGATCTGTCCCCCATTGAGCATGTTTGGGACTGGATGAAGCGTCGTCTCACGCGGTCTGCACGTCCAGCACGAACGCTGGTCCAACTGAGGCGCCAGGTGGAAATGGCATGGCAAGCCGTTCCACAGGTGGATATACACTGTACTAGTGCCGACATTGTGCATGCTCTGTTGCCTGTGTCTATGTGCCTGTGGTTCTGTCAGTGTGATCATGTGATGTATCTGACCCCAGGAATGTGTCAATAAAGTTTCCCCTTCCTGGGACAATGAATTCACGGTGTTCTTATTTCAATTTCCAGGAGTGTATTTACTACTGCCGTGTCTACAGCTGATCTACTACTTGTGGGCGCACTCCTTACTCCTTTCTCCTAACACTGGCACACTCTCCCACCGTTGAGTATTCCATACGGAATTTTCGTAACGACGGCACCTGGGTTTTCTCCTGTTATTGGGCCTCCAAAATTTCTCCACGCCCGGTCAGCCCCTCACCGGCGCGGCTAATGGTTTCCCTGTCTCGTCCCAGCAGATACGCTCCCCGGATGCTGCTGAGGCGGCTGATCACACCCGCGGGCGTTGTTACTATTCTGCGAAACCCGTATCACGCTAGTATGATACTGGTTTCCGTCATTCCTGTTATTATTTGCATTGTACCGATTGTCATTACGGCCCGAACCACTATTGTTATTGCTGCCAAGATTGCGGTATGCATTATTCCCCTGGTTATCGTTGTTGTGGTACCCGTTATTGTTACCACGGCGTCTACCACTATCGCGATTATTGCGCCAATTGTCCTCGTCCTCCACTCTTTCCAGGAAATCATTGATTGTCCTGTAATTGCTTCCTACGTATCATCTGGAAGCTTCTTGTAGAGTTCCCAGACTATTTCGGGTTCCGTGCGGCGATCACGCAAATATTCCAACTTGCGGATCCACCTCTCACAAAACTCCTTTATCGAGCCACGCGAATTCGCATCGAAAGGCCTCGATACGACAAATTCGCGCCAGAAACTTTGTTGTTTTTGCTCTGGCCAGTATTCAGCCGGAAACAAATTTTTAAACTCGTCAAAAGTCAGGTTCGTAATGTTGAGGTTTAAGCCCCAACGCTTGGCATCACCAGCCAACACATCAATAACCGCATTAATTTTTCTCTCATTAGTCCATGATCTGGGTAAAACTCTTTCACAATTTTTAATGAAATCCGTCGGGTGTACACCGCCTTTTTTCAAGGGGTCGAACCGCTCCTCTTTCGTCAACAATTCCGAACTGTGTGCACAGACTGGCACATAGCTCTGTTTTTCGTCAAGTTTCTTTTCTAATTCCGACACTCTCGTAATTACTTGGCAAGTGGTTGTCGCAAGCGTTTCTACTTCCCTTTTTTTTTCTTCGCAGGTATTAGCCTGCTTCGTCACTTTGGTATCAACTTCGGACACTAAAGCCTTTAAGTTTCCACCTTCTTTTGATCCTCTTTTTTCACTAATTGAATTTGTTCCGTCACCTTATTCTCGATGATCGGAGCAACTGCTTCTCCTACACTTTTCTCGATTCTGCTAATTTCGGAATTTCCGCCTGAACGCCTATCATTTCCTGTTTAAGATTACCGATTTCGGTATTAATCACAACAATATCTTCTTTGATTTTATCAACTTTTGTGTTAACAACTCCAACATTGTTGTTAACAACATTAATAACTTTGTTCTGATTGTCTAGCTTCCGTTCAATTTTTTCAGACTGAGCTTCTTGCTTGGCAGCCTGAGCTTCTTGCTTGGCAGCCTGAGCTTTAATTTCTGCCGATTGACTCTTGATTTCGTTAATCAAAACATTCAATAAATCAGTTAAATTCCCGGAAACTACCGGATTCACTTCCATTACGGCTTCCTCTTTAATTTTCCCCCCGTATTCGTCATCAAGGGATTCAGATTTGATTTTCACTTCCGATTCCGATACATTTTCTAAAGTTTGGAATTCCATTTCTGCTCTTTGTTGCGTTTCGGCGGTCGCGTCTTTCATGCTAGCCGCCTGCCCCTGAACAATGGGTACCGCGGTGCGCGTTTCCCACTGTTCGACCGATTGTTCCGTATCCAAGTCTACCAAATTTTGGTAATTGTTGCCTTCACTCATTTTAATAATTTTCAATATAAATGCCAAATCTCAAATCTAATTAGGATTCCTCACACTAATATTCTCGCAGACGTATCGACCATTTCGTAACCAGTACTTTGTTACGAGATTTGCACAATGCAAAATTCGTGTCCAGAACAACCTCAAATCCCAAGAATGCCCTGTCACCAGGTCGCCACGTGTAACCTCCCCCCTCACTTATCGACCTTAATGACGGGGGAAAATTAAACCGCGTGTACCTAATGGAAATTTGGGAAAAGCAATCGTCACCGAAGTTAATCTGTCGTTAAAGAGGGAGGAAAGGGTTACATCTCAATGAAAGGGAAAATGCAAATGAAACTGGTGGAAATTAATTTTGAAAAGGGGTAAAGTTAATAAAGAAGGTAAATGTGCGGCGGTTACGTTAACAATTAACCAGCGGTAGTTAGATATTTGAGATTTGGGGGAAATTACGGTCGCCAGTCCTAAGGACAATTACTATAGTAACTGAAAAAGATAGGTTATTGCACATATAATTAGCACTAGAAGCGTGGCAACTGAAGGTTGACATGTGTAGTGTGAAAACTGAAAGTTTGTCAGAAGTAATAAATTTCGCTACACTCTGACTTAATTTAGCAAAAGAATTAATAAAACCGGAAAATCGAAAGTTAGTTTAGTGACTGAAGTTAATAGTGAGCTTTCTTTCTGAAGCACATCGAAATTCAGTAAAATACGGTTAGTCTTGGAGTACCTCAACGATCATTTCAAAAGCTACTTGAATCTACGCAATTTAGAAATAAGAGATTTAACTTTGAACTTGAATTAAATGATTCTGAACAATCGACAATAGTAAAATTTAGTACGTACCAAGCTGAGCTGCAGTCTCAGGTAAGCTAAAATACGGTAACAAAACTCGCACTCTTAATTTGTGCTTGTGTAATCTAAATATTGTAGCCAGCTATGAATACCTTAACTGAACTTTGAAATTAAAGCAGTGAAATCGAATGATGCTGGCGTTTGAATTTAAACGACACTCGGGTTCATTCCGGAAAAGGAAGGGACCCTGCTTGGTAATGCAATTGGGACAGTAAGCAACAAAGGTTCATGCTACGTTGCTGTAATTTAGTTATGAAAATGGAACAGTTTGAAAAGCTGAGGTCTGCCATACAGTTCTAAAACTTTATGTGCTTGATTGAAGGTTTGAAGCCGTCGATCGAGGAGGTGGCGACAGTCACTCATTGTCGGCCGTCGCTGTTGCAGAAGCTGGATGTTGGCGCGCCTTCTTCCCGACACGGCCACCAGGCGAAACGGGCTCTTGGTGTGCGCCAGCTAATACTTCCCGTCCGCGACACCGTGTCAGAAACTATCATAGCAAGTCGAACGCAATTACATGCTGCCCAACCCCGAAAGCGCAGCAACTCGCGGGAGCGTCACACAACACACCTGCTCCACTGCACCACCCCATCCAGATTCCCCCTCTGCACGCGCTCCACGCGACCGAGTTAACACTACCAAAGATCCTAAACACTTTGGTTCTCAAAAAACAATGGCTCTGAGCACTATGGGACTTAACATCTATGGTCATCAGTCCCCTAGAACTTAGAACTACGTAAACCTAACTAACCTAAGGACATGACACAACACCCAGTCATCACGAGACAGAGAAAATCCCTGACCCCGCGGGAAATCGAACCCTAATCGTGCGTTGTCCGTACTCTGCGAGTTCAAGTGTTACAGCTCTGACGTGACCATCAGAGTATTTGAACTTAAGTCCATTGGCATGGCGGCGAATAACATCTTCACATACCTCGGTGTTTGTCATTTCAATATAAACGATACTACCCATGAAGGAAAAATGAATTCCGATAACGTGGTTAGGATCTAAACGAACTTCTTCACGTATGAACGTTTCAAATTCATTGCACGAGGTCACGCATGTTCAGCTGGGAAGGAAACTTTTAGGGTCGCACGGCGGTAAGCGCTCGACATGTTGTTCACGGTGGACGGACACAAGCCTTAAACCTACGACGCGGAAGTAAACAACGCCTGCAGCGGAGCACTGGCCGGCGCGCGGGGCCGTCCGCACGCTGCCATGGCTGAGAGCCGACTGGCTCTACCAACTGAGCCACCCAAGCACGACTCACGCCCCGTCCTCACAGCTTTACTTCTGCCAGTACCTCGACTCCTACCTTCCAAAACTTCACAGAATCTCTCCTGCGAACCTTGCAGAACTAGCACTTCTCAAAGAAAGGATATTGCGGAGACATGGCTTAGCCACAGCCTAGGGGATGTTTCCAGAATGTGATTTTCACTCTGCAGCGGAGTGCGCTGATACGAAACTTCCTGGTAGATTAAAACTGTGTGCCGGACCGAGACTCGAATTCGGTAGGTAGGAGGCGAAGCACTGGCAGAAGTAAAGCGTGGATGGGGCGTGATTCGTGCTTCGGTAGCTCAGGTGGTAGAGCACTTGCCCGCGAAAGGCAAAGGTCCCGAGTTCGAGTCTCGGTCCGGCACACAGTTTTAATCTGCCAGGAAGTTTCATTTCTGAAAGTACTGATGTGTTAGTAGTGTCCAGAAGACGAAAATATCTGTTGACACACTCTTAGCAATGTCAACGTACTTTCAATAAGGGAGGGGACTTCACGCCTACGCTAAAAAATTTGAAAAGCAAATGTCGTTAATTGTTGTCGTTAATAATTAATAGTTTTAGTCACGACACACTTTTTAAAGATATACTGATGTGTGAGTAAGGGCCTGAACCTGAAATTATTGAGTACAGCGTTCATCGAGGAAAGTGAAATCTACTAAAATCATTTAAATTTTTAGGTTAAGCTAAGCTGAAAGTTCTTTAACATTTATGGAATCTAGTAGCAGAATTCACTGAGAACAATAAACATTGATTATCAGTATTTTAAATTTAAAGTCATTGATTATATTGCAAATGGGGGCATAAAGTAACCCACCCCGTCCCCCGAAACCCCCCCTCCCCCCCCCCCACTTGGTATTGTGAGGGTGAATTTCATGTGCCAGGTCATTATATTTGCAATTTTTAGTCGTTTCATTACATACGTAGGGAACCTTCTCTTCCAGAATTCGATCGATGTTATTTAGTATAACATTCTTCGATTAACGACAAACCAGTACACTTCTGGAATGAGGAACACTTCTCTCTGCGTTCAGCTCCATTAAGTGACACACGTGTTTACAGGGTCTGACATGTGTACCATATCTGACACGTTATATCTGTCATTTGGTTAAACGTATGACAAGTCATTTACGGAAATGTTATCAGTAAGTTCATAGTATGCCTAGCTTGATTTGTATAGTATTTTAATCAGTATTTCCTGTTTTCTGGTGTTTTCATTCCTATAGCAGATGACTTATGTGGAGTGAGTTACAAACAAGAAATTTGTATAGTGCGTAGTGTTGAATATTAAATTACGAATACAATTTTTCCCATGTACCTAGGTCAAGAAGTGAGAACGCTGAATTTAATAAAAATTGCGAGGGAGTATAGTGTGTTTAAGCGCGCCTGCAAAAGCTAGAAGGAAAGCGTGGCATGACGTTACTTGTGCATCATCAAGTAGCATATGCCGCAGATTCTACAAGCAAGGAAAGGCATCGGTCTCCGAGAATGAATTCGTGTAAAGAGAGCATCAACGCATTTCTCTCTCGTTCTCTTTTTCTCAGCTGGCACTATACATGGCGATTAGTTGGGATGGAAAAAATAAATTAAGGAGAAAATGTATTTATCTGTTTAAATTTAGGTATTACTTTTTTATTTGTGTTAGATGAAAAGTGCTGGTGTAAGGAATCAGTGTACAAACAACGTAACGAATTTAAGCTTTGTCTCATTTAAGCCCAACGAATGTAATAGTAGAAGCGTGCAAACAGAATGTAACAAAAGCAGAAGAACTTACGCTGTACTGGCGTGTTACAAATTATTGTTCAAAATGAAGGTTATGGTGAGTAGCGCAAACACTGGCCCATTGCAAAAATGACTGATGAACTATTTCCATTATATTTGTGGCCCTGAAGATTATCTGGGTGGATCGGATAACTAACGGAGAAATACTGAACCAAATCGGGAAGAAAATAATGGCACTATGTGACTAAACGTAGGGCTGGCTTGACAAGACACATCCTTATGCATCAAGGAATAGTTAATTTGGTTTTGAGGGAAAGAGACGGCGAGACATTATAAAGGGAGACCAAGACTTTAAAATATATGAAGATGTCCGAAAGAACAGATACCATCGGTGACCATGCAGCCTGTTAGAACGAAATTACACTGAAATGAATACCCTTAGCTGCATACGGGTGTTGATATATGTGAATGGGGATAGTTGAAAATGTGTGCCCCGACCGTGACTCGAACCCGGAATCTCCTGCTTACATGGCAGACGCTCTATCCATCTGAGCCACCGAGGACGCGGAGAAGAGTGCGCCTGCAGGGACTTATCTCTGGCACGCCTCCCGTGAGACCAACATTCGCAACTTTTTTGTCCCGCACTATATTCATAGTTCCCCTGCCCATCATACTCATTACTCGCGGCTTTACAGCCGATTCCTGTAAGAGTTCGGGCACTGTTGGCGCATCCGCACAGAATATGATGGTCAATGAACTGAACAGATACCATCTTCATCTATATATAGTTAAGGCTCACCGGCCATTGACCATCTTCTTCTGTGCGGATGCATCAACAGTGCACGAACTCTTACGGGAATCGGCAGTAAAGCCTTGAGTAACGAGTATGGTGGGCAGGGGCACTATGAATATGGTGCGGGACAAATAACTTGCGAATGTGGGTCTCACGGGAAACGTGCCAGAGGTAAGTCGCTGCAGTCGCACTATCCTCTGTGTCGTCGGTGGCACACATGGATGCCGGCACGGTAGCTCAGCGTGTTCTGCCAGAGAGCTGCGTGCTCCATGTAATAAAAAAACTGAGTCAAGGAATCAACGATCAACTTGAACGGATGTCTTGTGACGTCCGCCCAGACCAAACGCAACGACCCGTATCGAATAAAATGAAAAAATAAAAAAATAAAAAAAGATGGATAGAGCGTCTGCCATGTAAGCAGGAGATCACGGGTTTGAGTCCCGGTCCGGGCACACACTTTTAACTGTCCGCATTGACTTATATCAACTCCCGTTCAGACCAAGGCTTGCCTCCGGTAAAGCGTTTCAAGTGGGAGTTATGCAGATACGAAAATATTTTCACATGATTAATTAGCGTGGAAAACTGGCCATTTTTCGGACTGAAGGACAGAACAACAACTGTAACAGAATAGTTATGTTCTCTTAAAGGAACTGGTAAGAATTTTTGTTACTTTGTAAACACCATGGAATTGTGTTGCGCAATAGAAGATATTTTCCAGGGCAATTCCCCTACCACAGTGTGCTCCATGCAGTTGTCATCACCACTACAACATAAAACAATAAATTTAATTCATTTCCTGCGTAAATTAGGAGTACATTATTTACTCCTGGAGGAACTGTGATTACTATAAATCATCTTATGCAACCATGTTACACTGTATTGCCGTGTATTGCAAAATATTTAGTACTGTGATCGACGGGCTTAAATGACAATTTGGACACAGTGAATTGCATATTACGATATTTATTATCTTTCGTGCGGGTAATGAACTTAAGCATAGATTAAAACGACCTGTTTAATTACGTCGTAAAATTTAATTTTGTTATCCTTTCAATCTTAGCCGCAATTAAAGCTGAATAACTGTGTTTGGGACTATAATTTTATAAAAATCGATCAGCGTACCTTGGGTTTGTGCTGTTATTTTACAATGGGCAGGGAATGAAAATTAATGATCCGCATTGCACGTCAGTTATTTCATGTAGCAGCTGCCTACTCTTACGTGTTTGGCAGAAACACGAAACCACATTCGTAAATAATAATTACCACGCTATATTAATAATTATCAAGCCATATGACATTATGCGCTGAGGACGTTCAGTAAAGGTTCACAATTTTACACCGTTATTACGTGCGGAATTCAAAAGGTAAGTTACATATTGTTATGACCTGCCAAGTAACTTTTATTGACTGCTGCACTACTCTTCATAGTTCCTCGACAATAGAAATCTGCTCTTAGGTTATGGAGCCATTCTAGAACCGTTGTGTGGACGTCCTCAACGTCGGAAAAATCTACGATTAAAATGGCTCTGAGCACTATGGGACTTAACATCTTCGGTCATCAGTCCCCTAGAACTTAGAACTACTTAAACCTAACTAACCAAAGGACATCACACACATCCATGCCCGAGGCAGGATTCGAACCTGCGACCGTAGCAGTCCCGCGGTTCCGGACTGCAGCGCCTAGAACCGCACGGCCACCGCGGCCGGCAATCTACGATTACTCTTAATCAGTTCCTCGATTGCCTGGACATTGTTCTCTGTGGTGCATATGGATGGTTTTCCTTCTCGATCAGCACCACCCAAATATGTGCGACGTTGTTGGTGCCATTTCGCTACGGCTGGGCTTGGCAATGCATTTGGTCCATATAACGCGAGAATATGCTGGTGACTGTGTGAAATTTAACGTTTTGCCCATAAGAACCATACTATCCCTCGCACTTCATCTGTGACGTGTGTTTGCAGTTGCCGTACCATTTCACTCTCACACTGTGATTCAATGGTTATCTGTAACGCAGATGAACTGTGTCCGCAGGTACCCCAGAACACGTAATCTCTTCTAACAGTGCGCCACTCTTGTTGCTCAATGGCGTTAGCGTGTGATGACATGGATGACTTAGTTCTTGAAGTGCCTTTGTAAATGCTCTGACCCTTTTCGTCTTCACTAATGAAGAAGAGTGGTAGGTAATGTGAATCATACACGACAAATCTGCAGAGAGCGCATATATACAGACATCGAAATGTCAGTTAACTTCTATGCTTCCGTGACAGAATTATACAACAGTGTGCAAAACTTATGGATGCAAGGAGCTTTCGCGTGACGTTTCACTTCAAAGTAGCAAAGCTCAATGAATCTTGGACCATGCACAGGAATAATTGATAAATATAGTACGGAAGGTAACTGAAATAAATACGCCATGAGACGAACAGGAATGACAGTTTCATTCAAAAACAATAATTACACTGAAGGCACCGCGATTTGTGGTGGTCCCCTAGACATTAAAAATGGCTGGACATGGTTGTTAATAGGGTGTGTGATAACCACGAATGGCAAAACACCTTCTACAACGTACTCCCATGTTGGTCCGACGGTTGTTTACTGAGTTGTTGTGGCAGGGCGCACCGTTCCTCCACCAGCGCTGTTGAAAACTGCTGTATGGTCGTCGTTGCATCTGCATGTGTTGCCGTACATCTCTCTAACGCATACCACACGGGCTCAATGGGTTTTAAATCGGAGAAACGGACACGTCAGTCCATTCGCCGAATACACACACTTTCGAACACTTCCTTCACTTGTGCAGTTCGATGCGGTCGCGCATTGTCATCCATAAAAATGAAGTCAACACCGAATGCATTCAGGAAAAGATGCGAACGGGGAAACAGTAGTGAGTCACCATAACGCTGATCGCCGAGTGTACCGTTTTCAAAGATTTGCAGGTCAGTACGCCCATACAACATTATTTTACACCACACCGCCAGCCGGTGTGGCCGTGCTGTTCTAGGCGCTTCAGTCTGGAACCGCGTGACCGCTACGGTCGCAGGATAGAATCCTGCCTAGGGCATGGATGTGTGTGATGGCCTTAGGTTAGTTAGGTTTAAGTAGTTCTAAGTTCTAGGGGACTGATGACCACAGATGTTAATTCCCATAGTGCTCAGAGCCATTTGAACCATTTTTTTTACACCACACCAGGTCGCCAGCTTCACCAGCACGATCGTTTTCCACAGTATTCCTAAGTGGATTATGTGTTTCCTCCTCTTGGCGTATGAGAGTACGTAACGGCTATGACTTCAGTATTATTACCTTTTGTCTTTGATTGAAAGTGTCATTTCTGTTCGTTTCTCTGAGTATTTGTTTCTGTTACCTTCTGTATTATATTGTAGCTGTCATTTCTGTGTAACGTCCAAGTTTCAACGAACTACGTTTCTTGGCAGTGACATATTGTGAATAAGTTCCTTTCGTTATTACGTTTTGTTCACTAATATATGTGCGTGGTGGTAAATATGCTTGTGAAGCGATTTAATATTTGGGCCATCCGATTTGCGTTTGCTATTATTTCATACACTGATGTAATCACTGTGTACGATTCATAACAGAACGGCAGTAAGTGTGAAAGGAGAGCACCTCGCAACGAGAAGAAAAGTTCTTCCTGTAAACGCCCCGTTGGATCTGTTGGAAAATGTCTTTGCTTACCTCTCTGAACTTCAGGTAGCCCACTTGAACACTGGAAACTTCGGCATCTGAAGGAGAGGGTGCAGCAGGACCGAATAACTGCACGAAAGACGCTGGTACAGTGGAACCTGCGTGTCCTAGGCTACAGGCATGTAGCGGCTAGACATGGAAATTCCGATGTCAGTGTGTAACAGGAGACTTTTTTTGTGGGTCAAGAAAGTTATTACCAAGGAGACTTAATGTCGCAACGAGAGAGTAATGTCAAGTCCCATTAGTTGTGTACCATATTACACAGGATGTTTATAAATGTAGATCAAAGCATTGCAAAAGTCCCTATGAACATCTGTTCGAAAATTCTTCGTTGGCGTGTTACGAAAAGAATAGTGACCTCTGATTATGCGACGCTACTCGGACACTTATTTTTACATACATTTTGGTTTACGGATGACCTCGGCATCTGTTCTAAGTTTGTTTGAATGTTTTTTGTTCAGACTCAATGTGAGGGCTGGAATCATTCATGTTCATCTTATTCGTTACTATTTCTTCCCACATCTTACTGGATCAGTGTACCTACTGTTTCTTAGAAATGAGTTGATTCATTCATTTGATAATATATCCATAGAGACCATCCAAATGATGTGATTTACCTACTATTAATCTCCACCTCACTTTGCTCTAAAACTTCGTACATATTGCCATAAGTAGTTACCCAATTTAGGGATTGGTCGAGGAGGATCTATTGCTTGGCTAGCCTGATCACCAGGTTTGAATCCAATGGATCTTTAGCTTTGGTGACATTTAAAGTCCTTGATTTATTGAACTCTCTGCACATAATGTCGATGTTCTGAGGGAGATGTGAGCAAATACCAATTACTCCAGGCATTTTCGGCAAGATACAGAATGCACTGGACGAAGTCTCACGGCACACATCGAAGCAGGTGGAGGACTCACTACGAGCAATTTTTGTAAATGTACACTGTAAAATATATCACATAAAACATTAGCAACGAAGCATATGAGAGTGAGTGCTGAAGAGCAATGCCTCCGAAGTTTTTATGTGAAAACTCTTACAGTTTTTTAAACAAAACAAACGTTATTAACATTCTACATCTTTATCCATCATATCTAAACATTTCGAGCCCTCTCCCGCTAAAGGGATTCAAACTGTGGCGTGTAACATAGTGGTGTGTAAAGTAATTACGTCGGTTTGTGCCGTAATCAAGTTTTGAACTAGAAGACTTTGTCCACTCAAAGGGTACCCCCTCCGAGTTTCGAATTCGAAGAGTTCGTCTATACACGGAGCACGGTGTCCCTCAGCATAACAATAACACTCACACACGAGCCCTGCGCCATCTGCAAAAAATCCGACATCTTCAAAAATCATCCTCCATACAGTTGTGACTGTTTCCAGAACTTAAAGAACGCCTTCTAGAACTCCACTTTGATAGCAATGAAGTGGAAAACGAAAAAAAGAGACAAGAAAGAGGTGAGGTTGTGGCTCCGTCAACGAAGTCAAACTTTCTACAGTGGCGGTATCAACAAACTTGTATCAAGCTGGAAGAAATATGCTCGTCGCCAGGGTGACTATATAGATAAATCAATATGTAGACATGAAGAATAAAGATGTAGAATGTTGATTAATTACATTTGTTTTATTTAAAAATCTTTAAGAGCTTCCAAGCATAATTTTTCAGCTCGCTCTTGTAATTCGCCAAGGAAGGATTTTTGAACCCATGTTCGTGCGGACTTTTTGTAATGTTCTGGTGTCAGGATCCCTACATTTATGGACACCAGTTTATAGACACCCTGTACATGAGCAAACGAGAGTAAACTGTGGCACAAAGGGGAATATGGAAGAACACAGAGAGCCCTTCTGTAGTTGCGATGGAGGAGGGAAGACGCCATAGCAACGGCTGCTGCCACGAGATGCCTATACACAGTCTGCTGCAGGTCTTCTATAGCTCAGACACAAGGGCTTGCTACTAACTGCCTCTGCACAGCGCGCTGTTAACCTGGCCCGGTCACAGTAATCCTCTGCCTGTTCCGAAGCCTTGTCTCGCAGTAGACCAGAAAGTGGAATCCGAACATGTGCCTCTATTGCTACACGCCCTTTGTATGATCTCTTAGGAAGTGGATAATATTTGTTTCTTCTCAGCCATTCACTCGTTTTAAAGGATTTGTCACGTGCTTGTTTTTCAACCTCTTTGCTGTGCAATGTAAACACCCCGGATAGCCACGAGCGTTAGTACACTGATTCCGGGACTCGGGGATACACGCAGGCCACGAATCGAGTCTATCCAGCGGATTAACGACGCGAGTCGGTGTGGCGACCTGTTTGGATGTGGATTTTAGGCTGTTCCGCACATCCGGATAGGAGAATACTGTGCTGGTACCAACTTCCCGCTTCAGTTGCACGATTCTCAAAATGCTCTAACACATTCACGTGCGATAACACTTGACACATTCATGTGGGGTACTGAGGTACCATCCCTCTTAGGGAGAGGAAGGGGTGTGGGGTGAGAGGAAGTGCATCCGGCCACACTCTACCAGCACACTGCCAAATCCACGTTAACATGCCGAATGCCGCGATCAGGCCAGGAAACAGAAGTAGAACATGTGTGATGTGCAGTTGAACTTTGTGAGCTAGTGTTTGTACAGGGTGAATCAAAATTCTCGCAACTCGGACGCTACATCTCGATTCTCCGTTTGATTTTTGCAAAATTGTTTCATAGTTAGTTTTGCCTTCATCATCGGTTAAAAGACACCAGAAATAATTTTTAATATTATTCTATTTTTCTTATTTATATTCTGTATGTATCTTAATTTTCGAAGCCTAGATTTCCGCCACCTGCAGCGGGACCAGGATGTTGTTTGACGGCTTATTGTTGGGGTCTGCTAGTAGGTCCTCATTTAGTCACTGACCGCTTTATTTAGTACATTTTTTCGCGATGTTGTATAGTACTAGCTGTTACTAATAACTGTCTTCTTTTATCAGTAATTTTGATGAATAATGGCCTGTAAGTAAGTTATGTAGGTCCAATAACGTCAGCAGCCCTCATGTGACTGCTTGTTCAGGTAAGCATAGCCCGTCATGTGCGGCATCCCTTTCTCCCTCCAACTCCCAGCTGACCCAACTCGCGACACACGCAGAGTCGCTACCAAGTGGTACTTGCGGAGGAGCGTGAGCAGGAGGCGGCTATGCATTGTGCTATTGAAGTAGCTATACGTTATACAACGTGCACATCGTGCAAACAAATTTAATAATTTTGTATGAAGCTTTATGTTCACTGATGTAAAGGAAGATGTTCAGTTTCCTCCCTCATTCCTTCATAGGTTGGTTGGTTGGTTTGGGGAAAGAGACCAGACAGCGAGGTCATCGGTCTCATCGGATTAGGGAAGGACGGGGAAGGAAGTCGGGCGTGCCCTTTGAAAGGAACCATCCCGGCATTTGCCTGGAGCGATTTAGGGAAATCACGGAAAACCTAAATCAGGGTGGCCGGACGCGGGATTGAACCGTCGTCCTCCCGAATGCGAGTCCAGTGTCTAACCACTGCGCCACCTCGCTCGGTATTCCTTCATAGGGGCTGATTTCTTTTTCTTATATTTTTTCTTTTACTTTCTAAAGTAGCATGTATTCTGTTAAGCAGTTTTGTCGTAAAAGCTTAACAGACATAGTCTCTTTTCCACTTCTGCAGTGTGTAGTGGGTATAAGTGCAGTTTTTTTCTATTGGTAAGTGAGGTTGGTGTACTGAACAACAATGCCTCAGTATTTATGTCATTTGCAGACAAATAGTTACAGCTATTGTAAGTCGTATGTTTTTAAGGTGGTTAGTGCCTTCAAGTAGATGTGGCAAGAGCAAGTCGTTAATGCTTGCTTTACCCTGGACAGCAGATTTGGCGTTGACTCGTGGGCAGTTACGGCCGTGCAGTAAACAGTAAGTCGTAAAGTTCAAGATGAGTTTGTGGGAAGACGACTCGATGCAGAGAAAAAACAACCAACACGCTTGTGCGTGTACATATTAAGGCACTGTAAATAAAAGTATCTGCCCTTATACCTGTTACACTCTGTATAGAAAGGAAGTAGAAATTAAACGCACTGAGGATTGTGTAAGCATTGTACTGAATCCTATTATGCAGATTATATCAACCAGTAAAAGGATTTTCACAATTACGATGAAGTTCAAAAGTAAAAAAGTAAATACTTTCTCATAATTAGCCTTAATATTCTTCAAATCAATACTACACATTTTCTAAAGTAGCCTATGTTCTTCCTCATCTTTCAAGCTATCTCCATACCAAATTTCAGCAAACTCGGTTAAGCGACTTAGTCGTGAAGAAGTTATTTTCACATTTATAGTAGTACAGGTTTCAAAGGAGACTTCCTCGTAAGTCGTAAGGCATAGCATGCTACCTTGTGAGACAGGGAGGTGAACCATATCAGGATCGGTTGCGTGCCACGGATAAACAGCCGTGGACTGCTGCACCGGCCGGACTTAATGTGATTTTTCGGTGATCTTCCAAGTTCGTTTAACCAAAAACTGAGATGGTCCCAAATTTCACCTCAGAGAATATTTTACGCACAAAGTTAAAATGCTGTAACACTCAGAACAAATTTTACGTGATTTATAGAGTGATCGCGTACGCAACTCCCTTCCAGCCGTGGACTGCTGCACCGGCCGGACTTAATGTGATTTTTCGGTGATCTTCCAAGTTCGTTTAACCAAAAACTGAGATGGTCCCAAATTTCACCTCAGAGAATATTTTACGCACAAAGTTAAAATGCTGTAACACTCAGAACAAATTTTACGTGATTTATAGAGTGATCGCGTACGCAACTCCCTTCCACTAGTGTACCTTGACGAGTGTGGCGTCAGGAAGAGTAACCGGCCACAAAGATAAATAATAAAATAAAATTTGCCAAATCATGAAATAGTATGCCCTGTACTAGCCGGGATAAACGCTATGGAAAAGTAGCTATTGCACTGCGAAGTAGGAAATGGATTCTCAGAATCGATCGTGAGCCTTTGGTTAGGATATGAGTGGCAGGCCTAAATCAGAAGCTCAGACAATTCTGCGACGATCGCGAATGAAGATTTCTTGATCTCCGCTATCGGGTGGAGAATTGTAGAGCTGCCGATCGGGGTAGCTGCGCGGTCAACGGCGCCTTGCCACGATTCACGCGGTTGCCCCCGTCGGAAGTTCGAGTCCTCCATCGGGCATGGGTGTGTGTGTTGTCCTTAGCGTAAGTTAGTTTAAGTTAGATTACGTAGTGTGTAGGCCTAAGGACCGATGACCTCAGCAGTTTGGTCCCAGAGGAACTTACTACTTATCACCCTAGGACAGGAGAGCAGTACACAAAGTAAGCGCCTTCTGGAGAAGAAGAGTAGAGTGGTGTGCACCTGCATCTTTTTTCCTTTAGAGGAACCTCTCCATTTTTCAACGATGATTTACCTGCCGTAATCGGAGAACAACCGCCATTAGCATTCCGGAAGACATTGCTGTGGTAGAAGTCAAGTGCAGATGAGTCCACGGTAAGGTCCAAGAATTATACACTACGCCTTAGACCTGTACGGGCCCAGTAACGTTGTTAGGGTTGGGAGCACATGGGGTGGTTGAAAAGCCTCTTACAAGTTGCTATGGAAACATTGAGAGCTTAATAACAGATTTTGTCTTGCTGAAAAGTCGATAGTTGGTGGTGAATATAAAAAAAAATTAACGTACTGCACAAACATAAACGAAGAGGCCTATTTATACGTTTAATCTATTGGCGATAAATAACGGGAAACAGTGGAAACCATAAAATACCTGGAAGTAACCGTCGGTAGGGGCCTAAAGTCATTGGAAAAACTTAAAGTTTTCATTTCCTTTCCCGAAACGTCAATTACCTTTCCAAATTTCTCATTATTTTCCTTCATAGCATACTCGACCCACAGAGTAAATAAAATAGGTGATAGTTCACAACTTTGTCTCAATCAATTTTCTGCTATTGGTTTTTCTTGATCCCTTCGATTCGTATAACCACAGCCTAAATTCTGTACAAGTTTTTCAATGGGTTCCCGTACCTGTATTTTGTCGCTGTTAGCACCAAATTTAAAAAACGTAATCGAGTCAGCATTCTGGAAAGCTTTCATGCCTGCATGTCCGAAGAAACATTACACCGTCATTCTTATCAACACAGGCACTGCAGCATGGTATTAATCCGCCGATACCAGGCAGCAACTTTCAATTAAAGATGTCCTCCCTTGTACGGGAGTTACATAATGTGTGTACGAATACAGGTGTGACGCAGGAACGATGACGTATGGAAGTCTGCATGTGGCCGTGTGTCGTACACGGATAACGGAAGCCGTTAAAGCGACTGCTCACTTAAAGCGGGAATTTTGGGTTCGAGTCCCGGTCCGGCAAAAACTTTCACTGTCGTCAATCGTTTGGACAAATGATCGTTTCCCGTATTCGCAACTACAAATATATGCAACTACAGTGACAGTCGTTGTAAGAGAGACGTTCCACATCACGCTTTGGACAACTGTTAAAGTTCCGAGAGCGTACATTCCTTGAAGAATCAACGAATATGTTGCTTGTTCCTAAGTATACTTCACAAAAAGAGCATGAAGATAAAATCAGAGAGATTCGGCCCCACACGGAAGTGTACCATCAATGGTTGTTCCCGCGAACTCTATGCCAATGGTACAGGCAAAGAGGAAAGTGACACTGGTACACAAAATATCCTTCGTCACAAACCGTAGGTGTCTCGTGGAGTATACGAGTAGATTTAGCGGCGGAACTGCAGGGCGAGATGGAATTCCGAAACCACTGATCAGTGATGCAAGTGACCGTAACATGAAATCGTGGTGCCGAAGCCATAAAACTTGGACTACGGAGCAATGAAAGAATGCCATTTGGTCGGATGAGTCTTGTTTTACACTGAGAATCTTATATATAAGATTCGCAGTGTAAAACGAGACTCATCTGATCAAATGGCATTCTTTCATTGCATTTATGTATATACAGGGTGGTCCATTGATCGTGACCGGGCAAAATATCTCACAAAATAAGCGTCAAACGAAAAAACTGCAAAGAACGAAACTTATCTAGCTTGAAGGGGGAAACCATATGGCGCTATGGTTGGCCCGCTAGATGGCGCTGCCAGAGGTCAAACTAATATCAACAGCGTTTTTCTAAAATAGGAACCCCCATTTTTTATTACATTTTCGTGTAGTACGTAAAGAAATACGAATATTTTAGTTGGACCACCTTTTTCGATTAGTGATAGATGGCGCTGTAATAGTCACAAAGATATGGCTCACAATTTTAGACGAGCAGTTGGTAACAGGTAGGTTTTTTAAATTAAAATACAGAACGTAGGTACGTTTCAACATTTTATTTCGGTTGTTCCAATGTGATACATGCACCTTTTTAAACTTATCATTTCTGAGAACGCATGCTGTTACAGCGTGATTACCTGTAAGTACCACATTAATGCAATAAATTCTCAAAATTATGTCCGTCAACCTCAATGCATTTGGCAATACGTGTAATGACATTCCTCTCAACAGCGAGTAGTTCGCCTTCCGTAACGTTCGCACATGCATTGACAATGCGCTAACGCATATTGCCAGGCGTTGTCGGTGGATCACGATAGCAAATATCCTTCAACTTTCCCCACAGAAAGAAATCCACCAGTCATGAAATATGCTGATCAATACCGCTTCAACCGCACGCGAGATATGTGCCGAACATCCATCATGTTGGAAGTTCATGCCATTCTGTCATGCAGTGAAACATCCTGTAGTAACATCGGTAGAACATTACGTAGGAAATCAGCGTACATTGCACCATTTAAATTGCCATCGATAAAATGGGGGCCAATTATCCTTCCTCCCATAATGCCGCAACATACATTAACCCGCCAAGATCGCTGATGATCCAGGTGTCGCAGCCATAGTGGGTTTCCGTTGCACAATAGTGCATATTATGCCGGTTTACGTTACCGCTGTTGGTGAATGACGCTTCGTCGCTAAATAGAACGCGTGCAAAAAATCTGTCACCGTCCCGTAATTTCTCTTGTGCCCAGTGGCAGAACTGTATACGACGTTCAAAGTCGTCGCCATGCTACTTCTGGTGCATAGAAATATGGTACGGGTGCAATTGATGTTGATGTAGCATTCTCAACACCGACGTTACTGAAATTCCCGATTCCCGCGCAATTTGTCTGCTACTGAAGTGCGGATTAGCCGTGAGATCAGCTAAAACACCTACTTGGGCATCATCATTTTTGCAGGTCGTGGTTGACGTTTCACATGTGGCTGAACATTTCCTGTTTCCTTAAATAACGTAACTATCCGGCGAACGGTCCCGACACTTGGATGATGTCGTCCAGGATACCGAGCAGCATACATAGCACACGCCCGTTGGGCATTTTGATCACAATAGCGATACATCAACACGATATCGACCTTTTCCGCAATTGGTAAACGGTCCATTTTAACACGGGTAATGTATCACGAAGCAAATACCGTCCGCACTGGCGGAATGTTACGTGATACCATGTACTTACACGTTTGTGACTATTACAGCGGCATCGGTCACAAAGCGAAAAAAGTGGTCCAACTAAAACATTCATATTTCTTTAAGTACTACACGAATATGTAATAAAAAGGGGTTCCTATTTTTAAAAAAACGCAGTTGATATCCGTTTGATCTATGGCAGCGCCATCTGGCGGGCCAACCATAGCGCCATCTGGTTTCCCCCTTCAAGCTAGACAAGTTTCTTTCTTCGTAGTTTTTTTAGTTTGATGCTTATTTCGTGAGATATTTGTCCCGGTACTATCAATAGACCACCCTGTATATGTAAGATTCCCTTGAAAACAATGTAGGACCTTTATTTTGCCATTCCGAGAGAAGTGGAAAGTGTTTTGAATGCCAGCGGTTTTCCTGCACCGTATTAGGCATGAGTAATGGAAAAAAATCGATATCAGCGAAGAATGGTTTAAAAAAAAAGCAGCCGTACCGCCCCTAATGAGCTGGTTATGTACCATCGGCCTAAGTCAAACGTCAGATTTCTTCGCAGAATTTTTTGCAGTTCGACCGTAATCGATTTATTGATTGCCAATGACGACTGCAAAAGACTAAGCTGACTCTCAGATTAGTAGATGCTGAATTAGTTATTAATAACTAAGTTCAGGCATATCGCAATCTAGCAAGGTGTAATAGACAATGTACAGAGAAATTCTGTGCTACCGATAATTCATAGTTTATTTCCAACGATGTTGCGAGAGGTCATGTTAGAGTCTCAAGGGAAAGAGGAAGGGTATGTATTAATGTCCCTTCGGCCACTAGATCACTGAAAACTTAGCAAAGGGTCGGACTGGAGATGAATGGGGAGGAAAATCGACAGATTTATTTTCGAAGCACAAACCCCAATATTTGTACAATTAATGGATATCACGAAGAGGTTAGCTCTGAATGAAGAATTGCAAATACAGTGTCTCCGTGATCTGCCGTATCTCGCGGTCACTCATTGTTCACAATTAATGGCCAGAGTCCAATTCAGGACATACAGCCATGAACATCACTTCGCACCATCGAACATAAAAAATTCAAATTGCTCTGAGCACCATGGGACTTAACTTCTGAGGTCATCAGTCCCCTAGAACCTAGAACTACTTAAACCTAACTAACCTAAGGACATCACACACATCCATGCCCGAGGCAGGATTCGAACCTGCGACCTTAGCGGTCGCGCGGTTCCACAGACTGTAGCACTTAGAACCGCTTGGCCACACCGGTCGGCCATCGAACATAATTATCATGAAAACACACTGGGGAAAATACTGTTGGGCAGGTACGCCGCACTCTCACACAAAGATCATGTTGCATTACTCATCATCCCATAAACTGCTCTTTCACTACATCACAGATCTGTGAATAAACTGCCTGCACCGTCCTACGCAACATTGCGTATTCCTTTAATTAGTGGTTGCTGGACAACTTTTCGACGTTGAAATCGTAGTCGTATCGGCTGTAATCTCCGCGGAAGTCTTTGCTGTAGTCTAACTTCACATAGAGCCCATCACCAAGGCGTCTGGAGACTTTTCGCCACATGGTGCGTTAACCGATAGACCACTGGCATAGTGGACGGCGCAGTGGGAATTGATAATTAGCACGGTCTTACTGGAGGAACTCGTCTTCCATTCTACTGAAGTAACTTACGTAAATCGTAGAAATTGAAAAAAAAACAGAAAGAAAGAAAACAGTGTCCTTGATCCAGCTTGTGTCGAATGCCTGACCGATATTTTACAACACTGACAAATAGTCCGGTTGTCTACCAGATGCAAGTACACATCACATCCAGTAAACTACTGTAACAAAGTTTTGAACAGTCTGGACAGCAGCTCATGCTCTTGTGGTTAGCATTGTCGACTCTCGATTACAGGGCCCTGGGTTCGGTTTCCGGTCAGGTCGGGCTTTATCCCAAGTCGGGACAGGGTGTGTGTGCTGCCCTCATCACTATTTCATTATGATTGACGCGCAAACCGCCGAAGAGTCGGCAAATAAAAAGACTTGCACCAGGCGACCGAACTCCCCAGAAGGGGACACATCGCCAAATATGCCATATGCACACGGCATTTCAACAGTCATTGCAGAAGTCCAGTGAACAAATGTCCACGCGAAAAAAACTTTACATCGTCACAAGCCTGCTTATGATGGAAATGCACGTCCCCAGTTCCGGAACAGATGCTTTTATTGGGTTACCTACTGAAAACGATGCTGACCTCACCAACACTAGATAAATGATACACTCCCAAACAAGGTTGGAGAAATGATGATACTATGTTCGCCATTCTCATCTAAGAATCAAACTGTAAAGTAAGGAAATTGCTGACGACATTTAAGCCATAATAGGTAATCATTCCTCCGCAACAAACAGAAAAATAACCCATTGCTACCAAGACACGTTTGCCTGCAACGGGGTCTCGTAGGGTAATGCACAAAGCATTGTACACTGAGGAGACAAGAGTCATGGGACACCTCCTAATATCGTGTCGGACCTCCTTTTGCCCAGAGTAGTGCAGCAAATCGACGTGGCATGGACTCGACAAGTCGCTCGAAATCCTCTCCAGACATGGAAAAATTCCTGTAGTACTTGATGTTAGAGCTGCACCTAGTTTAGATTGAAGTCATCTGATAGGTATATCTGCTTAAAGGAAGTCTCTCTAACTAAGGGCTCACCTTCAGAGGACGTCATGTTTCCAAGTAGAGAAGGAATTAGCATATTTCATCAAAATACACTCCTGGAAATGGAAAAAAGAACACATTGACACCGGTCTGTCAGACCCACCATACTTGCTCCGGACACTGCGAGAGGGCTGAACAAGCAATGATCACACGCACGGCACAGCGGACACACCAGGAACCGCGGTGTTGGCCGTCGAATGGCGCTAGCTGCGCAGCATTTGTGCACCGCCGCCGTCAGTGTCAGCCAGTTTGCCGTGGCATACGGAGCTCCATCGCAGTCTTTAACACTGGTAGCATGCCGCGACAGCGTGGACGTGAACCGTATGTGCAGTTGACGGACTTTGAGCGAGGGCGTATAGTGGGCATGCGGGAGGCCGGGTGGACGTACCGCCGAATTGCTCAACACGTGGGGCGTGAGGTCTCCACAGTACATCGATGTTGTCGCCAGTGGTCGGCGGAATGTGCACGTGCCCGTCGACCTGGGACCGGACCGCAGCGACGCACGGATGCACGCCAAGACCGTAGGATCCTACGCAGTGCCGTAGGGGACCGCACCGCCACTTCCCAGCAAATTAGGGACACTGTTGCTCCTGGGGTATCGGCGAGGACCATTCGCAACCGTCTCCATGAAGCTGGGCTACGGTCCCGCACACCGTTAGGCCGTCTTCCGCTCACGCCCCAACATCGTGCAGCCCGCCTCCAGTGGTGTCGCGACAGGCGTGAATGGAGGGACGAATGGAGACGTGTCGTCTTCAGCGATGAGAGTAGCTTCTGCCTTGGTGCCAATGATGGTCGTATGCGTGTTTGGCGCCGTACAGGTGAGCGCCACAATCAGGACTGCATACGACCGAGGCACACAGGGCCATCACCCGGCATCATGGTGTGGTTAGCGATCTTCTACACATGCCGTACACCACTGGTGATCGTCGAGGGGAGACTGAATAGTGCACGGTACATCCAAACCGTCATCGAACCCATCGTTCTACCATTCCTAGACCGGCAAGGGAACTTGCTGTTCCAACAGGACAATGCACGTCCGCATGTATCCCGTGCCACCCAACGTGCTCTAGAAGGTGTAAGTCAACTATCCTGGCCAGCAAGATCTCCGGATCTGTCCCCCATTGAGCATGTTTGGGACTGGATGAAGCGTCGTCTCACGCGGTCTGCACGTCCAGCACGAACGCTGGTCCAACTGAGGCGCCAGGTGGAAATGGCATGGCAAGCCGTTCCACAGGACTACATCCAGCAACTCTACGATCGTCTCCATGGGAGAATAGCACCCTGAATTGCTGCGAAAGGTGGATATACACTGTACTGGTGCCGACATTGTGCATGCTCTGTTGCCTGTGTATATGTGCCTGTGGTTCTGTCAGTGTGATCATGTGATGTATCTGACCCCAGAAATGTGTCAATAAAGTTTCCCCTTCCTGGGACAATGAATTCACGGTGTTCTTATTTCAATTTCCAGGAGTGTATAAGAGGTTATAAAGTTAGTGAACTGCTTATACATGTTGACTGACAGTATTGGTGTATCGGAGCACCACTTAAATAATTTGACAATTCAGAGGCCTCCTTTACCAAGATACAGATTAGCTGCCGGCCGGTGTGGCCGAGAGGTTCTCGGCGCTACAGTCTGGAACCATGCGACCGCTACGTTCGCAGGTTCAAATCCTGCCTCGGGCATGGATGTGTGTGATGTCCTTAGGTTAGTTAGGTTTAAGTAGTTCTAAGTTCTAGGGGACTGATCACCTCAGAAGTTAAGTCTCATAATGCTCAGAGCCATTTGAACCATTTGAACAGATTAGCTGGCTCTTTTTCAAACTGTTTCTTGCGGAGTGGGGAAGTGGCCATGTACGTAAAAAACAGTATTTTGTTTGAGTCCCTAGATGTATGAAGGCACTCCGCTGAACAGACATTTGAATGTAATGCAGGGCAGTTGAATTTAGTGAAATTAAACTTCTAATTCTTCTTGTTTATAGGTCCCCTAACCTTGACTTCAGAGCATTTCTGCTCAACCTAGAGAGGGTTCTTGATTCACTTTGTAGGAAGTAACAGAAATTAGTTATATGTGGTAACTTCAATGTTAATTTTGTATATGACTGTGCAAGAAAAAGAATGTTGGTAGATCTCCTAAATTCATATGATCTGATGCAGACTGTGTGCAGGGGAACAGTAGCACAGCCATAGACAATGTTTTTATTCATTCTTCATTACTAGATGGGTATTCAGTTAGTAAAAGAGTGAATGGCCCCTCAGACCATGATGCACAAATTTTATCACTAAAAGGCTTTGTACTCAAACAAATTTCACTTCTAATTACAATCTATGCAGGAAAGCTAATCCAACGGCAATACAGAGTTTTTGAAACCTCGTCAAAGAACAAGAGTGGCAGGATGTTTATAATGCCGATAACATAGATGACAAATATAATCCTTTCCTTAACACATTTCTCATGCTTTCCGAGAGTTGCTTTCCATTAGAACGTTCTAAACGGGATACTAGCAGTAAGAGGCAGCCTGGGCGGCCGACTAGTGGGATGAGGATATCATGTAGAACAAAGCGGGAATTATATCAAATTGTTAGAAGTAGTCACAATCAAGCTACAGTACTTTATTACAAACAGTATTGTAAGGAGCTTAAAAATGTTATTCGGAAGGCAAAGAGTATGTGGTATGCAATTACAATAGCTAATTCACAGGATAAAATTAAAACCATATGGTCAGTTGTGAAGGAAGTGTCTAGTAAGCAGCGCAAGGTCGACCAGATACAGTCAGTTCGTAGTAAAAATATTTCTGTTACTAATAAATCAGATATATGTACACGGTATTCAACAATCATTTTCTGAGCATTGCTTGTGAATTAAATAAAAATTTAGTTTCTACAGGGAATTATATAACTATCTTGTCAGATGCCCTCCCGAGATTAATGTCTGAAATATTCCTCTGTGATATAGGCAAGGGGGAAAGTGAGTCAATAATTAAATCACTGAAGACTAAGGACTCTCACAGATATGACAGAGGCCCTAGCAGATTATTAAAGTACTGTTCTGAACATGCTAGCCCTGTACTTAGCGATATTTGTAGTTTTTCCATTCGGAATGGTCAGTTTCCTGAACGATTAAGGTACTAATTATTAAAGCCGCTTTATAAAATGGATTATAGGGGTTATGTAGACAATTTTAGACCTATTTCTGTACCATCATTGTTTGCTAAGGTTACTGAAAAGGCTGTGTATGTAAGGATAATTGATAATTTTGTAGCACATAATTTGCTATCAAATGTACATTTCGGCTTTAGAAGTCGTTTAATATCTGAAAATGCTATATTCTCTTTTCTCTGTGAGGTACTGGATGGGTTAAACAAAACGTTTCGAACGCTAGCTGTATTTTTTTGATTTAACTAAGGCATTTGAGTGTGTTGATTACAAAATATTGCCCCAGTAGTTGGATCATTACGGTATACGGAGAGTAGCTCACAATTGGTTCACCTTTTACTTTAACAACAGACAGCAAAATGTCATTATTCATACTGTTGAGAATGGCTGTGATGTGGGGTCGGAGTGGGGTACAGTCAGACGGGGGGTGCCCCAGGGATAAGTGTTGGGGCCACTCCTGTTCCTTATTTATATAAATGATATGCCTTCTAGTATTATCGGTAACTCTAAAATATTTCTGTTTGCTGATGTCACTAGCTTGGTAGTAGAGGGTGTTTTGTGCAACATTGGCTCGGTTTCAAATAGTGCAGTTCCGACATAAGTTCATGGCTTGTAGAAAATAAACTAACGCTAAATCACAGTAAGACTCAGTTTTTACAGTTTTTCACACACAATTCAACCAAACCCGACATTTTAATTTCACAGATGCGCATATGATTCGTGAAACTAAACAGTTCAAATTCCTAGGTGTTCAGATTGATAGCAAAGTGTCACGGAAAGCCCACGTTCAGGATCTTGTTCAGAGATTTAATGCTGACATTTTTAGTATTCGAACGGTATCTGAAGTAAGTGATCGTTCGACACGAAAGTTAGTCTCCTTAGCTTATTTCCATTCGCTTATGTCGTATGGTATTATATTTTGGAGTAACTCTCCCCATTCTAAAAGATATTTTTGGTTCAGAAACGGGTGGTTCGGCAATAAGAGGTGTAAGTTTGCGAACCTCTTGGCGACACCTGCTCAGTAGTCCGGGTATTTTGACATTGGCCTCTCAATATACACTTTACTGGCCATTAAAATTGCTACACCAAGAAGAAATGCAGATGATAAACGGGTATTCATTGGACGAATGTATTATACTAGAACTGACATGTGATTACATTTTCACGCAGTTTGGGTGCATAGATCCTGAGAAATCAGTACCCAGGACAACCAGCTCTGGCCGTAATAACGGCCTTGATACGCCTGGGCATTGAGTCAAACAGAGCTTGGATGGCGTGTACAGGTACAGCTGCCCATGCAGCTTCAACACGATACCACAGTTCATCAATAGTAGTGACTAGCGTATTATGACGAGCCAGTTGCTCGGCCACCATTGACCAGACATTTTCAGTTGGTGAGAGATCTGGAGAATGTGCTGGTCAGGGCAGCAGTCGAACATTTTCTGTATATAGAAACGTCCATACAGGACCTGCAACGTGCGGTCGTGCATTATTCTGTTGAAACGTAGGGTTTCGCAGGGATCGAATGAAGGGTAGACCACGGGTCATAACACATCGGAAATGTAACGTCCACTGTTCAAAGTGCCGTCAGTGCGAACAAGAGGTGACCGAGACGTGTAACCAATGACACCCCATACCATCACGCCGGGTGATACGCCACTATGGCGATGATGAATACACGCTTCCAATGTGCGTTCACCGCAATGTCGCCAAACACGGATGTGACCATCATGATGCTGTAAACAGAACCTGGATTCATCCGTAAAAATGACGTTTTGCCATTTGTGCACCCAGGTTCGTCGTTGAGTACACCATCGCAGCCGCTCCTGTCTGTGATGCTGCGTCAAGTGTAACCGCAGCCATGATCTCCGAGCTGATAGCCCATGCTGCTGCAAACGTTGTCGAACTGTTCGTGCAGATGGTTGTTGTCTTGCAAACGTCCGCACCTGTTGACTCAGGGAGCGTGACGTGACTGCACGATCCGTTACAGCCATGCGGATAAGATGCCTGTCATTTCGACTGCTAATGATACGATGCCGTTAGGATCCAGCACGGCGTTCCGTATTACCCTCCTGAACCCACCGATTCCATATTCTGCTAACAGTCATTGGATCTCGACCAACGCGAGCAGCAATGTCGCGATACGATAAACGGCAATCGCGATAGGCTACAATCAGACATTTATCAAAGTCGGAAACGTGGTGGTACACATTTCTCCTCCTTACACGAGGCATCACAACAACGTTTCACCAGGCAACGCCGGCCAACTGCTGTTTGTGTATGAGAAATCGGTTGGAAACATTACTCATGTCAGCACGTTTTAGGTGTCGCCATCGGCGCCAACCTTGTGTGAATGCTCTGAAAAGCTAATCATTTGCATATCACAGCATCTTCTTTTTGTCGGTTAAATTTCGCGTCTGTAGCACGTCATATTCGTGGTGTAGCAATTTTAATGGCCAGTAGTGTATATTATTCGCTGTCGTTCCTTGTTAACAATATCACCTTATTCCCAAGAATAAGCAGCTTTCACTGAGTTAATACTCGGCAGAAATCCAATCTTTCTTTGGATCGGACTTCCATAAGTCTCGTGCAGTAAGGTGTGCAGTTAATTGGTGCATCCATTTTCAATAAGCTACCACAAGAATTCAATCATCTCAGCAATAATCCCCGCGCTTTCAAATCGAAACTGAAGAGTTTTCTCATCGGTCACTCCTTCTATTCTGTTGAGGAGTTCTTTGAAAACTGAAGCTGATTGTTATGTTATATCATTAATTGCGTTTACTTAAACTTATGGCTTGATCTATTTAGCCTCATAAACAATTTATTTTTATCTGTTATTTCTTTTATGTTGTAATTTCATGTACTGGCGCGTTCCATGACCTTGGAGATTTGCTCCTCAATTTGGTAATACGGAACTAGACGTGTAAATAAAAATAAATTAAAATCTATTGTCGTATGCTGCCTCCACAACTGTCCACAACCAAAAAAGCGTTGCTGGTGTAGGATATTGTGGACGAACTGACCTCTCGATTACGTAATCATATCGGGCGAGCTGGGCGGCTAAATCACTCGCTCGAATTGTCCAGAATGTTCTTCAAACAAGTCGCCAACAATATTGGCCGGGTGACATGACATCGCTGTTTGGGAACGTGAAGTCCACGATTGGCTGCAAATGGTCCTCTGGTCGGTGACAGTTTCAGATGGACCAGAGGATCCACCTCATTCCCCGTAAATACATCCCACACCGTTATGGAGCCACCACCAACTTGCACAGTGCCTTCTGAGACCTTTTCACATGATTCATCTGTGGTTCTGAGAACAAATGACAGCTTCGCCAATGTATTGCCCTTTTACAGCTTGTGTACGTGATACTAAAGCCATTTGTATGAGCGCATATCACCATCTCATGAATTTAGTCCCCTCTGTGTTTTTTGACACAGGGATGAGAGTAGGACGTGTATTGAATCTGCGGATTAACGACCGACAGTCTGGCACAAATGTACGAGGGCTACTTTTTTTATTTTATTTCCTTTTTTTCAAGATCAGATCGGTCACGAAATTAAAAAAAAAAACACAGTAAAAATCCGATGAAGCTTTGTGTAGGTGATATGCATAGTGTCTCTAGTACGCCAATCGATCGCTTCACGCAGGACTTTCCAGTTCTGAGCCCACAGCGAACATGTAAAGATGCCAGGAACAGTAATGGCTCGCGGCAAGTACTTACGATGTGCCAACTGTAATTCGATGTGTTAATAGTGATCAGTTCTGGCTGACTTGATGCAGCTCCCAAAACGTAACTGTTACGCGTGCCAGCAAATCCCTTCATGGCAATGCTCGACAGTACACCGCAGATGCAACAGTGACACTCGTGTCGTGTCTGTGGTGGGGAGTGTTTGGTCACCCGCCATTCAGCTCTGACTTGATGCCCTGTGATTTTAAATCTTTGCTCACATGAACGGCTGCCTATTAGCACGGCATTTTGGCACGAACAACTAGCTGCAGACGAGCTCAGCCATCTTTAGCGAGGTGTTGGAAAGCTGGTACAGTGCTACAACAAACGTCAAAGTCGGAGTGGCGACTATGTAAAGGGGCAGCTGGAAGGTGTAGCTCAAAGTTGCGTAAAAAAATTTTGACTTTCTCCGTGGTTTCCATTTTGCGACCCATCGGACCTCGGAAAAGAAACCTCGTATTTTCCCGCTATAGCTATGGGCAGCCATTGTTACGCCTCCGACTCACCAATAGGAGCACGCTTACGTTGTAGTTAGAGAATTCCTGAGATAGTATTGTCACAGCTGCACAAAGATTAAAAATGTAAATGGAAGGAGTTCTTTTCCAACTGTAACTTATTTCTTTAAGAAGAGTTACAGATATTTTTTTATTTTTCAAATTCCTTTTCTCATTAACAAATTTGTCTTCTTTATGATAAAAAATTATTGTGCTTCTGTAGTATGACATTAATTAAACAAGCAGTAGTCATTTTTGTTAAGGAAACTGGCAAAGAAATGGACGTTAAATCGATTATTAAGACTAGACGCGGAAGCAGCAATGTTGCACCTTGTGGCAGGGGAGTCGGGTGCTAGCAGAGATAGTGAATGGCTGAAATGCACGCAAACGGACGGCATGTTTCTGGTCCCTATGTAATGCCTGTATAATGCGCCGAAGCCTGTCAGCGTGCACTTTGTAGAACAGGCGCCTGGTGTATTGCCGGTATCTTTCGAGTCCCGCGCAGCCGTTAGCCACCCTTATGGGATGGAGGAAGAAACCTCATAATAAAGTGAGAGAAGGATAAGGGCTATCTGGTCGAGCAAAATTTTCAGCCACCATAGGATGGATATGCACCACCGTGAGACTACGGCCTAAAACGGCAGCCAGTCAACGACGAGTGCGTTGACTTTCGTCTGGTAGTTAACGCAGTGCTATTTCCATGATCAGCTTGTTGTACTAACAAATTAATGGTATCAAGGTACTTTTAGCATAGCTGATCTAATAGTCAAGCTTGAAAGCATACCCTGCTTTGTTTAGCTGTAAACAGGGAGTTCATATGAGGCCATGGCCCGGGTTTTATGACCTGAAATGTTATCCATTATATTAACTAAAGTTTCGGGGTGGCAAGGACTTTCGCAAAGCTGATCAGCAAAAGGGGGAGGGTCAAATGAGAGTTAACCAAACAAATCTAAAATTAGAATCCTCTGTCTAGACCTCATGCATCCACTGAATGTGCATGTCATTTGTGCAAGATAGATGTTTTTGCACTCTGTGCCTTACGCTACCTATTAGTCTGAAAAGCCCGAGCTTGTGTGGAAGCAGAATTTATCTCGAAGTCAGTCTACACTGGCAAGTGTCTCGAAGTCACACTGTGTCGTAGACGTATCTAAAGAAAATTCTTACACGATGTAATTGTGAGCTATGCTTAATTCTGGCGCTTCGTCCCAGATTTAAATACAGTTAAAAGAAATGGGATACGTTTCGTTAATATAGTTATTGGGTGAACACATGTGTAGGTATGGAACACTTGGAAATATTTACTGAACAAAGACTAGGGAGGCAGATAATAAATTCATAAAATCCGAAATGTACTCAAATGAAATATAATCGAGGAAATTTGTAAACATGATAACGTACTTCATGGATAAACTCGATTCAAAAGACCATGTACTTTGTATCTTCGCCGGATGTGACAAAAAAAAATTACGAAACATTGTTATTAATTTCCGAACTATTATCTTATGAGTAGAATGACACTGACATAAGTCAATTGAAATCTTTGATGATTAAATTAAAATCGACGCACGTGTTCTAAAGAAGCTAAAAAGGGAACAAAGGACTAACGTTCCCATGTCAAAAACGACTGTAAAATATATCCTGAAAAGAAACCTAATTCTCCATGATCTGAAAGGCCACATAGTTTACAATCACACAAATGCGACAGAAATGCGTGAAGCCAGCAACAATTTCACCACAATCCACAAGGAAATCAGTTGAGTGCTACCATCTTTGGATCACAAGAAAAGTGTTTATTCTACGAGGAACATCGGTACGGGCCATCATCATGGCAGCAAGATCAGAAGAAATGCGTTTCTGATGTGGTCACGAGGCTTTCCAAGCCGAAACGTACCGCACAGAATTCTGATTGGCTGGAGACAGTGAAAGCTCGCTCTTGCCGTCAAAACATACCTCGCAGTTTCTACCAAGACATGGACAGCGCTAACAGAGCAGATATGTGACTGCAGATCCGTGAGCCAAACATGTGACTGTAGTAAAGCGCACGAATACGCTGCACAAAAGGTGTTGGCACCAACGCAGGCGCCTTTTAAGCTTTACGCAGAAAACATCGCAGATAATTCTCGTCAGTTAAACAGCCATGGAAAGAAATTTCTTGTCTAATTAACTTTGCTTGTTCATCTGAAAGAATTATTTTCAACTAATTTAATTTTAAATTGCGCTCCTTAGCAAAATAAGTATTAGCTGGAGCCTGTTAGTTGAAACGCCAGCACTTCGGTGTTCTTCACTGACTTGATATCGTTTAATGGTCGAGGGCCTTCAACGAAACATTTTCGAGCTATTGTTGTTCGGAAAAATTGTCTCGCTTCGACTTACCCTACGCTACTGTCATTTTATTATCAAGTTTCGTTTCTCTGTCCTGTATGCGTGAGGTTGGCGCGTATTCCTTTACAGTCTGTCATCAAAAACTGAACTTAATTCCTTATTTCATTTCAGTACACTTCTCATGATTATGTTGTACATAAGTCGATGTATTTTTTAACCTCGCATCTCGTCATCCATCTATAATTTTCATAAATGACATATTTTTTAGTGAAAAAGGAAATCAGATTTTTATTTACTAAAATATTGAGAAAGGAAATGCACATATTTTCAACATAAAACTGCGATGTTAATGAATTATTTCTAAGGGAAAATCACCTGCTTTTATGTAGTGATTAACTATGGGCGAGGGTCTAGTTTTGGATAGTGCTTTTAGTGATGAATTTATTAATAATATAACGATAAAATACAGATATCGCAGGTGTAACTGATGTACATTATGTGATGTGGCACATCAGTCGCTTTGTCTCTTTCAGCAGATTCCGACACCACATAGAGTATTCGTAAATTAATTTTCAATGAACTGCTGCTTCTTAAGAAACTACGGAAATAAAGGAAATTCAGGGTATTGGGTAAAAACAAACAATATTCTTTAATTCGAAGATTAAGTTCAGAACCTTCATTTCATTTGATTTAAAATAACCTATCGGTCAGTTCCGCAACAATTTTCACAGTATGTCGCTTTCAGTGAAACTTCAGTTTTTCTTCTATCTTTGACACACTATGACTTTCGAAGAAATATTGTCGTGTCACTTATTAAATAGTCTAACTCCGTTCGTTCATCAAGACCTTTCGAATAGACATACAACATTACGTACTAATTCCGTTGGTATGTTTTCATTTGTATTTCGCAGAACGCAGTGGGCCGAACCACTGCTGGTCACCCGCTCACCTAATGAGCTAATCATTTCTTCTGGGACACCTGATCCCGACGTCTGCAGCCGCCTCCTCAGTTGTGTGCCAGCTGCCACATCACAGCTCAGACGGACTACACGCTTGCGCTCATAGCCCTTAGGGTTGTAACGCCACATCATGGTGTATTCGGTCTGTACAGAAACTATACAGCAGCTATGAGGCCAACGAAATGGAAGGGATGTATTAGTTGAGAAGCGAGTGTGACAGGGTTGTAGCCCTTTGTAAACTGCAATCAGTGAAGAAAACTAAAGAGAACTTTTAAGAAGAAATTGAAGTACAGGGGAAATAAAACCCTTAAGCTTTTCCAATGACATTATAATTCTACGGGAGACGAGAAAGGACTTTCAAGATTCCATGAAGAGGGTGGATAGTGTCTTGAAAAGAAACGATATAATTATCAACAAACGCTAAACAAGACCAACGGAGTGTATTGAAATTGAGTCAAGCAATGCTGGAGGAGTTAGATTAGAAAATAAGAACCTGAGAATATTAGGAGCGTTTTGCTACTTCTGGAGACGCTCAAGACATATGGTGAATCCTTCGACACCAGTGGGTAAAGATATCTACGTTTGCAAAGTTCATATACGAGAAAAAACTATGACAATAAAGGTTAAGTATTTTGCACCTAAATGTTTGTATTCCATACACTGAAAGGGGTGTGGGCAGGTTGGTAATACATATCTTAAATAATATAACATTTATTCATACGAATGGTACCATTTATCAGAAACTTTTGGGAATAAAAGGTCGTAAGAAATATGGCTTGCAGGTTGTACGTTTCTTACCGCATTAAGAGAAGGATTTCTAAAAGTATTAATTGTTTTTATGATAATAATTATTTTTGTAAAAAAGTGGACATCAAAATAAGTAACAGTCTAAACTTTTTCTATGTATGTAAAGCTTTAACTTCTTTGAGATTTACAAAATAGGAAAACCTCTGCGTTAAAAATGCACACAACCCAGATTAATGTACCCTGTAATTCTGAACAAATTTTGGCAAGTAGAAGCTGAACAAAAAGAAACTTTATTCTTAAAAAATGCAGCTTAAGAGAAAAAGCCACTAATTGTCAATGCATTCCAAATCCACAAAATGGGTTGTCTGCATCCTCTTCCATCGTATTTTGCAATGTACTTCTTTCTGCTCGCCTGTTTTGTCTTGCTCTAATACTCTGGTATCTCTCTCCAATGCCCCAACTCTTTCTTCCTTGTTTCACTGTGAAATGACCAACACATTGTAGCAGTCCTTTCAGGACTACACACCTTGCAACAATTCCTTCATTGAATGTTGTTAGTGCATCAAAGACACAAAAATGCAGTGTACTAATTAACACAAACACTCTGTTGCTGGTCAAGATTAAGCTGTTGTCGGACTAGTTAGGATTGCGGATGCAGCCATGAAGATGTTTCTATCATAGTCTCACATCTGCCAGACCTCCGAAAGTTTCTTTCAAGAAATCAACTACGGCAAAAGGTACACCAGCTCTCTCGTATTTGCACCATGAATCACTTCCTGCAGGGCATATGCCATGAATGGGTTTATCGTCTGTTGAAAAGAGGTTAAACAATACTGCTCATACATCTTTTCTCACGTCTTCTACGCTACTAACATTTTGACTGAAGGCCCCACAGTAATAATTTTAAATTTTATCTGTGATTGATTTTGTTAGTCTATTCATATCATCTACAGTACTGGCCATTAAAATTGCTACACCACTAAGTTGAAGTGCTACAGACACGAAATTGAACCGACAGGAAGAAGATGCTGTGATATGCAAATGATTAGCTTTTCAGAACATTCACACATGGTTGGCGCCGGTGGCGACACCTAAAACGTGCTGACATGAGGAATTTTTCCAACCGATTTCGCATACACAAACAGCAGTTGACCGGCGTTGCCTTGTGAAACGTTGTTGTGATGCCTCGTGTAAGGAGGATAAATGCGTACCATCACGTTTCCGACTTTGATAAACGTCGGATTGTAGCCTATCGCGATTGCCGTTTATCGTATCGCGACATTGCTGCTCGCGTTGGTCGAGATCCAACGACTGTTAGCAGAATATGGAATCGGTGGGTTCAGGAGGGTAATACGGAACGCCGTGCTGGATCCCAACGGCATCGTATCACTAGCAGTTGAGATGGCAGGCATCTTATCCGCATGGCTGTAACGGATCGTGCAGCCATGACTCGATACCTGAGTCAACAGATGCGGACGTTTGCAAGACAACAACCATCTGCACGAACAGTTCGACAACGTTTGCAGCAGCATGGACTATCAGCTCGGAGACTATGGCTGCGGTTACCCTTGACGCTGCATCACAGACAGGAGCGCTTGCGATGGTGTACTCAACGACGAACCTGGGTGCACAAATGGCAAAACGTCATTTTTACGGATGAATCCAGGTTCTGTTTACAGCATCATGATGGTCGCATTCGTGTTTGGCAACATCACGGTGAACGCACATTGGAAGCGTGTATTCGTCATCGCCATAGTGGCGTATCACCCGGCGTGCTGGAATGGGGTGCCATTGGTTACACGTCTCGGTCACCTCTTGTTCGCACTGACGGCACTTTGAACAGTGGACGTTACATTTCAGATGTGTTACGACCCGTGGCTCTACCCATCATTCGATCCCTGCGAAACCCTACATTTCAGCAGGATAATGTACGACCGCATGTTGCGGGTCCTGTACGGGCCTTTCTTGATACAGAAAATACAGAGCACAATCTCCAGATCTCTCACCAACTGAAAACGTCTGGTCAATGGTGGCCGAGCAACAGGCTCGTCACAATACGCTAGTCACTATTATTGATGAACTGTGGTATCGTGTTGAAGCTGCATGGGCAGCTGTACCTGTACACGCCATCCAAGCTCTGTTTGACTCAATGCCCAGGCGTATTAAGGCTGTTATTACGGCCAGAGGTGGTTGTTCTGGTTACTGATTTCTCAGGATCTTTGCACCCAAATTGCGTGAAAATGTAATCACATGTCAGTTATAGTATCATATATTTGTCCAATGAATACCCGTTTATCATCTGCATTTCTTCTTGGTGTAGCAATTTTAATGGCCAGTAGTGTAGTTCTCTGCCATCTTCCAATTTCTTTCCCTGGTATTCAGTTTTCAGTCGTCGCGACCTCGTACCCATTCAGTTTTGTACATGACTTTTGCACTCCAATTTAGTGATAGCTACATTTTATCGATATGGCTTCTCTTTCTCTGCTGCTTTGAAAGCTTTTGAACCCTCACCTCCTAAACAACTGACGAATCTTCACTTCTTTAGATGTTCAGATGCTTGGAAAAGTGTCGCACTCACACGTAGTTTTGTTTAAATGAATGAATGGAAAATAAATAAGACAATAATACATATATTTTATGTATGACTGGAAAGGGGTAATTCGGTAGATTAAGATCAATAAAAAAATTGAAAATTTCATGATATCAGCTGGTTCGGAGCCCCTTAAAATAATGCTTAAGTTTTAACATCAAATTCTGTAAATTTATTTTTATTAAAGATTGCTAAGCATATATATTGCCCCTGACAGCGATGTAAATCCTTTGCTTTGTATAGTATGTCTCTTCATCTTCAGTGTGAACAAATCCGGTGCAAGTGGTGGTGAATCGCGGTCAAATCGTTTTGCGAGGCTGCAGAAAGAAGACGACTAGTTCGAGTTATTAGTTCATATTGTGTCATGATAATGTGCGAAAAGTTTCAGAGTACAAACATTTAAAAGTTCAGATAGTTTACTTTATTTGGTAATTTCAGAATAACCTGATTTTCACAATCCTTTCATCAGCTAATTTTCTACGTACTATAACAACCTGTGGGTGTTATAATGCCTCTAAAGAAGACAACGAAGCCAACATCAAGCAATCAGCTAAGTAAGACTTTATATTTTGCAATAGTGATAAGGCCTTCGACGCAACTCACTTCAAAATAATGACTAACGTCCGGTGTGAGGTCAATTCGTTGAATATGAAGCATTAAAAAGGAGCCGGCCGATTTGGCCGAGCGGTTCTAGGCGCTTCAGTCTGGCAATGACAAGAAAAAGTATCTCTGACACTTGCTCGGTGGCGTAACTGGATAACACATTCTCGGTTTTCAAGCCGCGTCGAATGAGATGAAATTCTCTAGCTTACGACTGCTATCACCACGTTCGTCCTCGTGAGTTGAAATCTTTAAAGTCGGGCATGGGCAAGGCGCTCGCTTTATGCACGCAAGGCAACAGCGTCTAGCTCGTTCAAAAGGCGGGCCATTTCAATGCATCGAACGAGGCGGCGTAGTAGTAAGCACATTGGAGTTGCATCCGAGAGGACAACGGCTCAGATCAGCTTCCGGCCATCCAGATTTATGTTTTTCATGATTTCCATAAATAGCTCCAGGTGAATGCCAGAATAGTTCCTTTGAAAGGGCACGATCTATTTCCTTCCCCATCCTTAATTAAACTTTCCGAGCTAGTGCTTCGTCTTTGATGACCTCACTGTCGACCGGACGTTAAATCCCAGTCTTTCTTCTACATTTCCCGAATCAACGCATGGACAGAAATGTCACTTACACAGGCCGCCACGCGTGATATGACGTCAGCAGGTGCGAAGAACCGTCGCCATAATCGAAACTGTCACTCCCGCCGACATGCAAATGTCAGGCACTTTTCTCTGCTTCCGTTCGGTATCTAAAGCCACGTTAAACGTGTATACATGTTCTGCGTTGAAGATATTGCACCCTAATCGAATCTTTCCAGCTTCTTATGAAGTGGTATTTCAACAATTAGTCTCCTGGGTCAAGATCCTCGTCTTTTCAAACAGTAATGCATTGTCATTTCTCTAGTCAGTGTTGTGTCCCTGCCGACTTGAACGATTGTCTCTAAAAGAAAGAGGTCTGGAACTTAATTATTCCTTCTGCAACTCAGGTAGTACGCTTCTCTAGTGACCTTGCTACCACAAACATATTTGACTGTAAACTTTATTAATCATTCTTACTCCATCCTCAACATTTTGGAGGCTGAAACTGTGACTAGAAAGTTATTAAATTGTTAGTGATAGTACAAAACTGAAAGTTTTAGTACTTGGGAAGATCTGAGTTGTTGGTCTGAGACTGTTCAGAGATCGTCCGTCACTTCGAGCGGTTACAGATGCTCCGATGTCATTCAGTAATCTAGGCTATCCCAGCTGCCTTCTCTTTTTTCTATCAACTGCCGTCCCACTGCTAAACAAAATACGTACAGATGACAGAAGCTTCTGTGGTATTGCAAGTTTCCGTGTGGTAGCTAGGCGCTACCTTGTATATTCAGGTGTTTTATGCCTTTCTTGTGATTTTCCTGAACGCGTGAAACCTATTATACTGTACTCTTCGTCGGCCCCTTCAAAGAAAATAAGAAATTTAAAACTTTAGGAGTTTTTCTTCCTACTCCATTTATCATACAACAGCGCCTTCAGAAACTTTTGCCCACAGAGGCTGATAGGAAAACAGGTCATGTGGCTTCAACACTGTCAGTGCACAAACAATCATCGCCAGTCTTATGCAACTGACATATGCTCAGACTGAAGTAGGATGAGGAAGTAAATATGCAGTACTCTTGAAGAAGGAGCAGCATATGTTAACTTATTTTAGGAAATCACGTAAAACTTAAATCTCGATACCTCGCTTGACGTAATAATTATACATTGCTATGCGCTTTCGTTGCTGCCCACAATTGCAAATTTTTCCCTTGTCTGCCTGCATTGCTGCTCTCTTCAGTGCAGCCGCTGTCCTGCTTTGCTGCGTAATGGAAGCCTTATTAGGATTCAATAAGATATCTGTACAAAATTTTGTTTGAGAGTACTCCCTGTTTTAGTCCGATCACGATGAATCCTTTATAAGCTCTTGCTGCCATTGCCAAAAATCTTTAGGCCTATGGCTGAGAAATTTTGTTTTTAATTTTTGCTACCCAAACGTTCAGTAAATGTATCCACACAATCTAAATCTTTACTTTTGGATTCATTTTGGTAGTTGTTCGATATTCTGATAACAATCATTTCTTTATCTTAATCTAAAATGGGATTCAGTAATCATGGTATCCATGTTTTGAGAATGATGTTCCGCTCAAACTTGTTTCTCTTTTCTTATATCTATACTCGTATTGCGAAGGGTTACACTAACATGTCCGCACGCTCTTAACAGCCACGAAGTAGTGTCTGAGTGTAGCTCGTCTTGACACGGACTTATTCGATAAAGTGAACGGCAATTTCGCCAACGGTGTATGTGGAGTAATAACTGAGTTGTACGTCATACAACCCTAGTTGGTTCTTTAGAAGCATTATGTATTCGACAGCAGAATCAAACCGAGTAAAAACAAAATTTTGTGAAGTGTGCAGTGGGTTAGAAGAGTAATAGTTAAAATTCGCAAGGACTTAACAAATATACAACAGTTTCAAATTACAAATGTTTGTGACTTCCATATGAAAGCATGAGTGCTTCTGTCGGAAAAATTGACAAAATAATATTTTGCAGGTTAGATATTAGTGAACACTTAGTACGAAAATGTTAATTCAAGGGAGAATATTTTTATTGGTTTTCAAATTACGATACATGAAAGGTATTACTATTAATATATGCAAGAGAATGTACGCTTGACCTAAAATATGTGTGCACTTCTTTTTTTGCCAGAATGACTGCCGAAATTCAGAAGTACTTTGAATCCACACGAGCGCATCTTTGTACCATTAACAGTAGTCACGGCGATTGTGTTCCTCATGATACTCTGTATGTTAAGCGAACATGCAAATCCGTATCTCTCTTAATCTTCCTTCTCATCCTCCTGCCGTTGGCACTGCTATAATTACTACTACAGCTGTTACTAGTACTGCTACAAAATATAATTTTTGAAACATCTATCTCATTGGAAGAGGGGGGGGGGGGATTATGAGTATGAGATGTGGAGGCCATGTCAATTTATTTGACTTGCCGAAAGAGAGTTCTGCTGGATCTAGTACTCTACGTGAATATCAGATTTTGTAAACGCACGGGAACGCCGTCGACTCAAATCCACTGAATTTAAACGAAGTCGTTTCGCTTAACCGCGGGAGGCTCAAGGCTCCTCAAGCAAGATAAGAGTTGAAACTTTTTGCATTACATATTCCGGATAATCATCGAGTGACTTACCCACACGTTTACTGACATTCTTGTAGAAGGCAAGCTGTTTTTGGTGTATGACGACAAGACTTTTCTGCCTTGCGCATCGAACAACCAACATAAATTGTGTGTAAAAATTTATTCGTGTGGGCCATTACCTCAGGATCTAAACGTTTTATTTTACGCTGATGTAACTGGATTCACCAAAAAAAGCTCGAGGTAAGGTACGACACCATTCGCAGATATGTGGTAGGAAGAACCTAACGAAGCATAGTAACACTAATTATCTCAGAAATCTCTTGAAGTAATTTAACGTAACAACAGCTGCGTTAAATACATGTGTCAAGTGACGACGTCTTACAAATAAATGACAAGTAAGGCATAATTGCTCTCAGCAATTGTCTGAAGTCAAGAGAGTATTCCCGTCGCACTGTTTGTGAGCATGGAATTCAATATTTCTCTTACACCGACCTCTCCTGGGTATCTGTTAAACTATGATTTCTGTTCTTCTTCACTTTCTTTCTGTTATTTCTGTATACACTCGGGCATCAGGCATAATATTTCACTTTCCGGTTAAACATACAGAGCGCATGAGCATTGGGTGAAATACAATAAGTACGAGTTTTCTGCGAATTGCATCGCATGCCTCGCAGTCCCAGGAATCCAAGCAATCCTCTGAGCTGAAAGGCTGTGTCCGCTGAATGCCCGTTATTTCTCGTGTCTCTGCGAAGGCCATCGTCAGATGCCTTGAGTATTTTCAGATCGTATGTACACGTAACGTAAAATGAAAATGTTTCTAAAGGAGGCAAAATGGATTGTTTACGACCTTAGATTTATGTCACAGAATAGTTCTATATAACTGTTAAATAGTACAGTTCATTCTCATTTACAGCAATGATAAATAACAAATGTACAGCACTGAACACTATTACAAAAATGGCTCTGAGCATTATGGGACTCAACTTCTGAGGCCATCAGTCGCCTAGGACTTAGAACTAATTAAACCTAACCAACCTAAGGACATTACACACATCCTTGCCCGAGGCAGGATTCGAACCTGCGACCGTAGCGGTCGCTCGGCTCCAGACTGTAGCGCCTAGAACCGCACGGCCACTCCGGCCGGCAACATTATTACACCCTGACGCATGTTGATTGCAGTATCCTAGACAATATGTCGCTTTCTTTGTACACGATATCTTCAAAATAGTAGGCAAAGATAAGTCGGCAGGAGCCTTTCGCCTAAATTTCCAATATGCTTTCCAACCTACATTATATTGTCGACTGGTAACCAAGATGAGCCGGCCGGGGTGGCCGAGCAGTTCTAGGCGCTACAGTCTGGAACAGTGCGACCGCTACGGTCGCAGATTCGAATCCTGCCTCGGGCATGGATGTGTGTGATGTCCTTAGGTTAGTTATGTTTAAGTAGTTCTAAGTTCTAGGGGACTGATGACCTTCGAAGTTAAGTCCCATAGTCCTCAGAGCCATTTGAACCATTTTTTGATAACCAAGATGAGTTTGTACGATGTATATCTTCTAATGTCTGATTATCTCTAAGTGGTCCAAACAGATGTAATCCAGTATGTTAAACTGGACGGCGAATATTCGACAGGAATGGGAAGAACGTTAGGTGTGTCCGAAAAAAGCGTAATACTACCTCTAGAGACCTCACTATAGGCTAATAATGCTTTATATTCACTAGCAGGTTTCGTTAATAAAGCTGAAGTCAACAGGAAAGTATTGTCACTGAATGATTTTAATGAAATACAGAGCGGCTTAGACAATATTTTCACTTTTTTTACTGGAATTTTTTTTAAATTTCGGGATGATACCCATGAAAAACAGGAAGAACCCAACAGTATCATACCAAAACATACGTGATAAAATCTCAGATACTATTACATCGTTATAACACTCAGGGTTAACAATGCTTAGCCTGATGTACCTTACGAACCGATCACAACAATAAAATAATTGTGATGGGGTCCGTACTTTGAGAGAGAGTAGTTTTGCCTCCTCGATAAGACCCGAGGTGTAGTCACGAAGTTTCAGCTATGGCGTCAAAAAACAAGGTAACGCAATTATTTGATTGTTTGTTTGCATGTACATGGCAGCGTTGGAATACCAAAGTACATTGGCACGACGCTAGATTACCAAAAACAAAATGCAGTCCATTTCCGATCGTATTCTCAGTGGGCAATAATTATTGGTGTAGCACGTACTTCTTGTGGTGTCACCGCCAGACACCACACTTGCTAGGTGGTAGCTTAAATCGGCCGCGGTCCATTTAGTACATGTCGGACCCGCGTGTCGCCAATGTGTGATCGCAGACCGAGCGCCACCACAAGGCAGGTCTCGAGATACGGACTAGCACTCGCCCCAGTTGTACGGACGACATTGCTAGCGACTACACTGACGAAGCCTTTCTCTCATTTGCCGAGAGACAGTTAGAATAGCCTTCAGCTAAGTCCATGGCTACGACCTAGCAAGGCGCCATTAGCCTTACATAGTTTGATAGTTATCGTATGAAATGTCTCATCAAGAACGATGTATACAACAAGGAATAAAAGTTAAGTATTCGAGGAGCTGCATACTTTTCTTATTAGCATTCACTTCTTATCCTGTTCCAGAATTCACGCATTTCGGCCTCCTCTATCTACAAGGTGTTGGCACATTTGCCAACACATCACTTCTGGCTTTGCTTGTGTCGTAGTTGCCAGGTGCCTTTTGATAACTGAATAATCAGTTCTTAAAATTTGTATGTCCAGGAAACATATTATTGACAGAAATTACGCAATTGCTACTGAAATGTTGTGAACTGACTTGCTATTTAGAGCGAAACTGAAACGATTTGTCTAAAATTCAAGCCGTTAAGCATCCCTATCTCCAACAAGACGTATCTCGAGTCTTGTTTTTCCTCTTAGTTATACGGGGTGAGTCAGGAGGAAAGGTAGGTGCTTCGAGGCATCATAGTCTTCGTGATTCTGAACAAAAACTTCATAACGACAAATGCCCTGTTCCGAATGGTTTCCGAGACAGAACATATTTTATGTGTATAGTTTTTTATTTTCTGTATTATCCAATCATTGACGTTGTTTACAACGCACCACAGTAATGTAATAGAAGTCGAGACGAACAGTTTCATACAGGAGACTTGTGATGCATCAAGTCGGGAAACTACCTCAAACTTGCCTAAGAAAACTACCTGCGCTATAGCGTATGTGCGTCGTGCTAGATTTTCAGTATTCTCGCGCTTTCTCCACGTAAACTATTAGTCTTCGAGAAAAATGAATACGACCCTTCTTGTAGGAAATTTAATGCAGTTTAATTTTGTACTGCACCACCTTTTCGCTGGAGGGTGCGGCCTTCGAATTATTCAAGAAAAACGTACGAAAGTGATATTAAATGTGATCTGTGTCCATATGAAGCTTTTTGTTCCGTATCACTAATACTATCACACCTCAAAGAATGTATCTTTCGTCCTGACTCACCATGTGTATGCAGATCTCGTTAGTTAACCAAATAAAAGGTCCTACTTACCATGCTTGATGGGTATGTGCCATTTGGAATCGATTAACAATTATATTCAGTACCCTACAGCCTGTGTCGGAGCTAATAAATCTGTCACTATGTGCGATTATGCATTCTGCGTAATGCACGCCAACTGGAAAGCGTAAAATTTAATCTGTGCTACACTTTCCACTGCGCAAAGTAGTCGGGAACAGGCCGGAAATTTATCGATGCTGATTATCTGAAACTGTTCACACGAAGACAACCATAGGTGTTACCTTATTGCCGGCCGAAGTGTCCGCGCGGTTCTGGCGCTGCAGTCTGGAACCGCGAGACCGCTACGGTCGCAGGTTCGAATCCTGCCTCGGGCATGGATGTGTGTGATGTCCTTAGGTTAGTTAGGTTTAATTAGTTCTAAGTTCTAGGGGACTAATGACCTCAGCAGTTGAGTCCCATATTGCTCAGAGCCATTTTTTTGTTACCTTATTGATCGTCTGTTTCTGAACTGACGATACATCTCTCAGAACTTAATTGGTGGCCTGCCTACCTAGAAAGTCTTACTACGAAGCCCGGCTCTCTTTCAGACGACCAAACATCATTTCTGAACGAAGGTAAACTATTTTTCTGAAATGTCGCTGTGTTTTCTTGCATTCAAAATTTACGTTTGCAGTACAGTCTTAGCAACTACATCTGTGAAGTTTGGTCGATTCTGCCTAAGGATTAAAAGACGAAAAAGAAACTGCTGATGATACGCCACATTCTTATCGACCGTGAACTATGGAGGTAAAAAACATGAAGCGAGTGGCTGCACAAAATCGGTGGCTGTTTTTGAATTTGATGTTGGAGGAGCTGGAGAGTAACAGAGAGATTATGTCCTCTTACACTGAAGAGCCGAAGAAAAAGGTACATCTACTTAATATCGTGCAGGGCCCCCGCTAGCACGGGGAAGTATCGCAACACGACGTGGCTTGGACTCGAATAATCTCTGAAGTAGTGCTGGAGGGAACTGTCACATGAATCCTGCAGGGCTGTCCATAAATCCGTAAGAGTACGAGGGGGTGGAGATGTCTTCTGAATAGCACGTTGCAAAGTATCCGAGATATGCTCAATAATGTTCATGTCTGGGGAATTTGGTGGCCAGTGGAAGCGTTTAAACTAAGAACAGTGTTCCTGGAGCCACTCTGTAGCAATTCTGTACGTATGGGCTGTCGCATCGTCTTGCTGGAATTGCGCAAGTCCGTCACAGTGCACAATGGACATGAATGGATGCATGTGATCAGACAGGATGCTTACGTACGTGTCACCTGTCAGAGTCGTATCTAGACGTATCAGGGGCTCCATATCACTCCAACAGCACACGCCCCACACCGTTACGGAGCCTCCGCCAGCTTTAACAATCCACTGCTGACATGCAGCGTCCATTGATTCCTGAGGTTGTTTCTATTCATCAACAGTCCAATTTCGGTGTTGACGGACCCAGGCGAGGCGTAAAGCTCTGTGTCGTGAGGTGATTAAGGGCCCATGAGTGGACCCTCGGCTCCGAAAACCCGTGGCGATTATGTTTCATTGAATAGTTCGCGCGCTAACACTTGTTGATGGCCCTGCATTGAAACCTTCAGCAACTTGCGGTAGAGTTGGACTTCCGTCACGTTGAACGATTCTCGTCAGTAGTCGTTGGTCCCTTTCTTGCAGGGTCTTTTCCCGGCCGCAGCGATGTCGGAGATTTGATATTCTACCTGATTCCTGATATTCACGGTACACTCGTGAAATAGTTGTGTGGGAAAATCTCCACTTCATCTCTACCCCGGCGATGGTGTGTCCCATCGCTCGTGCGCCGACTATAACACAACGTTTAAACTCACTTAAATCATGATAACCTGCTATTGTAACAGCAGTAACCGATCTAACAACTACGCCAAACTCTTGACTTGTATAACCGTTGCCGACCGCCGCGTCGTATTCTGCTTTTATACCTCTGTATTTGAATACGCATACCTATACCAGTTTTTTTTCGCGCCTCAGTGTACTTACCAAAGACCTGTGTCGCATAGATTGACAGATGGGCCTGAGGTAACACCGATGGAATCGGCTCGATATTTCGTTGATACTACACACAATCACCACATGGAAATATCTCTGGTGCTGCGGCAGCGATCTGTAGTGCAGTAAGTTTCCATTACTTCTACCGAGGACAGAGCTCTACGACAAACAGGGATGTGTAATATTGGTAAATCATCGATACTGTGGTACATGTCATCATAGGCGACTGAACATCGGTGGTCGATAATAACTGACCCCAAAATTTAAATTACTGAATGCATAATAAACAAGAAACAAATTCATCTAATATCACAGATATTAATTACTAAATACAGTAATAATTACATTAAATATTAACAGTTCTTTTAAGGACAAGAAAAATTTCATTTTTGAGAGACTTTTTCCCTTTCTACCTGTTGCGTTATTGAAACTCCTCGCACCTCTGTGTAATTTTTTGTAGCTTTTGTCAGATATTGGCAGTGACATCAATCCATATTTCTACTGAACTTGTACAAGAAATAGAAGGCGATATTTCAGATAGTAAATGAACTGTGATGATAGGTCCGTTTCTGCTGAAATTTGAAAATTATTTCTTATGCTACTTTATAAGTTCACTCCATAAATAAAATTTCACTTCTCTATTTTCGGTTAATGTATCAACGTCTTGCCCATCCTCACTGAGAGTAGATTTAACACCTGTTTGCCTTCGAAAATGCTTCAGGATCTTAAAAATGCGCACTTTGCGTCCAAGATGTCCCGAGAGTGATTTTATTGCTAACGTATAAGCGACATCAGCGCATTGTCTACCATGGCAACTTTAGGTAACAACTGTAAACAGTGGATGTGCATTCGAACACTCAGTTGCGAGTAGTGATTGTTAAGTAGCGGACTTGCGGCCGCCGTGTATCAACGTTGTAGAGTCACAAATCGCATTGGAGCAACGAACTGAACATATCTAAATCAAGTGTCCAAGACATTCTCCAGAATGTTTTTAAAAAGAGAAATTTGTGTTCTAAAGTCGTCTCGCACCCCTCTGGTCCTCGAATAAGAACAACAACGTGTGAACGCCTGTCGGAACATGATTGAAATGAAATATTCGAGTAGTATAGGTGTGTACCATTTGGTGCAGCTGGAATCCTTGCAGTCACACAACCTGGCTCTTCTGTCGCTCTTCAACCGCGAACGCTGTCATTGACCTTCAAGCTTACCGTGTGATCACGAAGATCATGCATAACGTCATCGATGACCTTGAACCTATGACGTCATCATCCCCATAAGTGATGTTTACGTCCTTATCAGTGGTTCCCCTTTCCCCCTCTCCCTTTTATCTCCAGTCAGTCATACAGCAGTATTAAAAATGAAAGAGCCAATGAAAAATCGAAGATGGAGGAAATCGTCCACTCGTGTTAGTGGAAAATTAAAACCATGTCCTCCTCTCCTCCTATCTCAAACCTATCACAGTGCAATACTCCTTATCTTCACCTAATCGCAATGCAGTGTTAAAAATGTAACAACCAATGAAAGATCAAAGATGGCAGACATAGCCTAACTGTGTTGATGGAAATTTACAAGTCCATCCCCGTGGTCACCTTCCCACCCCTGATCTCCCAACAGTCAGAGTGCAGCATTAAAAATCTGTGATCTTAGAAACACCCTTACCCTCCTCTTTCCAAACATTCATAGCATAGAATTATAATGATGCGTAAGAATTGGGTGAAAGTATATTATTTTCGGTCTCCTATTTCCAATCAATCAGATAGTAGTATTAGAATATGGTGCCAAATATGCAGTAAAATTTCAAACTGGAAGTCATAGATATGCATTATTGACGTAAAATGGGGCACAATGACTGCGTAGTATTTGACTTCCCTCTCCTCTCCCTCTCCTCTGCCATTAAAATGGGCACTATAAATCAATCAAATCGAGTCGGTCTTGTATTTCAAAATTTGCTCTAAGTTAGTGTACCAGTGACTAATTTGCGAGTGTACTCGTCACTTTGACATTAGCAACAGCCTGTGTCGCTAAGTTTGCTGTCAGTGCAGTCGAAGGCAACTTGATAAATGTACATGTCTCTGACATTCCCATTTTCCAAACGAAGTGATAAAACTCAAATCGCTGCCATATGGAAACGTTCGTGCAATTCGGAACGAGGTCTGGGCAGATTTTTAAACGCTTCCCAGCCGAAATGGAATAAGATCTATCAAAATGGAAGTTAAAAAACCGATCCCGTCTGTAATGAGTATTGGAGGCCTTCAAGAAATCATCACATACATCGGGTAACTACCTGCATGCATTATATGTAATGAAACAGATCATATTGAACAAGACTGTACCCGACGAGAAATCCGTCGCGAACACATCCAGATAAAACGCAAACCCTTATTTTCTGACTTCGTATCAGGAATAAGTAGTGGACCTGTAGCAAACAGTGTCACATCAACTGAAAGCTGTTAATGATCCCGAGACTGCAAACAGTAAAAATAAACACAGTAGTGATGATCCGAATGAACGTGGATTACATCTACAAGGGGCAAGTTGAAAGGGTCAGGAAGATTTAGGAACGAGGAATACTGATCCGTTACCTGACAGTCACTTCCATGCCTGCAGTATAGCTGAAGGCAATAGTATAGCTGGTACTAGCAATGTCGTGGCAACAAATGGCAAACAATCAGGCTGTCAAAGTGACAATGCAATCGAGACCGGATCGTTTACAACATCCAATTCAGAAAGTTATATGATGGAGGTAGTTTATGGGCGGTGTTTCGGAGATAAGTTTCAAAATCGATGATACATCCAGAGGCACCATCTGCAGTTTCAGTTTCTGAACTAATAGAACAATCACAACTGAGTCTTTTGGTACAGAGAATCTGAGACAAATTTAAGCTGAAATATGTATGACGAAATTTTTATGCGAGTAATAACGAAGGGAGGCGAAACTATGTAAGCAAAGAGGCCACAACAACTTGCATTAGTGATCCAGGGAAAAGTGAGATAGAAAATATAGCACTATCTGACTCATAAGCGTTCTCCCATGCAGAACATCAGTTGTCTGTGAACAATCGTAAGGGAAGAAAGTAAGTACAGAAACCGGCGATTGTAAGGGAGGGGAAAATGGAGCAGAAATATAGGAAAGGAGAGGAGAAGGTTCGTCTTACCAATTACAAGACGTGCAGGCACCGGAACTGACAAAAAATAATTTACAGCCACAAAAGGCATTAATGACCCAACAAATTTTAAAATTAGGACTTTGAATATCATCGGGAAGTGGAAACCAACAATCTAGATGCAATGGCGGCATACAACGTGATTTTCAAGATATCTGAATGTGCAGGTACGGCGATATTAACGAAAGATGGTATTCAAGTGGCAGAAACTGTGAGGCTTTTAAGTGGTAGAGGAGTATGAGCAAAAATAAAAGAAATTACAATGAAATGAACACCCTTAGCTGCGTACAGGCGTTGACATACGTCAACGGGGACAGTTGAAAATGTGTGCCCCGACCGGGACTGGAACCCGTGATCTCCTGCTTACATGGCAGACGCTCTATCCATCTGAGCCACCGAGGACACAGAGGATAGCGCGACTGCAGGGATTTATCTCTTTCACGCCTCCCGCGAAACCCACATTCTCAACGTATCGGCCCGCACTACATTCGTAGTGCCCCCGCCCATTACACTCATTACTCGCGGCGCGTTGCCGATTCCCGTAAGGGTTCGGGCACTGTTTGTGCATCCGCACAGAAGAAGAAGATGGTCAAGTGGCCGGTGAGCCTTAACTATATATATAAGATGGTATCTGTTCTTTCGGACATGTCCGAAAGAACAGATACCATCTTAATATAATTATATATAAAAATAGAAGATACAATTGATCGTTGTAAATGTGTTTGCTCCGTCTGGAAGCAGTCGTAGAAAGGCGACGGTTGAGTTTTTCAGACAGGAAATTATGCCTGTCTCACAGTGACATGGAACAGAGTAGTATTTGGACGCGATTTTAACTCCCTTATTACCGAATTTCAACAGATGCGTGAACTCGAATACGTGGTTAGAAATGACTGATACGTGGTGGCCAACAAATGCAAGCTCATTGAAGTACACCTACGTCAGCAGTCATTCAGCGAGCAGAACAGACCCGATTTACATCTCAAAAGACTACTTCACTACTACAAATTCACTACTTCAGTAATCTGGCCTTTGAAATTTTCCGATCACTATGGTACCATCTCAGAATCAGTTTTCAAAAGCAAACGACTTTCCATAGAAAAGTGTATTGAGAATTAAATATCAACTTATTCAGAGACGAAGAATTAAGAATTATGGTGCTAGAAATATGGAAGGCTTGCTTCATTAATATAAGGAAATACCTCTGCAGATCAAAGAATTTGGTGGAGCATGCGAAACCAGGACTACGTAGCTTGCTTAAACGGTATGGTTATTACAGAAGTGAGAGGGAGAAAAGTACAGAGGAATTTTATTTCATGTGTCTACGAGAACTGTAGCAAAATACACATGTTATAACCACTAACAGTTCACAAAAAGCAGATTAAAGAACAAAAAATGTCAGGGTAGAGAAATAAATTTGGAGGGTCTGTAAATGAGGTCAGGAGTTGACACTATTATCTAACAGGAGAATGTGTCACTCTGTCATCTAATCCGAATATCGAAAAGGACAGAACACAAAACAAGCGTGACACTCGAGACACGAAACGAGACATTACAACAGCAGGCTCTTTTCAAAAGCGGAGGCCTGCAACATTCCCGTGATTTGTATGTTGGGGTAGACGTAGATGAGAACCTCGAATCGGTTTTTCTGAATGATATAAAAGGCCTATTGACAGAAGCAGACGACAGTTCTCTCAGCGAAGGATTTACAGAAGAAGAAATATATGAAGCACTCTTGAGAACCCCGAAGGTGAAGTCACCAGGAATCGAGGGAGTACCAGCTGAACTTTATGTCGTTTACTGAGGTGTATGGGAATAAAACCTTATTAACATCTTCAACGACGCGTTGAATGTCCAATAGTTTCTTAAAGGCTTCCGCGAAGGGCTCATATTGTTGGTATTCAAGAAATATCCTACAAGAAACATCGAATCCCATTAGGCGATAGCGTTGATGAACGACGGGTGTTGAATACTAGCTCAAGCAATATAAGCAAGATTAAGGGACGTAATGAAAAATACGACAGGAAATTACCAACTCATTTCCCAAGAAACCCAGTAACGGGCAACTAAGTGGGTCATCCGATGTGTAGCGGCCAGTCCTTCAGGACTGCCGTCTATCGATGGCCTGTTTGCAGTTTCGGTCGAACCTCTCTTCAGGAAACTCAGGCTTGAACTTATTAGGAAAAAAAATTATATGTCGACTATTTTCAGATGATCTGAGCATGTTTGTGTCGGCACAAAAACAGATATCGCATGAGAAACATTTACTGAGTATTTACTGTGCAACAACAGGAGCTGTGATCTACTGTACCAAATTCAACATAATGAACTTAGAGAAACGTTTACTCCTGCAACAACAACAATGGTTACCAACAACAACAAAAATATGAGGTCCAGGGTTAAAACTACTGTCGGGCCTACAAAGGACACAGACCACTGACTGTTATTCGATGTTGAACAAATTTAGGGCCAGCTTACAGCTACATTCCGAGCGAAGTCTCGATATGATTCAGAACGTGAAAATAGTTGCCGACTCCAGCTTACCCAAAGTGTATTACATAGCGTCCATTTTGTCTGCACCAGCATCAATAGCCAAAAGTCTACTATCGGGACTGGATATCTCTTAGGCTGTGAAATTATTTTCAATATAAGATACAGCACACTAACATTATCCTTTGAAGGAGGAGGGATCGGATTAATAGATACTGACGCAAAATGCAAAGCATTAACAGTACGCAATGCCCTTAAAAGATCAAAATTCAGCTCTACCACCCTTACAAGTTTGCTCGACAGTTCACATTTTGCCTGAGTGGGTAGTTGTCCAGCAACGCTCACACCATCACTCTCCCCCCTCCCCCCACCCCTAATCCTTCAGAAATTGTAAATAGAAGAAAATCATCACAAAAAATCAGTAGATCAATGGAAGAACTGCTTTGCGTGTCATGAAATAAATGTATTTAACAGTACACATGAATCTCGTTTATCGCTAATGTCGCGGTAAATATGCAAAATTGTGATGCGATTGAATCGATTTTGCAACACTGTTGATCTTGAATAAGTTTTGGATCGACGTAAAGAAGGAATACTTCGTTCATTAGAACCGGATGACCGAGGAATCATAATAAGCAAACGAACTAACCGCCTAAATCATGGAATTAATTCTCTTGTACATTCTTATTTTTTTAAAAATTCCGTAACTTCTCTCAAGCTTCTTGTGTTCCTGTTTCTCATTTCAAATGTTTCTTCAATGAAAGGGAAACTTGAAATACAGCACTGCTATGCCTCTTGTGGACACTCACTCACTTTTCTATAATTTTCTTGACTCACTGGGATAAATTTCACTTGGTAACACAATCATACGAGTATCGAAGGTCAGAAAAAGGTTTACGGATGTTCTTATGCTGTAAGTGCACCGAAAAATGTACTAGCCGGGGCTAAAGTCAAACACTGACAAAAAATAATTTCATTAAATCCTTTCAAGTTGTAAAACTGGTGGTAACAAGCGGTTAATAATTTGAAGAAATGGTTTTAGCTGCTCGTCCACGGTAAACGCACAGAATAAGCATCCAATTTTGGTGAAATTAAAAAAAATACAAAAACGTTGTGCTTCTCTGTACCACTTCTCCTCGTTCTTTTTTCCGGTTATTTACCCTGCTCATACATTTTATAAATGCGTGTGTCCGTGCACTGAGAGAACACTTTCCCTACACGTAGACGAAGAAATTATATTAAATGAACATGGGCCTGGAAACGCTTTTCTCCCATGTTACACGTTATTTTCTCCAACTCATTAATCATGATAAACACACACGAACAGAACGCATCACCATACCACAAGTAATCAACAAAGATTTTCTGTCAGTGTTTGGGCTGGCATTGTTGGTGACTGCCTTTGGTACGCCACCCAGGCTCAACGGAAAAAGGTATCATAATTTCGTAGAGAATGTTCTACATAATCTGTTAGCTGAAGTGCCTATACTTGTGCGACCAAACATGTATTTCTCTTTTTTTTTTTGTGGTTTTAGGGCGCACAACTTCAACGGTCATTAGCGCCCAGACTACGTTAGGAATGCACCGCGAGTCACAAGTTTAAAACAGCAACGAAACGGAAAACACGATAAAACACAGACTGACAGGCATAGGATTAAAGAAAAACAGCATAATAAAATACCCTTAGAGAGGGTTGTCAAGTTGATAAAATGAAGAACGCGAGCAGCTGCTCGTGGGTCATCCGCTAAAATGGCATCTAGAGTACATGGCAGGCCAAGATCAAGACGCAGTGTGTTAAAATCCGGACAGGACGTTAAAATGTGGCGGACCGTCAACAATTGCCCACATGGGCAGAACGGCGCCGGCGCAGCCGTCAGCAGATGGCGATGGCTGAACGGGCAGTATCCAATTCGTAACAGGGCCAAAACTACCTCCTCCCGCCGAGAAGGGCGTGAGGAGGACGTCCAAGCCGCGGGAAGAGGTTTCAAGGCCCGAAGCTTGTTGTCTGTAAGTGCAGCCCAATCGGCATGCCACAGCGATAAAATGCGCCGACAAATGACCCTGCTACAATCTGACGAAAGGACACAACAAGAAGCTGTCCGAGGCTGGAGGACCGCAGCCTTGACCGCGGCATCTGCAGCTTCGTTCCCAGGGATACCGACATGGCCAGGAACCCACATAAAGCTAACCGGAGAACCGACGTCCATCAGCTGCTGAAGAGAGCGTTGGATCCGGTGCACGAAAGGGTGAGCCGGATACGGATCACTGAGGCTCTGGATGGCGCTCAGGGAATCGGAGCAGATGACATATGCAGAATGTCGGTGGCGGCAGATGTAAAGAACAGCCTGGTAGAGGGCAAAGAGCTCAGCTGTGAAGACCAAACAATGGCCATGGAGCCGGTATTTGAAACTTTGTGCCCCGATAATAAAAGAACACCCGACCCCGTCATTGGTCTTAGAGCCATCTGTATAAATGAAGGTCATATTAATGAACTTCGAACGAAGTTCGACAAAACGGGAGTGGTAGACTGAACCGGGGGTAACCTCCTTTGGGAGCGAGCTGAGGTCAAGGTGAACGCGAACCTGAGCCTGGAGCCAAGGTGGCGTGTGGCTCTCGCCCACTCGAAAGGTTGCAGGGAGTGAAAAATTAAGGTGTTGAAGGAGGCGACGAAAGCGAACTCCAGGGGGTAGCAGGGCAGAGACATACAACCTGTATTGACGGTCGAGAGAGTCGTCAAAAAAGGAACGATAAGACGGGTGGTCGGGCATTGCCAGTAGCCGATAGGCATACCGACAAAGCAGTATATCGTGCCGGTAGGGGAGTGGCAATTCACCAGCGTCAGCATGAAGACTCTCTGCGGGACTAGTATAAAACGCTCCGATCGCAAGTCGTAAACCACGATGTTGTATGGAGTTGAGGCGGCGTAAGATGGATGGCCGTGCAGAGGAGTATACGAAGCTCCCATAATCCAGCTTGGAGCGGACGATCGACCGATATAGGCGAAGTAGGACGGTTCGATCCGCTCCCCACGACATACTACTGAGAACACGGAGGACATTTAGAGAACGGGTACAACGGGCAGCCAAATATGAGACATGTGGAGACCAGCTAAGTTTCCTGTCAAATGTAAGACCTAAAAATTTTGTTGTCTCCACGAATGGGAGAGCAACGGGACCGAGTCGTAAGGACGGTGGGAGAAACTCTTTGTAGCGCCACAAGTTAATACAGACCGTATTCTCGGCAGAAAAACGGAAGCCATTGGCGACACTCCAGGAGTAAAGACGGTCAAGAGAACGCCGAGGACAGCGCTCCAGGAAACACGTACGCTGCGCGCTGCAATAGATGGTAAAATCGTCCACGAAAAGGGAGCCTGATACATCAGCTGGGAGGCAATCCATTATTGGATTGATCGCTATGGCGAAGAGAGCGACGCTCAAAACTGAGCCCTGTGGCACCCCATTCTCCTGGCGAAAGGTGTCTGACAGGACAGAACCCACACGTACCCTGAACTGTCGATCCATTAAAAAGGAACGAATAATAAGAGGGAGGCGACCGCGAAGACCCCATGTATGCATGGTGCGGAGAATGCCCGCCCTCCAACAGGTGTCGTAAGCCTTCTCCAAATCAAAGAACACAGCCGCGGTCGGGCGCTTCCGCAAGAAGTTATTCATAATGAAGGTCGACAAAGTAACCAGATGGTCAACAGCAGAGCGGCGCCTACGAAATCCACATTGTACATTGGTAAGTAGGCGTCGAGACTCGAGCAGCCAAACCAAACGGGAGTTAACCATTTGCTCCATCACTTTACAGACACAGCTGGTAAGCGAGATGGGTCGATAACTGGAAGGCAAGTGCTTGTCCTTCCCCGGCTTAGGGATCGGGACAACAATAGACTCGCGCCAGCATGCGGGAACATGTCCCTCAATCCAGATGCGATTGTAAGTTCGAAGAAGAAAACCTTTACCCGCAGGAGAAAGGTTCTTCAGCATCTGAATATGATTAGAATCAGGCCCTGGAGTGGAGGACCGTGATCGTCCAAGTGCGTTTTCGAGTTCCCTCATGGTGAATGGGGCATTATAACTTTCACGATTCGAGGAGCTGAAGTTAGGTGGCCTAGCCTCCTCTGCCTGTTTGCGGGGGAGGAAGGCAGGGTGGTAATGAACGGAGCTCGAAACCTCTGCGAAAAAGCGGCCGAAGGCATTGGAGACAGCCTCAGGGGCCACAAGGACGTCATTCGCGACCGTCAAGCCAGAAACTGGTGAGTGGACCTTAGTGCCAGATAGCCGGCGCAGGCTACCCCAGACAACAGAAGAAGGAGTAAAACTGTTGAAGGTGCTTGTGAAAGCAGCCCAGCTGGCTTTCTTGCTTTCTTTAATAATACGACGACACTGTGCACGTAATCGTTTATAATTGATACAATTCGCCACTGTAGGGTGGCGTTTAAAGGTGCGTAAAGCACGTCGACGAGCACGTAAAGCGTCTCTACATGCTGCGGTCCACCAGGGGACCGGTACGCGACGTGGAGAAGAAGTAGTGTGAGGGATGGAATATTCAGCAGCAGTGAGAATGACTTCCGTGAGGTGTGCGACCTGACGATCGCAGTTTGTGAACGTTTGATCCTGAAAGTCACCCTGGAAGAGAAGAGCCCCCAGTCTGCTTTGGAGATGGTCCAACTAGATGAGCACGGAGAGGGGGTATGCTGCAGGAGATGGATAACACACGGGAAGTGGTCGCTCGAATATGTATCAGAAAGTGCATACCACTCAAACCGGCGTGCAAGTTGGGGAGTACATATAGAGAGGTCTAAATGGGAATAGGTGTGAGATGTGTCCGAAAGAAAAGTAGGGTCGCCAGTATTGAGGCAGACAAGATTGAGCTGGTTGAAAAGGTCTGCTAACAGGGAGCCCCTCGGTCAAGATGCTGGAGAGCCCCAAAGGGGATGGTGGGCATTGAAGTCTCCAGTTAACAAAAATGGTGCAGGTAGCTGAGCAATAAGTTGCATCATGTCTGCCCTGGTAACGGCAGACAACGATGGAGTGTAAACGGTACAAATGGAAAATGTAAAAGTGGGGAGAGTAATTCGGATGGCAACTGCCTGCAGGCCGGTGTGCAACGTGATGGGATCGTAGTAAATATCATCCCGGACCAGCAACATAACCCGTCCATGAGCCGGGATACCTACCACAGGGGGTGGTCAAAACGCTCAGAGGTGTAGTGTGCCAAGGCAATTTGATCGCTTGGGCGTAGCTTCGTTTCCTGGAGGGCTACGACGAGCGGACAGTGCAAGCGGAGCAGCAACTTCAAGTCCTCTCGGTTGGAGCGAATGCTGCGAATATTCCAGTGAATAAGTGCCATCGTAAGAAGAAAAGGAAGATGAAAGAAGGAGTCACCTCGAAGGCAGCTGAGGGCCTGGCTTCCAGCGAGCACTGCCGCCGCTATCAGTAGGCGGACAGTCATCGTCCATTGGTTCTATAGGTTCATCGGCCATCTTGGTAAGATGGCCGGGAGGGGGAGCTTCCTCCGCCGGTAAACGGCCAGATGTTCGGCTACCAGCGGTGCGGCCAGGCGAAACGGATGACGGCCTGGGGCGGCAACCGCTGGGTGGCGCAGGAGAAGAAATGCGCCGTGGCGTAGAAGGAGAACTGTGCTTCCTATGAGCCTTCTTGGAAGGTCGTTTGGTGGAAGTACCGGTCGATGGCTGGGAGGTCGAGGTACGTAGGAAGTCTGCACGGGACGGTTCCTTCTTGAAGGCCCGTGCATCTGACTTCTGGGTCTTCGTCTTAGCAGAAGCTGATGAAGGGGCTGGTGTCTGTGGGGTGATGGGAGGAAGAGGAGACGTCGACCGCGCGATCTTAGCACTGGCCGAACGGACGACCGTGGTGCTGAAGGTCAGATCGCATGTCTGGGTTGCCACCTCCCTGGTAGTCCGAGGAGAGGCGAGGACAGTACTGTATTTCCCCGCTGGGAGCAGCGTGGGCTTCCTACTAGCCAATAGCTTGCGAGCAGCCGAGGTGGACACTTTCTCTTTGACCCGAATTTCTTGGATACAGCGTTCTTCCTTATAGACCGGACAGTCGAGGGAGGATACTGCATGGTCACCCTGACAGTTCACACAATGAGGAGACGGAGGTGGACAGTCACCCTCATGGGCATCCCTGCCACAAGTGACACATTTAGCCGCATTGGAACAAGACTGTCGAGTGTGATTGAAACGCTGACACTGGTAGCAGCGCGTAGGTGTCGGGACATAGGGGCGAACAGAATTAACCTCGTAGCCCGCCTTGATGCGCGATGGCAGCTTAACACTATCAAAGGTCAAGAAAAGTGTCTGGGTCGGTACAAGGTCATTGTTGACCTTTTTCATGACCCTATGAACAGCCGTCACGCCCTGCTCAGCGAGGAAAGATTGAATCTCCTCGTCAGTCAATCCATCGAGGGATCTAGTATAGACCACACCACGAGACGAATTCAAAGTTCGGTGAGCCTCCACCCGGACAGGGAACGTGTACAGGAGTGTGGCTCGAAGCAGTTTCTGTGCCTGAAAGGCGCTCTCAGTTTCTAGTAACAAGGTACCATTACGCAACGTCGTACAAGACTTAACAGTACCGGCTATGGCATCTACGCCCTTCTGGATAACTAAAGGGTTGACAGAGGAAAAATCCTTTCCGTCCTCAGATCGAGAAATGACTAGGAACTGTGGGGTAGGTGGTCGTACTTTTGTCACTGGGGGCTGGTCATGTTTCCGTTTGTGGGCAGAAGTCGAGAGAGAAGAAGAGAAATCCATTGCGGAGGAATACCCCATGATTGCCAGCGTCTCCGATGGCGCGCTCCTTCCTTATGGGGACCCTCTCAGAGGGCACTCCCGCCTTAGGTGAATGTTTACACCTCAGGTCACACCTCCCGAGAAACAGACGGAGGGACCAATCGGCATGGTCAGAAGGTATCAGCTCAGGCAATCACCCCTCTCTGAGCCTGGCCTTTACCAGGGGGTACGTGCGTGCCTTATTTGTCTACCCAGGGCGGGGAATTACGCGTTACCCCGTCACCGGCTACGCGTGCGAACGCGTGGGTCGTCCTTCAGGCGCGCACAGGGAGGAAGGAAGAAGAGGAAAGGAAGAGAGAGAGGACAGACTGACTTAAACGCCGAAGCGGAGACCAGAGAAGGCAAGGAGAAGAAGGCAAGGAGAAGAAGGCAAGGAGAAGAAGGCAAGGAGAAGAAGGCAAGGAGAGAAGAAGGCAAGGGAAAGAGTAAGGAAGACAGTGAGATGGAGAAGAACAAAGAAAGGAACCAACCAAAGAAGGAAGAAACGAGAAGTGAAAAACCAAAAAGACCACAAATATAGGTCGTGGGACCGTCCGTCTCCGGACGCAGGCACTAACTACCCCCTTGAGGGGCATGGACTCCTTTTAGTCGCCTCTTACGACAGGCAGGAAGACCTCGGGCCTATTCTAACCCCCGGACCCGCAGGGGGGACATGTATTTCATGCACGGTGGAACACCTTCTCATTTTAGTGTTAATGTTCGTCAGCTTCTAAATAACAGTTTCAGTGGAAGATGGATAGGTAGAGAGAGACCAATTGCCAATCCTCCACGCTCGCCGGACCTAAACCCAATGGACTTTTATTTAAGGGGCATTTGAAAGGTCTTGTGTGTGGAACCCCAGTACAATATGCTCGTCCACCCGCTTAGCTGGGTGGTGACGTGCTCGCCTCCCATGCAAGCGGGCACGGGAGCGGTTCCCTGTCGGGTTGGAGATTTTCTCCACTCGGGGACTGGGTGTTGTGTTTTCCTCATTTCATCCTCATGACCGGCGCTCAAGTCACCGAATGTGGCGTCGAATGAAATAAGACTTGCACTTGGCGGCCGAACTTCCCCGAATAGCGGCCTCTCGGCCAACGATGCGCGCCCGTGTTATGGAAGGCTGCGAAGCCATACACAATACTCCAGGGATACATCAGCGCATCGGAGATTCACTAAAATGGCGGGTTGGTGCATGTATCAATTCCCACGATGGACAGATTGAACATCTGCTGTGAGAAAAAGGGTGCATGTGATATGCTGATACATTCTGTTCGTGCGTGTTTCCCATGATTAATGAGTTAGAGGAAATGAGCTGTAGCAGGGAAACAAAGCGTTTCCAAACCTATGTTCGTATAACATAATTTCTTCGCCTACGTGCGAGGAATGTGTCTTGCAATTTGTGCCATACATTTTTGTTACACCCTGTATAACTATGGAAAGAGGCTTTACTGTATTATTACTTTTCTACTCATTTCCACGAAATGAAAAATTTTCCTTATAATCTAATTCACAGTTAAGGAGAAATTTTGATTCAAATAAACAACAAAAGAAAAAAGAATTTGCCACATAAAACGAATTAGTTTCGTCAGTCAGTTTCTTCGATTTTCCAGGAGAATTGTTATGCAGCGACACAGTCTCGACAGCCAATACTGACAGGGATTTTTACCGGCTGGTAGGACTGGTACGGGCTGTACTCAGCATCGTGAGGCCAACTGAGGAGATACTCGACGAATTAGTAGCGGTTCCAAGGCCAAGAAACGCGACAACGATCAGGAGAGCGATGTGCTGACCACGCGGCCCCCCATACCACATGTGATGACGCCATTGGTAGAGGATGAGAGGGTGACTGGTGAGACCTGACTGGCACGTCTAGGGTCAGAACGCGGAACTTTCCCTGCCTCTCTTCTGATTATCTCAAGTGGTCATCACTGGTTGCATGCCAGGTATTTCGATATTCAGCAGAATACCTATTGGGATTACTTTACTGCGTGTAACGTACTTTTACACGCAAAATTCACTGGTAGCCACTTTTATAGGCCACAATATATCACAAACATCTATCAGACCTACAATATCTTCGGCTGTTAGCGTGGATGGTGCAGTTGCATGGTAATTGGTCAAATGTGTGTGAAGTCCTATGGGATTTAACTGCGAACGTTATCAACCCTAAACTTACACACTACTTAACCGAAATTGTCCTAAAGACAAACACACACACCCATGGCCGAGGGAGGACTCGAACCTCCGCCGGGACCAGCCGCACAGTCCATGACTGCAGCGCCCTAGACCGCTCGGCTAATCCCGCGCGGCTGCATGGTAATTAATGATATTATTAGTCACTAGGTGCAGCTGAAAAACATCGTTCAGTAATGTAGAACACTGAATTTCATCTAGTGGGTATTACTTGAATTAGTTGGAAATATGGTCCTTTTCATAGCTTATAACTTGCTATCATACTTCGTTTAAACCACACTACAATTTTTTTTTCACAGCGCTAATCAAATCATTCAGCCTGTCAGTCTTTTCAGCAGATGTGTATGCCATCCAATTAAACATGTGGGCAAAAGACGCTGTTCGAATTTTTCTTCCAAATGCTATTTCTACTCCTTTAACCACTGCACTGGTGTCGTGAGACATTACAGAAAGATATTGTCTTAAATGACAAAACATTACCTACAGCACTAACAAGTAGCCGCTTATTGCCAACATCAAAGGTCGATATTTGGCTTCAACATCAATGTTACGATGTTGCAAATGCTTCGGTATCTATATTGAAGTATCGATGTTTAAACTCCCAACTGTGATGACATAACTACGTAGGCTTCTGCTGGTGAGGCCATGATGATTAAAATTCTTCTGTGTATTATGCCGCATCACTGTATAAAATGGGGTGAGCCCATCTAATTTAGTGATATTACGGACTGTGAACGAAATAGCAAAACAAATATTCAATTTAGAATTCTTATATTTGAGATTAAGAGACCAATACATAGCTCTATTAACCCACAATAAAGAACATTTAAGAAATGAAAAACTGTTGAAATTATAAAATATTTTAAACACAGTGACCATGCTACCCAATTTCGTTACAGCATACCTAATTCTGTGACACTACATATGTAACGTCGTGATAATGTGCTTAATTCCATGATGATTTTCTTTTGCATTTTTGAAGTTCACTTAACGCCCTTTTCATTCATTCTCAGATTCGGTATCGCTGTCACTAACATTTGTACAAATATTACACGTAAATATTATAGCATCAGGTGAATGGATGGACTGTCAACTTCCATGGGACCATCGTAGAAAATGAACACTGAATCCAAGCACTTTTATTCTTTCCACAGCTGTGGCTCTCTTTACAAGTGACGCAAATTTCATCATTTATTGTGTTCTTGACTCCAGTTCTCCGTTAGACGCTGATTTCGCTGTGTTACAACAGTCAATGAATTATTCTGTTAACGTTCAGACCGAACCTATTTCCTTAATTTTTTGTTATGAAATTGACTAAATTAATTGGCAGTTCACTCGTAAGGGAAAGTGGTCCACCCATTTTGCCAATGGTCACATAGTCTTTGTCACCATTACTGCGTTCTACATAGTGCTTTAAATTACTCCATGGAATGGAGAAACGATTAGCAGCTTTGTATTTTCACCATTTCTTTGCCAAAACGTTCTGTAGTGCTTCATGAAGGTCATCAGTTGAATAGGATGATCTTCTCTCGCTCACATAACTTATTTTTGGCTTCTCCTTCTTCGCACATTTGCTTACAGATGGAGCCATTGTTACTGAAATGGACACAAACCTTAAGAGTTGCTGTCTTTTTCCTAATCGAATAATTCAGTCATAAGGCATTTAATTCCAACTGTGAAGACTAAGATTATGTCGGAAGTTCCATGCGGCTTTTCGCGGATGATGCTGTAGTATACAGAGAAGTTGCAGCATTAGAAAATTGTAGCGAAATGCAGGAGGATCTGCAGCGGATAGGCACTTGGTGCAGGGAGTGGCAACTGCCCCTTAACATAGACAAATGTAATGTATTGCGAATACATAGAAAGAAGGATCCTTTATTGTATGATTATATGATAGCGGAACAAACACTGGTGGCAGTTACTTCTGTAAAATATCTGGGAGTATGCGTGCGGAACGATTTGAAGTGGAATGATCACATAAAATTAATTGTTGGTAAGGCGGGTACCAGGTTGAGATTCATTGGGAGAGTGCTTAGAAAATGTAGTCCATCAACAAAGGAGGTGGCTTACAAAACACTCGTTCGACCTATACTTGAGTATTGCTCATCAGTGTGGGATCCGTACCAGATCGGTCTGACGGAGGAGATAGAGAAGATCCAAAGAAGAGCGGCGCGTTTCGTCACAGGGTTATTTGGTAACCGTGATAGCGTTACGGAGATGTTTAATAAACTCAAGTGGCAGACTCTGCAAGAGAGGCGCTCTGCATCGCGGTGTAGCTTGCTCGCCAGGTTTCGAGAGGGTGCGTTTCTGGATGAGGTATCGAATATATTGCTTCCCCCTACTTATACCTCCCGAGGAGATCACGAATGTAAAATTAGAGAGATTAGAGCGCGCACGGAGGCTTTCAGACAGTCGTTCTTCCCGCGAACCATACGCGACTGGAACAGGAAAGGGAGGTAATGACAGTGGCACGTAAAGTGCCCTCCGCCACACACCGTTAGGTGGCTTACGGAGTATAAATGTAGATGTAGATAATACAACTCCATATAAGCGTCTGACTAATTGCTTTAACAACTCACCATAATGAAACTCTATTAAAGGATCAGTGCAGCAAATGATGTATTTCCCTCCACACAGCAAACAAAAAACTCTCTGCTCCACACACAGCATTCATACCCGACAAGAAGTCTTTCCTCTATGAAGACAAATGGTTGAAATGGCTCTCAGCACTATGGGACTTAACATCTGTGGTCATCAGTCCCATAGAACTTAGAAATACTTAAACCTAACTAACCTAAGGACATCACACACATCCATGACAAAGGCAGGATTCGAACCTGTGACCGTAGCGGTCTCGCGGTTCCAGACTGAAGCGCCTAGAACCGCACGGCCACTCCGGCCGGCTGTATGAAGACATTCCTGCCAGTTGTTGAGGATGGTTGGAACTATGTGTAGAAGGCCAACCTTACGTAAGGACAGAGAATGCCTCTGCTATCACAAAATAAAGTATGTCAAGTATTCAGGTAGATTTACCCTACTTTAGTTATAGGTATGTCCTGAGGAATAACGTCGTGCGAGTGATAGGTTTTATAGTTTATACTGAAAGTATTTTATATAACGACGCGGAACAACAAACACCCATAAGAATTTTCATCATAATTCCAACATTGATATTTTCTAAATACAGCTGTTCTTCGAAAATCCCCAATGGCAAACGATCGTTACCACGAATGCGAAAAAAAATTGTTTAAGTTTTCTGTGTTATCTGTTGCACAATACAATTCACAGAACGTTTGGTGCAGGCTGTCCACTGAGCGTCGTTCAGTAACACTCACACGTCGTACAAAAAAACTGCGAAATTATGTAAAAGTAGGTGTGTGGTGAGTTCAGGGAAGGAAGAAGAGCGTAATGAAGCGAGAGGCAGACGGCGCAGTAACGAGCGAGAGCGGTGTGCCGTATCGCCGCTGATCTCACGCTCAGCGGAGGGCATGGCCCTGCGATCGATGCTCCCCTAAGATACGCGTGCCCATAGCGGCCTAACAAAGCCAAGGCGCCACCTGGCTCTGCCCTTCTCTTTCCGCGACGCACCCCCGCGTCAGCGCGCAGTCTATCGAGCCCCACCTCCCCGCCCCCTCCCAGATCTGCCGTGATTACAACCACCCCGCGTGTAGCCTGCCGTACTGCTGCGAATAATATACCTAATGGAAAATATCGCCTCCTTTCGCTAATGCTACCGGCATGGTAGTCATCGACAAATAAGGGATATAGCATCACGTTATTAATGAAACGCGTACCCTGCATTGATCTTCACCAGCACCACCTCAAAATTCTTCTATAATTATTAAAAAAAAATATTTCTTCTGTTAAGCAACGATGTTCGGTTTTCTGTAAGAGAGGATTACATCCTGGTAAAATATCTCCAAGTAGTCAGACACATTAGGTAGGCTAAAATCACACGACCTGTTATGCTGTCACCATAGTACTTACACAGGCTTTGTCAAAAACGAGTTTTCTACACTTCTGTCGTTTCAAACGCAGGTCTTCATGAAGTCATGGTTTACTATTCTTAAAGTTAATGATACGTTATTGTGACTTAGGTACGAGGTAGATTCCATACACACTTCCAGAATGAGATTTTCACTCTGCAGCGGAGTGTGCGCTGATATGAAACTTCAAAATGGTTCAAAGGGTTCTGAGCACTATGGGACTTAACTGCTGTGGTCATCAGTCCCCTAGAACTTAGAACTACTTAAACCTAAGTAATCTAAGGACATTACACACATCCATGCCGGAGGCAGGATTCGAACCTGCGACAGTAGCGGTCACGCTGTTCCAGACTATAGCGCCTAGAACCGTACGGCCACTCCGGCCGGCGATATGAAACTTCCTGGCATATTAAAACTGTGTGCCGGACCGAGACTCGAACTCGGGACCTTTGCCGGGTTCGAGTCACGGTCCGGCACACAGTTTTAATCTGCCACGAAGTTCCATACACACTTATTTCCCTCATTCACTCTAGTTCACATGAATATGGCCCGTATTCCCTGTGATGGAGTTGAAGTATTTCTAACCATATTAGTTATAGCGTCGTGTACCATTGTGAAGTGTTGTTGAGTGGTACTATCTTTTCGACTGCAGAATGAAACAGATAAAAGTATGTCTCATACACGAAGAAAATGTAGGTATTTCTCATAATTCTATCATCATTGTTGAATTTGTCTTAATTTTCAGTGTTATGTGTCGTATTTTAATTGAAGTTTAAAATGCTACTGAGAATCAATGCCACACGTGATCGTAATCCTTTTTTCTCTTTGTTTCTAACTTCTTAATTAATTACTATTTTAAGCGTCTTTCTCCTTGTGAGTCATAAACTAAAGACCGCATAGAATGTTGTTTGTAGACTAACCAGCAAACTCTGTTTCAACTAGAAATTAGCTATGGCGTTAGAGTTTGGTTAAAAACGAACTGCTATGGAAATGGCATTACATTGTATGCATGTTTTGGCAACAGAGCACGAAGCACAGCTTTACTGCACACTAGTAACTGCGTATGTGACAATAGTGATGTAAATGAAGAGTATTACGTGGCCGTTAAGTGCATCGCTGGCGGATTAGAAACGAGCATTTAGCGACCATCATGTGTAATAAATAGTGATTTGCTATTGCCCATCATTAGCGGGTTCTTTCCCGTAAGAACAAAAGCCAAGGAAAAAGAAGATACAAGATATAAATACCACTAAATTTTAAGATCATTAGAGACGCAGGTAAACAACACAATTTTTAACATAAACATTATCGAATCAGTGTATATTATTCTCAATACAAATCAGCTTTGAAATTCAAGTAATCCGAAGAAAGTAATAATAGAGTCCAATCAATGCCGGTGTAAAAGCTATACACGTAAGCAGTGGAAGAATTCAAAGAGTTTTCGTAGTTAATCCCTATCTTACATTATATTTTACAGAACAAGAGTGGATGTGAATATTGGCCGTGGAATGTAAAGACGTGCGTCGACATTAGTCTTAAGTCGTTCTGGTAATCCACTTGAAAATCAGGATTGCTGAAGGTGGCTTAGAAATTCGATCCTGTCGAGTACGAGTCTTGTTGCTCTACTACCGTGTCTTCAGTTGCTCGGAGGGAACATGTCACATCGTCAGAAAACTCGAGTCATGTTTCTGTGAAATACGAGTTCACCAATACTCGGCTGAGTCTGTGTATATGCGACACAGACGAGATTAAATGCAGAGAGTGAACATAGTGTTCCAGAATGTACATAACTTGGACTATTAATGAAACCTCGTTTTACTTTCTCTACTTTTCACAACTAATTTTGAATTGAGTTACACTGAATCGCAAAAGAAACTGGTATAGACATGCGTATTCAAATACAGAGATATGTAAACAGGCAGAATACGTCACCGCGGTCGGCAACGTCTATACAGGGTGTTACAAAAAGGTACGGCCAAACTTTCAGGAAACATTCCTCACACACAAAGAAAGAAAATGTGTTATGTGGACATGTGTCCGGAAACGCTTACTTTCCATGTCAGAGCTCATTTTATTACTTATCTTCAAATCACATTAATCATGGAATGGAAACACACAGCAACAGAACATACCAGTGTGACTTCAAACACTTTGTTACAGGAAATGTTCAAAATGTCCTCCGTTAGTGAGGATACATGCATCCACCCTCCATCGCATGGAATCCCTGATGCCCTGATGCAGCCCTGGAGAATGGCGTATTGTATCACAGCCGTCCACAATACGAGCACGAAGAGTCTCTACATTTGGTACCGTGGTTGCGTAGACAAGAGCTTTCAAATGCCCCCATAAATGAAAGTCAAGAGGGTTGAGGTCAGGAGAGCGTGGAGGCCATGGAATTGGTCGGCCTCTACCAATCCATCGGTCACCGAATCTGTTGTTGAGAAGCGTACGAACATTTCGACGGAAATGTGCAGGAGCTCCATCGTGCATGAACCACATGTTGTGTCGTACTTGTAAAGGCACATGTTCTAGCAGCACAGGTAGAGTATCCCGTATGAAATCATGATAACGTACTCCATTGAGCGTAGGTGGAAGAACATGGGGCCCAATCAAGACATCACCAACACTGCCTGCCCAAACGTTCACAGAAAATCTGTGTTGATGACGTGATTGCACAATTGCGTGCGGATTCTCGTCAGCCCACACATGTTGATTGTGAAAATTTACAATTTGATCACGTTGGAATGAAGCCGCACCCGTAAAGAGAACATTTGCACTGAAATGAGGATTGACACATTGTTGTATGAACCATTCGCAGAAGTGTACCTGTGGAGGCCAATCAGCTGCTGACAGTGCCTGCACACGCTGTACATGGTACGGAAACAACTGGTTCTCCCTTAGCACTCTCCATACAGTGACGTGGTCAACGTTCCTTGAACAGCAGCAACTTCTGCACGAAGAATTGCCTCGTCCATTGCAGGTGTTCTCGTCGTTCTAGGTCTTCCCCAGTCGCGAGTCATAGGCTGGAATGTTCCGTGCTCCCTAAGACGCCGATCAATTGCTTCGAACGTCTTCCTGTCGGGACACCTTCGTTCTGGAAATCTGTCTCGATACAAACGTACCGCGCCACGGCTATTGCCCCGTGCTAATCCATACATCAAATGGGCATCTGCCAACTCCGCATTTGTAAACATTGCACGGACTGCAAAACCACGTTCGTGATGAACACTAACCTGTTGATGCTACGTACTTATGTGCTTGATGCTAGTACTGTAGAGCAATGAGTCACACGTCAACACAAGCACCGAAGTCAACATTACCTTCCTTCAATTGGGCCAACTGGCTGTGAATCGAGGAAGTACAGCACATACTGACGAAACTAAAATGAGCTCTAACATGGAAAGTAAGCGTTTCCGGACACATGTCCACATAACATCTTTTCTTTATTTGTGTGTGAGGAATGTTTCCTGAAAGTTTGGCCGTACCTTTTTGTAACACCCTGTATATGACAGTAAGTGTCTGGCGCAGTTGTTAGATGGATTACTGCTGCTACAATGGCAGGTTATCAAGATTCAAGTGGGTTTGAACTTGGTGTTATAGTTGGCGCAGGAGTGGTGGGACACAGCATCTCCGAGGTAGTGTTGAAGTGGGTTTTTCCCGTACAACCACTTCACGAGTACTATGAATATCAAAAATCCGGCAAAACATCAAATCTGCCGGAAAAAGATCCTGCAAGAACGGAACCAACGACGACTGAAGAGAATCGTTCAATGTGACAGAAGTGCAGCCCTTCCGCAAATTACTGCAGATTTCGATGCTGGGTTTGTGAACGATTCAACGAAACATAATCGATATGGGCTTTAGGAGCCAAAGGCCCACCCGTGTACCATTGATAACTGCACGACACAAAGCTTTGCGCCACGCCTGGTAAGACGACTCTTGTTTCAAATTGTATCGAGCGGATGGACGTATACGGGTATCGAGAAAACCTTATGAATCCATGGACGCTGCATGTCAGCAGGGGACTGTTCAAGCTGGTGGAGGCTCTGTAACGGTGTGGGGCGTGTGCAGTTGGAGTGGTATGGGATCCTGATACGTCCAGATACGACTCTGGCAGGTGACACGTACGTAAGCCTCCTGTCTGATTACCTGCATCCATTCATGTCCACTGCGCATTGCGACGGACATGGTCAATCCCAGCAGGGCGATGCGACACCCCACACGTCCAGAATTGCTACAGAGTGGCTCCAGGAGCACTCTTCTGAGTTTAAACACTTCCGCTGGCCACAAAACTCCCCAGACATGAACGTTACTGAGCATATCTGAGATGCCTTGCAACGTGCTGTTCAGAAGAGATCTCCATCCCCTCGTACTGTTACACATTTACGGACAGCCCTGTAGTATTTATGGTGTCAGTTGCCTCCAGCACTACTTTCAGACATTACGCGAGTCCATGCCATGTCGTGTTGCGACACGTCTGCGTGCTCGCGGAGGTCCTATACGGTTTTAGGCAGCTGTGGCTCTTCAGTGTATTATCCACTATCTACGTGCACTACGTCGCCCCCCTACCTGCCTCAGCTTTACTGACGAGCATTCTCTCTGGCAGTATGGCGTATTCTTTTGGAATGTAAATAAGACTGTCCTCCAGTGCCGTAAACTGAAAGCCAATCTTATTTTTGAACAGGCATTCTTAAATGTGGAAGGAACTGCTTATCGCAGATGCTTATTCTCACCCAGCACGAAGACAATGACTTCGAGATACGAAGTACACTGAAGTACTTCTCAAACTCTTGAAACTATCTCACAGAATAGTTATTGTGTTTGTTCTGTTTCAGAGTAATGTTAGCCAGTGGATAGATAAATGTGATGATCTGCCCCAACGTAAAGGCTATCACCGATCTCATTCAAAACCCTCACTAACGGCTATCTGAGGCTTTCCCACTCCAGAAGTTTCACTAATGCTGACGACCTGTTTTTAACAATGCATTGAAAAACACGAATACTATTCACAGATGCTCTTATCAACTGGGGATCTACGACTTCGTTTTTGATACCCGAAACAAAGGAACTAACAGACAGCTGTACGTAATGAGGAAGGATACAAGGTGCGCCTTTGAGCACTTCTCCACTCTGAAATCTAGGTGTCATCTGGGAGTGGGTGTTAATTTTAAAAAAAAGGGAAAGCATTTTTTTAAATTACCACAGTATTTATACCTGAGGAGAAAGAAGGAAGGCCAGAGTTTCACGTCCCTTTCACATCGAGGCCATTAGACTCGGATCTCAAACTCGGAATGTCTCAAGGATGGAGGATAAAATGGCCGTGCTCTTTCAAAGGAACCATCCTGACATTTCCCTGGAGAGGTTTATGAAAACCATGGAAACCCTAAATCTCTAGGAGCAGACTCTGATTTGTACCTCTGTTCTCCAGAATGCAAGACCAGTGTGCTAACCACTGCGCCACCTCGTACTGTACTATAGTAGAGGTCGGCTAAGAATGAAGTAGCTCTCCCCGAAAACTCTTCTCCAGGAAATGGGTAACGTATACAATTGCTCTCCGATGTTCTGCGGCAGGATATTCAAGGTTTGTGAGATTCATTTCCCCATTGCAAACGAGTTCACCGAGCAAAAAGTAAATAAATAAATAAATAATGTAAAAATAAAGGGGAAATATGGGGGAATGGTACATGAATGGTAGATTTCACTAAGATGCGCATTTACCACCATTCAGGAAGATTAGAATTGTCTCCATGTCTCCACTGCGCTGGAGAACGCCGGCAGTGAAATGCTGAGCCTTGTGGCAATCCTACTCTTTCGCAGAGTGGATCACCGTACGAGCTAGAACGGACAAGTTGAAATACAATGAAAAGCTTGTGAAGTGGTGCTGATAAACCCGACTACAACTTAGAACTGAGATAACTTGCAAGCCCAATCTGGCGACTGTGACTGGGAGGACCTACATCCTGCCTTACGTATTAGTATCAGCTATGCCCCGTTCGTTGCCCACTTCCACAGTAAGGCGCTCTGTGATACATGCAGTTCTTATGATCTGTCAGTGGGTAACTTTACATGTTGTAAACATAACAGGCGATAAGAATTATCACGGACACAGAGGGAAAAGCAAGCCTGAAAGTATTTGTGGACTATCAGTTGTACAATCTAGGAGAGTTGCATCTATTGGCATGAAAGTAAAGGTTTGCCAGCAATTTCTGCGCATAAAAATTTAGATGCTATGTGACACTTCACGTACGCTACAGTAGACTGACGTGTAAAAGAGCGTCTTTGGAATAAATTCACCTTATTTCTCGGAGGTAGCAGCCGACTACCTTCTCAGCATTATGGATGTTCAGAAGGACTGTCGCGACGTGCTCGCGTGCAGCACGCAATCGGAGGATGGCTCGGTGAACTGTCCTCATAACCGAGCGACCTGTTAACGCCCCAGCCACCTCTGCGGTAGACAGTGCTCGTTTTCTAAACGTACGTTTGGGGGTACTCTCACATTAGACGTAATACACCGACAGTTACTGAAGTTTTCAGTGTATCTGATTATTTATTTATCCGATATTGCAGTGCTCGTGTTGTTAAGAAGCTGCATGCATGTCCGAAGGAAATTTGCTGCGTTCTTCTTAACAACACAGGCACTTCAGTGTGGTATTTATCCGCCGATACCCGGCAGCGGCTTTCAATGAAAATGTCCTCCCCTGTACGGGAATTACGTGATATGCATACGAGCGTACGAGTACAGGTTGTGAAGCACGAACAGCGGCATGTCAAAGTTTGTGTCTGGCCGTTGGTCGTGCACGGATAGCCAAAGTGGTTAAGGCGGCCGCTCGCGCATACCACGAAATTCGGATTGGCGTCCCGGTCTGGCACAAATTTTCGTCGTCGTACTCCCTTATACAGTTGATGGTTGTTCGTATTCGCAACACAAGCTTACTCTGAAACGTAGTTTTAAATTTTTACCCATTTTCTAACTGTTCAGAAAGGTATTAAAATTTTTGACAAGGTTAGGATAATGCTGAAATTGAGACGTTTATTATTTCCAAAATATAGTCCAGAGTACCTTCATTATATTCTATATACTCTGCAAGGGAGATGTCTATGAGAGCAAGTTTATTGCCTGTTCTTTCATCAGCTCAGTTTTAAAAACGAATTAAGCTCTTGGACTAGACACAACTGGTTACGCGACGTTAGCAACTGTGGTTCAAATGGCTCTGAGCACTATGGGACTTAGCTTCTGAGGTCATCAGTCCCGTAGAACTTAGAACTACTTAAACCTAACTAACCTAAGGACATCACTCAGATCCATGCACGAGGGAGGATTCGAACCTGCGACCATAGCGGTTGCGCGGTTCCAGACTGTAGCGCCTAGAACCGCTCGGCCACTGCGGCCGGCCGCGCTATTGTGGTGTTATCCTCTATCTATTGAACATTGGACGTGGAGGATCGTGTTGTCAGTGCTTCATCCTTGACGCAGAATTATCCAAACCGCGATCCCTTAATCTTCCGAAAAGCGTGTCCCTTCTCCCCTCCATGCTGGATGCATACTATTCCAGTCCTTGTAACAAGGAAAAATTTTAGCCTATACTGACACAAATTGTACAGCTATGGAGGTGGACCCAGCTATGGGGATGGACCGATTTTTGGATGCTACAAGTTGTCATTAAGTTTGGCTTCTAGACTTGTAACCCTGTCTTCGTTCCTTGTTATCTCTGTGGTTCCCTAATGGAGTTAAGTAGGAACAGTGAAGCCTTAATGACACATAATACATTAGTTGCCGTTATTTAGCATACAACATACAAACGTGAGGAATGTAATCCACATCTAACGTGCTCCGTTAGTCATGCTACTATTGTCTGGCTGTTTACGTTCAACCCTCGATACACACGCACATAAAAAGCAGAAAGCAGTCATAAAATAAAAACATAATAAAGATATTCGGACATTAAATACACCTGACTCTGTTTCGCTTCTCCGTGCTATCGACCGTTCACCGGGGTGCTCCTTTTTTTTATAATGGCAACACTGGCCATACCTGCTTCAAGTCACAATAACTGCCTTTCCACGCACTGGCTAGTTCTGTAAACAGGTTTAAGACTCCAACTGACTGCAGTCAGCCATTATCAGCTCCATAGTATTTCAAAGTGTTACAGGGGACACGAAGAGATAACATACCAACAGCATATATACAAACTGCTCATACACTGTATAAAGTATTCTGCTAACGGCGAAATAGATCCATAAATCCTTGGAAGAGAGTGTTACCGCTCTCTCCCATTTGCATATTAAGCGCATTATCTAATTTATCTCGTTGAATCGCTATTTAGAGCTCTTCAAGAAGGTCAGCCGTTATTCCTTTCTCCGCTACGTACACCACTTCTAATTCCTCTTTATCCCCTGTTGACCTGTCTCTTGTAAGAGTAATCAGAAACAGTCTGGAAAGCGTGGAAGGGTGCTGCAGGGTAGGTTGAACTGAGAAATAATTGTGAAGAAAAAAATTCGATATTTTGTACCGTTCCCGATTTAATAGCATTAAAGTTAGCCAGTCAGGCTATTTCGAGAGCAAATTCAAGCAGGTGAGCATTTCGGTAACTGGTAATTCACAGACCCACAGATGTATGTGAACTACCGCATTGAAGCGCTTGTCAGTGCATGAATTAGAGTGCGCAGCGACGTCATTGGCTCACTTCAGTGCTAATTAAATCCATGAAATGTATTTGCAGCTTCGTGAACTTTTTATTGTGATCATAATTTAGGTGCAGTGGGTCTTACATTATGGCAGTCGTTCATCGCAGGATCCACAGAACGAAGCACATATGCTTTCGCAGCTTCTTTTTGACGTTCACCAGTTAAGTCTTAGGTATTTCAGTAGTGCCGTTTTCATGAAAAAATTCTAGCAATTTTGTGGTTTATTCCTCTTTTCTGACAGTGAGGATAGAATGTCGTTTATTTGCCTCGGTAGCAATTGCTTTAGCATCCATTAAAGGTGCATATATTGAAACGTCCCCTTTGAACAATTATACAAGACTGTGCTTAAACTGACACACAATATTTTGTTAGCGCAACGCAATCTGACTTTCAAAATTACCTACTAAAGAATGGCCCTGACAAACATTAAACTATACCTTTCACAAATCACTTACCTCACAAAAATCTTCGCTGCTCAAGCTACTGCAGTACAGCGAGCGCCACTACTGCCAGCTAAATAGAAGATTCAAACTACTGAAGGCACTAACTACTGATAGGGATAGTTAGCAAATGAAAGATATTAATAGAGAGCAAACAATGTATTTACCTTAATATCATCACAAGTCATAATATATATATCAGTTCATGACAAATTAGAAACCTCCGCCATCTCTCTCCCCACATCCACCACTGCTGGCGGCTCACCTCCAACTGCGCAACGCTACGCGCTGTTCACATCCAGCTGCCGCTGCCCAACACTACAATGGCAGACAACAATGCAAACTAGCCACAGACTGCACACAGCACAGCCAGTGATTTTCATATTGAGCGCTACGTAACGTTGCCAATAAGAAAACATAAACAGCCTACTTACATAGCGAAAACATAAACAGCCTACTTACACAGAGAAAACATAAACAGCCTACTTACATAGCCCCCATGCTCCCCACAAAAATTTTTACAAATGGTGTTGGGCACTGGCCAATACAGATTTGACAAAAATTTTTCACAATTACAGTAACAAAGATATAAAATGCACACACTTATTGATATTATGTTGGTCAAAAGCTCAAAATTTCTCACAGTCCATAAAGACAGTCCACATTGTTCATCACAGTAAAAATGCAGAGTTTTTCTCAAAGTCCAAGCAGTAAAAGAAAATGCACATAGAAGTAGTGGATTTCCATGCAGTCTTGAAGAAGTAGTGTTGACCTTCCAACGGAAAGACAGTGCTGACTCGACATGCAGACAGGTAATGGGCCACAATGGAGCAAACCCACAGCAGAGTCATTCGAAGTTTTGAAGAGTATTGGTAGGTAGGTCATCACAGAGCAGACCCACTGGAGTCCTGGTAGAGATTGTGGTATTGGTGGGCCACCAGAGGTGCAGACACACTGCAGTCCTTGTAGAAATAATGGCGTTGGTAGGTCATTGTAGATGCAGACCCACTGTAGTCCTTGTAGAGATAATGGTATTGGTGGGCCACCAGAGGTGCAGACCCACTGGAGTCCTTGTAGAGACAGCCAGCAGCCATCTGTTGCGACTGTGCAGGTGCACAATCACCCTCGAAGAGTCTTGCGGAGAATATAGCAAGTCCATAAACCACCACTTGTGCACTCACAAAGTTTTTGGAATTGTCCTTAGAACCAGCAATGCTGTTATCCAGTCCCTTGCTGAATTACCAACACACGTGCAAACACTATCAGTCCCTACTTCTCACATATTGTCCATATACTGTGACCAACAGAAACGTGTGCAGTGAAATGTAACTTACAAGTTAATAATATCATGAACTGGTGACAATTACAATTTTATAACAGAAGAATACAATAACAAAGGTACAAAATACATCATTAAAGAACATAACAATACAGATAACATTTGTAGTACAGGCTTTACAAAAGAATAGATATAGACATATACATCAGTGTTACAGGAATTATGACATGAGTACATACATAAAGGATCACAATAACTTTTGAAACATCAACTTCACACATGAGCATTGAACAGAACGGAATTAACAATATCTAACATCTTTACAAAGTAAATAACATATTATTAATGCCAATTATATTCGAGGATAACAGTATTCCTCATCATAGTGAATGTAGCTTAATATTAAAAGAGAAAAAAATTCTATGAAACTGTACACAGAGACAGGAAGAAAACAAATACACAAGGGTACACAAACATATAGTGGGATAACACAAAAGGGAAAGGACAGGGTTCATTTTCAGTGTAACATGTGGTACTGCAGTCCAACCCAAAACTTCATATATCTTTCCTCTTATTTCATCCTTTGTTTCCACCCAAAAAATTCTATCTAAGCATGCTTTCTGTATTTATATGTTCATACATTTCTTACCTCAACATTTATTTCCAAGAAAATCCTACCTAAACCTGTTTTCTCAATGCATTTCTTTACCTATTCTCCATAGTCAGTTTCTTACATAGTCTACCCCCTCTTAAGCTAACTTAAATCTACTGAGCTCAGATGCTAAACTAAGGGACGAGGCAATGCAGCAGCACATAAAACAATTAATATAAGCAGCAATGACAAGAAATACAGATTGGCAAAGCTAGCAGCAGCAAATGTAATAACTTATATCAAAACATGACATAGCTCAAGCAAAAAAGATATTACAGTAAAAACTACAATGCAGATAAGGGAAATGTATAATCACATCTTAATGTCTAAGTAATTAAAGTGGTGCACCACAAGAAGTTATTCTACCAAAAAGTTACCAATTACTTGAAAAGAAAATTATGAATGCAGTTACTAGTTCCTTCTTATTGTTCTTTCCTTTCCAAGTGCTCCTTTTTTTAAAGAATGTGGATCATAAAATAATTATTTAATAGATCTGTTGACAGAAAGTGTTCACATTAGCAAATGCATTTCATTTTATAAAAGCAATGCTGCAACACAGCTGAAAAACAGGTATCAAATGAAATAAGCAATTACGCAAACCAAAGCATAAAAAATATCATTCAATAGTCATGTGACATTTCATAAGTTAGTAGAAATTCTCTCAACTCTCGTAGAAAGACGCTTGTCGTAATCAGGTGTGCAGATGTAAAAATATTTCCGAGGATAATGGCCTCCCCTTTTTTTTTGTTCTACCTGTGCCGCTGAAAAGGGCTCGCAATAATGGCTTTTTCTCCAGGCGTCTGACACAGCTGGGTACCCGCGACGCATTACGTGCAGGTGGTCACTTAACTTTCTTACGGAAATATTTACGACAGCAGTTTCCGCTACCGTGGCAGTCATATAAAAATATTTCACAGGTCAAGAATTAGCGTTGCAAATCTGTAGAAACAGAATGCTATTGATATAACAGTGTCCAAAAAAATTTTCGTCTGCATTGTAATACATTCACGAATATACACACACATTTCATAACTCTTAAAGTACGTTTCTTGGTTTCCAACATCCTTTTCATAAATCAGAGTCCCTAACCCCTACTCCTTATTCCTTACCTTATTACACATGTACATATCCATCGACACTCGTCAATATTTCGTCATTATAAATATGAAGCATAATCAAATAACTCATATAGTAGCCTCAGCCTATTAATCGTAAACATACCTCAGCAGCATAATACACATCGTCGTCGTAAAAATAACATCATAACACCTCAGTCAAATCTCAAAATCGTCGTAGCTTCCTCCAATAATTAAAAAAAATTCTCTGCTCATGTCAAAAGTGTCATCTGCCTCAAACGTACTTTAAAAATCATGATCTCATACCAAATACATCATTCAAAGCTCTCATAGTATCACAATGATTCCGAAAAAATATGAACAGTTCACAAAGTACAGACAAAATACAATTTCATAAGTGTGAAGTTATCCAACTGTGTAATTGCGTAAACATGTGTCACTGATGTAGTAAAAAAATGTTTATCTCTCAGTTAAATGATCAGATAGCTGTGTAATTCTGTGTTTTAGAGAAATATGGTACCGATGTGTAAAGTTGTATAAGCAAATACCATATTAGCTAGGGCTCCTTGTGCTTGCCAAACACATGGTACACAAAGTAAGCGTGTACCCCCCTGAGGATTGATGTAATTATACCCTCAGGTGTTACAGATTACACCAATGGAATGAAATATATCACGGAAAACTTTCTTTGTAATTCAAAAATCTTTAAAAATAAATGTTTTAAGTATAAAATTGATCACTGAAATGCGTGTCCTGTAGCGCTAAATGTGCATCTTGTTGTGAGATAATCTCTGTGGAAGTGTCGTAGTTATTTTCCTCCGAAAGCTAAGTTCTGCAGAAGCCAATGTACTTACCTCATGATAAACAAAAGTGAAATGCTTTGCGTATAGATATCGTAGTTATTATGCTTATTGGCGTGATGAAGAAAGTACTGTACAGTAACGTATCGTTGTGCCACGAAAAAGGCTGTCTCATTGTTGCTATACCACAAAAGTTACTACTAAAACATGTTTTTCTTTCCAGAAGAATTCAGAAAACTGTGCAGATATAAAACAGATACACCGCAAAAGCAACATTGTAAATTGTCACTCATTAGTAGCGTCGTGATAAAACCGTGTAGTTGTCACTTAAACTAACCACTGTGTCGTCTGGTATCTCACAGAAAGTACATTAAACCCAGAATGTATTTTCAAGTAAACCAAAATGTTGCATTAAAATCTCATTAGCAGTACTGGTATAGGTTCTTAGTATGTAAGCCTGATAGTCGTTACGTAATCGTGCAACTAACAAGCAAGAATGTACAAATACAATAACACTGTGACGTCTGTTCACTATAACAATGCAATCGTAATTCCTGTTTAAAAATGTTCCCTAGGTTCTAGACTGGATATTTAACTTCAAACATTGTTGCATGTTAACAGTTTCTTAAGTCTGACAAAGCATACTAGTAATGTGAAGTGAAAAGTTTTATGGCAAAGACAAAGTTAAAAAGCAGATTATCTTTCAATAAACGGTTTTACATGTGAAATGTGGTGTAAACCTTTACTCTTCCTAGTACGCAGAGTTTCAACTTCAACGCAATTATCATGTGGTATACGTCGGATTCTGTAAGGTCCATTGTAAACTAGAAAGAATTTGTGACTCAAGTGTTTCTTCTTATGTGACAATGAATGAGCTTTAATGAGAACTTTCTGACCAATATACAATTTCTTTGTATTTGCTTTACCGTGTAGGTTTCTCCTTTTGTCTGCTGCAGATTTTATATTTTTAAGAGCCAAATCAATTATGTCTTTGTGTCGAAGTTTACGTGTATTTGGGAAAGGTACAAGCTCTCTGATTCTGTTCGGTGGTTCTTCATTCTTTAGTACAAGAGTAGGTGGTAAAGCAGTGGAATCATGAGGCATTTCATTCAGCACATTTTGAAATAAGTGTAAATATCTGTCCCAATGCTGATGTTTTCTGTGACAATAAAGTCTGCAAAGCTTATTGATTTCTTTCATAATCCGTTCAGACGGGTTACAATGTGGTGAGTACAATGAAATAAAAACAGGTTTGATTTTATGGTTGCGAAGCATGCGTGACCAAACAGCAGATCTGAATTGCGGTCCGTTATCTGAAATGACTTTACTAACGTGTCCAACTTCACGTAAGAAATTTTTAACAAAGGCGTTGGATACAGACCGTCCAGTGGCTTTACGTAACGGTGTGAAAGAAACAAATTTTGAAGTAAGTTCAACAGCGACTAGAACGTACGAAAATCCATTAGATGTTCTGACAAGCGGTCCCAAGAGGTCAACAGCAGCAAATTCTTTTAATTTAGAAGGAATGATAGGAAACAACGGAGCACGATGTGAGACAGTAGATGGTTTCGCCTTTTGACAAAGTTTACAAATAGACAAGACTCTTCGAATTCGCTTTTCCATATTGTTAAAATAACAAGTCGTTCGAAGAATATGATAACATTTTCGTGGACCAAAATGTGCGTAGCTGAAATGAATGTACCAAATGAGCTTATTAACAAAATCGTCAGGAATGCAAAGTACCCATAGCTTGTCATCAACAGTGCAGCGTTTGAACAGTATGTTGTTTCTAACCAGATAATAATGCCGAATCTGTGTGTGTGTCCTTTCATGCCATTTGCTCTTGATGTCTTTCCAAATCGGATCTTTATCTTGTTCATGAGCAATGTCCTTTAAAGATGTGGTGATGAAGTTTTCAAAGGCGACTTTCTGAATGTAAAGAATACTGAAATTTTTCTCGAGGTTGCCTTCTGTGGTACTTTTCTCAAGCCCAGCCGGTGCGCGTGACAGTGCGTCCGCAACAATGTTCTCCTTGCCGGGAATGTAGACTATTGTGAAGCGGAATTCTTGCAGAAACAATGCCCAACGTTTTAACCTGTCATGATTTAATTTTGAAGACATAAGAAATTGTAATGCACGATGATCACTGTACACTTTTACGTGCTTACCAGAAAGAAAGAAACGGAATTTGTTAAATGCCCAAACGATAGCTAAAGCTTCTAATTCAGTAACGGAATAATTTTTTTCAGATTTTGTTAGCACTCGGCTAGCAAAAGCAATGGTTTTCTGAATGGTAGTGCCATTTTCTATGGCTTCTTGAAATAAATGGGCACCAAGACCGACTTTAGACGAATCCGTGCTAAGGCAGAAATCTTGTGACAGATCTGGATGAGCTAAGATTGGCGCGTGAAGTAACGCTTCTTTCAAAGAATTGAATTCCAACTGTGCTTGTTCGTCCCAGTTCCAAATAGTATTTTTTCCAGTGAGAGAACAAAGTTTTGGTGTAACAAGAATTTGCATATTCAGAAAACGACGGTAAAAATTTACGAGACCTAGAAAACTGCGGACTTGTCTTTTTGTGGATGGAACTGGAATGGCTCTGATTGCTTCTAACTTTTCAGGATCCGGCTGAATGCCTTCAGAAGAAATAATATGTCCCAAAAACTTCACCTTTGTCCTACCGAATTCAGACTTTTCCAAGTTAACTGTAATTCCAGATTCTACAAAAATACGTAACAAACTGTTGAGGATGCGATTATGTAGTTCCCATGAAGCTTCTGCTATTAGAATATCGTCCACATATAAGGTGATGTGACGTTTTAAGAACTCAGGTAATATCGAATTTAGCCCGCGAATGAATGCTGCTGAAGAAATGTTCAAACCAAAGGGAAGTTTCCGAAACTGATAACAAACGCCGAAACAAAGGAAAGCTGTGTATTTTCTACATTCTGGATGAAGTTCGATCTGATAAAAGCTGGATCGGAGATCAATGGAAGACAACACTTTTACACCATTAAAATTTTGAAGAAGTTCTTCCAACGTTTGCGGCCTGTCGGTTTCAGGAATAATGATCGTATTGATTTGTCTCGAATCTAAGACAAGCCTGATCGATCCATTTTTCTTCTCAACAACATGTAATGGATTGTTGTATGAGCTTACTGCAGGCTCAATAATGCCCTCGTCAAGCATAGATTGTATTTCTGTTCTAACACGGTCCCTATAATGTGCTGGAATTACATATGGTCTAACACAAAATTTAGTATGCTCACGAACACGAAATTGGTATTGAAATCCCTTGATTGTTCCTGTTTTATGAGTAAAAACTGTGGAATGTGCTTGTAAAATCTCAAAAAGGTCCTGCCTATCAGTGTCATTACAATTCTCAATTGTTTGAATTTCATTCTGAATTAACTCATTAATTTCAAATATGCCATCGATGTCATCCCTGTCAGTTCTTGCAGAGTGATTGTTAGTGTCTAGTTCCGTAGAAAATTCCGAACTGTTGTCTAACAGAACGTAAAGCCGATTAATTTCCTCATCATGGTTTGAGAGCCAGTCTTCAAATTTCAAAGCTATTGACTTACCTTCTTTCTCTAAACTTATTTCAGCATCATGAAAGTTTAAGATTGCTTTGAATTCATTCAAAAAGTCTACTCCCAATATAATTTCCGTCGACAATAATGGAACAATAAGAAAGTTCGTAGAGAAGCTGTGGCTTTGACAAAAGAATTCTAAGTTGGTTTGTTGGCGTACATCTACACTTTTTCCAAAGATTGCACCTTGTAATTTAATCTTACGTAACGGAAGTGTGGGGCAATCGTTCGATTTGTTGCATTTGCTAAAGGCTGTTTCACTAATTACTGAGATGGGACTGCCAGAGTCAAGTACTGCCGTAAATTTTACGTCATTTACAGTAATGTGAATCACAGGATATGCAATGTTGTTAAGTTTTACGTCGTGTTCCTGGAGTAAGATGTCCCTAATGTCTTCCATTTTTACGTAATTACTAGCTACGGCAGCTGCGTCATCAGTTTCATAAGTACGTTTTGTTGCTGCCAGCGGTGTGAGTCATTGCCTATTGTCTCTTTGTTGGCGCGCGTCGTTATTGGGATTTGGAGACCTAACTTCTACAAATTCACCGTGACGAGAGGGCCCTGCTCTGTTTGAATCCCGCCAGTTCTGATGCAATTCAGGTCTGTCGTTACGATCATATCGTCTGTCGTCATGTCGGTAGATTCCATAGTTTCTTTCTTGTCGGTCACATGGTGGAGAATTTCTCCCTGAATCGTAACTGCGCGCTGGTCCGTTGCGTCTAAAGTTATTCTGTCTCCCTTGATAGTATTTATTTTGGTTCCCATATTGTCTGTTTATCTTATTGTCTCTGTGATAGTCATTACCACGGAGAGGTGATCTTTCCCTGTAGTTATTACTACTCTGCCAACGGTTGTCATACGGGTGGTGTCTGTTTTGGTCACGATTTGTGTTGTGAGAATAGCCTTGTCGTGTAAAGTTATTACTTCTTTCATCGCGGAATTGCGACGGATGTGACCTGTAATTGCTGTATTCCTGGTTTCGCGTTCCGCGATTGTCAGTGTCAATTTCTAATTCTTGTAAGAGTCCCTGAAATGCTTCTATGTCGTCTTTGCAACGTCCTGCCAAAATAATATGTCGTAAATGTTCAGGCAGTTTGATTAAGCAAATGCGGATGAGTTCTGAGGGGCTGTATGGGTTTGAAAGATACTGATTCTTATGCAACATGTCTTCAAAATATTTCATAAGACTGGAAAATTCAGATTGTTCGAAACGTTTCATCATTATGATGCTATGTTTTACACGGTCTTGTGTGGCTTGAGACCAATATGCTGAGAGGAAGGCATGGTAAAACTCTCCTTCACTGTGGCAATCGTGAATTACCGATCGCATTCTTACAGCTGGTTCATTCTCCAAGTAGCCACACATAAATTCTAATCTGTGTTCCAACGACCAGTTGGGAGGAAAACAATGAGAGAATTGATGGAGCCATGCTTGTGGATGAATGTCGTTGCCAGAATTCTTAAATGTTTTGAATTTACGTGTAGTAATGAACAGCTTATAGTCAAAATCATCATGTCGTCGAGTCGCATATCGGTCATTGTTAGGTCGTGTCGGCCGTTCCATCTCAAAATTCGGTGCACATTGCCAATTTCTTTGATAACTTCCGAAATGCCCTGTGTTATTATTTTGTGGTTGTTCCGTATTTCTAAGTCCCTCTTCCCGTATTGGGGCGCGAGTATCCTCTGAAATACGTAATTCTTGTATTAACTGTGTCAGCTGATCTTGTACTTCCCGGATTTCTCTTTGGTGTTGCGTATTAATCTGATTCTGATTTTGTTTGAATTTCCTAATTTGTTCGCACTCTTCAGTGTCAGTGAAGGCTACAGGTCTTGTGTCATTCAGATCATCATCTACCTTTGTAGATAAGTTAGTGACCTGATCCGAAAGTTCGGCTACTTTCTCCGATAGTGAACACATTTCCTCAGTGTGTTTTTCTGAACCAAGTTTCAGAGTGTCCATTTGTGTTGAAATCGTATCTACTGTGTCCTTTAAGTTTTCCTGAGTTATTGCAAGTTGCGTAACCGAATCGGTAGATGCAACTAAGTCAATTTTAGCCCACAAGGTCTCATGATTTTCATGAACAATGGCTTGCAGTTCTTTTATGGCTGCTTCGTGATTCTGTAATGCATTTTCATGCCGCGAAAAAATAGGTTGAAAATGCTCACAAATTTGTGTTTTTACGTCATTACAGACTTTTTGACATTTCGATTCAATGTTATGTAACTCAGTAGTTAAATCTTCACGCGTTTGTTCAAGAGTTTGTTCCAATGAGTCTAACTTTTGAAGCTGTTGCTGTGTTTGTCTCTGATTTTGTTCCATTGTGTCTAACTGTTGCTGTGTTTGTCTCTGGTGTTGTTCCATTGTGTCTAACTGTTGCTGTGTTTGTCTCTGGTGTTGTTCCATTGTGTCTAACTTTTCAAGCTTTTGCTGTGTTTGTCTCTGATTTTGTTCCATTTGTTGCATTAATTGCAATAATAATGTATTAGTGTCTGGAATCTGTTTCTCTACGCTTTTCGGCAGTGCATTTGCACCGGCAACATTCACATTTTGACAAGCAGAAAATGTGTCTTGACTTATTTGAGAAAACGGTGATGACCCAAAACCTGAATCTACAGTATTTGCGAAATTGTGTCCTGTCATTTCGGATTCCTGAGGCGAGCTGTTGCCGACCGATCGATCGATAATGCTTCCCTGTTCACTACCTGTTTCACTGTCTACACCATTGTTTGCAGCCCGCTCCATTTCCCTATGCACGATTACCAAATTACTACTTTGAACGTCAGTTAATTCATTACTCGGTGGCGCTAACACACTGCTTTCATTTTCACTGTCATTTCTCAGTTTACTTTGGAGCCTAGTGTTACGTTTTTCACACGCCATTATTGTCACAGTATTTCACACGACAACACAGAAAAACACAATTTGAAGATCAAAAATAAGAGAACACATTAACATAGCACTGAAAATAATATCTGGTTAATTACCAGCGCAGCTGCGAAATACTTGGTGCAAATCTACATGCATGCCACAACTGTTTTACAGTACAACAATGAAAGACTGCAACTACAAAGGAGATTCTCTCTACAATTACGCGCTAGCAATAAACAAAAGCTACACTAAATACACAAACTACAAGAAAAAATCAGACGATTCCAGTGAGGTATCCTAGGCTAAGGGTCGACATATGAAACGTCCCCTTTGAACAATTATACAAGACTGTGCTTAAACTGACACACAATATTTTGTTAGCGCAACGCAATCTGACTTTCAAAATTACCTACTAAAGAATGGCCCTGACAAACATTAAACTATACCTTTCACAAATCACTTACCTCACAAAAATCTTCGCTGCTCAAGCTACTGCAGTACAGCGAGCGCCACTACTGCCAGCTAAATAGAAGATTCAAACTACTGAAGGCACTAACTACTGATAGGGATAGTTAGCAAATGAAAGATATTAATAGAGAGCAAACAATGTATTTACCTTAATATCATCACAAGTCATAATATATATATCAGTTCATGACAAATTAGAAACCTCCGCCATCTCTCTCCCCACATCCACCACTGCTGGCGGCTCACCTCCAACTGCGCAACGCTACGCGCTGTTCACATCCAGCTGCCGCTGCCCAACACTACAATGGCAGACAACAATGCAAACTAGCCACAGACTGCACACAGCACAGCCAGTGATTTTCATATTGAGCGCTACGTAACGTTGCCAATAAGAAAACATAAACAGCCTACTTACACAGAGAAAACATAAACAGCCTACTTACAATATATATACACTCCTGGAAATGGAAAAAAGAACACATTGACACCGGTGTGTCAGACCCACCATACTTGCTCCGGACACTGCGAGAGGGCTGTACAAGCAATGATCACACGCACGGCACAGCGGACACACCAGAAACCGCGGTGTTGGCCGTCGAATGGCGCTAGCTACGCAGCATTTGTGCACCGCCGCCGTCAGTGTCAGCCAGTTTGCCGTGGCATACGGAGCTCCATCGCAGTCTTTAACACTGGCAGCATACCGCGACAGCGTGGACGTGAACCGTATGTGCAGTTGACGGACTTTGAGCGAGGGCGTATAGTGGGCATGCGGGAGGCCGGGTGGACGTACCGCCGAATTGCTCAACACGTGGGGCGTGAGGTCTCCACAGTACATCGATGTTGTCGCCAGTGGTCGGCGGAATGTGCACGTGCCCGTCAACCTGGGACCGAACCGCAGCGACGCACGGATGCACGCCAAGACCGTAGGATCCCACGCAGTGCCGTAGGGGACCGCACCGCCACTTCCCAGCAAATTAGGGACACTGTTGCTCCTGGGGTATCGGCGAGGACCATTCGCAACCGTCTCCATGAAGCTGGGCTACGGTCCCGCACACCGTTAGGCCGTCTTCCGCTCACGCCCCAACATCGTGCAGCCCGCCTCCAGTGGTGTCGCGACAGGCGTGAATGGAGGGACGAATGGAGACGTGTCGTCTTCAGCGATGAGAGTCGCTTCTGCCTTGGTGCCAATGATGGTCGTATGCGTGTTTGGCGCCGTGCAGGTGAGCGCCACAATCAGGACTGCATACGACCGAGGCACACAGGGCCAACACCCGGCATCATGGTGTGGGGAGCGATCTCCTACACTGGCCGTACACCACTGGTGATCGTCGAGGGGACACTGAATAGTGCACGGTACATCCAAACCGTCATCGAACCCATCGTTCTACCATTCCTAGACCGGCAAGGGAACTTGCTGTTCCAACAGGACAATGCACGTCCGCATGTATCCCGTGCCACCCAACGTGCTCTAGAAGGTGTAAGTCAACTACCCTGGCCAGCAAGATCTCCGGATCTGTCCCCCATTGAGCATGTTTGGGACTGGATGAAGCGTCGTCTCACGCGGTCTGCACGTCCAGCACGAACGCTGGTCCAACTGAGGCGCCAGGTGGAAATGGCATGGCAAGCCGTTCCACAGGACTACATCCAGCATCTCTACGATCGTCTCCATGGGAGAATAGCAGCCTGCATTGCTGCGAATGGATATACACTGTACTAGTCCCGACATTGTGCATGCTCTGTTGCCTGTGTCTATGTGCCTGTGGTTCTGTCAGTGTGATCATGTGATGTATCTGACCCCAGGAATGTGTCAATAAAGTTTCCCCTTCCTGGGACAATGAATTCACGGTGTTCTTATTTCAATTTCCAGGAGTATATATATATATATATATATATATATATATATATATATATATATATATGTGTGTGTGTGTGTGTGTGTGTGTGTGTGTGTAAGAGAGAGAGAGAGAGAGAGAGAGAGAGAGAGAGAGAGAGAGAGAGCGCTGATTTGCATCTTGATATTTTTGTCCAACAGGTTGGCTCAAAATGGCTCTGAGCACTATGGGACTCAACATCTTAGGTCAAAGTCCCCTAGAACTTAGAACTAGTTAAACCTAACTAACCTAAAGACGTCACACACATCCATGCCCGAGGCAGGATTCGAACCTGCGACCGTAGCGGTCCCGCGGTTCCGGACTGCAGCGCCAGAACCGCACGGCCACCGCGGCCGGCTCCAACAGGTTGTTTCAGCTACACATCCTTTAACATAAAGGTCTCTCATGGCACTTTTTCTTTGCTCTATAACTGGTTTCTATCCTTTGTCGCTAGATGAAGGACTTTCAGGTTCGGTGCAAGTACATACAGCATTTTATGTTTTAATATTCTCTCAGCTATAATAAGACTTTCGTTTTGACGTGGCAGGTATACATAGTAGCCTTCAGATTTAAATTTTCTTATGCCTCATTAGTCATTGGTTAATAAGTTCACAAATGAGATACAACAAAGAAAAAACTGCAGATATTTTTCCAGGCTCTGTCATTACATTTGGCGGCCTTTGAGAGTAATAAACCAGAATATCCCACTGATCTTTGTTGAGATGAATTAATAATTTTACAACATAGCACAATTCAGAACTCTCGTGAATTGGTGCGAATGGCAAAAAACTCTTGAAAAGACGAAGCCGTATTTAATTTTTCCTGGCATCTAGACGCACAATTCCTTTCTAACTCATATATCACACTAAAGCCAAACTACACGGAGTTACAAGCTAGCCTACTGTTCAGCGGGTGCTGTATTAGTTATAGCCGGTCGCCAGGGTAACCGCAGCTGAAACATACCCTACAACTTGCTCCTCGGCTGTTACCTCAGGCGAAAGTACTTAGCAGTGTTTGGGATGGGATGCTAGTCGTCCGTCTGGCAAACATTCACACTGAACGCTAGGCACTGAAAGCGGAGATCTGTATTCGAAAGAAACTCTATTTTAAATTCAAGATTGTTTGTTTGCTCAGCGTAAACCGCTTTGGGACGGAGGGGCAAAGTTGGGGCCCTGTGCTTCTGGCGCTGCAACTGAATGCAGGCAGTCAGCTACTCTCCCCCGTAGTCACTAAAGCCATGCGCTCCCTGCTTTCACACCTAGTCCTCGTTCTTCTTTCGTGAACTGCTACTGTTATCACATTACTGTCAGCAATACAGAAATAAAACATCGCTGGGGCTCGTGTACAATCAAACGACGCTTTTCCGGCTACAGATACACTAGATATTGATCCGTGATAGCAATCATTTGCGAGTACTCTTCAAATGAAATCGTGTAACAAAAGACGAAATACAACTCTTTGTACTGTTTGCGAATTTCTGTTGTCAAAGTAGTTTGTTGTGTATTATTAGCGGTTGTAATGAGGTGCCACTGAAATATCACGTGTAGTCTGATTTGCGATAGCCATCGAGAGAACATGCGAGGTAACGATGTGTATCTAACAAGGAATTTAAGCAAATACCTTATGTTGCACTCTCGGGTAGCATTATTTATTCAAAATTCGTAAGCTCCTAATTTTGGTACTGAAGACAAGATTCTGTCTGAGGCCTTTCATGACTGCCAATTCACACCCTTCCACCGAGTAATTGAAATTAGCTATCATGACACACTGCCAGAGTTTGTGAAACTTTGCCTGCCTTTCTTTAAAGCCGAGTGTAGTGTGTTCACCGTAACAATATGGATAGAAATTAAAATAGAAGTCAATCGGAAAGGGGAATTGCTTTATGCATATCTGAATTTTGTGGGTAACGACTATTGAAGCAATAAAATACTGCATCGTTTCCTGGGAGTTACCGCTGAGAGACCCACTTCTTCAACAAATGGCCTGGTTAGTGTGTCGGCGACGTCGAGATTATTGGAGATCTTAGTTGGAAAAGATTGGGAAAGATATTATTATAAAAAAATCTCTCATCTAGTTTCTCTAAAGTAATCTATGGAATCCACATCGAATCTAAATCAAGATTGCTTAACGAGTATTTGAATCTAGGAGTATTATATACGTTCTCAGGGTCTAAACCGTTACACAGCATCACCCGCAAATTCTACAATACACCTTATTATTGTGCTGTCTTGGTTACATGGTATTTTTTTCCTAATGGCCTTAAAGGAAATGTTTACACCACAAAGGAAATGGTAACACTTCTCGATACTAAAGGCATAAGCCATTGTCTTGTTTTTACATAATCTACACTAGGTAGTGGTCAGTTGGATTATTTATTCTACCCTTCCTTCCGTGATACCCCTCAAACACCCCACCTCAAGTAAGCGAAGCCCAATATCGATAAGCTGAGGTTTACTATGATATGAAGTAACCTGTGGTGTTTCCGATAAAACTTGTCTTGAGAAAGGCGATCAACAACTATCACTGTTGGTGAGTACTGCAGCACTGATTTGTTACTAGGGCAATACAGATTGGTCGATATACTTGTACGTATTCGATACAGTGTGCATGAAAACAGTGGTCAAAAAGAGATACGCACATTTGCTGACCTGGTGCAGGATTGACCGAATGGAGAAATGCGAATCAAGATGTCGCATCGATGAACTGCCTCGTGGCAACAAGAGGTCGAAGTCGAGTAACAGACGTCACACGTCATTTGATAAGCAATTAGTAATATTTTATCAACTCAATAATTTTACCTCTGATGGAAAATGTTGATAAAGGTACTTTTTAACAGAACACTACCGGTGCTCATATTTAAGGAATCAGCATGGAAAGTCTCGGATAGGTAGCTATTTTAAAGTGACTCGCCATGCCGCCGAACCTAACCAGGATTTTGCTGTTGTGGAACATAATATTTAGATGAGATAGTCTCCATAAAACGTTTAAGAACTGCGACTTCTAATTGAAGCGCTCAAGAAATGATACGTAGTTCTCTGTTGACTGAGCTCTTATTCTTCGGATAATTAAGTAACGTATTGCGGCACGTGGTGGTCACATCAGATGCTGAACTGCAGTTAAATATGCACCCGGAGTAACTTGCAAGTGTTACAATCACATCAACATCAGCCACACTTCATGTGTGTGCGCGCTAATAAGAGTCTGACGTAGCATATGGGAGCAGGCAGGGTCAAATCCTTGTCAAACAGACTTGATTTATTTTTCCCGTCGATTGACCCAATTACGTGGCGAGTGTCTAGATGATTTCTTCAGAAACGCCATGACCGTTTTCCTGAGTACTTCTTGTCTAAAGGCGCTGCAGTCTGGAACCGCAAGACCGCTACGGTCGCAGGTTCGAATCCTGCCTCGGGCATGGATGTTTGTGATGTCCTTAGGTTAGTTAGGTTTAACTAGTTCTAAGTTCTAGGGGACTAATGACCTCAGCAGTTGAGTCCCATAGTGCTCAGAGCCATTTGAACCATCTTGTCTAAATGAGCTACACCGAAGAGACAAAGAAAATGATACATCAGCCTAATATACTGTAGGGCCTACGCGAGCACGCGGAAGTGCCGCAACACGACGTGGCATGAATTCGATTAATGTCTGAAGTAGTGCTGGTGGGAATTGACAGTATGAATCCTGCAGGCCGGCCGAAGTGGCCGTGCAGTTCTAGGCGATGCAGTCTGGAACCGCGAGACCGCTACGGTCGCAGGTTCGAATCCTGCCTCGGGCATGGATGTGTGTGATGTCCTTAGGTTAGTTAGGTTTAAGTAGTTCTAAGTTCTAGGGGACTAATGACCTCAGAAGTTGAGTCCCATAGTGCTCAGAGCCATTTGAACCAATCCTGCAGGGCTGTCCATAAATCCGTGAGAATATTAGGGGGTGGAGATCACTTCTGAACAACACGTTGCAAGGCATCCCAGATATGCCCAAATAATGTTCGTGTCTTGGGAGCTTGGTGACCAGCGGAAGTGTTTAAACTCAGAACAGTGTTCCTGGGGCCACTCTGTAGCAATTCTGGACGTGTAGGGTATCGCAGTGTCCTGGCGGAATTGCCCAAGACCGTCAGAATGCACAATGGACATGAATGGATGTAGATGATCAGATAGGATGCTTACGCACGGGTCACCTGTCAGAGGGTCCCATATCACTCCAACTGAACACGCACCGCACCGTTACAGAGCCTCCACCAGCTTGAATAGTCCCCTGTTGACATACAGGATCCATGTATTCATGAGATTGTTTACATACCCGTACACGTCCATCCACTCGATATAATTTGAAACGAGACTCGTCCGATCAAGCAACATGCTTCCAGTCATCAACAGTCCAATTTCGGTGTTGACGCGGCCAATCGAGATGTAAAGCTTTATGACGTGGAGTCATCAAGGGTACACGAGTGGGCCTTCGACTCCGAAAGCCCATATCGATTATGTCTCGTTGAATGTTTCGCACGCTGACACTTGATGGCCCAGCATTGAAATCTGAAACTGTTTGCGGAGGGATTGCAATTCCGTCAGGTTGACGATTATCTTCAGTCGTCGTTGGTCCCGTTCTTGCAGGATCTTTTACCGTCCGCAGAGATGCCTATACCAGTTTCTTTGGCGCTTCAGTGTATAATGATGACACTAATTCTTTTATTTCGTTTGCACCTCGAATTCTGCAAGCGCTCTCACATGAAGTTCAGTTAGTTCCATTTTGTTACCGTATACTTGTATGATGATGTATGCGGAAACGTAGTCGCATTTTTACAAATCAGAGACTTACTCAGATGTAATCTGTTTAGAGTTTAAGGCCCTCCCCAAGTCAGGGTATACATCGCCTAACGTATTATGCGAACATTTTTCACACACATTTTCTCATATACTGGTCAACGAAAAAAAACAATAATCATGAAGTAATTACGCCTAAACAAAAATTACATTACGCAGATGTAAATAGTAATTTACATTTGTTGAATGACTCAGAGAAAGAGTTTTAAAATGCAGAAAATGTGCACCAAATGCGGTTGAAATTTCTGTGGACTTCACGAACCTGACGTATAAATGCAGTTGGTGGCCGTACAGAAAATTGTTTCGAGTGGTATCTTCTTTCTCACGCAGGGCAGCGCTCAGTCCTGTCTGCAATAACAGACGACGAGTTCTATACTGGATACTGTACTATAGTGTCGCATGCGGATGTTAGTTAATTTTAACCTCAAATAATATAATAGAACGAAGATCAAGAGCCTCGTCACCAAAATAGTCATGGACAGGGATACACTATGCAGCCAAATTTCTTAGAATGTAGAGATCCCCTTCTGTTTACTTCACACGTAATGAAAAATGCATACAACGATGAGATAAAACATTATGACCACCTGCTTAACAGCATGTTATTCCACACTTAAAACTTGGTACAAGAGGGAGTCTGCTTCGAATGGATTCTACAAGTCCTTGACAGGACTCCAGAAGTATGTGGCATCAGATATCTATGCACAGTCCAATCAGTTCTCGAAAATTACGGGATGGTGTTTTAGGGGAATGCTGCTGGCGCCCGACATGTGTTCCAATGGCTACAGCTCAGGCACATTTGCTGGCCATGACATCGATGTGAGTTCACTATAATGCCACTCAAACCACTGTATTACCATTCTGACTATGCAACATGGACAGTTATTCTGCTGGAAGATGGCATCGTTTTAGGGGGGACTTCAAGTATGAAGCGATGCAGGTGGTCCGTAATAATGTTCACTGCTGCCGTGATGCCTCCAATTATGACCACAGAACCCATGGAAATCCAACTCAGTGTATCCTATAACGTGATTCTGCCCTCATCAGCCTGCATCTGTGACGGGGTGCAGCCGTTCGCCTGGAATGTGGCTTGTAATGACCCAACCGTCGACATGGTTTGACAAGAAAAGCCATTCATTCCACAGGTGACACGTTTCTATTGCTCCACAATGAAACTTCTGTGACGATGTGCCCAATGCAGTCACAACTGACGGTATCGTTGAGTCAACACAGGACATTTATGGGTCGTGTGACAAGGGGCTCCATGTTCAGCAGTGGCCTTTGGAAGGCGTTTCCCGAAATACTTGCGTGTGCACCAGCGTCGTACTCTGTCGTCAGATCTGCCACAGATCACTGGTTATCATGGATTGCACAGTGGGGGATGCTCCAACCTCTCCTTTTGTGATGAGATGTGGTCGTTCACTACGAAACGGTCTATTCGTTATTTCACTATCCTTCAACCACTTTTAATGGCTGCTCACCACAGTATTATACAAACAGTCGACCAGATTTGACATTTCAGACATTCTCGTTTCCAGCTGCAGCACCACGCCTAGGTGCCCTTCGTCAAAACCGCTTATATCAGTGGATTTTTGCAATTACGGGCCCGTGTCTTCGCTATAATGACTGCCCATTCGTCTCTCTTCCGCTTCCATTCTTTCCTTACTGCGTTATGTGCCCGCAACACCGTCAGGAGGCATTCAACCTCGCGCTGGGCAGTGGTCATCATGTTTTGGCTCATCAGTGTATGTTGAGGTTCACTAAACTCTTATACACTGAAGATGGAATTTGATTCCAATTTCCCCTAAAGAAAGGAGAACAGCTGTTGCAGGGTTGTGTGCAAATCGATCGGGCACCCAATCGACTACCTGTTTCTTAGAAAGGGTGTTCCGTGTATTACACATTAGGACGTAAATCGCTGAGCCAATACTTAGGCTTTGTGGACGGGCGCAGTATCTTACTGATAGAGGGAAGACCAATTCAAAACTGCTTTTATTACATAGAAAGTAGATTAATATTTAAAAAATTTCAGAATGCAATTTTGCACTGCTCTAGGTAACTCTGTTCATTCATTCCTGTGACAAGTAACTTGTGGGAAGCAGAAACACCGGCCGTGGTGGCATAGCGATTCTAGGTACTACAGTCTGGAACCGCGCGACAGCTAAGGTCGCAGGTTCGAGTCCTGCCTCGGGCATGGATGTGTGTGATGTCCTTAGGTTAGTTAGGTTTAAGTAGTTCTAAGTTCGAGGGGACTGATGACCTCAGAAGTTAAGGCCCATAGTGCTGAGCCATTTGAACCTTTCTTTTTGCTAGGTTGCGCACACTAACCGGCATTGAGTGATGTCATGCATTCAAAATTACAAAATTATACTTGTCTTGTAACAGACTGATGTAGCGGCCGCAAAGCTACACAGATTCATATTAATCTAGTAAAAGGACACACGCAAGTTGCCACTATGAATGGAGGGGAAGTCACATAAAACAGGAGAACGCCCAGCGACTTTTGTTGACGGAGAAAAACGCTTACAACTGCTGGAGATGATGACGCACATAATGTAGACGCACTTTTCATCTCATCGGCTGTCATCTTTATGTTATTGTACAGTTCTACTTTTTCGAAAATGAAAAGTCCTTTGACGACCGTGTAGGTCCCTCTGTTTATCCAGATCAATTAACTCAGTGATGTTCTAACAATGGTTGTTATGACTGCCTGTCAGTCCCTATCAGTAATAAGGAGGATAAAGGTTATGTTGGAGCCTCGTGGAATGCCATATATCGTAAGAAATTTCATTAAGGACTTTTCACACCATGTCTTGTAGGAACACTCGTTACTATATAATTTTGAGTCTGAAAATAGGGACGAATGAGCCAGTTATGTGAGAGACTACACAACGTAACGATCGCTGCATTTTCCTGTCTGAATCTCCCAGTCAGAGGAATTTTTGCACATCTGGAATTTCATGTTCTAAAGATTCAGGTGGTCATCATTGGTAAACGTTGCTTCGTCTAAAAACAGAAGTTTGCCCCATAATATGTTTTCGACAACCGCTTGTCTGAGTTACCATTAGATGAATTCCGCTCGATTGTGATAATTTTTGACGTGTACCTCCTTTGGAAGGAAAAGTGAAGCGTGAATCCGATAATGAGTAGTATTCGTTTTATATTAGGTTCATAGCTTATTGTAGTAGCCTGCGGTTGATTTGCCACAATTACTAGTAAGTTAACTGTGTAAGTCTCATCTACACTGAAGCGCCAAAGAAACTGGTATAGGCATGCATATTCAAATACAGAGATATGTAAGCATGTAAAATACGCCACTGCGATCGGCAATACCTGTGTAAGACATATGTCTGGTGCAGTTGTTAGATCGGTTACTGTTGCAGTAATTGCAGGTTATCAAGATTTCAGGGAGTTTGAACGTGGTGTTGTAGTCAGCGTACGAGCGATGGGACGTAGCATCTCCGAGGTAGCGATAAAGGGGGGATTTTTCCGTACGACCATTTCACGGTGAATATCAGGAATCCGGTAAAACATCAAATCTCCGACAGCGCTGCGGCCGGAGAAAGATCCTGCAAGAACGGGACCAACGACAACTGAAGAGAATCGTTCAACGTGACAGAAGCGCAACTCTTCTGCAAATTGCTGCAGATTTCAATGCTGGGCCATCAGCAAGTGTCAGCGTGCGAACCATTCAACAAAACGTAATCGGTATTGGCTTTCGGAGCCGAAAGCCCACTCGTCTACCCTTGATGACTGCGCGACACAAAGCTTTACACCTCGCCTGGAGTCGGCAACACCGACATTGGACTTTGGTGACTGGAAATATGTTATCTCATCGGACGAGTCTCGTTTCAAATTATATCGAACGGATGGACGTGTACGGGTTTGGAGAGAAGCCCATAACTCAATGGACCCTGCATGTCAGCAGGGGACTGTTCAAGCTGGTGGAGGCTCTGTAATGGTGTTTGGCGTGTGCAGTTGGAGTGATATTGGATTCCTGGTACGTCTAGATACGACTCTGACAGTTGAGATGTACCTAAGCATCGTATCTGATCAGCTGTATTTTTCCTGTCCATTGAGCACTCCGACGGTCTTGGGCAATTCCAGCAGGACAATGCCACACCCCACATGTCCATAATTGCTACATAGTGGCTCCAGGAACACTGTTCTGAGTTGAAGCACTTCCGCTGACCACCAAACTCCCCAGACATGAACATTACTGAGTGTATCTGGGATACCTTGAAACGTGCGGTTCAGAAGATATCTCCACCCCCTCGTAAATACAGATTATTATGCAGGTGTATCAGTTTCTTTGACTCTTCAGTGTATTACTCCATAGCGTCATAGATCTTTGTATTACCCGTGATTACTGTTGTTTGAGACATTTATGTTTGGTATTCCACTCCAGACATGGCGCAAATGGGAAATGTGTCTATACACAAAGTCAGAGAAATGCTGGTGAAACGCGGATAAACGCACTATAAACGATCGCTATAGAAACTTAATGTTTTTTACAGTTATAAATTCTGTGAATTTGATACGCGATGGCTAGGTTTTCTCCTGCTTGCAGTGCCTCGCAACAAAACATTTTTCATAAAAACCGAAAAACCCGCTCATATTTATGGCATTGCGTGTTTGCTACTGATACGTTCTCTGCAATGAGAAATTCATGCTGTTCATCTTCTCTATAAATTGAAGATGCCATGACTTTTAGTGGTAAGGGGCGTTCCATAGTTGTACTAAACCTACCTCTGTAGGAACTGTTGGCGTTTTCAAATACCTAATTAAGATTTCCAGCGTAAGCAACACCTGTTATCTGTCGGTTCTCGTCCATCCACCGAACCACACGCACAGGCTAGTACCATATCAGATGCCCTTCATCTCTTGCGGTCTTTGCGTAAAGCACTTCCGTTCAATAGTACAAAAAGTATGTAAGTCCGGTAGACACTTCGAGTACCTCAACGGGTGAAGAACGTACTTTGCAAAGCAGTAACACACTCAGCATCGTCACAGTACAGGACGTGTCCGCCCCCGGTAGCTGCGTGGCCAGCGTAACAGAACTTCAATCATAAGGGCCCGGGTTCGATTCCCGGCTGGGTCGGAGATTTTCTCCTCTCAGGGTCTGGGTGTTGTGTTGTCCTAATCATCATCATTTCGTCCCCATCGACGCGCAAGTCGCCGTAATGACGTCAAATCGAAAGACTTGCATCCGGCGAACGATCTACCAGACGGGAGGCCCTACTTACACGACGGTACAGGACTTGAAACTATGGAAATATACAGTTGGCAGCAAACACCTGCGTGATTATGAGTGAAGAACATGGTGGAAAACAGACCCCGTGTACACTAACAGAAAACAACTGCAACACCAAAAAATAATTAATTTAGAGTAATGAAATTTCTAGAATACGTTTGTCTAGGTAATATATTTAAGTGATTAAAATTGCAAGACCATAGGTATCATAAGAGCGACATAAACCATTGCAAATGTGAAATTCTGGTACATTAATAACCGCTGTAACCGCCAACCGCCAGAATGTTGAATTAAAGTGTGCAGACGTGCATGTATTGTGTTGTACAAGTGCCGATTGTCAATTTGTGTGATGGAGTTCGATGCCTGTTGCACTTGGTCGGATTATATAGGGACAGTTAATGCTGTTTGTAGATGACGCTGTAGTTGGCTACGGTAATGTCCTATACGTGCTCTATTGGAGACAAATCTGGTGAGCAGCATGCCATGGCACAATGTAGGCACTATGTAGAGCATGTTGGGTTACAACAGCGGTATGTGGGCGAGTGTTATTCTATTGGAAAACACACCCTGGCATGCTGTTCACGAATGACTCTACGACAGGTCTAATCACCACGAGAATGCTCCTACTTTCATACGAAATCGTACCCCAGACTGAAACTCCAGGTACAGGTCCAGTGCGTCTAGCACGTAGACAGGTTGGTTGCAGGCCCTCAGCTGTCCTTCTAACCAACGCAGCCCCTATCACTGGCACGGAGGGAAAATCAGCTTTCATCAGAACACAGAAGACCTCCACCCTGCCATACAATGATCTCTCGCTTGACACCACTGAAGTCGCAGATGACGGTGGTTTGGGGTCAGTGGAACCCACGGTACAGGGTGTCTCTCTTGGAGTTGTCCTTGAAGTAACCGATTTGTAACAGTCCGTTGTGTGACTGTGGTGGCAAGTGCTGCTCAAATTGCTGCTGCAGATGCAGTACGACGCGCCAGTCATTCGCTGAACAAGATAGTCTTCCCTCTCGGTAGTATCACGTGGTCATCTGGAGCCCGGATTTTTCTGGAGTATCAATATCGCAGAAGGAACATCAAGTTTCTCGCAGCCCTATTACATGATCTCGACGAAACACAGTCAGGTGTTTAGAATAGCGTCTTTGTCGCCTTACTGGCATTCTTGATCAACATAAACTCACCTCGTCCAAACTCAAAGGTAACTAACGCTTACGATCGTTAAAGCGTGTGTTTAAAGCAAATCTGATTTGCAACCTCGTAGTGGCGCAACTAGCTCCTCTCTTATGTGACGTGTGCGAAGTTTTAATAGATATCATATTTCAGATGTAGGAACTCTCGTTTATGTCGCACAACTCCTCTTGTTGCTGCGATTTTTTCCGTCAGTGTATTTGGGATTTATTTCCTTTGGGCGTTTAAAATTGATGATGATTTATTTATTTATGGTAGGATCCATCATTTCTCTGTTGATGAGAAATGCAGAGCCAGTGGAGTCATATGTAGCCTATATCCTGGTGCGTTTAAAACTGGGGAAAATGGTTTTAAGAATTGTTGGACTCATTAATGATGCACACGCTCGTGGCTATACTTCTGACACAGTGGAACAGCATGACCATTTCACAGCTACAGCCTTTTTATGAGAAACGCAGATCCAGTAGAGACATATCTCGGATAAATTCTGGCGCCTTTGTGGTGGCGAATATAAAAGCGGCTAACCTCATTGAAGGCACTTGGAGAAAGGGGGGCGGGTGGGGGGGGTTGATGGGAGGCGGCAGCTCGCGATACTGCCTCGTGAGCCTCGCTGCCCGATAAGATAAATCAGCACGGCCAGCTTTTAAGCGCACTCAGCCGCTGCTGCCTCTCTCCAGCCCTTGCCTGCTATTCCTGCGTGGCCCCCAGGCAAGGATTTTGCACCAGCAAAACGTCGGTGGCAGCCTCCTGATACAGTGGAACAGTGTGGTCATTTCACTGCTACAGCCTACCATTCGAGTCGTCAGGCATCCCTTTCCATCTCTGACACTGTTCCATATGAAGTGGATCACGGCGCTGGGCCAGTAAAGCCGAACCGCGTGGCGCTTCATACATTATAGATTATGATAAGGGAGGGATGCCACGACGTCCAGGGACGAAAGGTGTACGCTTAGACTTTGCTGTGTTGCCACATGTGGCACTTGGGGCGTTGATGCATTCGATTCCGTAGGAAGCGGACCGATCATTAGTTTCCGTTGTGTTTAGAGCCGGTTTCGACAGTATGCTACCGGACCGATATTAGTCATCGTTTGTACTATTAAAAAACCACATATAAATTTGTTTACAATTTGAAGAGCCTGTACGGATGTAACATCAGAAGAGTCCCGTTTTCTCTTCTTCTACTAGGTGAGTCGATTGAAATGAGATGAATTACATCATAAAACAAAGAAAAAATAAAACGTAGCTTGATAATCTGCATTAGCGGCAATAACCGTTTGGAAAAAAATCTGTAAAGTATCAACGACGGCGTCTCTTGGAATCGATCAAAGCACTGAAGCCACAACGCTTTGGATACTTGTCGAAATACGATGTAAGCAGCTCGTAGTGCGACCGACACACTTACTTACCTTGCTGCGTTTCTGGGTAGTGCTGTCTGTCTCACACATGGTAATGATTTTTGGGAAAGATTCATATTGATTACACATGTAAATGCAGTCACCAGCAGCATCCATTCGAGTTGCCTCCTGATTATCAGTCCATTTGTGTGGCACAAACGAAGAACAGATTTTGCATGTACTCAAATCTGTGTGAATGCAAGTTTAAACTCTGCCAATATTTACACCGAAGTCGATCTCAGAAATAGTCATCGATATCACTCGCACTTATTCGATGTTGCTTACAGATGATCGTAACGAATGTGAAGCATCATTAACAGCTTCTGTTTCGTCCGTAAAGCGTGTGAACCAGCTGCCAATAACTTGTCTGCTCACGACTGCTGTCCTGGCCAGCTGCACTTACACTGTAAGGTCATCCGTCCGACCTGGGTTTGCGCTCTACTAAAACCACGGTTCAATAGTTTTGAAACATTACATAAGTGACTTAGAAATGATTGGATTACCGGTAATTTTGGGAGCATTGGTAGGTAAAAGAACAATAAATGAATATATAAGAGAGAAAGTGCGAGCTGGCGATTTCACTTTGTGTTTTGTTTGTTTGTTTGTGTGTTTTGTACTTAATTGGAACCGTACGGTATTCAGTGTTAGTCCACTGTGTATTTTACATCCTTACAATATATAAACTGGATTATGTGAGGAATAAACATTAGTTGACTGCATAACTTACGCGCGTTTATGTAACCAAAGGAATTATCAGTACTTTTAATGCAAGTTCAGCTTACATGTACCGACATTTAAAGAAATCTATGTAATTATTGTTGTTATTTTGTACTCAGCGGAACATTCTTCATCATGATCAAATGTAAGCATTCCCTATTATTTATGTATAAAATTCACGTTTGACAATCAGCTGATTTTTTTTTAAAATCCAAATATCGACCGTTTTCAGTGACAGACTAACTTCACGAATTCTCTCAAAAGATAAAAAAATACATGTAGTATACAGGAAAAGTTACAAAATCTTTTCTAAGCAAGTGCAAAATATACATGAGTAATTACAGTGTTGAAACAGTTTAGGCCACAAGATCACATCTGTCATTACTTAAATAATGGCCACGTCTCATATGTAGAGCATGCCATGAATTCTAGTATAGCATACAGGATTTTGGAAGGCAAACGTACTAATAACATGCGTAAAATGAGCAATACTGAACAGAAGATCAGAGGTATAATTGCTAACATTGTACAAAATATTGAGGAGTTGGTCGAAGATCTTTACAAATTACTTTTCATCACATAGTACAAAAATATCTCGATGATAAACGTCTTGTTGAGTGCAGGCGACTGGACTGTCTTTGGTGAACATCTTTTGTGTATTTTCACATGTAAACAGAAAAACGAAGTTGCTATTCTCAAACATGAAATAGCATATATCCTTACAATGTAAGGTACAAATCATTACAGAACCCTAATGTTGAACAGTTGTTTGATCATTGAATACACTCCATGAAATGTATGTAAACAAACGTCAATTATATCATAAATGTAATGAGAGTAATATCCCTAACATAAAAACAACGTAAAATACAGTGTTCAGAAATAGATTGAAATGTCACCAGCATCCATATGCAACTAAGTTACAATAGTGAACCATTACTGTAAAATATCTACAACATTTAGAGGAAAACAGCGGACATGAATACAGTTTAGTTAATTAGAAGCAGATCAAAATGGCTCTGAGCACCATGGGACTTAACATCTATGGTCATCAGTCCCCTAGAACTTAGAACTACTTAAACCTAACTAACCTAAGGACAGCACACAACACCCAGCCATCACGAGGCAGAGAAAATCCCTGACCCCGCCGGGAATCGAACCCGGGAACCCGGGCGTGGGAAGCGAGAACGCTACCGCACGACCACGAGATGCGGGCAAAAGCAGATCATACAAGTAATACTGATACAACAAAAGGTGTGGGTTTGGGAAAGGGGTCGGGGTAAGTAACCACATGATGTAGTTCTCATTTTAATGGGCAGCGATCAAGTGGGGATTTTTCAGTACGACCATTTCGCGAGTTTACCGTGAATATCAGGAATCCGGTAAAACATGAAATCTCCGATATCGCTGCGGCCGGAAAAAGATCCTCCAAGAACGGGACCAACGACGACTGAAGAGAATCGTTCAACGTGACAGAAGTGCAACCCGTCTGCAAATTGCTGCAGATTTCAATGCTGGGCCATGATAAAAGCTACCCGTCTGCAATATGTAGTGTGATGTACTAAATAGTTCATAATGCCAGTGGTTAAACATAGTTTTCATTGCTGTTTGTATATACATCTAGTAATTTGTGAAGGTCATGTTCTGTTCGGTTGCTGCTACAGTTCTGTGTCCCCCTGCTGTCGAATCGTGAACGGTTTGATTTCCACTTTCGGTATGTTCGACGAACAATGACATCCTTGTTGATTCTACTAACTTTCGGCTGGCGACGCTGACAGGTCAGTCAGGCTTATATATGTAGTTAGTGCCCTTTTGTGAGCGATGGAGGTTGATACAGTGACAAGTGAAAAGGGCAAGAAATGGTGACAGGTGGTTATGAATTCTGTTTTCGTAAGTGTCTCGTCAATGGCTTTGATAGATACAAGTATACTAGAAGAAAATGTAAGTGTTTTATGAAATTATATTATCTGAATTGTATCATCGGCGTACAATTACACCATAATCATGAAAAGAATAACTCTGGTATGTTAAACCAGCTGAAAGTTAGTAGTATTGAGAAAACAAGATTGTGTGAGCGCCTCTTCGCATTTACGCGCCTCGAATTAGCTAATGGTGCTAATGACACACTCACAACTCAGGATTTGATTCGAATAAGGAAAAACATTAATGACACTCGATTACATACACTTCCGAAGTTGCCCAATAATTTACCAAAGTTAGACGAAGAACTGGCGAGAAATGTTTCACATACAAACAGGGGAGAAAATTTTACATTTGTGAACGACGCTGAAGAGACTATTGTGGCTTTCTCGTGCCAAATCAGTTCGAATTTTCTGAAAGAGTATTCTTGTTGTGCCACCAAGCAACAAAAATGAGACATGTAAGGAAGCTTTGTCTTTAATTACCGATAACACCAATCCGGCATTTTATACGTTGACTTTGATACTGCAGTTTACCAGGCATTTGATTTGCTTACGTTTGGCTCCAAAAAGATATAAAAGACTACAGATTTCATCTCGGGCTGACATGTTGGAGAAAGGTTCAATCATTGGAATTATCAAATGATTATATATCAAAGGAATCTAAATTCGACGAACTTCTGAAAGCTTCCTTTGGCAGCCTCTCCTGCTCCCTGATCAAACTGAAGACTGCTTCGTTTGAGACCTAATGTCCCACATATCTAACAATGAACGTCTGGATGACTTTTTGATTATTTACTTCGTACTTACATTCTCGCAGATAGCGACTTTTCCCCATTCATGTGGGCCGATTTTAGTAGTAGTTCTGAACGGGCTGTTAAATAATGTGAGATATTCCACTATAAACGGAGCGCTCATCTTCACCCTTCCCATCCCAAAATATTCCATCTCTTAGAGACATTAAATGGGGTTTAAATTACGTTAAAATGATATATGATAAGAAAACTACTCCAAAAAATGTAGAACAAGAATACTATATAGAAGAACAAATGAAAAAGCTGTCTAATCCAACCACTGCCCGGTATGAATGTCTTCAAAACATCTGCTACAAGTCTCTCTCACCCTTATGATGTTATGACTTATGCTTGAAAATTGCAACTTCACTTGTATTGTACTTACGTGATAAGAATATCAAAAAGCGAGTCACTGTTTATTTATACTCAAAACTCTTTTTGAAGGTTTAAACCTCCTCCATCAGGTGGATTTACTTGTGTTGACATAACGTATGTGTGTGTTGTGTTACGATTTTGGGATAGCTTGTATCACTGTCTCCAGTGGTTACCGGCTCCTTTCTCTTTCGTAAAACGTCACATGTGAACTGTCATATTTGGTAAACAAATGTCATACTCCCACAGGCCCGCCCGGTTAGCCGTGCGGTGTAACGCACTGCTTTCCGGGTGGGAAGGTGTGCCGGTCCCCAGCACGAATTTGCCCTGCGGATTAGCGTCTAGGTCCGGTGTGCCGGCCAGTCTGTGGATGGTTTCCTAAGGCGGTTTTCCGTCTGCCTCGGTGAATGCGAGCTGGTTCCCCTTATTCCGTCTGAGTTACACTGTGTCGGCGATTGCTGCGAAAACACTTCCTTCATGTACGCGTACACCATAATTACTCTATCACGCAAACATTGGGGTTACACTCGTCTGGTATTAGACGTTTCCGGGGAGCGGGAGTCCACTGGGGGCCGAACAGCACAATAACCCTGGGTTCGGAGTGGGGCGTCGGTGGGGTGAGTTGACTGTTGAAGCCTGTTGTGGGGTTGTGAACCACTGAGGGATACGGCGGGGACGAAGCCTCTCCGTCGTTTCTAGGCCCCAGTTCCATACAGTAAAATCCATACTAACACATGTAAATCCACCAGGATATAAATAAATAGTGACTTGTGAGAGTAAACTTATTGTTTGATTTGCTGTCGATAATAGTCACGGCAAAGCCTAACCTAAAATATTCGCATTTAAAATCACAAAGCACAAGATTTTTAACCATACCTGCCGCATGTAGAAAGTCGTAAGCCAGTGTAAAATTGAAAGGGAAATGTTGTGCCACTGTTGATGGCTTATAGGGCTCAACACGTACGCCATGGAAAAACAAGATGGAAGTCAATGGCCATCTATAGGAATCCACACGCCCCCTGCCGGATAAATATGGTGGCAGTTAATGGGAATCAAGACGTCCGTTTCGAAATCAGTCCGGGGTTAGCCTGTTCGACTGGTTCAAGATATTAGCTAGACAGGAGTCCTAGATAGCCCTTACCCACATATTTTGAAACTGCTTTTAAGTTTTCCGGTTGGCATTTGGATGGAAGTAATTTCGAGCCTTATACTCACGGGACTAATTAGCCGCACAAATCAGGAAGTAAAGCAAGTATCAGTATGGATGTGTAAATGCACACTTCTTAAGTTGAGACTTCCACAAATGCTATTTTAGTTCATCAAATGTTATATTTATTTCCTTTAAGATACTGAGATTTGATTTTCTGTCACGGTAATATAGCAGGTCGCGTTAGATTTATCATTTAATTTTTAATGGGCTTCACAAGGTAAGGTTGGTTCAAATGGCTCTGAGCACAATGGGACTTAACATCTGAGGTCATCAGTCCCCTAGAATTTAGAACTACTTAAACCTAACTAACCTAAGAACATCACACACATCCATGCCCGAGGCAGGATTCGAACCTGCGACCGCAGCGGCCATGCGGTTCCACAAGGTAAGGAATCCATCCAGCTTTCTGTTTGTATAGTTCTACACTGAAGCACCAAAGAAATTCGTATAGGCAACTTATTCAAATACAGAGATACGTAAACAGGCAGAATACGGCCCTGCAGTCGGCAACGCCTATGTAAGACAACAAGTGACTGTTGCAGTTGTCAGATCGGTTACTACTGCTACAATGGCATGTTATCAAGATTTAAGTGAGTTTAAACGTGGTGTTATAGTCGTCGCACGAGCGATGGGACACAGCATCTCCAAGGTAGCGGTGAAGTGGGGACTTTCCCGTTCGACTAATTCACGAGTGTACCATGAATATCAGGAATATGGTAAAACATCAAATCTCCGGCATCGCTGCGGTCGGAAAAAGATCCTGCAATAACGGGACCAACGAAGACTGAAGAGAATCGTTCAACGTGACAGAAGTGCAACCCTTCCGTAAACTGCTGCAGATTTCAGTGTGCTGGGCCATCAACAAGTGTCAGCGTGGTAATCATGCAACGAAACAGCATCGATATGGGGTTTTGGAGCCGAAGGCCCACTTGTGTGCCGTTGATGACTGCACAACACAAAGGTTTACGCCTCACCTGGGTCCGTCAACACCTACATTGGATTGTTGATGACTGGAAACATGTTGCCTGGTCAGACGGATCTCGTTTCAAATTGTATCGAGCGGATAGACGCGTACGAAAATGGAGAGAACCTCATGAATCCATGAACCCTGCATCTCAGCAGGGGACTGTTCAAGCTGGTGAAGTCTCTGCAATGGTGTGGGCGTGTTCAGTGTTTCAAGAAAAACGCGTTTGGAGGTCCCTTTGTACATTTTTCTTGAAAAATTAGAAAACTACGGCCTGTAGTGAAAACGTATTCGAGAACATAATGTAACTACATTAAATTTCATACTGAAAGATCCGGCTCATTTCTTCTGTGGGACTAACAGTGTGCACGCACCACGTGAGAAGATATGAAAATCTTGCACATGACATCAGAAGGCGTTGCAGGTTGCACAAAATCCATCTCTAGGGGCATCCTGTACATCTGGCGCCAGAGCCAGGCGTCTCCATCCACCGCTCTTCTCCTCGCAGCTCCATTACCAGCTCCATTACCAGTTTTCCATCTTCTTACGCCTTGGGAACAGAATCTCACTGTCCAATTCACACGTTCTTCCATGGAGTAAAATAGGTGATCCGTCAGATCATTTTTCCTACTGTTAGTCAGCCGTGTCATGACTCGACGCCTGAGACTACCTCAAGAAGAGCACATTTCGCTGTAGGTCTTCTGCTTCAGTTTATACTCGTACAGGGGCCGCAGCGGTGCTGACTCCAGGGAGCTGTCCGCGCTGGCTGGGTGGCGTCATTCGATTTTCCTGCCTCCTTTGGACGTTGTTGTCCTCTAAGTAGCATGTTGTACTTGGTGCTTGTTTGCAGTTCTTTCTGCACGTGTATGCAACGCGCCGCAACGTCTTACACACCTCTCTGGGTTTCATTAGTTCTAAACTCTGTGGCTCAGAATCCTTATCTGCACCTTAGAACGACGAATGACGTGTTCTGCAGTTCCAGTGTCAACACATGCAGAATTGTCATCTACTCTTCACTAAAATTTGTATATATATCCATTTAATTTCTGGGCTGGGCATGGGCATGTCTCCTTTCGCCGGCCGGTGTGGCCGTGCGGTTCTAAGCGCGTCAGTTTGGCACCGAGTGACCGCTACGGTCGCAGGTTCGAATCCTGCCTCGGGCATGGATGTGTGTGATGTCGTTAGGTTTAAGTAGTTCTAAGTTCTAGGGGACTGATGACCTCAGTAGTTAAGTCCCATAGTGCTCAGAGCCATTTTTTTTGTCTCTTTTCCGGCAGCAGAGATGCCAGAGATATGATGTTTTACCGTATTCTTGATATTCATGGTACACTCGTGAAATGGTTGTACGGGAAAATCCCCACTTCCTTGCTACCTCGGAGATGCTGTGTCCAATCGCTCCTGTGCTGATTACAACATCACGTTCAAACTTACTTAAATCTTGATAACCTGCCATTGTAGCCTATCTAACAAATGCGTCAGACACTTATCTTATTTAGGTGTTGCCGACCGCAGCGCCGTATTCTGCCTGTTTACGTATCTCTGTATTTGAATACGCATGCCTATATCAGTTTCTTTGGCGCTTCGGTGTATAAGGCTCCGTACGAGCCCTAATTTCTCTCATCTTATCTTCGTGGTCGTTAAGCAAATACACGACTATATGGGTGATAGTGCCTATGCCCAGCCCAGAAATTAAATGGACCACGCCTGTTGTGGGAATCAAGTGCTTCCTGATATTTCGTCCTTTAACATCTCGCAGAAATGATCGCACCATACCCGTCACGGTAGCCGAGGGCGCTGATGCGCTGCTTCCATGACTCGGGTGGACGCGCCAGCCCCGGGTCGAATCCACCTGGCAGATTAACGTCGAGTGCCGGCATGCCAGACAACCTCGATGTGGTTTTTAGGGGTTTTTCCACATCCCGCTTGGTGAATACCGGGCTAGTCCCCACGTTCCACCTCAGTTACGCGACTCGCAGACATTTGAAAACGTTCGCACTCTTAAGTGACTTACACTAAACGCAGACAGCTGGGGTACTCTGATTCCGTCCCGGGGGGGTTGGGGTGGCGGCAAGAAGGGCATCTGGTCATGCTCTGCAACTAACACTGTCAAATCAATAGTAACAAGGCCGACCTCACGTTGAAGCGGGACAAACGCCCCGAGAAAGAAGACGTGATCAGACCCTGTTGTCAGTATATGTATTTTCTCACATTCATTGCCATGCCTTGTACATTCATCTTCCTACTGTAATTATTCTATCCAGTGTCTCTCCAGCTATGGTAATGCTATGTCCATGTTTCCTCTTCGTTCAAAGTCGGGATATGGATCCCATTCTTCGTAATCACATTGCTATGGAGTATGTGACTTCGCACTGTACCTTACCTCATGATAGCACTTCACTCTATCAGGCAATATCCTATACTGAGCCGTGGCTATACTGACAATCTTACGAATAATTGTTGAGGATTTTTTGGGGACTGATTTTTGATGATCTTTAGTCGTCAGAGCGTCATCAAGATGCAAACAAGGATACCGGCAGGGATGTATCTTATGACTGGCAAGTTATTTAATGTGTGTGTCGAATTACGCGTCCTAAATAATTTACCTTCCAGGATTATGTAAGTTGTTTTAGTTATTGCCACTTGCAATATTTTTGTACAAGTATCAGCTCCGCACCAGTTCAAATGGCTCTAAGCACTATGGGACTTAACATCTGAGGTCATCAGTCCCCTAGACTTAAAACTACTTAAACCTAACTAACCTAAGGACATCACACACATCCAGGCCCGAGGCAGGATTCGAACCTGCGACCGTAGCAGCAATGCGGTTCCGGACTGAAGCGCCTAGAACCGCTCGGCCACAGCGGCCGGCTCCGCACCAGTGCTAAGGCTAAATTACAATTGCTTTCCAGTTGTACTTACAAATTTTCTGAGACTGCAAGAAGCAGGTCATTTGCATATGTCACAACCGCAGAATGTTATTGATTTTCTTTCAGTATTTCGAAGTGGAGCTTCGTCACTGAATACCAAAACAGATATGTCTCTGTGGCATTCTGTTTTTTTCCTCATATTAATGCCTGGATAGTTAATTGTTCAGTTATGTAATGAACTTAAGAAATCTAGTCCTTGTCAACTCTGTGAGACTGGGGAAACGGCAGGCCACCACAGGTGATCAAGAGCTCCCTACATGTCGATAGTCAATACAGGGGCGTAACGATAAGTTCTGGAGTACGATTTATTTGCTGCTCTTTATGAAACCGTATTGATTTATGGTCAGGTCAGTCAGTTCTCTATGGGTAAATAACCTCGCGCAAAAAAAAAAAAAAAAAAAAAAAAAAAAAAACTTTAATGGAGTTTACCCAGAATGTTTGAAAGATATATCGGTAGGTAAGTTTTCGGTGAGGCAGGGTCTGTGTCCTCGCCTTTTTGGAGTATTATGCATCAGCTGTCTTCCGGCTGTCAGGCACTCTTTCCTATATCAGAAATCAATTTCAATGCTCTCTCACGTCTGAGTTTGCAATTTTAGAACTAACTTTGAGTAGGGTCAGTGTGGACGCTTTGTCTTTCGCAAAGAATTCATTATATCCCGGAATATCTTATCTTGCAGATGATGCTACTACATGTATATCTACATCAATTTATACATTTCGCAGGCCATCGTACGCTGCACAGTGTACCACATACCACTTCTGGTCATTTCCGTTTCTGTTTCACTCGCAAATAGAGCGAGTAAAAACGACTATCTACACTGAAGAGCCAAAAGAACTGGTACACCTACCTAATATCGCGTAGGGCCCCTGCGAGCACGTAGAAGTGCGCAACACGACATGACATGGACTCGACTGACGTCTGAAGTAGTGCTGGAGGGAACTGACACCATGAATCCTGCCTGTCCTATATAAATCCGTAAGAGTTCAAGGGTGCCAGCGAAAGTGTTTAAACTCAGAAGAGTGGTCGTGGAGCCACTCTGTAGAAATTCTGGTCGTGTGAGATGTCGCATTATCCTACTGGAATTGCCCAAGTCCTTCGGAATGCACAATGGACGTGATAAGATAGGATGCTTGATAACCTGCCATTGTAGCAGCAGTAACCTATCTAATAATTGCGTCAGACAATTATCTTATATAGGTGTTGCCGACCGCAGCGCCGCATTCTGCCTGTTTACGTATCTCTGTATTTGAATACGCATGCCTATACCAGTTTCTCTGGCGCTTCGGTGTATAAGGCTCCGTACGGGCCCTAATTTCTCTCATGTTATCTTCGTAGTCGTTAAGCGAAATGCACGTACATTGGCGGCAGTAGAATCGTTCTGCAGTCGGCATCAAATGCCGGTTTTCCAAATTACGGCAATAGTGACTCGCGAAAAGAGAATCCTAGGATTCCCATTTGAATTCACGAAGCATTTCCGTAATACTTCCGTGCTGATCGAAGAAGCCACAACAAATCTACTAGCGTCCTTCTAAACTACTGGGATATCTTCCTTCAATCCGACCTTGTGGGTTTTCTCTAGCAGTACTCAAGAATGGGTCGCATCAGCGTTCTGTTCAAATAGCTCTAAGCACTATGGGACTTAACAGCTGAGGTCATAAGTCCCCTAGACTTAGAACTACTTAAACCTAACTAACCTAAGGACATCACACACATCCATGCCCGAGGCAGGATTCGAACCTGCAACTATAGCACCAGTGCGGTTCAGCACTGAAGCGCCTAGAACCGCTCATCCACAGCGGCCGACCAGCGTTCTGTCCGCTTTCTCCTTCAGAGAAGAACTACCCTCTCCAAAAATTCTCCCAATTAAACGAAGTCCAGCATTTACTATCTCTACTGCCAACCTTACTTGCTCATTCTATTTCATATCGCTTTGCAACGTTACGCCAAGAAATTTAATAGAATTGTATCAAGCAGGAGAGTACTAGTGTTGTATTCGAACGTTACAGGATTGTTTCTCCTACTCATCCGCATGAACTTACATTTTTATACATTTAGAGTAAGCTGCTATTCTTGACATCAACTAGAAATTCTGTGTAAGTCTCCTTGTATGTTCCTACAGTCACTCAACGACGACAACTTGTCGTACACCACGTCGTCGCCAGAAAAGAGATCTTAATTGCTCATTACCCAGACCGTCAGATCGTCAATGTATACAGAGAATAAGAGCAGTCCTAGCACACTTCCCTGCGGCAGTCATGACCATACCCTTGCCGTCGAGGACAACGTACTGGGTTCTATTACTTAAAAAAGTACTACTTGTGACACGTTGTACGGCACGCTAATCAAATTCCAGAGTAGACACTGTTCTTCATTGTCCTCTTCTATATCTGCCACGGTTAGCAGAGTGCTCAGTAAATGTTCAGCAGGGGTAAGATAACACTGTCACTGTCAAATAGCTCTGACAAGGGAACCTCCCCATCGCACCCCCCTCAGATTTAGTTATAAGTTGGCACAGTGGATAGGCCTTGAAAAACTGAACACAGATCAATCGAGAGAACAGGAAGAATTTTTGTGGAACTATGAAAAAAATTAGTAAAACATACAAACTGAGTAGTCCATGCGAACATAGGCAACACAAGGACACTGGGAGTCAAGGAGCGCCGTGGTCCCATGGTTAGCGAGAGCAGCTACGGAACAAGAGATCCTAGATTCAAGTCTTCCCTCGAGTGAAAAGTTAAATTTTTTATTTTCAGTTTATGTGACAAACTCTAATGTTTTCATTACTTCTTTGGGAGTGATTATCACACCCACAAGAAAAACTAAATCGGGCAAGGTAGAAGAATCTTTTTAACCATTCGCTAAGTGTACAAGTTAGGTGGGTCGACAACATATTCCTGTCACGTGACGCACATGCCGTCACCAGTGTCGTATAGAATATATCAGAAGTGTTTTCCCGTGGAGGAATCGGTTGACCTATGACCTTGCGATTAAATGTTTTCGGTTCCCCTATCGTCTACTAATCGCACGGTTTTGCGGTGCGGTCGCAAAACACAGACACTAAACTTATTGCAGTGAACAGAGACGTCAATGAACGAACGGACAGATCATAACTTGGCGAAAATAAAGAAAGTAAAACTTTCAGTCGAGGGAAGACTTGAACCAAGGATCTGTCGTTGTGTAGCTACTAACACCAACCACAGGACCACGGCGCTTCTGAGCTCAGAGTGTCCTTGATGTTGCCTATCTTGCGCATGGACTACTCAGTTTGTATATTTTACTAATTTTTTCACGGTTCCACACAACTTCTTCCTGTTTTCTCGATTGATCTATGTTCAGTTTTTCAAGGCCTATCCACTGTGCCAACTTATAACTATATCTGAGGGGGGTGCGATGGGGAGGTTCCCTTGTGAGCACTATGGGACTTAACATCTATGGTCATCAGTCCCATAGAACTTAGAACTACTTAAACCTAACTAACCTAAGGACATCACACAACACCCAGTCATCACGAGGCAGAGAAAATCCCTGACCCCGCCGGGAATCGAACCCGGGAACCCGGGCGTGGGAAGTGAGAACGCTACCGCACGACCACGAGCTGCAGACTGTCACTGTGCCGCCCCCCTTCGTTACCATAAAAATTTACGGTGGTGACTGAACTTTTTCTACGGCTGAACCTGCTGTGAATTGCTGTAGTTTAGAAGTGTTTCGCAACATGTCACACACACACACACACACACACACACACACACACACACGCATGCGCGCGCACGCGCGCGCACACACACACACAACACACACACACACACACACACACACAATTTTCCAAGTTTCTGCCATTTGCCTGACCACGAGGTCTCTCTGGCCTCCTAATAACAAAACACTATGGATCGGCTTTCTTGATTGACTTCTTGCGATGCTCAAAACTGCTGTAAGATATAATACAGCACTAATTTTAGTGCAGTTGAAATACTTCGAGCAATGACTTCGTTGTTTCTCTGTGCTGTTAACTTTTCACTCTTGAAGTATACGTACGACATCTTTTTCATTGGTCTATAAATCATGTGAAGATATCAATCTCAAGTCATGTTAGGTCTTTATTGTGCTCACATTAATTGAAGGTATCTGACGTACTTAAATCGCCACACCCTGTGGCCGATATTAGGAAAGACAATAACAGACTCTTGCTTCCAGTAACATATGTATACATTGTGAATCCGTTGTCATGTTACAAACTTTCAGGTATGATGGAGAAGGATAAAGGTATCGATTTGAGGTGCGGAACCATGGTCCGACAACGAACGAGAAGGAAGTTACAAGCGGAAATCGTTCTGGTAACTCTCGCTGAATGTATTTTCAATCGTAAGCTCTTTGCTTTTAACATTTTTGGAGGTGGTGATATGGACCAAATCAAGAAAACAAGTACAGTGAATCTGGCTCTAAACTGCGTTTCTTAAGAGCTATGAGCACTTGTTCATCTTTGCTACTGTGAAACACGTCTCTCCTAATGAGCAAGTGCTCTTGAGGTATGCATTTTAAACACCATGTTTACCGGACATTTTTTTCCTTGTTTGGTCCACACTACCTCCTTTCAAAATATGGGAAGGAAAGTGCTTGAAGTAGAAGAGGTGAGCTCCACTGTCAGAGGTATCAGAATGATTTTCGCTTATACAGGGTGACAATTATTGAAGTATATAAAAAAACGTAAACTGATTACAAACTACGGCGTGTACCACTTTATTCAACATGTAAACGTCACTGCAAATATTCGGATTTAGGTTATGACATGTTCGCCATGCCTGCCATCATTACCGATGATGCGGCGCATGCTTCGACAATAAGTCGCAGATATACGTATATAAAAGCGAATGTGAATGCATCTCTTATCTCAGAAAAATGAGGCGCATTTAATGACACAACAACGTTTCAATCTCTTTAAAGCAACAGTATTTAATATTTCACAGTAAATAAACATTTAATCAATGAAGCATGGAATTAACTACTTTTAATTACTTCATGCGATTTCAGAAAACAATATTTCAGATGATAGCACTGCACTGTAAAGATCTTCTCTGAAAGCTACATATCTGTATCTATTTTATTTATTGATTTACGACGTTTTTTATGTCTTTCCATTATGCAAATATTTCTCAGAACGTAATGTTTACCAAATACACACGGCAAATGAACACAGCATCAGTACCTCATATTTTGTCATACTTGTGTTTTTATTTAATGACTAGCTTACTACTTTGCCTGTAACTTTATTTAAATTTTAATTTCAAGTGATATTAAAAAACTGTGGTAATTTAAAGGTGTTCAATCACATGTGTTAGCTGACACCACAACTGAAAAGAGAACCAAGAGAGGCTTCTGACCAGAAGGGATAAGTAATTGTTGAAATAAAGTTTAAAGACAGGTCGTTGTCATTTAACATGAGTGCACTTGAGCAAGAATACTAGCTTTCATTTATGAACCCTTTATTTGCTATTACTGTGAATGTTCTGAGCACGACTGAAAATTTATAACATATCTTTTATTTAAATATAGTGTAATATATAAATTTATTGGGGGAAAGCAGTCGAGATCAGTCAAATCATATCTGTAGCATGTAAGAATAATGCATTTTTGGTTGAGATGATCTTCAGCCAATGGAAAAGCGGACAGTAGCAGAACACTACGGGAGTCAAGTGGAGGCTGACACTTTTCGAGTGAAGAGCTCAAGGGAGCTACTCGGGACCCTTTTACACTTTTGCTGGAAGAAAACAAACTCAGAGCCGCTATGAAACTTTAACTTCTGAGCACACTTCCCGGTTATATCTTGGGATAGGCACACCTGTCTACAGTAGAGTGATTTGGTCGTCTAGGTGATTGATTCTGGGCTGTGAACAACCGCTACTATACTTTAACATATGAAGGGACTTCATATTCGGAGAGGTCAGTATGTGTTCCATAGTAGAACTCTAACATTTGCTGCTCGATTTACAGAACTGAGAATAAACAGAGAATGAGTTACTATTCTTTGTATGGTGTGTGTTAATGTATTAATCATCATGTACAACTCTGAACTGTTTTGAGCTGGAGATCATGAAATGGACACAGTTTTCGCGCATCTTGGATAAGAGTTTTGTCTGGAGATTTTACTGCCATTCTAGTAAAGTTCTCAAGATAACTTTACTGCCTTTTATAAGGATATTTTCTATTTGTATTTTAAATGAATTTCGTAGGACCACTTCCAATTTATTTGAGATGTCCTTTCTTGAATAAACATTATTCAAAATAATTCTCCGTCTTCTACATTAATTACAGACATTAGAATAGAACTCTTGTTACTGATTTATTCATTTAACTTTCATCGTGTACTCCTGTGTATTTTATTAGCTCGCAGCTCTAGCCAGCACATAGACTTTTTTATTGTACGATCACAGCTGCAGGCTATTATTATTTGCAGCGAATTATTTGCGGGGCATGAAAGCAGACGTGCACGGCTCTACCCTATGATTACTTGGAGCTAATCTTTTTAAAAAGAACTGTGCGTAGCCCATGTACTCGTATCTAAAGTGAGAGTAACTGCAGGTAAAGATGCAACTGGTTTGCTCGTATGGGATGCTGTCACGCAGAGCAACTACTCAGCAGTATCCTTAGGTACCGTCGCAACATCAACATTTAATACTGTGTTGTTGTCTACCACACAGGTTTCAACTTTCACATTCATGGATACCGCCCGTCAGTCGTTTTGATTCTAAGTGAACAAGTCTACATGAGACCCTTTGTGGATTTGAGACTTTGATGAACGTATGGTATACAGGCATATACTGTACAATAAAGATCTCCATATAAAAAGAGTACTAATTCAATATGTATTGGAGACCCGTTGGCATTAACGGTAATCTAAGGCCTAAGTTACCATTGAGATATTTTTTAAAAATTTGTGGTACGTGAACAGGAATAAAATTCTAGAGGCCTTCAGATCCGTAAGTAGCTCACTCAGTGTTCCTGTGGCCTTTACTATAATCTGTGTATACCCTCTGTGCTACTAGAAGAGCTCCCCTACCCACCTCGCGGGTTCCTTGTATCGACACAGATGTTCGAGTGGCAATGTAAGAATCTACTAATAAAACGGTACCGCTGCAACGAATAAGTGCAGGTGTAGTCCCTATCGATTATCAACTTAGCGTTTAAATTCACCACACAACAATATAAAATGCAACACCTCTTTCACTTTAATATTTATGTAGACAGCAAATCAATAGGGAAAAGCGTCCTCTTAAATTCACTGAGGTAGGTAAATGCTAGCCAAGCCTTAGAGGAAGAAATTCGTTCCACTATACGGAGCCGGTACGTTCGTCAACATCAAGGTCATCAAAATTTTCGCATTGTTTGATTGGAACGTCGATAGAGTGACTGAATCTGTAAGAACAGTGTAAAAACACGGCGTAAAAACTATACAGATGGTAGATATTACTAAACCGAGTATTTTGAATGTGAAAGATACATTTTAGGCTGTGATTTGCCTTGACTGAGAAAATCGGTACTCGTTGATAGAACTTTTAGATACGCATTTATTATATGGAGAAGCTGAATATAATATCCGGAAATACGAAAGAAAGTGTTGAGAAAATTTTGGCAATAAGTGTCAGGAAAACCACTCCTGTCAAAGAGAACTTGCTGTATTCATACAGGGCGAATGTTCAACAGAAGCTAAAGTAACACAGGACCTCTAACGTTCTCGACGTACGTTTAAGATTTATCAGATAGGATCAAACTGTACGCTGACGATGCAATTGACAAAAGGGCGTATTGTTGTATGACAACCATAAGGAAACGCTAAAAAGCTTTGGCAAAATTTCATGCTGATTTAATGAATGACAGCTCTCTTCAGATATGTATAAATGCAAGATAATTCCTTATTTTTTCTTCTGAGTGGGCCCCACAGTTTCAATGAATTTGAAGAAGGACATTATTCCACCAGGCTCTGTTTTATATGATTTTATTTGCGCTACTAGTTTCGGGCCCTGTTTACTCTCAAGTGCACCTCAAAAACATAACAACACAAACCAATAAAAAAGAGGGCTAAAACATGAAAGTTATACTACTAAATTGGATGTAGTGTTATACAAACATAGTAATTATCTATAGCAGCAGTAATGCTTACATCGTTCTCGGTGCGTCAAAACTCAAGGGCCCTGCATATTTGTGCACATGCGGTCGCCTACAGTTATCATTTAAAACAGAAAGTGCATGACATGACAGTGATAACGAGAACAATTACATTACTATATTATTAAAATGCTACATCCAGTCTGAAGCACGAAGAAAACAAACCTTGTAATGTTTACTACCAGTCACATTAGATACACATGTTGATGTAACTGACTCACGTGAGTGACCGCTTGGGAAAATTTGAATTGTCAGTCAGAGAATAAAAATACGAGAATTTTGTTGCACTTTCGATACGATTTCAAAGTATATCACTGTCTTCTACTAACTTTTATATGGGAGATATGGGAACTTACATACACGAATCGGTTCTCGTAAGCACTATCATGCCATGCACCTTATACAGTATTTCAGATGATGACCGTTGACGAGCGTGCATATAGGCATGGCAAGTTTGATTTTTGACGAAACGAGCGCTATGTTTACGCACCTGTTACTGTGTGTAATTACTAGGTTTCTGTATCGATACATCCACTATAATTGTATGCCTTCCATGTCTTAGCCTCTTCTTCTTTTCTGATGTGATGTTATGTTTTTTTGATGCACTTGCCCGGGACTGGTAGTGTAAATAAAATAGTTTAAAATAAAGATCCGTGGAATAATGTCCTTCCTCATAACTGCTATAGCAAAGGGAAAGACATCGATAATATCCAATTACAAAATTAGTGCTCATCACCTCGAGCTTATCGCATTAGTATTTAGGGGTAACGGTAAGAAGTGATATGAAATGTGACGGAAACCTCAAATCGGTATTAGGGAAGGCGAATGTAAGACGTATTTGTTGAGAGGATTCTCGGAAAGTGCAGTCGAAGGGTAAGGAAACTATATACAAGGCACTGTAGTGACCAACTGTCACGTTAACTGGAAGAACTTTATCGCTGTGGATACATTCTTACGAAAAATCGGCGTTCATGCGCCAGAGAGCCAGCCGCGGTTCTCAACAAAGAACTGCTCGCCCAGCAGAACGCGAGGACATAGTGATGGATCGTTTGGAAGAAGATTCATCAATTAGCATCGTAAAAATTCCCATGAAACCAGAAAAACAAAGAACACGGTGTAGTTTGAACTGCCTGAACAACAATTATATCCCATCACATAAAAACGTTAAAGTAATGGAGGCCAATGATTTTGAAGCTTAAGTTCATTTCCGTCAGTGGATAATGTTGCAATGCACACGCTTATACTGTGGGTCGTCAATTTGTACACTTGCTGGCGTTATTGCTATACATAGTAAAAATTTTATATTGACAAAATATTAAGTATTCATCTCCAAGCATTAGTTTTTAGTCTGAAAGTACTCAGGTGAAATCAGTGTACCAGCTGAATATTTCCGGTCGCAAATATTTGGAGCAATCTGTTCTCCAAGTTAACTGAGCTCCAGTTTTGAAGTTTTGAGCATGTCTTCGAGTAGTTACAGTGTTCACGGATGTGTAACTGTGAAACAGTCGTTCGTTCCTATTTTCCATGCATTGTGAACACCTCTATTGAGTGTTTCCCTTATGCAGGTGTGTGAATTATAACTCTATTTTTTAATACCTACTGTAAGAAAACCTTCAACTAGGAGACATTTCCAAATGGAAATTCCTTTGAACACTCATCTATAAGTAACGTATCAATTAAAAAATTTAAATAAAATTACTAAGAAATTTAAATGAAAAACTGAGTAGTCATACTGTAGACAAGTGCGACTGTAGCTGGCAGATTTCCGTGGAAGACAGCAGCACAATTCTCGTTCGAACTTTGAAAGGTCATATAATGATTTGGTAGTCAGAGCACATGGTTACTGTAGGTGTGACTCGTTGTATATTGCAGCAGTTTACTTCCCACGTTCTGTGATTATTAAACTGAATTCGAGACGCCGCTTTAATAAAGCTTAATATCACACAGACGTTTCAGAAGACTACGATTAATCTAGATGCGGACCACACTATGGCCCAATATGAACGACGAACTGCGAAAGCTTCAATCAATCAGTTGATGGCACACGGATATGCTATGTTTCGTCTTCTAGAAAATTCTGTTAGGCATGAACCTGACACTCATAACACGAGTCTACAGCATATATGCTGCTCGCTATTGACGTGGTATGGTTGAATGTAGCACACTGCGATTGGCTGAAGTGATTTACGAGAACCACAGCGAACCTAAATGTAGCAGTCAGATGTGGAATGTGAACCTTACTCCGCCACAATACGAGTCCTAAATCACGTATCTAAATTGGTATGCCACCTTGGGCTGTACATGGGGTTTCGGAGGAGGATTAGTCAATATTCAGCTATATGACAGGAACAACTTATTTGAGGCAAAAAACTTCATATGGATATATGGCCCATTCCGAATGGTTTCTGAGGTAGGACACGTTTGATGTACGTCTGCCACTGGGTTAGTGACGGGCACGGATGTATCTTACCCAGGCAACTTTTTGACGTTCATTTTTGCCCAGTTTACCTTGTTGCGCTCAATCTCTTTGTTCGGGAGGTATTAATGATATTAAACTAGTCCGCTGAACGCGCAGTTGTCCGTGCTGTGATGTGAATGATGTAGTGCGAGGGACAGAGTGTATCAGAAAGAAGCATCGGTTAACTGTGTTAGAACATGTGCTGGCAAAAATGCCACACTTCTACACTTATGAATAATACACAGTTATGGTGTATGTTCACTGTTCTGTGGTGCTGCTGATGAAATCAATGAATACCGCCGGAGCTTTCCGACATGTCGAATTCCTGATCGTAGACTGTTTACCAGAGTTTTCAGCACATTTCGTGAGACAATTCCATGTTCCCAGTTTTCTTCTGAAAGTGTAATTCAACAACCCGTGCAGGTACAGTAAAACAATGCTTGAATGGTGCAGCGTACTCCTACTACCAGAACACTGCCATTTTCTGCACCCATCCAATTTCCCAAGAATACGTTTATGGCAAACATTACATGCGGAAACTAGTAGCCATTTCACATAACACGTTTCCACTATCTTCAAACTGGCGACAACGGTGGAATTTTATCACTGCTTAAACAACAGTCGCCAGTTGCTTCAATTAGTACTGATTAGTACTGATAAACCCACTTTTACATAGTATGGGATCAACAACACACGTGATAACCATTGATCTACACGCTACAGTAGAAATCAATTTCCAAATTAGTTATTCGATCAGTGTTTAGTGCTGAATGATCAGTAATGTGTTGAAATGTCCAACCACTTAAATGAGCGAATGATGGGACAGAATTACTAGAATGTTTTGGAAAATTAGTCTGTTTAACACCTTGAGGACTTTCCTTTGGCCACGTGGACTGCAGTTTACTTCCAGCATGACGGATTCCCCCCTCCTGCCCCCCCCCCCCCCCACACACACACATTTTACTATTAGTGTGAGAGAACATCTGAATCGCACTTATCACAATCACTGGACTGCTGGTGGTGGTACAATTAACTAGACAGAGAGATCGTCAGCTCTTATGCGACCAGATTTTTGATTATGGGGAAGGGTGTAGTCTGAAGTGTACAGACGAAAGGCGAATACGCGAGATTGACTGCTTGGTCGCATCATGGACGCTACTGCCCTCATTAGGAAACGTGAAGAGGTACTCAGACAAGTAACACATCGTGTTCTCCCAAGTTTGCACGATTGCAATCAAGTTGACGGTGGGATATTCAAATATTTGTTGTGAACTCTACAATACCTGTAATCTAACGTGTACGACGATCCTTAGAGGTGACGTGTTAAAGATACGTATTTTTAAAATGGGTACTTTGTAAGACGCAATGCATTGAATAATACAGCAAAAAATAACAGTGAATATCAAATGTGTTCTATCTTGGAAACCTTTCCTAATAGGGCATATGTCCGTAAGCAGCTTTTTGCTTCAAATGTGCGTTCCAGTCATACACCTGAATATTGACCATTCCTTCCTGGAACACTCTGCATTGTCAGAAATTACTGGCGAGGGTCTTTGCTTATGCATTCTAAGAATAATCTGAAACAGTATCTTTGCATCAAGAACTGAATTCGAACCACAAGGGATAATGCGGGTTACATTCACGTTTCAGTGCTTCGTTTGAGATACGAATAGAAAGGAAAGGAAAATATTAGCATAAACTACCGTTGCAGCGATATAAGCATAGTTGTAAGACATGGCTGTAAGAAACACGAATGAGGACGGATGGTCTTCAGAGGACGACAAAGGCTGAATAGCTGGCTAGAGCCATCCACTCGGCTCATTTCATGCTCTTCAGTGCTTGACATTTGCTAACATCCCCTCCTCAGCACGGGCCGCACGCGTCTGGGATTTGAATCTGCGTGGGCCATCCACGTCACACCACACTTTACGAACACTACAGATCTGCAGGGGTGTTAATGCCGACGGTGTGGACTCAGATGGCAAGGAATCGTTCACGCAAGCGAATTCCCCTGTTTATACGTAGAAATGCTGTGTCAGACAAGGGACGAACCAACAACACGAAATAAGACGCGAGAACATAAGGTACGTATTTTCCATCATACTTTTTGATCCAGACCGACACTGCCTACGTTATAAGTATGTATTTCTTTTAATTTTCAAATTCTACCTAATGAATGAGCCTACCACCCCTTCCTATCTACCTTGTCTTCACGCAGTATCTTTGTGTAGGCCACCTACAGAGCTTACCTAGTCTTAGTACGTATTTGGTCAGAACGTCATATTAACTATGCTCACTTTGTCGCAGCCATGGATTGTAGACTGAGGTGCATACATTAGGCGTTACTGAAAAACTTTCATCGCTATAGAAGTGGAATACATGTAGGTACGGCATCAATAAAGTGGCCAGTAAAACGCAATACAAAAAATTGTAACTGCTAAGATTTGGTTGAATGCAATGTTCTTCGTTATACCTCCTGCCGCAAGGATGAATAAATTGCGTGGTGAGCTCACCCTAGAGCACGTGACGCACAGGTTTCCATGAGAGAAACGCTGTGATGACAAATCGACTCCACAGTAATGAATCTTCTGTCCTTATGCCTCATTTATCGTTACTGCAAATGTTATTCGAATCGGAAATTGAAGCCTGCTAAATACGCAGGGAAGGTGAGTTGGAACGAGTGACATTCGTGGTATGAAAATAGTTTATTCCTCCCGATTCCCTATTAAGATAGCAGCCTCACTCACAATGGCCATCGTTCCCCTTACACACAGCCATGTTCCGCTGCGGATAGCGATAGCGATATAAGGGAAAACAGTCAATGGACACAAAGAGTGTGGAGTGGAGGGTCAGGGGGAACTCCACCCACGGACGCGTTCGACATAATATTACGCAAATTTCCTGCTCGTCCCTCTGCCTATCTCGTTCTCTCCACACCCTCAATTTCCAGCACCACCTCCCCCTCTCTCTGATTCGCGAAACTTACTGTGGCTTCAGGACCCAACTGGTAATAGTGGTGCGCCACTAACCCGTCATTGGTGCACACCATACATAGGCGGTTGACTTGGCAGCTGTGGACCGTGGCCAAAATCCACTTTGGTCGAAAGCTGAACCCCTGAGCCCAGACTGCGGAGCCAGGAACGAATTGCGATGAAGGCCATGCCTACAGGCATTGATGTGGCGGCATCGATAGATGCGAAATGGTTCATGGCTGGGAACAATGGAGCGTCTCGGCTGGACTCCGATCCCTCACTGACGGAACGCTGTAGGATCTCAAGAAGATTGTCAAGGCGTAGTCCGTGGAGGAGTCAGCGATGCACTTCCACACTTTTACTTCGAATGTGCGGATAAGACGTTCTGCCTCGCCGTTAGATTTGGGGTGAAAAGAAGGAGCAGTCACGTGGCGCATGCCTTGATGGGCACAGGAATTGTGGGAATCCTGATACATAAACTGTGGACCATTATCTGACACAAGCATGAAAGGCAATACTTCAATAGAAAAAAAAAATTGCAGAGGGCCTGAATCATAGTCACACCTGACACTGAAGGACAGTGGATAACAAACACTAAAAATTTAGAAAGGGTCCCATGAAATCAGCATGAAGCTTTCTCACGGACACTGTGGTGCGGGCCATGGAGAAAGCATCGCCGACCGCCCTGCGTGGTGGGTAGCAAACTGAGAGCAGACCACGGCAAGATGTACAGTTTCACCGTCGATGCAGAAGCAAAGCACATGCTAACAGGCCAATAAATTGGTATGCGAGACCCCAATCTCCCCAGTGCAGGAGTTGAAGCACGTATCACCATAGGGTGGCTGGTATCAAAACCCTAGATGACATCCCGTCCGTAGCTAAGAAAACAACATCATAAAGTACATAAAGGTGGTGAAAGAGGGCAAAGGATCAGAAGCCCGACCCAGAGGCCTCTCTGGCTAATCATTCTGAATGAGATGAACAACCTGACGAAAAACCGGATCGGCAGCGACACTTCTGCGATCCGGAAGCCTGTATACTAAGTCTCAACATCTAAGTGTAAACAAATGAGTTCATCATGACCAAAAGTAGGATCCAACCCCATCAGGAGCTGGGACAGCGCATCGAAGAGGCGAAAATGAGTAGTCGGTTTAAAAACAAATGGCTCTGAGCACTATGGGACTTAACTTCTGAAGTCATTAGTCCCCTAGAACTTAGAACTAGTTAAACCTAACTAACCTAAGGACATCACAAACATCCATGCCCGAGGCAGGATTCGAACCTGCGACCGTAGCGGTCTTGCGGTTCCAGACAGCAGCGCCTTTAACCGCACGGCCACTTCGGCCGGCTCTAGTCGGTTTTTTGACAGTTACAGGGGAGGGGGGGGGGTTGACAACTCACTCGATGTAGTAAGTTGTATGACACCTAACGACGTTAGCCTATCCATTTTGATTTCACTTGATCACACAAAGCCAAGCATGTTAAAAGCGCTACCGCGCCGTAGGTTTCAGGGTAACGTGGGCCGCAAAATTAGTGGCACAAGCGAAGCCATCCGAGTAAAGAGACGAGAACTCAGAACACTTACAATCTAGCTGCTGGTAAGGGACATAGTCTGAAACGAGGTCCACCATATCCAAAATGGAGAACCAAAATGCGTTGAAAACATCCAGAGGAAAGAAATTTGCAGTTCACTACCAAAAAAAAGCAAGGAACGGACCACAAATTTGTACACAGTGGGAGCCGTAAATTTCTCCAAAACTGGAATATGCTGCTTGTTGTAACTCACCAAACGTCAATCAACCAGAGACAACCAGGAGATCCTAAAGCACCATAAGTTTGTGAGTTCAGTAATGTCACCCATGCACCTGTGTCCACGTGTAGTCTGTGCACTTTATCCATCAATCGCACCTCGCTGAACAGTGTGTTATGATTCGTAAGCACTGTAGACACACAATTAACATCAGAGTCCATGTCCACAGTAGCGAGCTGGGAACGACAGACAGAATCTGTATGTCATTTTTTCCTAGAGTTGTTGCAAGTCACCAATCGCTTAGGCGGCCGCGGCCCTGTCGTGTTGCAAGAAACAGTATGAACGAGATGGGAGAGTGTTCTGTAGTTGTTATCGTTTTTTATTGGCACGTCCCTGTGCAGTGGGGTGCGGAGGCCGCGTTTGTGCGAATCCCGCGTCGTCCTCCGCCCGAGAACTGACGGACGCCCGACGACCAAGAACAGGAGCAACCGTGGCTATGTCACAACAAACCTCAATATGATCACCAGCAGCGGGAGATACATCGGAAGACTGAACAATATTTAACATTTCAGCCAAATATGGATTCTCACGCTGCAGTGAGCGTGACGCATCTCCTTGTCGTGAGCCAACAGAATGATGATGTCACGGACCATAGAATCAGCACGTCGATCATGATGAGCATGGGTAACAAATTGACAGTTGGGAATGAGGCCGTGGAGTTCGGCGTCCCAAGCCCGGTACGATTGGTAGGGCTGTTTATGACAGTGATAGAACTTGACGTGCGTGCGTTTACGAAAAAAATGTGTGTGAAATCTTATGGGACTTAACTGCTAAGGCCATCAGTCCCTAAGCTTACACACTACTTAACCTAAATTATCCTAAGGACAAACACACACACCAATGCCCGAAGGAGGACTGGAATCTCCGCCAGGACCAGCCGCACAGTCCATGACTGCAGCGCCTGAGACCGTTCGGCTAATCCCGCGCGGTCGTGCGTTTATGGTGATAATATGGCAACAACTTACGCATTTCGTCGGGCGAAAGCGACGCGGGTTCCTGGAGCGGGGCTGATTGGCACAAAGACTGGTAGATCAGAGGAGAAATCCAAGAGAGGGACAATGCCTTGCCACATTATTCCATCAGTAACACTAAAATCGAGGAAGTGTTGCCTCCAAATCTTCGGAAGCATCGTCGTAAGGCGGAAAGGGCGGCGGGTACGCCTGCTTAGTCAGTGTGGGTGGGGAGTAGGTGATAGCAACCCTAAGAGCCAGCTACTGCTAGGGGAGAGATTGGAACACCTTCTCCATGGACAAAAGAACCGAAGGAACAACCAAATAGACTGAGAACGCGCAAGTCAGTACCACACTCGACGTCAGTCATTCTATCTTTCTGTAAAACACAAACAGCAGTACGAGGACAATGAACCAAAGTTTATTCTTCCTCTACATAGAAGCGAACAGGAGCTGAGAACACAGATACAAGCATTTGCTGCAAGTAAGTATGAACACAATATGAGAGCGAGTGCCTGCTGCACTGCGCGTGTGAAGAGGTGGTCTCGGGTAGGGGGCACGGCGGATGCCGAGCAGGTGCACAAGTCACGTGGCTCACAGCAGGTGGCCTCTGGTGCCCAGCCCGCGGAGATAGCGCTGGCGGAATAATCGAAGTGTAGGCCGCCGTTGGCCCTGTGCCGCGGCACCTATCCAAGTATTATGTACTACGTTATAGCGGTTTGCATTTTCCAACTAATACCGCACAAGCTGCAGAATATGATTAAAAAAAGGCATAACATCTTGTCTTCTCTCATAGATGCCACCGTAAAACGAAGGGACCACATAAAAAATTAAATACAAACCTTACACAATGTCCCAGTAATTACTGTCACCATATATTCACCAGGAACGACTCAAATTGCTCCGAAGCCGAATCAAGCGTGCTAAAAATGTTTCAAATAGCTCGAAGCACTTAACATCAGAGATCAGTCCCCTAGACTTAGAACTACTTAAACCTAACTAAGCTAAGGACATCACACACATCCATGCCCGAGATAAGATTCTAAACTGCGACCGTAGCAGCAGAGCGGTTCCGGCCTGAAGCGCCTAGAACCGCACGGCCACAGCGCCCGGCAAGCGTGCTAAGACAGAAAAAAAATAGAAATGGTATAGGACGAGAATTTTTGAATACAAATCCTGAGCACTTCCTTGACGGCAAAGGTTCTGCCCATAAATTGGCGAAAAGATTCAGTATTGTCTGATTGCACGATTGTAGAACAAATAATTTCATCTACACTCCTGGAAATGGAAAAAAGAACACATTGACACCGGTGTGTCAGACCCACCATACTTGCTCCGGACACTGCGAGAGGGCTGTACAAGCAATGATCACACGCACGGCACAGCGGACACACCAGGAACCGCGGTGTTGGCCGTCAAATGGCGCTAGCTGCGCAGCATTTGTGCACCGCCGCCGTCAGTGTCAGCCAGTTTGCCGTGGCATACGGAGCTCCATCGCAGTCTTTAACATTGGTAGCATGCCGCGACAGCGTGGACGTGAACCGTATGTGCAGTTGACGGACTTTGAGCGAGTGCGTATAGTAGGCATGCGGGAGGCCGGGTGGACGTACCGCCGAATTGCTCAACACGTGGGGCGTGAGGTCTCCACAGTACATCGATGTTGTCGCCAGTGGTCGGCGGAAGGTGCACGTGCCCGTCGACCTGGGACCGGACCGCAGCGACGCACGGATGCACGCCAAGACCGTAGGATCCTACGCAGTGCCGTAGGGGACCGCACCGCCACTTCCCAGCAAATTAGGGACACTGTTGCTCCTGGGGTATCGGCGAGGACCATTCGCAACCGTCTCCATGAAGCTGGGCTTCGGTCCCGCACACCGTTAGGCCGTCTTCCGCTCACGCCCCAACATCGTGCAGCCCGCCTGCAGTGGTGTCGCGACAGGCGTGAATGGAGGGACGAATGGAGACGTGTCGTCTTCAGCGATGAGAGTCGCTTCTGCCTTGGTGCCAATGATGGTCGTATGCGTGTTTGGCGCAGTGCAGGTGAGCGCCACAATCAGGACTGCATACGACCGAGGCACACAGGGCCAACACCCGGCATCATGATGTGGGGAGCGATCTCCTACACTGGCCGTACACCACTGGTGATCGTCGAGGGGACACTGAATAGTGCACGGTACATCCAAACCGTCATCGAACCCATCGTTCTACCATTCCTAGACCGGCAAGGGAACTTGCTGTTCCAACAGGACAATGTACGTCCGCATGTATCCCGTGCCACCCAACGTGCTCTAGAAGGTGTAAGTCAACTACCCTCGCCAGCAAGATCTCCGGATCTGTCCCCCATTGAGCATGTTTGGGACTGGATGAAGCGTCGTCTCACGCGGTCTGCACGTCCAGCACGAACGCTGGTCCAACTGAGGCGCCAGGTGGAAATGGCATGGCAAGCCGTTCCACAGGACTACATCCAGCATCTCTACGATCGTCTCCATGGGAGAATAGCAGCCTGCATTGCTGCGAAAGGTGGATATACACTGTACTAGTGCCGACATTGTGCATGCTCTGTTGCCTGTGTCTATGTGCCTGTGGTTCTGTCAGTGTGATCATGTGATGTATCTGACCCCAGGAATGTGTCAATAAAGTTTCCCCTTCCTGGGACAATGAATTCACGGTGTTCTTATTTCAATTTCCAGGAGTGTATTAAATATCTCAGAACATGAGTACGAAGCTGTTTAAAGTGGAACGAGCACGTAAAACTAATCGCACGTAAAGCAGATGCCGGACTGAGTTTCATTGGGAATATTATCAGGATATGTAGCTTAATAAACCCTCATTCGGCCAGTATTTGAAGATTACTCGCCAGCCTGTGATTCGTACTAGACAGAATTGATAGAGGAAAAAGAAAAAAATTGAAAGAACAGTAGCGCATTTCGTCACAGATTCATTAGTGAGCACGGAAACATTACGGAGAAGCTCATTCGACTTCAGTGGTAGACGCTACCAAAAATTGCTCTGATCACTATGTGACTTAACTTCTGAGGTCATCAGTCGCCTAGAACGTAGAACTAATTTACCCTAACTAACCTAAGGACATCGTACACATCCATGCCCGAGGCAGGATTCGAACCTGCGACCGTAGCGGTCGCTCGACTCCAGACTGTAGCGCCTAGAACCGCACGGCCACTGCGGCCGGCCTAGACGTTACAAGAGGAGCATTGTGTATCACTGTGTGTTTATTTTTAAAATTCTAGCAGCCGGTTTCTAGAAAAATCAATCAAGACGTTGCTCCCTCCTGCATATATCTCACGGAACGACCACGAAGTTAAAATTAGAGAGATTCAAGTATTACCAACAATAGTTCTTCTCGGGAACGATTTGCAGCTGTAAATAGGAAACAGGAATGACAGTGGTACACAAAGCACCCTCCGCCACAAACCATAAGGTGGCGTTGCGGAGTATAGGGTAGATTTCGATTTATTGAATATACGAAACCTTACACCGTTTCCAATCTGTTTTACTCAAAAGACTTCCATGTGAAAATGCTTTTCTATGGTGCCGGATGACAGGAGGTTTACTACCAGTCTTCTGGCGAATACAACAGTTTCATGAAACCTTATGAGATACGGGTCTTAGTGTTGTAGCTCATCAGTTTTTTTTAATACTAATGCAATTTACTGAATTTACTGAAGTAATATCTAAACGTTATGTAGCACAAAGTACTGGGAAAGCCAGTTAAGTACTGCTGATTTATGTGAGTGTAATAAGGTTGCAGTAGCGTTTTTGGATTTTGACACAGTTTAATTTCTGTAGCACTAACTAATTTTCAAGCCAGTGTAGGCTCATCATGAGGTAGAGATATTGCAGGAAACTTGTGTGGACCACGTACAGCTTGACACTGCTGTCGCAGTGGTTGCATTGTCTCGTGGTATCCATGACATATTCATTCAGGTAATGCACATTTTTCAGGATACACACATTCTTTTAATTTCTGAAGTATCAGGGGTGAAATAAATGGAGCGTAAAGTTATTTAAAACTTGTTCACTGTTTATGTGAAGGCTTCGTCTCCCGCCATGGAATGACTAAGATCTTGATTTGTATTTCTGGTATTTCTATCGTTTTTACTTGTACAATGATTCTCTGCCACTCTATGATTTCGGCTTCTGTTAATGTTAGTGTTTGTTCACGTGAACGGTTCAGTAAATAGGCTAGGCCATGACAACTGTAGCAGAATTAGGTTGTGGAACTACCGTGCGAGCTGCCGAGAGCTGCGATGTGTGGGAATAACGTGCCCTTCCGCCAGAGATGGTGCCAATGACTTAGCTGTTGCTCGTATCTGTTGCAGAACATCTATTATATTTTATCCTTAGGTGTAAGTGTCCGCCTCCATAGCTGAGTGACCAGAGCAGCAGATTGCGTGCGAGGGCCCTGGATAGGAGATTTTCTCCACTCGGGAACTGGGTTTTGTGCTATCCTAATCATCATTTCATCCTCATCGACTCGTAAGTCGCCGAAATGGTGCCAACTAAAAAGACTTGCATCAGGCGACCGGTGTACCCGACGGGGGGGGGGGGGGGGGGGCGGGGCTAGCCACACAACGTTTTGTTTCACTGGTAGAAGTAACTAAGACACCTCCAAAAAGGTTCTGTTGGTGACACAATCTCATCTCAAAAAACTCGTGTAAACAATAGAAACAGAAAGACCTCACCACTCCGTTACAATACACTTACGAGATAAAAACTACAAATTATTGTACTTAGCTATTCTCTTGACAGCCCAAAAATAGAAACAGGTGAGAAAAGCAATCTCTCAGAAACAAAATACGTAACAAAGCCTATGTACGTCATCGACAGATTTTAATGGACAAGTAGTTTACTGTTCTTCGATTACTTCCCTATAATGTGACCTTCATCAAATCCAATAGATTTGGAATAGTTATCAAACAAAAGATATGAGAGATAAATATCTACAAATCATTCGTTGGAAACTTCGAACTGCCTAACACAAAGCTCTGTGAAAGACTGAAGACTGAGAAAAAGTTTCTACACACGTTAAAAATTTCTACACACTTTAAAAATATGTAAAAAGAAAATAACCATCACGGAACATTCTCGAGCAAGAACTTTAAAAGGTTGTAGTGCAGGTTAGACTCGTTAGTAGTGTTGAAGAAAATGACTAGGACACCAAAGGTGTCCAAGCCAGTTCTGTCAGTTGGCTACGGAATTACTTATGCAGGTGATGGAGCCAAAATTTGAATAGGTATGATTTACTACTTAACTTACGATTGCATGTAGTATTCAGAAAAAATCATTGTCGATAATACATTTGTTCTGATGTCTTGCATACATTTAGTATGTTTGCTCATATTTCCCTCCTGTCAGTAGTTTTTGACCTGCAGGTCCCCTTTCCTCTGCAGGGTCGTGGAGAACACTGTCAACCAGCCCTGCACTGTACTTTCTCTTTGTTTATTGGCCTTTGGGACGTGCCTATACGGCCATTTAAGCACTTTAATGTCAATTAAGACAATTAGAACCTAAGGTCAACACAACACCCAGTCCCCAAGCGGAGCAAAATGTCCGACTTGGCCGAAAATCGAACCCTGGACGCTTCGGTTAGCAATCTGATCCGCTGGCCACGCCTACGATCGATGTGGCACAGAGGTTAAAATAATAGACTCACATGCAAATAAAAGAGTGGTTCAAATCCTCATTGAAACTTCCAATTGTGGAAGTTCATTGTTTTACTCTCTCTTTTGAGAAAATCACCACGGTGGGTACTTTAGTAGGGGACTAGCAATGAATTTGTGATATACAAATATTATTCTTAGTATTGATTGTAGCGTATCTGCACACAACACACACGTTACTTGCGAATTCAGAGTTTGTATCTGTGAGGTATAAGACTTGTGGTTTAAACACAGCACACGATACCGCTACAGTGAGTACTCATGTGAGAGTGCCTCGGAATAGTAGTCAACTCTAGTCTCTAATTCTGGTGTTAATGTTTCTGCGCAGGTGCTCTGCAGAAGAGCAAAATTGCTCTTCTGGACTAACGTAATTATGTTCCGCACATTGTTTATGGTGGGCGCAAGTGACTGAAGACGAAATTTACGATGCCAGGAAACTGAAATGCATCTCATGGCGGGAATCCTAGATAACACTTGGAATATGTCGCTGTCTGCTTAGAGGTGGATGGCAGAAACTGAGAGTCTGTTTTATTAGCACTCCCATACACTTCCTTCCTCGCAGGATGGCGTCGTCATTCACGTTGAAGTCGTAGTTCTCCCACGATATATTAAGTGGTGTGGAATTCTCAAGTTACGCTCTTTTGAGAGCCCAAACTGGCTAAATAAGGGATGCGAGGTATTCGCTCTTAACTTCTGTATTTTCTGCTTGAAAACAGTAACGCAATAACACATTTTTTGCATAAAATGGCATTCAATCCTAACACTACCATTGTGTGGCTTTACACCAGCATGTGGTAACAATCATTAGGTTCTTGATATCTAATTCACTGCACCAAGAGTTTACATTCTGAAAGTCTACGAAAAGACGGTGTTGGTTATCTCGTGTGTTCAGAGTGCGTGCGTCCACCATAATGAGAATCGAGATGGTACAAATCCTTGAGTCAGATACACAATTTCATATATTTATTACTTTTATATGCAGCGTATCGCATACAGTAATATGAATGACACCCAAGTAAAACCTGCGGACAATTTTACGCCGTAACATGTACGTTGGAGCAAAACAGCTGAAGTGCCTGCGATCGATGTGGTGCAGAGGATAGGGTAATAGAGTCACATATAGATAAAAGAGTGGTTCATATCCTCATCGAAAGGTTCAAATTGTGGAATTTCATTGTTTTACTCTCTCTTTGCAGGAAAGCATCACGGTGAGTGCTTTAACAGTATAACGACTGATTCCCTTCCCAATCGTAGACTGCCCACGATAGGGCTCTTCTCTAAGGATCTGGAAGTCAGTGGGGTGTACGAATGTATTGTTCTTTCATTCACCTCGACCGCTATGTCTGTGATATCGTCTCTCTTATCAATGTAAACTTACAGTTCCTTTCTCCAAATCATTTAAACTAAGTACTAATTTTACTTCTTGTGCTTCAAAATCGTCTATCTCACTACTGACAAACTGTGGAAACATGGCTGCTGTTAACTAACGAAACGTGTTCATATACTTCTGGCATGACGAATGGCTATGACTCTGGACTGCGGGTTCTAGTGTGAGAATCGATGGAATCAAGCGAAATGGTCTACGGTACGCTCTCCACTGAACGATTGCCCTGGTGTTGGTAGCTGTTGTCTCGCAGCTGTTTACACAGCCCATCAGGTCTAGCAGAGGCGCCGCCGTTGAATCAATAAACGCCCCCGCATCGACATTCTAAGGTTCTGCCGAAGGATGTATGCCTTTGGTCATTTTAGACCGTCATTTCTGCAAGAATAATTACAGGACATTTATATGACGTGAGCTGCAGCAGGTGACAAACAATATTTTTGGGAAACTCACAATTTAGATATGAAATACGGATTGTATCGCTTCGAGACTTGAGAACACTATGTGGTACCCACGTAGCATCTCATAGATTCCTCTCGAAGACTAATGAAGTTCTATCTGCAGCCTGTTGGTCTTACGATTATTTATGTGGTGTGGTGACTGTGTTACCTGAAATGTTCTGCGAACTCTAATGATTAATGCCACACTTGCAACACTTGATATATTCTTTTTATTTTAAGACAAAATTCCTATTAGTCATTCCTACGTGCTCTACTCTACTGCTATCCAACTCAATTTGATACATGATTGTTCTTTGCAATTTCACTCTCGTGGGTGATGTATTTAAATTTGCTCAGAGGATGTTATATATACTGCACTGGCGAAAGAAATTCCAACACAAGAAGGAGATTTGCAACATAAACGAAAGTTGGTTTCTGCATCTGCAACATGATACATATTCAGATTTCGTGCCAGTCGTGTGACAGTGGCGCTAGTAGCGTCACTATGACGAGGCACATCAGATTTTCTTTATATGCACCCTGTAACGGTCGTGAACATTGGACGTGGTGAGTTGCTGTTAGTCAAGAATGCCTTTAAGGTGACGAAGACGCCATTATAAACAACTCACCGAATTGAACGAGGTCATGTAACGTGGCTATGAGAAGCTGGTTGTTTGTTCCTTCTGCGATATTGTAGAAAGACTTAGCAGGAATGTAACTACTGTACATGATGGCTGGCAGCGGTACTCTGCGAGAACGTACGATCGCAAGAAGGCTGGGCTCTAGACGGCCACGTGATGCTACAGAGAGAGAAGACAATTGTGTTCGAGGTGAGCTCTGGCGCACCGTACGGCACTTGCAGCAGCAAACTGAGCAGCTCTTGGCACCACAGTGACACTGCAAACTGTTACAAATCGGTTACTTCAAGGTCAGCTCCAAGCCAGACATCATGTACCGTGCATTCCACTGCCCGCAAACCACCTCCATTTGCGACTTCAGTGATGTCAAGCGAGAGCACATTGGAGATCACGGCGGAGGTCTGCTGTGTTTTCTGATGAGGGTCACGTGTTAGGTTAGGTTAGTGGTGTTTAACGTCCCGTCGACAACGAGGTCATTAGAGACGGAGCGCAAGCTCGGGTTAGGGAAGGATGGGGAAGGAAATCGGCCGTGCCCGTTCAAAGGAACCATCCCGGCATTTGCCTGAAGCGATTTAGGGAAATCACGGAAAACCTAAATCAGGATGGCCGGAGACGGGATGGAACCGTCGCCCTCCCGAATGCGAGTCCAGTGTGCTAACCACTGCGCCACCTCGCTGGGTACAGGTCACGTGTTCGTTAGAAGAAGGCCAGTTGAGGGCCTGCGACAAAGCAGTCTGTGTGCTGCACACACTCGTGTTATGTTTGGAGTACGATTTCATATGACAGCAGGAGCACACTCGTGGTTATCTCCCGCACTTTGGCTGCAAAACTGTACGTCAGTCTGGTGATTCGGACAGTTGTCCGGCCATATACGACTAGCATTCCAGGGGCCGTTTTCCAGTAGGATAATCGGACATCATCGAACGACAGCTCCAGCGTCATCCACAAACAGCATTAACCGTCCCTGTATTGACCAATCCGGTGCAACAGGCATGGAACTCCATGTCACGAACTGACATCCGCCACCTGTACAAGAAATGCATGCACGTTTGCAAGCTTGAATTCAATATTCTGGCGGTTACATTCGTTATTAACGTACCAGCGTTACACATTTAGAATGGCTTATCTTGCGCTTACATTAACGTGTGATCTTGCAATGTTCATCATTTAAATATGTATTCACGAAATTTAAATACTCTAAATTAATTATGTTCTGCTTTTGCGTTTTTGTCCGTCAGTGTATATAGTGACCTTATTTTTCTAGAAACAAAAAGTCGTGTGGCATTGTTGACTGGCAGTATCGGTCGCCTAATCGAAAGGGTGTTTCATTGCTACTAGTTATATTGTTTCTATTTCTTTCTCATAATTTCTCTCCTCGAGTGGTATTTATTTGAGCTATATGTCTGTGGCTGTAGGTTTCCTGTTTTGTTTGAGATAGGGTGTTGTTCTCTATAACCAAAAAAATAATAAATAAGATGAATATTTATTTAGATAGTTAAAGGTAAGATCAGTTACGTTTTCTGTGGAGCTACGAACCAAATTTATTTAGTTATTATTTATTTAGTTATTTTTCAAGGACTTATAGCCAAGACTTACAATTCCTTAAATAGAACATTTTTACTTTCATGTACCCGATTTATTCAAACGAACTGTGTATGAATCAATTTAAATCAAATTTCTATTAATTTTAGTTAGGAAGATTCAAAGTTTTAAAGTTTTATTGGTGGCAACATGCTGTAGCCTACATAATTGGCTGTGTACAAATGGATGCTCTGGTGGTGGAACATTCAGTTACGTGAGGTGTTCAACATGGTGCCGGTTTTTCTGAATGCAGCATTAACAACACCGTCTAAACGACCTGCCGACGTCACGGAGCTAGAAGCTGATGCGCTGCTTGGCGTAATCCGAGATTGTGGATTTGACACGAACACTTTTATTTTGATATGGCTACAAAAAACAATCTACTGATGTTAAACTGAGTGACTGTGTGGATCACTTCTGAGGAACACATCGTCCTAGCCATATTGCAGGAAGCCTGTTGTTCAGTTCTCAGAAAATGTCACACACAGAGTGGGCTGGCTGATTATTGTCCTACATCCACATAGTCGAGTTTAAAAGCTTTCTGTGGCAAATGATACTTGTTATACTATATGTGTTATATCTACTATATGCTTCGTACGTATCCCATCATGTTTGCTGTGCACAGTCATACCGTTGCGTATCCTATAGCGTTTTCTAAGTGTTTTTTGAGCTTGCTTTGTCATGTAGGTCTTTGGGGCTGTCCTACGGTTTATCACTAGTCTCAGTGATATATTGTGTCTTTCTTTTTTCACTGGCAGCGTTATATGGTGTATATGGGATTTTGTGTGTTAGTAGCAGAGAAACCTGGCGTTGCCTAGGTATTTATTGGTACCTGTACCTGAGACTTAGTACGTGCGAAATTTCTTTTTGACTTATAAAGATTGCCCGCATCTCGTGGTCGTGCGGTAGCGTTCTCGCTTCCCACGCCCGGGTTCCCGGGTTCGATTCCCGGCGGGGTCAGGGATTTTCTCTGCCTCGTGATGGCTGGGTGTTGTGTGATGTCCTTAGGTTAGTTAGGTTTAAGTAGTTCTAAGTTCTAGGGGACTGATGACCTAAGATGTTAAGTCCCATAGTGCTCAGAGCCACTTATAAAGATTCTTTCTATAAAATGTTTGAGGTAGTATGTTTGGAGACATGAGCGAAGAACTTGCTTGCTTCACTTACACGGGAGAAAGTCATGCAGAGTTGGCAGTACAAAAATCAAATCACAGGAAGGTTCAAGTACAAAACACGCAGCGTCTGGCGAAATGGCTCTGAGCACTATGGGACTTAACATCTATGGTCATCAGTCCCCTAGAGCTTAGAACTATTTAAACCTAACTAACCTAAGGACATCACACAACACCCAGCCATCACGAGGCAGAGAAAATCCCTGACTCCGCCGGGAATCGAACCCGGGAACCCGGGCGTGGGAAGCGAGAACGCTACCGCACGACCACGAGATGCGGGCGCAGCGTCTGGCCTTGTGTTTTGATTATGGCCATGGTATAACATAAACTTATCGAGAATTCTACACATTTAAAGCGAAATGGTAAATTTTTAGGAATACATGAGATTCTGAGTGTAAAAACCGGCTCTCCTGTGCAACTTCTCGTCAAAATTTTCGCTTCTATGACGTTACGTTGAAAAGAACTAACTTTAAGCCTGTGTGAGTGAAGAGTTTTGAGTTACGTCATGCCTCACTTTTGGAAGAAGTTTCCAAAGAGCAAGTTAATGTCTGATGTTCTCGAGCAGCACCATGTCTCACCTCACGATCTTCATTGGATTCATGAGACCGCATACTCCTCAGTCTTTTAGCACATCTGGTGTATTCAGAAAGGTTGAATTGTTTTCTAGGCGTTTTTATTTGGAAACAAAATGAAATCAAAATGTAACGAGTAGGCACCCAAGTCACGAAGCAGACTTGATTCGTTTTCCGTAGCAAAGAATATAAATAAAATCTAGAGAAGAAGCTAAATATTGTCATTAGGTTTTTGATAAACAAAGCAAAATGAGTAAATCTATATATCCTATCCAAGTAATTTCAATGTTAATTTGTATTGATAAGGGTAAGACAGTGGCTCTTAACTGTGTGTCACTGACATTAGCTTTTCTAAATACTTCTGTTACTGAAATAAAAAAAAAAACTTCCATAGAAAAGAAGTCAAACATAAACAAGACCGCTCGAAAAAGGCTAAGCAATGTCATTAAGTTTTTAATACACCAAGCTAAACGAGTAAATCCATACATTCTAGTCAAGTAAATTCGCTGCTCCTTAGCATTCGTAAATATAAGGTTGCGAAGCTTAATTTTGTTACCCACATACACTTCCAAACATAAGTCTGTCACTAAATTAAGAATGCTAATAGCACCACCATTTACTGTTTCTCTAGTGTACTACGAAACTAACAGCGCCATCAGTTGTTTCTTGAAGTACTACGCCGTGGTAATTAAACATACAAACTGCTAAGTACAGCATATGATTTTAAGTAAAGCTTAAATTATGACATTTTTTCCTGGTTCTGATTTTGATGAAATAACGTCTACACATAAAAATTAATGTAGTAGGAGATTACAGTCTTCAAAAAGGCAAATGGACAGACACGACAGTTTTAAATCCAGTTTAAATCATGATATCCTTTTTTTCGTTAAATGATTTTGCTGAAACAGAACCTATAAGCAGCCCCAAGTTACCTGTGTAAATTCGTCTCGTAGTATTGGAGATTAGCGTGTTCAGACAGACAGGCACGACGATTTAACAGTTCCATTATTAATATACTGTAGTGCAGTGTCAGAGACACTGCGTAGGCGATCAAAAGCCCCATTCAATTAAGAGTTAACTATCAAACTGCAATTATGGTTCCGCATCAGCTGTAGAATATTTGAGAACAAATATTCTGGAAGCAATCAAACTTTTTGCGAGATGGAGAAAGTAGACATCGAGACAAATGGAGATTTGTAGCGCTTCTGGGCGTGTGTTCAGATAGCCGAAGTGGTCGTCGGCCTTGGCTGTGGAGCGGTGCGGTACATCCCGGCCGCTCCGTGTCGCGTTTCCGGGTTTGTTGTTGTTTACCATGCCACCGCGCTAGTATCGGGTGTCGTAGCTACATTTCTGACATCCGATGGCTCTCTCGCATCGCAAGCCACGATCAAGCTGCAGTTTGAAGCAACGTACTCCAGACTCAAGGCTCACGAAGTAGAGCAACTTTTACAAGACGTGATTCACATTGTCCCGACAGAGCTGCTAGGTATTCACATGGCTGTCGTCTCTAGCACTGTATGTCTCAAGCTTACTGACGATGAGGCCTGTGACAAACTTCTCCGCCACTCGGAAGGTTACCGATTCTGTCACTGTGACGGAAACGTGGGTGTGGTAACACTTGAACGTGCCTGACTGGGAACACAAAATGTACATGTGACTGAGCTACAATTTGCAGTTCCAGAGGATTTAGTCAGCCTTGCTCTTCAACCCTATGGCACAGTCCTTAGCCATACGGCCGAAAAATGGAAGACCTCCGAAACTTACCCCGTCCCTGAGGGACAGGTCCGGTTCGAGCTGCGCCGCCACATACCTTCATATCTCGCGATCGCCGGTTGCCGGGCCATAATTATTTACGAAGGCCAACCGACGACCTGCTCCGGATGTGGACAGGTAGGCCACGTGCGTACCCAATGCCTGCAACGCCGTCTCCTGCAGACGCCCTCAGACGATCCGATTCGACCGTCGATAGTGACCAGTACGCCGATTACGTACGTTGCGGCGGCGAGACGGGAGACGCCAGCTATCTATGACGACCCTTCTACAGGGTGTTACAAAAAGGTACGGCCAAACTTTCAGGAAACATTCCTCACACACAAAGAAAGAAAATATGTTATGTGGATATGTGTCCGGAAACGCTTACTTTCCATGTTAGAGCTCATTTTATTACTTCTCTTCAAATCACATTAATCGTGGAATGGAAACACACAGCAACAGAACGTACCAGCGTGACTTCAAACACTTTGTTATAGGAAATGTTCAAAAGTCCTCCGTTACCGAGGATACATGCATCCACCCTCCGTCGCGTGGAATCCCTGATGCGCTGATGCAGCCCTGGAGAATGGCGTATTGTATCACAGCCGTCCACAATACGAGCACGAAGAGTCTCTACATTTGGTACCGGGGTTGCGTAGACAAGAGCTTTCAAATGCCCCCATAAATGAAAGTCGAGAGGATTGAGGTCAGGAGAGCATGGAGGCCATGGAATTGGTCCCCCTCTACCAATCCATCGGTCACCGAATCTGTTGTTGAGAAGCGTACGAACACTTGGACTGACATGCGCAGGAGCTCCATCGTGCGTGAACCACATGTTCCAGCAGCACAGGTAGAGTATCCCGTATGAAATCATGATAACGTGCTCCATTCAGCGTAAGTGGAAGAAACTAAAATGAGCTCTAACATGGAAATTAAGCATTTCCGGACACATGTCCACATAACATCTTTTCTTTATTTGTGTGTGAGGAATGTTTCCTGAAAGTTTGGCCGTACCTTTTTGTAACACCCTGTATATTAGTACAAGCCTTGGAGGCCCCTGCAACCGTTGCCGAGGAGCCCCCAGCGTCTTGTAGAACCAATGTCTCTGCTTCCCTCTCGTCGGGCACGGACGGCACGCATGCACCGCTGAAACGACAAAACGACGTTGCTGTGGAAGTTGAACAGGATGCCGCATTCACCCGCTTCCCTGCGTCGCACACAGAGGCGAGACAGCGTAAACAGAAATCGCCGAAGCAACATAAGAAACGACGCATAACGACCGAGGCAGTAGAGATCAGACCAGCCCGAGGAAGCGGTGATGGATGATGAAGTGCGTCAGCCACCCACCGGTCCGACCCGGCTGATTCTAATCTACCACAAGGTTCGATGACATCCCCCGTTACCGGCGAGACCACGCATTGTGGGCAGGACGAGAGCACTGAAGCCCCGTCCCGGGAATGCACCGCCGACTATGTCAGCCTGTCGCGATCTAGTGTTATCGAACTCACTGGCGGAGCGGGTGCAGGAGGGGCATGGATGCGTTTCAGGTCCCTGACGATATCCGTTGGCTGCGTCCACGTTGACGGTGGCAGACGCGTGGGCCGGCATGACCTACACCTCCCGCTTCCTATCTCTTCCCCTAAAGACGCTCCACACCGCGAATACTGCCCACCTGTAATACCAAGGACAACCCCGCGACATGATGGAAAAAACAAAACGGCTCGCCACGATCAATGTTAACGGCATTACTTCTGCTTTCAAGACACGTTTGCTGCAGGATACATTACGGGTTTCAGATCTGGATGTTGTTTTCCTTCAAGAAGTCTAACCAGGTCTGTGACTCGATACCTAGGGATATGATGTCTGCACCCAACCTTCAGATGTGGGTTGAGGAGGTACGGCTATTCTGCTCAGGGAAGGGATCATCGCAACTGATGTACCGTATTTACCGTCAGCCCGTGGGATCTCTCTCACGATTGGTACAGTTCGTTTAGTGAACCTGTACCCTCCTACTGGAACCGACAGACGGAGAGAATGCCGCACCTTTTATGCTGAAGACATACTACTGTGCTTCCAGGACAATGCCGACCAGTTGGTAGTAAGCAGATATTTCAGTTGCGTGCTTTGACCATCCAACCAGATGCCGCACTATACTACCTGCCTGGCACTTCAGGCCCTTGTAACGGACTTGGCTTTGTAGGACACAGGAGTCATACAATATGGTGATCGACAGGAACACACTTACTTTACTAGCAATTCCGCGAGCAGTTTGGATACAGTGCTGGTTATGCAAGGTTCGTAGCAGAGCTTTTCAGAAGTTTGGAAGACAGGAGACGAGGTACTGGCGTAATTGAACCTGTGAGAACGGGTCGTGAGTCGTGTTTGGGTAGCTCAGTCGGTACAGCAATTGCCCAAGATCTTAAATTCGAGTTCGGTCCAGCACACAGTTTTATCTGCCAGGAAGTTTCGTATCAGCCACACTCTGCTGCAGAGTGAAAATTTCATTCCGTTTGGATAGAGTTTACGTCACACGCAGCTTGCGATCGGCAGTTGTCGGCGCTGAGATGTGTTCGGCAGTGTTACGGACCACCTATCGTATGTGTGTACTCTCACCCTCCCCCGCTAACGCGTCTGACGCAGTAGGGGTCCGTGGCGCCTCAATGTGGCCATTCTTTATGGGTTAAATTGGAGACTCGAAGTAGAGTCCACGTGGAGCCGAAGCCAACGACGGTTCTACACTTCTGTGGTGTGTCAAACCCACCGCGTGCCGAACATTAGCCACCTATGGACGCGACGGAGCGCGCTGGTATACCGCAACCACTGATTTCTACTACACTGCGCTCCGTGAAATGGCGTACAACCGCCGTCTCCGGAACGAGGAGCGGCAGAATAGTACGTCAAGGCACATTTGCTACGTATCGCCGCGGTATGTCTCGTGGGTGTGCCAGTGCGGGCGAGGATAGCTGATGATATCACTGAAGAACGATCTTTCCTCCGCCGTATCATTCAAGACAGGAGACGACGCAAGAGGCACCTCATTACAGAGGTCGAGACGAAGGATGGACGACGAGCTGAAAAACAAATGGATATCGTCCGAGCGTTCACAGTAATACACACTTCTCTACGAGCGAGATTACAATATGGATTGCGGAATCAGGGTAGTCTTATCCGACCTACCCCTCTCTCGGAATCCACAAGATAATGCTACGCTCTTGTCGGAGGTAACTTTCGAAGAACTACGACAGGCTATGTTGTACGATACTCCCAACAAGGCACCAGGCCCTGACGGACTCCCTCTAGAATTTTATAAACGGTTGTTTGATATTATGGGTGCAAGGTGAGTCAGGATGTACAGAGAACCGAACCCCGATTTTCAAGTACCACCTGTATTCGCTGAGGGCCTCTTGGTTCCGGTACCCAAACCCGGCGAAGACTGTTGCCCGCCTGATTTTCGCCCACTGCCAGTCATGAACACTGACAATAAACTGTTGACACTCATGCTCCGTGAGAGGCTCAGATGTACTGTAACAGCGGCCATTCACACTGATCAAACCCGCCTAGGAGGCAACACTAGAGTGTTTACGACTTTGAGTACCTAAAGAGATGTAGTGGCACTGATGCAAACATACCGTCTCTACTGCGCTCATGTTACGATGGATTTTGACCATGCTTTCGTAACGTAGATCATAGATACCTGCGTGCAGTTCTGGAACGCATCGGTATCCCGCGCGTGACGACGTCTGTTGTGCTTCGTTTGATCAGTTGGGCGGTCACGAGGATGGTACACAGCTATCGATCCGTCCCCAGCCATGTTGGTTGGTTGATGTGGGGGAGGGGACCAAACAGCGAGGTCATCGGTCCCGTCGGATTAGGGAAGGATAGGGAATGAAGTCAGCCGTGGCATTTCAAAGGAACCACCCCGGCATTTGCCTGAAGCGATTTAGGGAAATCACGGAAAACCTAAATCAGGATGGCCGGACGTCCTCCCGAATACGAGGCCAGTGTGCTAACCACTGCGCCACCTCGCTCGGTCCCCGGCCGTGTCAGCAGGTCCGTCAGACATGGCTGTCGGCTGTGCTCCTCATGCCATATTACGCGCCGTTGCCCTCGAACGAGGTCTTCACGGACTGCAGCAACTCTTGGAAGGACTTAACATCCTCTCAGTGATCTTCCGATGTGGTGCGTATGCCGACGATGTGATGTTGTTGGCACGGACTGGTGACGAAATACGTGCGGCGCTTTTCCTGGCTCCAACAGTGTGGGGCGGTGGCGGGCAGGGTGGTCAACTAACGGAAATAATGCTATATGGAGGTGGGACGAGGCATGCCTGCGGAACTGGATGTACCCATGACAAAGGTTCCAATGCTCAAATCTTAGGGATATCGTTTCATCGACAAATACAACGTACGGAGGCCTTTACGTACCGTAAAGTCTTACGAAGACTCCGAACACAGGCTCCCCTTATCAAATTTAGACCGTTGCACCTTGTGCAACGAGCTCCGTACGTCAATGTGTACATGGTTTCTCAACCATTACACCCATGTTTCACCGATGACAGATGCTATGGCTTCCAGGATGCAGGCAGTGTCTTCAAGATCATGTTTGTTACTCTTACTTTACCCCTCCACAATGGAGGTGTTGGGCTCACTTATGTCAAGTACAGAGGGCTGGCACTGTACCTTCGCTCAGTGCGGCGACTCTGGCTTTCACTAACAAGCAATCTTACTGGCACGCCGATACATCCACATCTACATCTACGTGATTACTCTGCTATTCACAATAAAGTGCCTGGCAGAAGGTTCAATGAACCACCTTCAAGTTGTTTCTCTACCGTTCCACTCTCGAACGGCGCGCTGGAAAAACGAGCACTTAAATTTTTCTGTGCGAGCCCTGATTTTTCTTATTTTATCGTGATGATCATTTCTCCCTGTTTAGGCACGTGCCAACAGAATGTTTTCGGATTCGGGGGAGAAAACTGGTGATTGAAATATCATGAGAAGATCCCGTAGCAACAAAAAACACCTTTGTTTTAACGATTGCCACTCCAATTCACGTATCATGTCTGTGGCACTATCTCCCCTATTTCGCGATAGTGCAAAACGAACTGCCCTTTTTGGACTTTTTCGATGTCATCCGTCAGTCCCATCTGATGCGGATCCCACACCGCAAAGCAGTACTCCAGAATAGGGGGCACAAGCGTGGTGTAAGCAGTCTGTTTAGTAAACCTGGTCACCTTTCAAGTGTTCTGCCGATGAATCGCAGTCTTTCGTTTGCTCTGCCCACAACTTTATCTATGTGGTCATTCCAGTTTAGGTTATTTGTAATTGTAATCCCCAAATATTTAGTTGAATTTACGGCCTTAAGATTTGTGTGACTTACCGAGTAATCGAAATGTAGTGGATGCCTTTTTAGTACTCGCGTGAATAACTTCACACTTTCCTTTATTTAGGGTCAATTGCCACTTTCCTCACCACCGTACAGATATCTTATCTAAATCATTTTGAAATTCGTTTTGGTCATCTGATGACTTTACAACACGGTAAATGACAGCATCATCTGCAAACAATCTAAGACAGCTACTCATATTGTCTTCTATGTCGTTAATATAGATCAGGAACAATAGAGGGCCTATAACACTTCCTTGGGGAACGCCAGATACACTCCTGGAAATGGAAAAAAGAACACATTGACACCGGTGTGTCAGACCCACCATACTTGCTCCAGACACTGCGAGAGGGCTGTACAAGCAATGATCACACGCACGGCACAGCGGACACACCAGGAACCGCGGTGTTGGCCGTCGATTGGCGCTAGCTGCGCAGCATTTGTGCACCGCCGCCGTCAGTGTCAGCCAGTTTACCGTGGCATACGGAGCTCCATCGCAGTCTTTAACACTGGTAGCATGCCGCGACAGCGTGGACGTGAACCGTATGTGCAGTTGACGGACTTTGAGCGAGGGCGTATAGTGGGCATGCGGGAGGCCGGGTGGACGTACCGCCGAATTGCTCAACACGTGGGGCGTGAGGTCTCCACAGTACATCGATGTTGTCGCCAGTGGTCGGCGGAAGGTGCACGTGCCCGTCGACCTGGGACCGGACCGCAGCGACGCACGGATGCACGCCAAGACCGTAGGATCCTACGCAGTGCCGTAGGGGACCGCACCGCCACTTCCCAGCAAATTAGGGACACTGTTGCTCCTGGGGTATCGGCGAGGACCATTCGCAACCGTCTCCATGAAGCTGGGCTACGGTCCCGCACACCGTTAGGCCGTCTTCCGCTCACGCCCCAACATCGTGCAGTCCGCCTCCAATGGTGTCGCGACAGGCGTGAATGGAGGGACGAATGGAGACGTGTCGTCTTCAGCGATGAGAGTCGCTTCTGCCTTGGTGCCAATGATGGTCGTATGCGTGTTTGGCGCCGTGCAGGTGAGCGCCACAATCAGGACTGCATACGACCGAGGCACACAGGGCCAACACCCGGCATCATGGTGTGGGGAGCGATCTCCTACACTGGCCGTACACCACTGGTGATCGTCGAGGGAACACTGAATAGTGCACGGTACATCCAAACCGTCATCGAACCCATCGTTCTACCATTCCTAGACCGGCAAGGGAACTTGCTGTTCCAACAGGACAATGCACGTCCGCATGTATCCCGTGCCACCCAACGTGCTCTAGAAGGTGTAAGTCAATTACCCTGGCCAACAAGATCTCCGGATCTGTCCCCCATTGAGCATGTTTGGGACTGGATGAAGCGTCGTCTCACGCGGTCTGCACGTCCAGCACGAACGCTGGTCCAACTGAGGCGCCAGGTGGAAATGGCATGGCAAGCCGTTCCACAGGACTACATCCAGCATCTCTACGATCGTCTCCATGGGAGAATAGCAGCCTGCATTGCTGCGAAAGGTGGATATACACTGTACTAGTGCCGACATTGTGCATGCTCTGTTGCCTGTGTCTATGTGCCTGTGGTTCTGTCAGTGTCATCATGTGATGTATCTGACCCCAGGAATGTGTCAATAAAGTTTCCCCTTCCTGGGACAATGAATTCACGGTGTTCTTATTTCAATTTCCAGGAGTGTATTACTTCTGTTTTACACGATGACTTTCCGTCTATTACTACGAATTGTGACCTTTCTGACAGGAAATCACGAATGCACTGCACAAGTGAGGCGATATTCTATAGACACGCAGTTTGGTTAGAAAGCGCTTGTGAGGAACGGTGTCGAAAGCCTTCTGGAAATCTAAAAATATGGAATACATTTGACATCTCTTGTCGATAGCAGTCATAGCTACGTGAGTATGAAGAGCTAGTTGTATTTCACAAGAACGATGTTTTCTGAATCCGTGCTATGTGTCAATAAATTCTTTTCTTCTACGTTCAAAAATGGTTCAAATGGTTCTGAGCAGTATGGGACTTAACATCTGTGGTCATCAGTCCCCTAGAACTTAGAACTACTTAAACCTAACTAACCGAAGGACATCACACACATCCATGCCCGAGGCAGGATTCGAACCCGCGACCGTAGCGGTCACGTGGTTCCAGACTGAAGCGCCTAGAACCGCACGGCCACACTGGCCGGCTTCTTCTAGATACTTCATAATATTCGAACACAGTATATGTTGCAAAACCCTACTGCAAATCGATGTTAGTGATATGGGCCTGTAATTCAGCGGATTACTCCTACTGCCCTTTTTGGTTATTGTTGTGACTTGAGCAATTTTCCAGTGTTTAGTTACGGAACCTTCTGTGAGCGAGTGGTTGTATAGAACTGCTAAATATAGAGCTATTGTATCAGCATTCTCTGAAAGGAACCTGACTGGTATACAATCTGGACCGTAGGCCTTGCCTTTATTAAGTGATTTAGGCTGTTTTGCTACACCGAGGATATATGATTATGTGTTTCTCATCTTGGCAGTTGTTCTTGATTGGAATTCAGGAATATTTACTTCGTCTTCTTTGGTGAAGACATTTCGGAAAACCGTGTTTAACAACTCTGCTTTAGTGGCACTGTCATCAGTGACTTCACCGTTGTTATCGCGCAGTGATGGTATTGATTGCGTCTGGCCACTGGTGTACTTTATGTATGACCAGAATCTCTTTGGGTTTTCTGCCAGATTCCGACACAGAGTTTCTTTGTGGGAATTATTAAAAGCATCTCTGATTGAAGTACGTGCTATATTTCGAACTTCTGCGAAACACTGCCAATCTTGGGGATTTTGCGTTCTCTTTAATTTGGCATGGTTTTTTCGTTGCTTCTAAATCAGCGATCTGAACCATTTTGTGTACCATGGGGGATGAGTACCATCATTAATTTATCTGGTATATATCTCTCAACTGCTGTCGACACTATCTCTTTGAAATCATTCCACATCTTTTCTACGTTTACGTGATCAGATCGGGAGGAGTGGAGACTGTCCCTTAAAAAGGCGTTAAGAGCATTTTTATCAGATGTTGTAAATAGATGTACTTTGCGTTTCTTTTTGATGTTTGTAGATGTTAAGGTATTCAGCGTAGCAGCAACTGCCTTGTGGTCTCTAATCCCTGTATTCGTTATGATACTCATTATTTGTCCAGGAGTATATGTTGCTAAGAGGTCAAGTATGCTTTCGCAACTGTTTACGCTTCGAGTGGGCTCATGAACTAATTGTACAAATTAATTTTCTGAGAAAACATTCAGTACAATTCCGGATGACGTTTTATGCCTGCCGCCTGCTTTAAATGTATAATTTTTCCAGCATATCGTGGGTAGATTGAAGTCACCACCGACTATAATTGTATGAGGGAGGTTCCTATTTGAAATGAGTCTCAAGATTTCTTTGAACTGTTCAGCAACTGTTCTGCGTCGGGGGATCAGTAAAATAGCAGAGGTGGTCCCACACACGTTGTGCCCACTGGTACCTGCTGGACATTACATGTACCGCGACGGTTGTGGAACAGGAATGAATTATCGATGTTTTCTAAAACAGGATGTAGCCTATTTAGCAATATTACCGTAACAGCCGACGTATCTGTAAAGAACTACAGTTGCAACTTCCTGCGTAAATTTCCTGTTAGCCTGTGGAGAAGCACATCTGTTTCCCTTGTGAAATTAATTAAATTGGAGAAAAGTAACTGAGTATGATATCCTATTTATTAATATCGAAATACGTTTTATATAGTACGCCATGGACTTGCTGTTCTCTAGAATACCGGTGTAAGAATGCAGAACTGAAATGAGTTAAGATGTCATATTTTATTCCCTGTATTGAGGCAACATAAGTATTGAATGGCATCAGAAATATAGCGTGGAGTGCTTCTAACCTGAAGGCGAGCTGAAGTTCTGTTGTTACTACCAACTTTTTCTCTCGTTCTCCTTACACCAGTCTTGCAAAGTCGAACACGTAGCCATTGTTCCGCATGCTTATTGTTCTCGATCTTTGAGAACTCGCAGCCGTAAAACAAACAGAGAAAGCAGGACCATTATTTGTTAAGGTTGGACTGAGAGTTGCGTAAAATACCATAAACATCCATCGTTCAGTCGTTATTAAAACTGACATAGGTATCACTACCCAGGAAAAAAATACCAAATTATTAAACTTCGAAACACATAGAAACAATTTCCGGCAGCCATAAAAGTGGTTTGAAATATTTGCCTGCCCTTCCAAGCTACAACAAAAACGTGGGTCACATCGTAACTAAATTAATACTTTTTCCCTATCAACTTCGCTGAATGCAGCGTCTAAATAAGTCGTGTTTGCTTTATCCCTCACCCATGCTCTGTGAGAAGACGTTCTGACGTCATTACTCTGTCCGCCATCAACATTTCTTTTGCGCAATTGAACTCAGATTTAACTTACACCCCAAACTCTCACAAAATAAATGGTTATGAATTCTCCGTCGTTGTGAATAAACTGCCCGATAAAAGTTTTGCAGTCCCTTCATGTCTGCGAACATGTTTGCGCATATATTCAAGGGGAGCAAGGAATGAAGGATTAAGCCTTATAGCGACCAGGGGGCTCGACCTCTATGGTGGGTGCTGGAACGGGGTACATCGACGTCAGGATGTCGACAGTCTATCACCCTGGGCTGGTTAGCAGTGGAGTGGTAAACGCCCGACGGGACGACATTGTAGCAGCATTTCAAAACCATCCCTTTGTTACTCATAAGGGAAACTTCCCATTGCACTCCCCTCACATTTAGTGGTATGATGGCCCGTCAAAAACTGAACACATAAAAAGCATGAAAACAAGAAGTTGTACTGAAATGTGTAAAAAAGAAGCAAACTAGAAACATTGAACGGTTCAGGATAAACATGTGCAATATCGAGCGACTTTCAATGACTGTGGCGTGGTGGTCGTATGGTCACGGTGTTGGACTCCCTAATGCCCCACTTAGTTTTCCACAATAATTATTAATTATCCATCCGGTCACTGACGTGCCTGTTCGTGCTTTCAGATTTGTGTCTCTATCGTGTTGTAATGTCTGTTTGGAACAGTGACGTCTAACGAACGGACCTCCACAAGTTCGTACCTCCGATTCGTTGTACACAGTGTCTGTTTTGTAAGTTTTGACTCTTGAATTCCTTCGTTGTAACATAGTTCACACCCGTTTATTTGTTTCCATTTCTATGAGAGGTCTATGAAAAAAAAAAATGTGCAGATTTGTGTGGAATCTTATGGGACTTAACTGCTAAGGTCATCAGTCCCTAAGCTTACACACGACTTAAACTAAATTAGCCTAAGGACAAACACATACACCCATACCCGAGGGAGGACTCGAACCTCCGCCGGGACCAGCCGCACAGTCCGTGACTGCAACGCCTAGACCGCTGGCTAATCCCGCGCGGCAGAGGTCTATGACGCATCTGCCTTGCTCTCACTATTCATCACATTTAGTGAAGTGGACTGACAAGGCAGCCAGTCCACAGTGACGGGTAGCCGAAAGAAAGGCACGCGTACACACACACGCCGACGGGCGTCAAGTACTGGAACAGGCTACGTAATTAATGCTATGAAGAAAAGTACGTAGCTGGATTAATACTTATCTTTAATCAATCATTGTGGTACATCGCTCTTGACTATACACAGGAGACTTTAATTACAATCACTGTAAGGCTAATGGCGCCTTGCTAGTTCGTAGCCATTAACTTAGCTGAAGGCTATTCTGTCTCTCGGCTAATGAGAGTGAAAGGCTTCGTACATCTAGTCGCTAGCTAGGTCGTCCGTCCAACTGGTACGAGTGCTTGTTCGTATCACGAGACCTGCCTTGTGGTGGCGCTAGGTCTGCGATCACACAGTGGCGACACGCGGGTCCTACATGTACTAAATGGACCGCGGCCGATTTAATCTACCACCTAGCAAGTGTGGTGTCTGGCGGTGACACCACATTTAGTTGCGACGGTAATATATTCTTACCAAATGACCCATATTCTATAACCAATGTGTAGTATAGGAATTCCCAAGACTACAGAAGGAGAAGAGACACTTCAGTGACCGGACGGACAGTTCATAAACTTTTCAAGAAAAAAAATGGGGCATGAGAGAGATTTGAACACGGGTCTCTCGCTTTGCAGTCTAACACCGTGAGCACACAAAAACGACACCGTCCGTAATTCTTCCAACATGCCCTTAGTAGCACGTATTGGGCTAGGACTGTTCACCATTTTTATTTTGCTTTTTTTTCACGGTTCAGTACACCTTCTTGTTTTCATGATTGCTCTGTGTTCAGTTTTCGACGGGCTGTTCACTGGGCCATTTTACCCTTAATTCTGAGGGGGGGGGGGGAGGGGGCGACGGGTAGTTTCCGTTGTCAGTATTGCAATCACCGGAAAAATGTTCCTATCGGAGCACAACAAATGAGAATATGTTCCCGCTTATTTAAGCAGCTCTGACTGAAAAGTAGGGTAACAATTGCCTCGTCCAACCTTCCTCAGTAGTTTTAAGAATAGTCCGAGAAATTATGGCGTGGGGACACATTCTCACTCTCACCCACCAGGCCATCGCTGTAGGTTGCTCATACCCATTCACTGCCAGCTGCCGCTTCTCACTAATTCATCCAACCCAACTCATTGTGATTATCTTATTGTGTCTCTCTGTCATTGTCTTCTGTGTCACAGCCACAGTCCCTACCCTCTTTCCTACTACTTCAGTCTTCTCTCACTGTCACGGTCTTCCTCTCGTTCTCTCTTAGTGATACTATCTCATTCCGTCCTTCCCATTGCTGCTGTCTCTGCTCACTGTCACTATCTCTCTTCCTCGATGTCACAATCATAGAATCTGGCTCTCAACCGCTTCCACTTTGGCTCTGAGCACTATGCGACTTAACTTCTGAGGTCATCGGTCGTCTAGAACTTAGAACTAACTAAACCTAACTAACCTAAGGAAATCACACACATCCATGCCCGAGGCAGGATTCGAACCTGCGACCGTAATAGCAGCGCGGTTCTGGACTGAAACGCTTAGAACCGCTCGGCCACAGCGGCCGGCTCTTTCCAGCTGACATTGTCTCCTCCTCTCTCAGTATAAAAAATCGCAAATATATTCGCATGCCAAAATTTTTGAGAAAAACTTTAAAGCTGTCGAGAAAGGTAGACTTAGGCAGTCAGTACCCCACTCTACAATAGGAGTTTTTTTAAACAGAATCATATTCGCCTTTTTTGTGCTCCGATAGGATCATTTATCCACTGGTTACCTTTTTTCCCGCTGTAGCAGGGCACGTCATACGTATGTAAAGAGCTTCATAGACCAGTGAAATTTTGATAGTTTACTTGTATGAAATTGAAATAACGGAAAACTAATTTCACACCTGAGACCGAATTTTACGTGCATAAGGAATATTGCTTGTACTTCAGTACTGCAATATGCGGTTCCCAGACGGTAAACGGAGATACTTTCCAGCATACTTCTCCGTGCTACGTCACTTTACGAACTACGTTTCTGCCTAACACCGTGTTTTACGTGCGTAATTTACTAGCACAAGTAGGCTAGCTTTCAACCTCTATCTCTCGAAAACAGATAAAAATATGAAGAAAATTTTCAAGTTTATTCGAGATCGGGATCTTAGGAATAAAACCATTTGCCGTGCATAGCCGTCACCAAATCTGCGGCTTGGTTTTGGTACCCAAAAAACAAAATTTTGGGGTGTTTCTCAATAACGGATAAGCATTCTGAGAAACAAGGCGATGGCTCTTCTAGATAAATGCATAGAGGATATATCATTAAAATTTTAGCGATTTATTGCACTTATTTATTATTTATATTTCATCTCATACCGGATTTTACGTCTAGAGGTAGGGTAAGTTAGAACCTCTGTACCTTGGAAACGGGTGAAGACATCAAGAAATTTTCAAGACTATGCGAGATCTGGAACATCGGAATATATCCGAAAAATTCCAGCCATATGCCGAGATTAGCGGTTTTGGAATCCTCGGCTGGGTTCTGGTACAGCTGTGATGGCAAAAATGTATTTAAAAAATTTTGGTTTTTTTTTCGAAGGAACCGCCCATGAACTAATGGTACCTCCATTACTACCATCAGGCCCACCATGTTGTTGCTGTTGTGGTCTTCAGTCCTGAGACTGGTTTGACGCAGCTCTCCATGCTACTCTATCCTGTGCAAGCTTCTTCATCTCCCAGTACCTACTGCAACCTACATCCTTCTGAATCTGCTTAGTGTATTCATCTCTTGGCCTCCCCCTATGATTTTTACCCTCCACGTTGCCCTCCAATACTAAATTGGTGATCCCTTGATGCCTCAAAACATGTCCTACCAACCGATCCCTTCTTCTGGTCAAGTTGTGCCACAAACTTCTCTTCTCCCCAATCCTATTCAATACTTCCTCATTAGTTATGTGATCTACCCATCTAATCTTCAGCATTCTTCTGTAGCACCACATTTCAAAAGCTTCTAATCTCTTCTTGTCCAAACTACTTACCGTCCATGTTTCACTCCCATACATGGCTACACTCCATACAAATACTTTCAGAAATAACTTCCTGACACTTAAATCTATACTCGATGTTAACAAATTTCTCTTCTTCAGAAACGCTTTCCTTGCCATTGCCAGTCTACATTTTATATCCTCTCTACTTCGTCCATCATCAGTTATTTTGCTCCCCAAATAGCAAAACTCCTTTACTACTTTAAGTGTCTCATTTCCTAATCTAATACCCTCAGCATCACCCGACTTAACTCGACTACATTCCATTATCCTCGTTTTGATTTTGTTGATGTTCATCTTATATCCTCCCTTCAAGACACCATCCATTCCGTTCAACTGCTCTTCCAAGTCCTTTGCTGTCTCTGCCAGAATTACAATGTCATCGGCGAACCTCCAAGTTTTTATTTCTTCTCCATGGATTTTAATACCTACTCCAAATTTTTCTTTTGTTTCCTTTACTGCTTGCTCAATATACAGATTGAATAACATCGGGGAGAGGCTACAACCCTGTCTTACTCCCTTCCCAACCACTGCTTCCCTTTCATGCCCCTTAACTCTTATAACTGCCATCTGGTTTCTGTGCAAGTTGTAAATAGCCTTTCGCTCCCTGTATTTTACCCCTGCCACCTTTAGAATTTGAAAGAGAGTATTCCAGTCAACATTGTCAAAAGCTTTCTCTAAGTCTACAAATGCTAGAAACGTAGGTTTGCCTTTCCTTAATCTTTCTTCTAAGATAAGTCGTAAGGTCAGTATTGCCTCACGTGTTCCAGTATTTCTACGGAATCCAAACTGATCTTCCCCGAGGTCGGCTTCTACTAGTTTTTCCATTCGTCTGTAAAGAATTCGTGTTAGTACTTTGCAGCTGTGGCTTATTAAGTTAAACTTTCAAAACGCTGTATAACACCACTGGTCAGAATGACGTAAAATTGCAAGGGAATACTATCGCAGAAGGGGGAAAATGTATGGAAGAAGAAGAAAAAAGTGTGAAAATTGATCAATAGATGGCGCTGTATGTGTCACAATACGTAAATGGAAACACCTGTCATGCACATGACCCATTGAACTAGGTATACACGCCGGGTACACCACTTTTCCTCCTTTCGCGTCTGTGACGTTCGCCATGATTGTCTCAATGCTGGATCGCGCTCTGCTTGTAAAGCTATTTTAGAAGAATAATGACTGTACACATGACACTCTGCAGAAGTTCAGGACACTGAAGGGTTTGAAAAAAGGCGTTGGTCCGATGACTACCCTGGGTGTGGAGAAAATGATTTGGAAATTCGAAAAGACGGGTTCTTTTGGTGTGCAGCCTGGTAGAGGGAAGAAAAGAATTAATTCGACGTCAGTGGAAGCAGTGGTCACAGCAACGCAGGAGAAGACGAGTGGTGGTGTGCGAACGTGTAGTGCACGGAGAATTGCCGCAACATTGGACATACCCGTGACCACGGTGCGTAAAATCTTTCGAAACATCCTTCTTTGTTATCCATTCAAAATTACCCATGTGCACGAATCGCTTCCTGTTGACCTGCCAGCAAGAGAAACCTTTGCTTTAGAATTTCTTGCTCGCATGGAAGTGGACAATGTTTGGCCGTGGAAGATTTTGTGGACAGACGAAGCCCTCTTTTATCTGAATATGGGCAACGCAAAATCCACACACAAATCAACCAGTAACATTTCATCCTGAAAAGGTCACTGTCTGGTGCGGGTTTACGGCATCATTTATCATAGGGCCATATTTTTTTGAAGAGACAGGTGCTTCCGGTCATGTTACTTGTACCGTCAGTGGTAGGCGCAATCACGTCATTCCAGCTCTCCAACAGCGTGGATGTGTGGATGGGATCATTTTTACGCGAGATGGCGCACCTTCGCACATTGCAAGTCCAGTTAAGCAGCTGCTGAAGCGCCATTTCGGAAATGCTAGAATTATCAGCCACCATTTCCCTACGGCTTGTCCGTCCCGATCGCCTGATATTAATCCGTGTGACTTCTGGCTGTGGGGCTATCTGAAAGATGTTGTGTTCAGTGTTCCGATTGCAAACTTATCTGCATTGAAGGCAGGTATTGCGCAACACATTCTGAAAGTGACCCAGGAAACACTTCGATCCGTTGTGGAACATGCTGTTTCTCGAATTCAACTTGTTGCAGAAAACGCTGGACAGCACACTGAACACATTTTGCGCCAGTCACACGGAAATTATAACCCGATTTGATTGATGCTTTTTATGCAGTTTTTGGCCTCAGGACAATTAAAAACCAATTTTTCCCATCCGATGTGATATGATCTTGCTGTGCTAGATAGGCCTACATGACTAACAGTATCCCATCTGTACACCCATGCGCACTGAGTAGTACAGTTTGTTTAGAGTCAGACGTACACCTTAGGCATTATTGAATGATTCCTTTCTCATTTGCAGTCGACCACTATTTAAATATGATGCTTACAGCGCCATCTATTGCTACATTTCGTAACTATTTACTTTTCTTCTGCCATACGCTTTTCCCTTCTCCAATAATATTCCGTTGCAATTTTACGTCATTCTGACCAGTGGTGTTCTTTCTACAGCGGTTTGAACGTTTAATTATAATCACCCTGTACTTGTACCAGCGGTTGGGTTGTGGGTTGCATCGGCAGAGTCCAGAGAGTGTGTCTAGTAGAGTAACGTAGACTAATAGACGCACAGAACTATAGACTCATGGAATTGTAGACGAACATACGTCCCTTCCCGGGACTGGTAGCCAGCAGACTGTGGTATCTTTTGTAGTATTTGTGGTGTCACTGCCAGACACCGCACTTGCTAGGTGGTAGCTTTTAAATCGGCCTCGGTCCGCTAGTATACGTCGGACTCGCGTGTCGCCACTGTCAGTAATTGCAGACCGAGCGCCACCACACGGCAGGTCTAGAGAGACTTACTAGCACTCGCCCCAGTTGTACAGCCGACGTTGCTAGGAAAGGTTCACTGAGAATTACGCTCTCATTTGCCGAGACGATAGTTAGCATAGCCTTCAGCTAAGTCAATTGCTACGACCTAGCAAGGCGCCATTTATCCTTTGCTATGTATCTAATGAAGCATACCTCACGCCAGCCTGCGTGAGTTAATCGCGTGCCTTTCGGTTACCCGTCACTGTGGATTGGCTGTCTTGCCAGTCCACAACATTTTTGGCGACGACGATTTAACGGTCGTATTGCTCTAATTTACTTGTCATGGCTTCGCCACAATCTCCAGATGTACTGTCCGAATTTTATTGCTTGCAGAATCAGCAGACGCAGGCGTTATTGGATGCCCTTGGACAGCTCGTCCAGGGTCAACGTGCAATGCAAAACGATGCGGCAGCCGCCGCTCCACCGCTACTGCAGCCAACACACGCAGTTGCACCACCTTTTCGACACTTCGATGCGGCAATGGAAACCTGGACGGAGTGGTCACGCCAATTTGGATTTCATCTCGCCGCCTACAGAATTCAAGGTAACGAGCGGCAGCCTCATTTATTGGCGTGTGTAGGGGTGCAAACGTACCGTGTGATAGTGAAATTATTTCCCCGACGTGACGTAGCAACTCTGTCCTACGAAGAAATTTTGTCTGCTTTAGATGCCTATTTCAAGGAATCAGTTAATGTAGTTGCAAAACGGTATACGTTCTTTCGTACAAAATGTATGGCCGGTCAAACTAATCGGGAGTGGGTTGCAACTTTGCAAGGCCTTACAAGGGATTGTGCTTTTGAGTGTGAATGTGGACTCCCTTATTCAGATACTATGGTACGTGATGAAATTGCACAGAACGTTTCTGATGTTCGTATACGGGAGCAAAGTTTGAAACTAGTCAATCCCTCCCTTCAACAAGTGATAGACATATTGGATAGGCAAGACACACTTGACTTTGCTCAGGAATCGTTTGAAACTTCGCCAGCTGTGTGTCACATTAACCGGCCCGCCGGGCGAGCTGCACGGAACTGTAAACAGCCGTCGCGCACGTCCGCGCAGCCACGTGTGCCACGCAAGCATGCAAATGCAGTGAAATCATGCCCGCGGTGTGCTACTAGACATTCGCGTGAGAATTGCCCGTCACGCCAAGCTATTTGATTTTTCTGTAATAAAAAAGGACATGTTCAAAGTGTTTGCCGGAAAAAGCTCAGAACGGACACTAAAAACCATTCCAGGCCCTTTGCTTCGCGCCGGAATCGAACCAAGAATACTCGGGCTCGTGAACCTTCACCCATGGAAATTCATGTCGTTAATTCCACTCTGCCCAGTGCCGCTCCTTCTCACAGTGACTGTGTTCGTCCCACAATTAGTGTGCGTCAACGTCGCAGGAAATCACGTCAAGTCGCAAGTGCTTCTGTACCAGTGTCTGTTCACGTTGCACGAGACAGTCGCTCTTGACGTCAGCAGGACAATAAACTTTTTGTAGACGTGGATTCTTGGCACCGTGTTCCCATTCCAGCTCGATACAGGAGCTGCAGTTTCACTAATCAATCACGACACGTACCAACAGCTGGGCAAACCTCCGTTGCGTGCCGCCAATGTTAAGCTAACTACATATTCAGGTCACAAGATCCCTGTGTTAGGACAGTGCAGCCTTATTGCGACATACAAGGGACAAACAAAACTTGTGTCATTTTATGTACTTCGTTCTTCTTCTGCAGTGAACTTGTTTGGTTTAGATTTATTTCAGTTGTTTAACTTGTCTATAGTAAATCAGGTCCTATCAGTGAACCAGGCTGTGCCTTCAGCCAGTGTTTCTAGTCAATGTGAAGAATTTGCAGACATTTTTGCACCGGGCCTCAGTTGCACTACGAACTATAAAGCACATTTGGAACTGAAAGTAAACGCGCAACCGAAATTTTTCAGAGCGCGCAATGTTCCTCACGCATTGCGTGATGAGGTCGCAAGAACATTAAACGATTTGGAATCACAAGGTGTGATTGAACGTGTGCAGGCTTCTCTCTGGGCATCACTCTTAGTAATTTTGCCGAAACCTTCCGGAAAATTGAGACTTTGTGTGGATTTCAAGGCAACAGTGAATCCCCAACTAGTGATAGCAACTTTTCCTTTACCCCGCCTGGAAGATCTTTTTTACAAACTGTTCCCGGGTAAATATTTTTCGAAGTTGGACCTCGCAGATGCGTACTTGCAAATACCAGTGGACGACGAATCCCAGCGCGTCTTGGTGGTTAACACGCATCTTGGTTTGTACAGATTCAAAAGACTGCCATTTGGGTGTACATCCGCCCCTGCATTGTTTCAGCAGTATCTGCAAACTGTTTGTGCGTCGGTCCCTACTGCAGCAAACTATCTGGACGATATTGTGATCTTTGGAAAGACGGAAGAAGAACATTTAGCCAATCTCAGAACATTATTTCAGGTCTTGCGACAAAATGGTCTTCGCTTGCGGAAGGAAAAATGTGTGTTTTTTGCTCGTGACTTACCCTATTTGGGACATGTAATCAATGCCCAAGGCATACATCCCAGTCCAGAGCACCTCCGTGCCATACAAGACTTGCCTTCACCGCAGAATTTGAAGCAGCTACAGAGTGTGTTGGGAAAACTTAATTACTATACTAACTATATCCCGCATGCCTCTTCCATTTCAGCTCCGCTTCATCGCTTACGCCGTAAAGGTGTTCCGTTCGTCTGGACGACGGAATGCGAACGCGCCTTTCGCCAGTTGAAATCGGCGTTGCTTTCAAATACTTGCCTTACGCCATTCGATCCCCAGAAACCCCTTTTGTTGGTGGTAGATGCATCGGATTTCGGGATCGGTGCTGTGCTTGCGCACAAAGATGGATCACATGATCGCCCTATTGCTTTGCGTCCAAACTGCTCTCGTCTGCGCAAAGAAATTATTCCCAGATAGAGAAAGAAGCTTTGGCTCTCGTATTTGGTGTTACAAAGTTTCATGATTTCTTGCATGGTTGTCACTTTACCATCATCACAGACCACAAACCTTTGACATCGCTTTTTCATCCGAACAGGCCTGTACCTCCACGTACAGCGCAGAAATTCATTCGCTGGTCTATTTTCCTCTCGCAGTACCGCTACGATTTCTTGTATCGGTCCACTACTCAGCACGGAAACGCCGATGCGTTGTCCCGTTTGCCTGTTGCTGGGGATAGAGCGTTCGATTCTTCTGAACTTGCTTGCATGTTCATTGATGCGGAAACCGATGACGTGGTCGACTCGTTTCCGATCGATTTTCGTCGTGTAGCTACAGCCACAGCTGCTGACCCTGTCCTTGCTACCGTTTTGCGTTTTGTTGCTACGCAATGGCCCTGGTCAAAGTCGTGATCGCGGAACCGTTGGTTCGCAGATTTTATGCTCACAAGGAGAGACTTTTTGTTCGACGTGGTGTTTTGCTGTTGCGTTCGGATAATGATCAGACCAGAGTCGTGGTCCCACGTTCGTTACAGTCCTCTGTCTTACGGCTTCTCCACCAAGGACATTGGGGTATAGTGCGAACGAAACAACTTGCTCGTCAGCACTGTACTTGGTTCGGAATCGATGCTGCGATTACGAATATGTGCTCTTCTTGCATGGCGTGTGCCGAACAACAATCCGCAACACCGCGGAAATTCTTTGCATGGCCGAAAGCGACTTCACCTTGGCAACGCTTGCACATAGATTTTGCTGGTCCATTCTGGAATGCTCGATGGTTGGTTGTGGTCGATTCATTCTGTAATTTTTCTTTTGTTGTCAAGATGTCTTCCACGACGACATCTGCCACCATCCAAGCGTTATCCGCTATCTTTTGCAAAGGTCTTCCACAGACTATTGTTTCTGACAATGGCCCACAATTCATGTCCGCAGAATTTCAGTCATTCTGCAAGGCCTATGGTATTCAACATCTGTCGTCCGCGCCGTTTTCGCCACAGTCAAACAGTGCCGCTGACCGATTGGTCCGGACTTCCAAGTCACAGATGTTGAAGTTGAAAGAGTCGCATTCTCGGGAGGATGCGTTATTGCTCTTTTTGTCCTCGTATCGCTCTCAGCCCCGAGATGGTCGCTCGCCGGCTGAGTTGTTGCACGGTCGTCCTCATCGAACCTTGATGTCTTTGCTACATCCGCCACATCGGGTTCCTGTGCAGCGGCAGCCACCTGCTTTTGCTCCAGGTGTCGTTGTATTCTATCGCAACTATCGAGGTTCACGGCGTTGGCTCGCAGGGCGCATTCTTCGCTGCCTCGGCCGCGCTATGTATCTGGTTTTGGGGGCCTCTGGTGAGGTGCGTCGGCATCTCAATCAGCTGCGCCTCTGTCGTCGCCTGGGTTCTGCCGCTCCCCGTCTGCTTTCAGCGACGGTGCCGTCCGGTCAGCGCCCTGGGGACCCATCTACTGGCTCGCCTCATCCCCAGGTGTTACCGACGCTGCCTTCCATTTTGCCCCATGGCGACGCGCCGCCGCCGCCGCCGCCTGTTCTCCCGCCGGCGCCGCCCGCAGTGGACGCTTCGCTGCACCCGCCAGGCGCCTCCCTGGGTCACGCGCAGCCGATCGCTTCCCGTGACCAGCCGTCCTCCGACGTGGAACTCTTGCCCGCTCCGGACCAGATGTCGTCTTCGCCCGTCGGGTACCCCGACGCGATGGAGGTCGAATCTTCGGCCCCTCCTGTCTCTTTACGGGCGCATACACCGCATGTTGGCGTGTACCCTGGACTAGGTTTTCAGGCGTTTCCTAGCTCCCCTCGGACCGAATGGCCTGGTGCGGGTGGCACAGCCTCGCCTGTTGTTAGGCTCCCCACCTCGTCGCATACGTCAACATGGGGTCCTCCCCACGGTGGGCGGAAGCCTTATAACACAACCGTTCGCCGATTTGCGGGGGAGGAATGTCGTGTCACCGCCAGACACCACACTTTCTAGGTGGTAGCTTTTAAATCGGCCGCGGTCCGCTAGTATACGTCGGACTCGCGTGTCGTCACTGTCAGTAATTGCAGACCGAGCGCCACCACACGGCAGGTCTAGAGAGACTTACTAGCACTCGCCCCAGTTGTACAGCCAACGTTGCTAGGAAAGGTTCACTGAGAATTACGCTCTCATTTGCCGAGACGATAGTTAGCATAGCCTTCAGCTAAGTCAATTGCTACGACCAAGCAATGCGCCATTTATCCTTTGCTATGTGTCTAATGAAGCATACCTCACGCCAGCCTGCGTGAGTTAATCGCGTGCCTTTCGGGTACCCGTCACTGTGGATTGGCTGTCTTGCCAGTCCACAACAGTATTACGTATCGTTACCACCCCACGGGCGTCAGACAGTTGGCAACGGAATTGAAAGTTTCCGTCGGACGCTGACAGCCGTCTTACCGGATCCGACGGAACCAGTGGTGCACGCCTGCTGGGCCAAGCCTCCAGCGGTTCTAGACTACGAACGTCCTGTACCACCGCAATATGAGACGACCACTCCCACTCGGGGCCACTTCGCTACGCAGACGCCGCCTAGTCCCGGCTCCGGCATCATCGTTCGTGCTGTAGGGCAGAGAGCGTCATCTTTGGATGAGCTGGACTCTGTTTCTTGCTGGGTTTTCGGCAGCTTGCAGAAATACCAGTTAAGTAAGTCGTCTGTTTACTATGTTAACTTGCTCATTAATCATTTCTACGTCTCTCCATCTTTCCTACGGCGACAGTTACAGCATAACTCTGTAGCCCACCTTCCATTACCGTTGTGTACGAAATCGTACACAACACTCTTGACTAAAAATGACGAGTATTTATATGGTCTTAGTGTGTCTTTATTGTCGTAGAGCATCGGTTTTCACCACGTAAGTCATACGTCCGAGGCTCATGTATGAAGTAACCAGGCCATCCCGACTGTTTGTGTTTCTGCTTTTCTCCTGCGTCGATGTTATTTACGCTTCTGGCTCCTCTGCTTGGCGACAGCTTGAGGTAACGATGTCAAAGCTTCAGCAGCAGAGCTCTCTACGTCAGCTGGCAGTCGTGGTGTAACTCTGTTCAGTCATCTTATTTGATCTGCTTTTTGGCTGCTTGCGGTAACTGAAGAAGGCATTTTAATTTTACCCGGCCACACAAAGCAAATTGTGAAACAACAAAAAATATTTAGATGAGAAAATGAAACAAAATAAGTAAGAAAATTGCACATTTTTTGGAGGTGCGTATCTGTGGAACTAAACTTTTCTGCTGGTTTACGTCCAATAGCGTATTGTTCCATACTACTTGTTGTAACATGTATGGATCCTCTTTGGCAGCCGGCAGCTGCTCAAGCCTGCTCCCAATTTGACGGTGGACCTCTAGATTACATTTAATGTGCAATGTAGGTTTCTGCAACGACCCAGTGCAAATTTCAACTGGTTCCAGACATGCTGTACTGGGTTCAAGTCAAAAGATACTGTATTTTACAAGTCCGTAATTTTAATTATCTATGATTCACTTCATCTAGCCCGCAGCCTTTCCATGTTCTGCTGTTGTAAGGATTTCCTTCGCACGTTCTTCAGATTTATGTGCCCCCAGCTCCTACTCAGCATCATTGCACGTAGATCTATTAGCAGAGAAGAGTTATCAATTCAACTGCTCCACTCTTTCACTTGCTCTACTCCAGTCACAATGTGCTTGTTGTCATCTCCAACTACACTCATGCTCATAAATTAAGGATATTGCTGATACATGGTGAAACAACGCTATGGTGGGCGGTTTGCGGGTTTAAATCACCTCGGGGTACGACCATGCGGTGCATTTGACCTGCGGTCGTCGCACGGTGGCGCTGGCAGCAGTCCACATACGCAGAGGTGTGTTGGTGTATGTCAGAGTACGGTGTAGCGAGTATGTGTGCAGACGTTTTCAGACGTGCTAATGGTGACTGTGTGTTGAAAATGGCTCAAAGGACACATGTTGATGACGTTATGAGGGGTCGAATACTAGGGCGACTGGAGCTGGTCGAATACAGCAGGTCGTAGCACGGGCCCTCCGTGTGCCACAAAGTGTGATCTCAGGATTATGAAAACGATTCCAGCAGACAGGAAACGTGTCCAGGTGCTACGGTAAGGAACGTTCACAATGTACAACACCACAAGAAGACCGGCATCTCACCGTCAGTGCCCGCAGACGGCCACGGAGTACTGCAGGTAACCTTGCTCAAGACCTTACTGCAGCAACTGGAACGGTTGTCTCCAGACACACAGTCTATAGACGACTGAACAGACATTGTTTATTTGCCCGGAGACCTGCAAGGTGCATTCCACAGACCCCTAGTCACAGGAGAACCCGGAAAGCCTGGTGTCAAGAACACAGTACATGGTCATTGGAACAGTGGTCCCACGATATGTTCACGGACGATTCCAGGTATAGTCTGAACAGCGATTCTCGCCGGGTTTTCATCTGGCGTGAACCAGGAACCAGATACCAACCTCTTAATGTTCGTGAAAGGGGCCTGTATTGAGGTCGTGGTTTGATGGTGTGGGGTGGGATTATGACTGGTGCACGTACACACCTGTATGTCTTTGACAGAGGAACTGTAACAGGTCAGGTGTATCGGGACGTCATTTTGCACTAGTGTGTCCGCCTTTTCCGGGGTGCAGGGGTCCCACCTTTCTCGTGATGGATGATAACGCACGGCCCCATCGAGCTGCCATCGTGGAGGAGTACCTTGAAACAGAAGATATCAGGCGAATGGAGTGGCCTGCCTGTTCTCCAGACCTAATCCCCAACGAGAACGTCTGGGACGCTCTCGATTGACGTATCGCTGCAAGTCTTAGTACCCCTAGGACACTTCAGGAGCTCCGACAAGCACTGGTGCAAGAATGGGAGGCTGTACCCCAGCAGCTGCTCGATCACCTGATCCAGAGTATGCCAACCCATTATGCGGCCTGTGTACGTGTGCATGGTGATCATATCCCATATTGATGTCGGAGTACATGCGCAGGAAACAGTGGCGTTTTGTAGCACATGTGTCTCGGGACGGTTTTCTCAACTTATCACCAATACCGAGGGCTTACAGATCTGTGTCGTGTGTGTTCCCTATGTGCCTATGCTATTAGCCCCAGTTTTGTGTAGTGCCACGTTGTGTCACACCACATTTTCCAATTATCCTTAATTTATGAGCACGAGTGTAGTTTTGATGTGGCATGTTTCTGAATAGATTTGAAAACTTGAGTTCTAACGTTCATATTTTCCGATGACGCTGGAAACCTATTGAAAATACAACCTGGAGGATTGAGCACACTCATTTATCGCATGTTCTGTTGAAAGCTGTCGAAGTGAAAATCATGGTTCCCTGTCTGATGTGCAGTGAATTAATCCTGCAGTTCCACGTTATATTGCCACAAATCTCGTAGGATTTTAAATGTAAAGATAATGCAGATTTAGAAATGGAAGACTCTCGATTAACGGTCTGTACAAATATCCGCAGCTGACACCGCGAATCGCGCTGACAGTCCATTTATAGCATGAGATCGTTGTTGACTAATGCAGAGAATTATCTCATGCTGCGAATCCAGAGCTGTGCGTCTATAGTTTGAGGAGAACAGAAACTTTACCAAAAAAAGTTCCTGAAACAGATTGCGGAAGAATTTCGCCATTCTCAGAGGGAATTCGAACTGTGAACGACCTGGATACAATTCTTTCAGTCAACTTTCTATAAGTTATCTAATGGATATAGTGACCTAAAGTTATACAGTAAGGTGAAAAAAGTCATCGGATACCTCCTTTTGCGTGGCGTAGTGCAGCAGCTTCACGTGGAGTAGACTCACCAGGTCGTTGGAAGTCCCCTGCAGAAATACTGAGCCATGCTGCGTCTGTAGCTGTCCACAACTGCGCAAGTGTTACAGATGCAGGGTGTTGTGCACAAACTGACCTCTCGATTATGTTCCATAAATGATCGATGGGATTCATATCTGGTGATCTGAATGGCAAAACCATTCGCTCGAATCGTTCAGAATGTACTTCAAACCAACCGGGAACAACTGTGGCCCAGTGACATGAGATCGTTTTAGAAACATGAATTCCACGAATGGCTGCAAAAGGGCTCCAAAGTAACCCAACGTAAGTATTTCCAGTCAATGATCGTTTCAGTTGCCAAAAAGGACCAAGTCCATTCCATCTAAAAACAGTACACACCATTATGAAGTCACTATCAGCTTGCACAATGCCATGTTGTCGATTTGGGTCCATGGCTTCGTTTGGTCTGCGTCACAGTCGAACCCTACCATTGGCTCTTAACAACTGAAGTCGTGACTCATCTGACCAGGTCACTTATTTCCAATCACCTAGCGTGCAACTGATATGGCCATGAGCCCAGGAGAGGCGCTGGATATGTTGTGCTGTTAGAAAAGGCACTCGTGTCGGTCGTCTGTTGCCATAACCCGTTAACGACAAATTTCGCCGCACTGTCCTAACGGATACGTTCGTCGTACGTTCCACATTGATTTCTGCCGTTATTGGCTCAAATGGCTCTGAGCACTACGGGACTTAACATCTGAGGTCATCAGTCCCCTAGACTTACAACTATTTAAACCTAACTAACCTAAGGACATCACACACATCCATGCCCGAGGCAGGATTCGAACCTGCGACCGTAGCAGCAGCGCGGTCCCGGACTGAAGCGCCTAGAACCGCTCGGCCACAACGGCCGGCTTCTGCAGATATTTCCAGCAGTGTTGCTTGTCAGTTAGCACTGACAATTCTATGCAAACGCCGCTGCTCTCGGTCGTTAGGAGAAGAACGTCGGCAACTGAGTTGTCCGTGGTGAGCGGTGGTGCCTGACATTTAATAATATCGGCACGGTATTGACACAAAGGATCCAGGAATATTGAATTCCCTATCGATTTCCGAAATGGAATGTCCCATGCGTCTAGCTCCAACTGACATTCCTCGTTCAAGGTCTAATAATTCCTCTTATGCGGCCATAATCTCTTCCGATCCTTTCCACATGAATCACATGAATACAAATGATAGCTCCACCAATGCACTGCGCTTTTATACCGTGAACACGTGATACTACCACCATACATATACATGTTCCTATAGCTGTCCCATGACTTTCCTCAGCTCACTGTATTAATGCATTAAGAATTATGAGAGTAATATAAAATTAAACAAACGATGGTTTTGATGTCTGGTGTTTTGTAATCAGACAGTACAAGGAAGCGGTGACGTTCGCTCCAAAATGATCGAAATCAATACAGACCATCCGTCTTGCCACGGCCTGCAGACGCACAAACGAGGTTATTGCAAACAACTCTCCTCGGGAAACGCGTGATGGCCCTCCCCCACTTCAGTCGCTCTCCGCCTGAGTGGACGTACAAAGTACAGCCTGTTGTATTTCCAATATTAGAGTCACTGTATGTACACGCCGTCGGAAACGCCAGCCAACCGTACGGACCATGGGGGCACACAGTTGCTGTTGTATGAGGAGCACTTTCATTTATTTGAACACTCAAAAATGAACACAGTGCGTTTCTCGGAGAGTCGCAGAATTCATATATAAACTTTGATTTTGATACATATCTGTTCCTTCAGATCCACTTTAACTGCTATAACAGGGCATATACTTATTTTTACTGAAAGTGTTTCCCTCTCTCATTACTGACAGCTAGATATAACGTGTGTGTGTGTGTGTGTGTGTGTGTGTGTGTGTGTGTGTGTGTGTGTGAGAGAGAGAGAGAGAGAGAGAGAGAGAGAGAGAGAGAGAGAGAGAATGCTCGCGCCGGCGCGTGCAAATTACGTAGTAATAATCATTACGAAGATTAGTGAATTAAACATTGATATGGCTGGATGTTAGGGTAGTCCAATGCCTCATTAAAACAAATACAGTAACAAATGGGTGCCACATTGTTCAATTAGTACTGAAAAGGTAAGTAATCTATTAATTAAAGTAATGGCCATACATAAGTATCAGGTCAGCGTTTGATAGTGGCTGTGTCTAATTATTGTGGAATTCTCACGCATATGTGGTATCTACAGCTTGGGAATTTACACTCAGCCTACTATCAAAGCAATCACTCAAATCACTATGCCTTTATTTTCTCGATAGTTCGATAAGGAACAGCGGAACTGTAAATTATATTACTGAAAAAAGAACTCATTATTTAGTTTTTACAGTTAATTTACTTCAGGATAATGAACTACAATTGAAAACATTTGCAATGAATGGTTGCTACAGATCATTCCTCTGTAAGTATCTGCGTTTGTGAAGACTAACCCATAGCAGTGGAATAGTTCGAAGTAGTTGAGAATTAGCGGCTCGGGCACGAAGACTGAAAAACTGAAACGGCCGGGAGAGCAGTGTGCTGACCACATGGCTCTCCACATCCGCGTCCATTGACGCCTATCGGCTGAGGATAACACGACGGTCGGTTGGTACCGATGGGCCTTCCTAGGCCTCTTCGGATGGTGGAGAGTAAAATAGAAAGCTGTTCAGTGCTCTGAACTGTACTGTGGGAACTTCGTTAAAAGGGTGTTCTGTGGTTGGTGGTTACTCAAGAGCTACCGGCGATTTGTAAGCTACAAGCAGGGCTGGCACGAGAACTGTTACTTGTGTGAAAATCAGTGGGCGCCTCTCCTCCACCCCTTTTTTCTCGTACACATTCACCTGTGTAGGTTTTCGGTACCACTAGCAACTTGGAGCCCTAAGAGGCCGATACTGATTTTGATACGTCCTTTACATAAACCTTAGTTAGGTTTATGACTAAGTGAGCGAAACGGAGTAGAAACTTTTTCTAAAATTCTTCTAACATGACTCGCACTACATTAAAATCATTAGACATTAAAATAACGAGTCTGGGAATACTATTTGGACAGGTTAAGTGAATCGTTCATGATTGGTAGCTCTCTCCGAAACTGCCAGAAACTAGAATTACTTGACGTTTTCTCCACGCAGTTTCTTACTCTACTATTTAAAGGAAGTAAGTTAATTTTAGTAGACGTTTGCATAACGATGTTGATTAAATATTATCTTCCTTTGAAGACTGGCGTCGAAAGGAAATGGGACATACCGTCAGTAACGTCAAGGACAGTAAATTAAATTAAAATACCGTAGTACTGTTGTAAACCGGAAGCAAATACCCCAAGGTTTTTCCTTTATTTAATGAACGTAACAGTCAATTTCTGTTTGCACTTAGAGACTTCTCTCCCATGAAAAAATCTCATCGCGACGAACATCGACCAAATGAACATTTACCAGTAGATATTGATGACATAGAAATAAGGTGTCACAACTGATTCAGTGCCAGATGGTTGCCTGCTCAGAAGACGATTGGATGATTTTAATTAATTATGGGGTCTCTCACACAGATTGCAAATAGGCAAAAGTAGACCACGCAGCTACACGACATACAAGGAACTTCGCTTGACTACTCTCGCTTCGCTTATGTGGCCAAAGGAAGAAAATACCTACTGGTGACCGGCCGCGGTGGTCTAGCGGTTCTAGGCGCTCAGTCCGGAACCGCGCGACTGCTACGGTCGCAGGTTCGAATCTTGCCTCGGGCATGGATGTGTGTGATGTCCTTAGGTTAGTTAGGTTTAAGTAGTTCTAAGTTCTAGGGGACTGATGAACTCAGATGTTAAGTCCCATAGTGCTCAGAGCCATTTGAACCATTTGAACCATTTGAACCTACTGGTGGGCATAAATTTTGAAAGTTGTCTTCTATACCAGTATAATGACTGCAATTTGTGTGTGTTTGTGATTTGTACGTACAGAAACCATTGGTCTCTACCTTCATGGAGCCGGCAAGCACTCCTGAATTTCATCCAAAGTTGCGTATTACGATTGCTGAGTCTTTAGCTAACGTAACTCGTGAGCACAGTATAGTCCTGCATCTGTCAATACTGAATAATGTTGCTGCTGTTGACGAATGTATGTTTAAGGAGGCAAAACATCTAAGGTCATCAGTCTTTATACGCCTCCCCCCCCCCCCCTCCCTTCCAGGATGGAATCATTGAACCCCATCATTCTGGGTGTAGAGCAAATTCTTTGTGCAAGTGTGACGTATTTTTCTAAAGGTTTGCGTAGCGAGTATCTAAGGTTGAATGTGGGTAGTAGCCCGATGTTCACTTAGTAAGATGTGAGAAACCGCCTCAGAAGCACACTCAGTCTGTCCGCCACACCGCTCCTCGTCGTTATGCCGCCGGGTGTATTCGAACTGGGGCTTCCGTGATCCCCGTCCCAGAAGCGCGCTGTAATGCAGGCGGATAACCTGGCGGGTCAACTATTGTGGCAGTGAAAGACACCTCCAGTTGGTTGAGATGTTTTATTGCTCATCCACGACCTGTTTCAATTTGCCCGTCAACAGTCTTCGGCTGAAATATCAAGGCACATACATTAAAATTAACATTATCGAGCATCGCAACGAAATAAAAGGAAAGATTTGTGTTTTAAAGCTTCGTATTTGACGAGAAGGATCAGAAACTCGACTGGACTTGGATGGGTGACGAAATCTGTGGTGTAGTTTACAAAGGAACCATCCGGCATTTACCTTAACTGTAAAACTTAAATTTGAAGGCCCGGCTAGCATTTGAAGCTAGTTTTTCGTAAATGCTTGCCCAATGTAGTCAAGGCAACTCGGCCTCTGGGCCTTAACTTAGCGTGTATATTAGTGTTGCACATAGGCAATTGACAGTTCCCTAAAAACCAATGTGTAATGTAATGCCCCTCTTGACAAATCAAGAGACGAGAATAGTTGTTTGTTGATGTTGGACCATACGCCATTAGAACCGGTAGCAGTCTGTCATGTAACAATAAGTTCTGGATTACTGCTACGGCTATTATATTCCGACCGAGACAAGAATGTGTCTCACGTAACAATAACAGGTTTCGAACAAAGTATTACTAGAGTAAAGTGCGTGGCCGGAACAGTCGTTTGTGCTGACCAACGAGCATATGGTAATGACGTTCACGCGACTAGAGCAGGTCGTTGGCAGAAAGAGCGTAACGTACAATGTGACGAAGTTCGGGGACAACAAAACTGCTAACAGTAATGAAATACATCTTGCAGTACTGTAATATGTGCTAAAATGAAATAGTAATTGTACAACTTGAAAGTTCGTTTGTCAGGTCCTGGAAGCTGAGAAATATCATTTACTGATCAAATACGTAAAAAAAGTGAAGGCAATTTATGTTAGCATATAAACTGTTAACGAAATTTACAAGTGCACTGGCTGACATTAGAGATTGAAATAATCGTGAGGTTGAAAATAGTCTCGTTGAAAGACTTGACAAGTGCTCCGCAGTGTCTCAAGAATGAAAAAGTTTATTTTATTGTACAGCCTACAAGATTTTTTCCATTATGTATATGCATTCTCTGTGAAGAGAATAATATCATGGGTGAAAACAGCTGCTCCATTTTCTACATACGCAGAGTGCCCGCTTAGCTCCTTCTCTTACTCCAAATCAATGCTGCTTCCTTGCCAGGAAAGCACTACACTCTGCCGAGTTATAAGCTATTTTTCATAATTTCCTACTTAACTCTAAGGACTGTTTCAAATTGATGTAAGTTATTACAGAGCAAATGTAACACTGCTAAAAAAATCATAAAAGTCCCAAATTTAAGCTCAACGTGTCTCCATAATTCAGAAAGTTGGCAGCTCTAAGTTTTTCATCGCAGTCTGGGGATCTTATTGGTTGGCTGCCCGAGGGAGATTGTGACGATACCTATGTGGAGCTACATTTCCAAACGAAGTGCGTGTTTGTGTGTGTGTCTGCGAAGCAAGAAGAAAGGCGGAGAATGATTTGGTGTATTAAGGCGCGCTTCGCTGGCGATTAGCCGCAGCCGGCGCTGGGGCTGCTACTGGGCCGTGCTCCGCCGGGAGTTGGCCTCAATGATAGGCCCTCCGTGCCGATTGAGTGAGCTGCCTACAGCTCAGTAATTGGCTGTGTCTGTTCCTCTCTGCTAATCAATATCCCCGCCTCTAAAACCTCCATTATACCCCGCTAATTGCGTCAAACTTCTTTATCCTATAGGAACAGTTCTCCGATCTCCTTTAATAATTGATTAGCTGCTGTTTATTTGAACTGGTCCTACTTTCAGACGGAAAGCAAACCACTGGAGTATCCTTAGCCAGATTTCGCTTCCTTGCATGCAGCTACAGGCAGTGAAACCACTGAAGTCCTATTGTTGGTTATTTATTGCAGTATTCTGTGTCAGTCATGTCTTCTTAAAGATGCCCTTTGTAAATGGATGCTACTCTAAGATTAAACAAATCCGTTAAGAATTTGAGGAAGCTCAATTCTTACAACACTTTTAATTAACATTAACTGACTATGGGTTGCGTCATCAGGTCGTAAACAGTTGCAGTAAACAGAAAAGGAAGTGCCTTAAACCCGACACTGTCAAACAAATCTGATGTATCATTATGTTTGTCACTTGTGGCTAATCATTTGTTAAAAATAAATTAATATTTTAAATCTTCATAACCTTTAGTACGTGGTAGTTGTCTCTCGACGCATTAGTAAAATATGATTTCCTACAAATTTTATCGTTTTTCTAACTGCAGATTTCATCGAAACACTAGTACGCTTGTATTCTCTAGCAGTGCAACTTTTGCAATGATTTATGCAGTGTTTCCATTGTTAATGCAACTATAATACATTTTTTTAAATTAAAGTCTGAATCTCTGACAGCTAGTTCGGAAGCAAATAAATAGAGATTCGTACGCACAAATTGTAGAAAGTGCTAGAAATATGTAAAGTCGTAGTTTTCAGTAACATAACACGTTGAGGCACGTGATACAGGCTCCCGGAATATTGCTGCCACATTTAATGTTGAATACAATAATCTTGACAAAAGTTACTGGCTGTAGCCGCACACACAAAGTGTATCCAGTGGGAGATGGAAGGATGATGGAGATATGATGGCCAACTTCGAAACTTTAACCAGAGCCGTGTTTTTGCTCAAAATAGCAGTTCTTCATATGCAGTAACTACCATGTGGGTTTAATAAGAAATTAGCGAGTATAAATGGTTTTCAAGTTGGTATTATCGATTTATTCTTGCAGCTGATCGAATACAGCACAACCCAGAAGTAGATACCACTCTCAAAGAACATATATATATATATTGCCGAGACAATAGATACTTGATAAGGATCTGCCTTCAGGTAGAACGGAACCCGTCTCTATGTAGATCAAACTAGTTGTCATTTATACTGAAATTAATTTATGTAGTTTCTCTACAAAATTAATGTCTTGTTGTAGAATACAATAACAGTATTCGAAAGGATGTTGAAAAATACTGCCGTATAACTCTATGTATTGACATTCGGAAGGAATCATATTAATCTTTACGAAGAATACGCCGAACATTTCATCTACTGTTTCTCATCTCTTTCTGCATTACTGTAACTGTTGTAAGATTTCCTTCATTCGCTGCTACGTGGGAGACAGCCCCGCTGTTCCTGATGCACTTTGATAAGAGTTTCCATAAAGTAATACCTCATCAACAAATTCTTCAATCTATGAAAATCAATGTTGACTAAAAATATTTTAGAACTAATCATAGTTCCCCCCCCCCCCCCCCCCTCAACATGAACCATGGACCCTGCCCCGTTGGTGGGGAGACTTGCGTGCCTCAGCGATACAGATAGCTGTACCGTAGGTACAACCACAACGGAGGGGTATCTGTTGAGAGGCCAGACAAACGTGTGGTTCCTGAAGAGGGGCAGCAGCCTTTTCAGTAGTTGCAGGGGCAACAGTCTGGGTGATTGACTGATCTGGCCTAGTAACACTAACCAAAATGGCCTTGCTGTTCTGGTACTGCGAACGGCTGAAAGCAAGGGGAAACTACAGCCGTAATTTTTCCCGAGGGCATGCAGCTTTACTGTATGATTAAATGATGATGGCGTCCTCTTGGGTAAAATATAACGGAGGTAAAATAGTCCCCCATTCGGATCTCCGGGCGTGGACTAATCAAGAGGACGTCGTTATAGGGAGAAAGAAAACTGGCGTTCTACGGATCGGAGAGTGGAATGTCAGATCCCTTAATCGGGCAGGTAGGTTAGAAAATTTAAAAAGGGAAATGGATGAGTTAAAGTTAGATATAGTGGGATTAGTGAAGTTCGGCGGCAGGAGGAACAGGACATCTGGTCAGGTGACTACAGGGTTATAAACACAAAATCAAATAGGGGTAATGCAGGAGTAGGTTTAATAATGAATAGGAAAATAGGAATACGGGTAAGCTACTACAAACAGCACAGCGAACGCATTGTTGTGGCCAAGATAGATACGAAGCCCACACCTACTACAGTAGTACAAGTTTATATGCCAACTAGCTCTGCAGATGACGAAAAAAGTGAAGAAATGTATGATGAAATAAAAGAAATTATTCAGATAGTGAAGGGAGACGAAAATTTAATAGTGATGGGTGACTGGAATTCGAGTGTAGGAAAAGGGAGAGAAGGAAACGTAGTAGGTGAATATGGATTGGGGTTAAGAAATGAAAGAGGAAGCCGCCTGGTAGAATTTTGCACAGAGCACAACATAATCATAGCTACCACTTGGTGTAAGAATCATGAAAGAAGGTTGTATACATGGAAGAACCCTTAAGATAATAAAAGGTATCAGATAAATTATATAATGGTAAGACAGAGATTTAGGAACCAGGTTTTAAATTGTAAGAGATTTCCAGGGGCAGATGTGGACTCTGATCACAATCTATTGGTTATGACCTGTAGATTAAAACTGAAGAAACTGCAAAAAGGTGGGAATTTAAGGAGATGGGACCTGGATAAACTGAAAGAACCAGAGGTTGTACAGAGTTTGAGGGAGAGCATAAGGGAACAATTGACAGGAATGGGGGAAAGTAATACAGTAGAAGAAGAATGGATAGCATTGAGGAATGAAATAGTGAAGGCAGCAGAGGATCAAGTAGGTAAAAAGGAGAGAGCTGGTAGAAATCCTTGGGTAACAGAAGAGATACTTAATTTAATTGATGAAAGGAGAAAATACAAAAATGCAGTAAGGGAAGCAGACAAAAAGGAATACAAACGTCTCAAAAATGAGATCGACAGGAAGTGCAAAATGGCTAAGCAGGGATGGCTAGAGGACAAATGTAAGGATGTAGAGGCTTATCTCACTAGGGGTAAGATAGATACTGCCTACAGGAAAATTAAAGAGACCTTTGGAGATAAGAGAACCACTTGTATAAACATCAAGAGCTCAGATGGAAACCCAGTCCTAAGCAAAGAAGGGAAAGCAGAAAGGTGGAAGGAGTATATAGAGGGTCTATACAAGGGCGATGTACTTGAGGACAATATTATGGAAATGGAAGAGGATGTAGATGAAGATGAAATGGGAGATATGATACTGCGTGAAGAGTTTGACAGAGCACTGAAAGACCTGAGTCGGAACAAGGTCCCCGAGTAGACAACATTCCATTGGAACTACTGACGGCCTTGGGAGAGCCAGTCCTGTCAAAACTCTACCATCTGGTGAGCAAGATGTATGAAACAGGTGAAATACCCTCAGACTTCAAGAAGAATATAATAATTCCAATCCCAAAGAAAGCAGGTGTTGACAGATGTGAAAATTACCGAACAATCAGTTTAATAAGCCACAGCTGCAAAATACTAACACGAATTCTTTACAGACGAATGGAAAAACTAGTAGAAGCCGACCTCGGGGAAAATCAGTTTGGATTCCGTAGAAACACTGGAACACGTGAGGCAATACTGACCCTACGACTTATCTTAGAAGCTAGATTAAGGGAAGGCAAACCTACGTCTCTAGCATTTGTAGACTTAGAGAAAGCTTTTGACAATGTTGACTGGAATACTCTCTTTCAAATTCTAAAGGTGGCAGGGGTAAAATACAGGGAGCGAGAGGCTATTTACAATTTATACAGAAACCAGATGGCAGTTATAAGAGTAAAGGGACATGAAAGGGAAGCAGTGGTTGGGAAGGGAGTGAGACAGGGTTGTAGCCTCTCCCCGATGTTATTCAATCTGTATATTGAGCAAGCAGTAAAGGAAACAAAAGAAAAATTCGGATTAGGTATTAAAATCCATGGAGAAGAAATAAAAACTTTGAGGTTCGCCGATGACATTGTAATTCTGTCAGAGACAGCAAAGGACTTGGAAGATCTGTTGAATGGAATGGACAGTGTCTTGAAAGGAGGATATAAGATGAACATCAACAAAAGCAAAACGAGGATAATGGAATGTAGTCGAAAAAAGTCGGGTGATGCTGAGGGAATTAGATTAGGAAATGAGACACTTAAAGTAGTAAAGGAGTTTTGCTATTTGGGGAGCAAAGTAACTGATGATGGTCGAAGTAGAGATGATATAAAATGTAGGGTGGCAATTGCAAGGAAAGCGTTTGTGAAGAAGAGAAATTTGTTAACATCGAATATAGATTTAAGTGTCAGGAAGTCATTTCTGAGAGTATTTGTGTGTAGTGTAGCCATGTATGGAAGTGAAACATGGACGATAAATAGTTTGGACAAGAAGAGAATAGAAGCTTTCGAAATGTGGTGCTACAGAAGAATGCTGAAGATTAGATGGGTAGATAACATAACTAATGAGGAAGTATTGAATAGGATTGGGGAGAAGTTTGTGGCACAACTTGACCAGAAGAAGGGATCGGTTGGTAGGACGTGTTCTGAGGCATCAAGGGATCACCAATTTAGTATTGGAGGGCAGCGTGGAGGGTAAAAATCGTAGAGGGAGACCAAGAGATGCATACACAAAGCAGATTCAGAAGGATGTAGGTTGCAGTAGGTACTGGGAGATGAAGAAGCTTGCACAGGATAGAGTAGCATGGAGAGCTGCATCAAACCAGTCTCAGGACTGAAGACGACAACAACAACAAATCATAATTCCCTGTGACACTGTTAAATAATGTTGACATATTTCGTAACATTCTTGATCCATGTTTACAGAGGGTCCAATGTATTACAGTCTTATCATCCAAAGGCGTATAATAAATCGATAATTACCTCTCATCTGAACAACACACATTTAACTTCGAGAGTGGGACATAGTTCATGGACTGGTGCAGTTCAAGCCATACAGCTTTGTGAAAATAACAGTTTTATTTGGACAGCTTCAAGTCACAATTATGATATAATTATATCACAAATATTGCTCATCAAGAACAACCATTTTGGCTCCAAGATTGTGTAAATTCTGCTCAAAATAAAATATTTTGATGTCTGAATTTATCTCACCTACTGCAACGTCTAATGGAAGTTGCGTGTACCTGTACTAGTATCTCAAGTATCGTATGGTGTCATTTCCCTGACAGGAAAACATCACCTACTTGACGTCATATTTTAAAGAGAAATACGCTGAATAGTCAAAACATTATGACCACTGCCAACTGTGACGTTGGATGCCGCCTGCTGGCGTTGCGAACACTAGACGCGGTGACAAGAATACGTAAGCGGAGCAGAAGTGGACGGGGGATCACCCTAGCGAAGATATGGGTTGCAAATGGGGAAATCCTTTGGGATAAGCGACTTTGACAAAGGACAGAGCCTGTGAGCGAGTATCTCGAAAACGGCGAAGCTGGTCAAATCTTCCCGTATTACTGTCGTGAGCGTCTACGGAAACAGGTAGAAGGACGGTGAAACTACCACTACGGGCTAAATGGTTGGACGTCCACGACTCTTCACAGAACGTGGGGTTTGGAGGCTTGTCTGGTCGGCGAAGTAGGATAAGTCGTGATCTGTGGCATTTCTGCCGAAAGAGCACAATACTGGTGCAAGCACAAATGTTTCGGAGCACACCGTTCAGTGTACATTGTTGAAGATGGAGCTCTGCAGCAGACCACCCCTGCGTGTTCACATGTTGACCCAACGACATCGTCAGTTACGACTGCAGTGGGCACTGGACCATTGGGATTCGATCGTCGATCAATGTAAACGTGTCGGCTCTTCGGGTGAATCACATTTTTCCTACACTAGGCCGATGGTCGTTTCCACAAATGCCGTCATCGATGTGAACGGCTGATCGAAACATGCAGCACGCCACGGACGCAGGCTCGTGGGAGCAGTATTATGTTGTGGGTGACACTCTCCTCCGCTTGCATTGGACTTGTGGTAATGATCGAAGACACGCTGAAAGCTGCAAACCACCTGCATCCCTTCATGCTTTATGTCTTCCCAGACGGTGATGTCACATTTTAGCAATATAACTGCCCGTGTCTTGGAGCAAGAACCGTGCTCAATGATTTGGGTAGCATTATAGTGAGCTCACATTGACGTCTCGACGACCAAACTCACCTGATGTAAATCCTATGGAACCCATCTGGGTCGCTATAGGGGGCCATCACCGCGTGCGCAAATGAACTGCCCGTTATTTGCGTGAATTACGACCTGTGCATAGACATGTAATAACACATACCTCCACAAACCTACCAACAAACTGCCGGATCCCTAATACGCAGAGTCAGTGATGTATTTTGTTCCAAAGACGGACAAATAAGCTTTTAAGCAGAGAGTAATAATGTTTTGGCTCATTAGTGTAGGTTCAGTTGCAAGAGATCAATCATACCTGGTACAGATCCAGGACTCCTGAACTATACTCATGAATCGGTCGAACAAACGCCTTGTAATCCACTTCCTTTGTGGATGAGTTACGTTTCGTCAAGATTCGTCTGTGACTCGAAACATAAAAATGTTCAAAGCAAAGAAATTTATTGTGCCAGCTGCTGGTTAGAAACCATGCACTTTGATACAATGAACAAAACATGTTACCAATGTCAAGACAGTATTACCCGACGACGATTTTATTGCACTTGGTCTCCCGTTGCCGTTATCGGAACCACGCAGTGGCGGTACAGTAAACAACTATAGCTGTGACTAAGGAAAACACGTCGCACTCTGAGTGCTTTCAGGACAGTTGTGCATGTACTAACAACTGGTTCAACGTGTCCTCGTGAAATATCACGATAAAAGCTCACGATAAGCCGACAGAAGCGCCCCCACTCCTAGGTGCAGTAATGTTGTTGTCGACTAACATTTCACAAACATCTTACTCCGCTGTACAGTACTTCTCGCTCGGGCATTAACAGGGTGTAGTGGGACGGAGCGACTGACAAACAAACAGTGCGCGCTCATGTTTAAAATATGTTCATTCAGAGTCTGGTAGCTGCATACTGTCGGAACCTCGGCCTAAATGTTCACGCAGTGTCGACTGCTGAGGCTGATATCTTACGAGCCTGCTTTTTTTCTTCTTAAATTATTATAGAAAGTTGGTGATGTTGTCTTATGAGAGATTACGATATGCTGTGCTTTTTGCCGAGCACTGTTGACAGCATACTGATTTCCTCCACGCTTACTTGTACACGATAGTATCTAAACACCTACCATACTACCTTAACGAAAGTGATACCGTGGTAAGCAGCAGCTGTTTAAGAACAGTGCCTCACAACCACAAGGAATATGAAAACGGCAGAAATTTCACAAAATCTATTTATACATGATAAAAATCAGTACGATCTTATCAAAAGCTTAAGGATTTGCTATGATGGAATAACGAAAATACTACCTCTGGGGCCAGGAACCACAACCCATTAAAGCGTTGGAAAGTTTAAAAATAACGACTCTGGACGTAGTAACCACGGATGGCGGGTCTGTGCGATAAAAATATGAAAATGGTCCCACCAGACCCTGACCCAGAAAACAGAGTTGTAAATCCTTGCAGAAACTAAAGGAAAAAAAATAATATTAAGCAAAGGATAAAAACTGTTATCTCTTGGATAGAAAGAACTGCAGGAGTCTAGAACCATCTTTATATTGTGCAGTAACTGTTTCTGGGAATGATTTTAAAAAGAAAGGTAGCTAATTTTTTGTAAAATTTATGTAAATTATGAAAAGTCGATGAAAGTCTCTATTTTCGTAACTATCGCTGCCGGGTCTTGAAAGTTTATTGTTTAGGATAATTGAGAAATATTTGGTACTCTGCTATTAGTACTTCGGATATGTTAAAACATCTCAGAATTAAAAATATATCATTGTAAGGATTCTGAATCGAGGATCTCTGTTATACATGGAGGTCAGACAACATTTAATCATAGGGTGATTGGCTGCTGTCATAGGGTGATTGGCTGAGGAATGAGTATTAAGGAAAGGGATACTTAGTTACTTAAAAAAACACAGCCTTACGTTAGACATTGAGATACTAGGGCTATTCGGAAAGTAAGTTCCGAGTGATCGCGAAATAAAAACTGCTTTGAAAATCAGAAATATTTTATCTGCAACAGTTAGCTACAGCTTCCAGCAACTGCTCTACATTGTCACCACTCCGACTTAGACATTTGTCGTAGCGTTGTACCAACTTTCCAATACCCTTGTCATAGAAGGCAGCCGCCTGTGCTTCCCGCCAATTCTCTACGCTCATCTACAGCTTGTTGTCTGTGCGAAAATGTTGTCTTCATAGCCAGAAGTTAATGTGAGCGGAGATGAAACACAGAGGGAGTCAATTACGGGCTGTAATGAGGGTGATCAAACACTTCCCATCGAAAAAGCTGCAGGAGTATTTTCATTGCCCCTGCAGATTGCGACCGAGAATTGTCACAAAGTAGGAACTGAATGACAGTTCTGTAATGTGGGCTGCATAACATCAGGCGAAATCTCTCAACAGGACCTCATACTTAGTGAGAGACACTATTTTCCACACTTCTTTATGTGCTCACCATGCGTTCAGAACTGAAAAGAGCTATGTTCTGTAACCGACAGTCATACTAGAGACGCTGTCTAACACACATGTGCAAAGCTTCATTAGATTTTCACAGTGGTTTCCATTTCTTGGCCCAATCGGAACTTACTTTCCGGGTATCCCTCGTACTTTCGCTCAAATGTCAAAGAGATGAACGTGGGCTACAACCAGAGCAACAAATACTTACCTGTAATAAGTGCAAACGTGTTCGGTGTCAGTTTTCAGCACTAATATCTTGGATTTTTGCTGCTATGAAAGAGTTTGGTGGCTGTTAATCACATTATAAAAGATAGCATGGCTTATTACCTTACCTTGTTCTCACTCTTTGAAGTTCTTATATTTAGTACGTTGCCTTATGCGCCACATGTGGCGCCAGACTGTATGCAGTCTTCATTCTTCCCCTTTCGCTTCGGCTATTACTTACTTACGTGTTATCATAAAGGTGTACATAGTAAAAGATTGACAAGGGCTGTGTTTGTGCGTTGATGCCGGGGGAATTGTACCAATTCCATTCAACTAGGACTGATGACCATAGATGTTAAGTCCCATAGTGCTGAGAGCCATTTGGGAGCCATTCAACTAGAAAGTGCGTTAGCTATGGTTAAAAGGCTGCAGTGACATTAGGGAAGGCTTTGGTATTTATGGCTCTGGAGCAGTGGTTAGCTCACTGAACTCGTATTCGCAAGGATAGTGGTTTAAATCACCATCCAACCATCATGACTTAGGTTCTCTATAGTTTCCCTAAATCACTTAAAGCGGATGCCAGCATTGTTCTATTGACAACGGATTTCGCTGGTTTTCTTCCCCATCCTTCCGTTAGTTCAAATTTATGTTCAGTTTCTAATGATTAAATTATCGTAAAGTTGTTATTGTTGTTTTGATGTAGCTCTTCATGCTCATGCGCGGAAGACTATCTCTGTTTAACTACTGCAACCTACATAAGTTCGTACATTGATTTTCGTATTCATTTCTTAGTTTCTCTCTACATTTTTTATCCCCCACACTTAAGTACAGAATTAAACTGGTGATATCTTGATTTTTCAGAACGTCTCGTAACAACTGATCCCTTCTTTTAGTGAAGTCGTGGCACAAATTTCTCTCCATTTCCATGGCACATCCTCATTAGTTACATGATCTAAGCCCATCCAGATAGCCGCGCGCTCTAACGCGCTGCTCCCCGAGCGGAAACTCGTGCCGGTCCCCAGCACGAATCCGCCAGACGGATTAGTGTCGAGGTGGTGTGCCGGCCGAATGCCGGACATTTGCCACGCCGGACGTTTGCCACACTTGCCCCTTCGCTAGGTAGCTTGAGTAGCGATCCCTCAGGTAGGGGACGCCCTTCCTCGTACTACTTCTGTCCACTTTCAAACCGCCATCTCCACAACTTACTCGATACAACCAGTACGTAAGGGACCTTCTTCTTCGACATCTTGGCGAAATACAGAGCTTCTGTTCCGAAATCGAAATATTTATAACTTTAGGGAAACGAAAGCAATACTGACGACTAAGTGAGTATGTAATTAGTTCCGACAAGTATAAATATAGATCCCTCTGTCTGTAGGGTAGCTTCCTTTCACGCTTACTGATTGCGATAGAAACAGTCAATCGACATGGGAGCAACAAGAAAGGAACGATGTAAAGAGAATACGAATGTACGCTAATCATTTCTTGTTGATCACTGCATTTCTGCCTACTTTAATTACTACAGCTGCATGCCCAAAAGACAATAAGGAAAGAAGAAATGGGAATGTGAATATTTGAAAAGAAGAACGACATACTCCATATTAATTTACTCTCTAAAATCCGATATCCCTTGCGGTGAAACATTAGTTAATAAAGTGTAGCGGGACAATGTTCAAAACATGAGTGAAAATACGTTCACTAAATAGATAAGAACATCTATGATTGACAATCATCTAAAGTCGACGTACAATTTTAAAATGTTACAAATAAGGAAATGAAGTAGGATAATACAGAATGCTATGCTTGTAAAGTACGTTGTTGTTCTACATTGTTTAGCTCTGATATTTACAGGATCAGAGAAAGCATCCTAGGTTTTGGAGGGAAAAGCCGTAATTGTGATGATCAGCACTACAACAGGAACAAGAAGCACAACATAAGGGAAAATAATGTAATGTGTGTTTCAGTTCACAAGCGACATTGAAGCAGATAGTTCCTGTTACTTAATATGGGCAGAGGTTATATTCGACAACCGGAATAAATTAATACCTGGCTCCTTTTACCGACCCCCGGTCTCAGATGAAACAGTTACTGAACAGTTCAAAGAAAACTTGAGTCTCATCACAAATAGGCACGCTACTCATACAATTAAAGTTGGCAGTGACTTCAATCTACCTTCCGTATGTTGACAAAAATGCATTTCCAGACCCTATTGTAGATAGAAAACAACTTCCGTAATTGTTCTAAATGCTTTTTTTAAAATTATTTTGAACAATTAGTTCACGAGGCCATTCAAATTGTAAATGGTTACGAAAACCCACTTGACTTTTTAGCCACAAATAATCCTGAGCATCACGACGGATACAGGGATTAGAGAACACACAGTCGTAGCGAGGCTCAAGTCCATAACAAAGAAATTCAACAAAACTAAACGCAAAATATATCTATTTCTAAAAGCAGCTAAAAATTCGGTTGACATCTTTCTAAAAGACAGTCTCCAATCCTTCCAAACTATGTAAGTGAAGACCATATGTGCCGTAAGTTCAAAGAACTAGTATCAACAGCACTCGAGAGATTCTTACCAAATAAATTAATAAGAGACGGAACTTATCCCCCATGGTACACAAAACACGACAGAAACCTGCTGCAGGAGCACCGAAAAAGGCACGTATAATTTAGACGAACGCAAAATCAACAAGATTGGTGAAGTTTAACTGAGGCTCGAAATTTGGTGCGGATTTCAATGCGAGATGCATTTAATAGTTTCCACAGCGAAAGTCTCTCTAGAAATGTGGCAGAAAATACAAAGAGATTCTCGTCCTATGTTAAGTAAACAAGCCGAAAGGCTCAGTAAGCAATTGGGGGGGGGGGGGGGGGAGAGGAGGAGGAGGGGGGGGGGAGACAAGGGACCCAACCCTTCGGAGCAGATAAAATCGTGACAAATGTCCGGCGCGGCAAATGTCCGCACACCGTGCCGGCCAGCCTGTGGATGGATGGTTTTTAAGGCGGTTTTCCATCTGCTTTGGCGAATGCGGTCTGGTTCCCCTTATTCCGCCTCAGATACACTATGCCAGCTATTGCTGCACAAATACTGTCTCCACGTAAGCGTACACAGTAATTACTCTATCACCCAAACATCGGAATTACACTCGTTTGGTATGAGACGTTCACGAGACGGTCCACTGGGGGCCGATCCTCACAATAACCCTGGGTTCGGTGTAGGGCCTCGGTGAGGTGGGTGGACTGCTGCGGCCTGTTGTGGGGTTGTGAACTACTGAGGGCTACGGCGGGACGAAGCCTCTCCATCGTTTCTAGGTCCCCAATTCAATACACAACAAACACACAAAATACATGATCCACCCATCTAATATACAGCATTCTTCCGTAGCATCACATTTGAAAAACTTCTCTGCTGTTCTTGTGTGAACTGTTTATTGTCCACGTTTCACTACACTCCAGACAAATACCTCCAGCAAAGACTTTCGAACATTTAAATCTATATTAGATGTTAGCAAATTTCTCTTCTTCAGAAACTCTTTTCCTGTCATTTCCAGTCTGCATTTTGTATCCTCTCTACATTGGCTACCATCAGTTATTTCACTGCTCAAATAGCAAAACCCATCAACTATTTTCAGTGTCTCGTTTCCTAATCTATTTCCCCCAGCATCATCTGATTTAATTCCAGTACATTCTATCACCTCTGGTTTGCTTTTTACACTGACGCTCCAAGGAAACTGATATATGCATGCGTATTCATATACAGAGATATGTAAACAGGAAGAATACGGCTCTGCGGTCGGCAACGCCTATATAAGACAAATGTCAGGCGCAGTTGTTAGATCGGTTACTGCTACTACAATGACAGGTTATGAAGGTTAAAGTGAGTTGAAACGCGGTGTTGTAGTCGGCGCACGATCGATGGGACACAGCATCTCCGAGGTAGCGATGAAGTGGGGAATTTCCAGTACGACCATCTCGCGAGTGTACCGTGAATATCGGGAATCCTGTGAAACATCAAATCTCCGACATCTCTGCTGCCGGAAAAAGATCCTGAAAAGAACGGGACCAACGACGACTCAAGAGAATCGTTCAGCGTGACGGAAGTGCAATCCTTCCGCAAATTGCTGCAGATTTTAATGTTGGGCCATCAGCAAGTGTCAGCGTGCGAACCATTCAACAAAACATAATCGTTATGGGCTTTCTTACCCGAATTTCCACTCGTGTACTCTTGATAACCGCACGAAATAAAGCTTTACGCCTCTCCTGGGCCCTTCAACACCGACAATGGACTGTTGTTGACCGAAAACTTGCTGCCTGGACGGACCCGTCTCGTTTCAAATTATAGCGAACAGATGGACGTGAACGAGGATGTAGACAACCTCATGAACATGAACCCATGGACCCTGCATGTCAGCGGGGGACTATTCAAGCAGATGGAGGGTCTGTAATGGTATGGGGCGTGTGCAGTTTGAGTGATATGAGACCCCTGATACGTCTAGGTATAACTCTGACAGGTGACACGTACTTAAGCATCCTGTCCGATCACCTGAATCCATTGATATCCATAGTGCATTCCGACGGACTCGGGCAATTTCAGCAGGACAATGCGACAACCCAGAATTGCTATACAGTGGCTCCAGGAGCACTCTTCTGAGTTTAAGCACTTTCGCTGATCACCAAACTCTCCAGATATGAACATTATTGAGCGTATTTGCGACGCCTTGCAATGTGCTTTTCAGGAGAGATATCGACCCCTCGTACTCTTACGGATTTATGGACAGCCCTGCTGGATTCATGGTGTTAATTCCCTCCGAAACTACGTGATACATCAGTCGAGTCCGTGCCACTCCGTGTTGCGGCACTTCTGGTAGCCGGCTTGAGTGACCTAGCGGTTCTAGGCGCTACAGTCTGGAGACCCGCGACCGCTACGGTCGTAGTTTCGAATCCTTCCTCGGGCATGGATGTGTGTGATGTCCTTAGGTTAGTCGGGTTAAAGTAGTTCTAAGTTCTAGGGGACTGATGACCTCAGAAGTTAAGTCCCATAGTGCTCAGAGCCATTTGAACCATTTTTGAACTTCTGCGTGCTCGCGGAGGCTTTATACGGTATTAGGCTGGTGTACCACTTTGTTTGGCTCTTCAAGTTATGACGTCCATCTCATATCCTCCTTTCAAGACATTGTCCATTCCGTTCAACTGATCTTTGCTGTTACTGACAGAACTACAATCTCATCGGCAAATCTCAAACAAGATATTAAGCCGCTATCCCCTTTTACTCGGACTACGTCGTCGCTTTGGATCCCTGACATCACTGAACTTGCCCAGTTCGTCCTCAGAACCATTGCGCATCTTGGCATTTTTCGTATTAAGAATTCACCTGTTAAGGGACAAAGAAGAGGTAAGTAAAACAGTAAAATCCATGGGTCAACGTAAGAATGATCAACGCCTCTTTGGATTTGAGGTCAGATATATATTACCTAGCCACACGGAATATTCTCAACAAACCTACATCAATCAATAGCAAAACCACTTCACAAAAAGGAGTTACGCAATAGATACATTGCGTAAGTCTGTCACAATATTATCATGCTACTATATTTGAGTCGAGACATCCAAAAGATAAAGGTTATGAAAGTTTTGGAATAAAATAACTAACTTGTCAATGCTATAGAGAAAAACATATTAAAATGGGCGCAATTACTATACTTTGTTTCAACCTTTCATCTAATTATCCTTGTTCTTAGGAATTTGTACAAATGCGTAATCCTTCAAGCTGCCTACAATTAGTTTAAGTCATACCATTATTGCGGTAAAATATGGTAAAATATTTTATAAAATTTGGAACTCCTTTCTACAATTCAAGAATGATAAATATGGAGCGCTCTAGTCTGGGTGCTAAGCTCTGTGTTATTTATGATACTTATGACCGAGTCACAATAAGACAAATTAGCAGCAGTGCTAATGTTGTTCGCAGAAGTTACTGGCGTTTTTGTGATATGATACAGCGGACTTTCAGCAAACGAACACAGTGAGGATTGATTTGCGATGGTAAATGAGAAGAAAACACTGTGGATGAACTACGGAGTAATAAGAATACCAACCGGAAGCAATATAATGCCGGAATTAGTGGACGTCATTTGTTGAATACAAGTACTCCCTAAGTTTTTTCGAGTATGGTAGTACGTTGATTTAAAATGGGAAAACATTTTGAACCACCGAGCAAAGCATCGAGTAAGCGACGTAAATGAAGTTATGTCCAAAAATACCTATGAATTATTATATTGTTGAAAGCAAACCATTTTCTTACCATGAAAATGTTCGCAGCTTGAAAATGCGGAAACGAGCAATTAGGTGACGAAGGGATTACTGGTAGAATATCGTGTAGGAACACTTTTAAAGAATGTAAAATTAGGACCCTTGATATTAACTCTATTCTTTGTTCCTGACTGCATATCCTTGGAAGAAAATGATCAATCGGTGAATAAATATTATTGTTATTATTATTACTATTATTGTTTCTTTACTTTCTCAGACGTTAAGTCTGGTTAAAAATGAAAAGTGACGCGGACCTTGATCAGGCGTCACTTCCTTTTAGATGTAGGGTATATGTTATATTGCATTTAGGAACTTTCGGGTAATTGAACATGTATCAATAATTACGGATTTCTGTAGTTGTATATATAAGTTTGGATGTAGCTGTATTGCATTGATGTACTGGTGTATATTGTGTGGTATGACTCCTGTAGGTGATAGTATAATTGGTATAATGTCAACTTTATCCTGATGTCACATGTCCTTGACTTCCTCAGCAAGTTGGATGTATTTTTCAATTTTTTTCTCCTGTTTTCTTTTGTATCTTCGTTGAATTGGGTATTGATATTTCGATTAGTTGTGTTAATTTCTTCTTTTTATTGGTGAGTATGATGTCAGGTTTGTTATGTGGTGTTGTTTTATCTGTTATAATGGTTCTGTTCCAGTATAATTTGTATTCATCATTCTCCAGTACATTTTGTGGTACATACTTGTATGTGGGAAATTGTTGTTTTATTAGTTTATGTTGTATGGCAAGTTGTTGATGTATTATTTTTACTACATTGTCATGTCTTCTGGGGTAATCTGTATTTGCTAGTATTGTACATCCGCTTGTGATGTGATCTGTTTCAATTTGTTGCTTGCAAAGTCTGCATTTATCTGTTGTGGTATTGGGATCTTTAATAATATGCTTGCTGCAATATCTGGTGTTTATTGTTTGATCCTGTATTTCAATCATGAATCCTTCCGTCTCACTGTATATATTGCCTTTTCTTAGCCATGTGTTGGATGCGTCTTGATCGATGTGTGGCTGTGTTAGATGATATGGGTGCTTGCCATGTAGTGTTTTCTTTTTCCAATTTATTTTCTTCGTATCTGTTGATGTTATGTGATCTAAAGGGTTGTAGAAGTGGTTATGAAATTGCAGTGGTGTAGCCGATGTATTTATATGAGTGATTGCTTTGTGTATTTTGCTAGTTTCTGATCGTTCTAGAAGGAATTTTCTTAAATTGTCTACCTGTCCATAATGTAGGTTTTTTATGTCGATGAATCCCCTTACTCCTTCCTTTCTGCTTAATGTGAATCTTTCTGTTGCTGAATGTATGTGATGTATTCTATATTTGTGGCATTGTGATCGTGTAAGTGTATTGAGTGCTTCTAGGTCTGTGTTATTCCATTTCACTACTCCAAATGAGTAGGTCAATATTGGTATAGCATAAGTATTTATAGCTTTTGTCTTGTTCCTTGCTGTCAATTCTGTTTTCAGTATTTTTGTTAGTCTTTGTCTATATTTTTCTTTTAGTTCTTCTTTAATATTTGTATTATCTATTCTTTTTTTTTTGTCTGTATCCTAGATATTTATAGGCATCTGTTTTTTCCATCGCTTCTATGGAGTCACTGTGGTTATTCAATATGTAATCTTCTTGTTTAGTGTGTTTTCCCTTGACTATGCTATTTTTCTTACATTTGTCTGTTGCAAAAGCCATATTTATATCATTGCTGAATACTTCTGTTATCTTTAGTAATTGGTTGAGTTGTTCATTGGTTGCTGCCAGTAGTTTTAGATCATCCATGTATAGCAAATGTGTGATTTTCTGTGGGTATGTTCCAGTAATATTATATCCATAATTTGTATTATTTAGCATGTTGGATAGTGGGTTCAGAGCAAGACAGAACCAGAATGGACTTAATGAGTCTCCTTGGTATATTCCACACTTAATCTGTATTGGCTGTGATGTGATATTATCTGAATTTGTTTGGATATTAAGTGTGGTTTTCCAATTTTTCATTACTATGTTTAGGAACTGTATCAATTTAGGATCTACTTTGTATATTTCCAATATCTGTAGTAACCATGAGTGGGGTACACTATCAAAAGCTTTTTCGTAATCAATGTATGCGTAGTGTAGCGACCTTTGTTTGGTTTTAGCTTGATATGTCACCTCTGCATCTGTTATCAGTTGCTCTTTACATCCTCGTGCTCCTTTGCAACAGCCTTTTTGTTCTTCAATTATAATTTTGTTCTGTGTTGTATGTGTCATTAATTTCTGTGTAATGACTAAAGTTAATATTTTGTAGATAATTGGTAGGCATGTTATGCGGCGATATTTAGCTGGGTTTGCTGTGTCTGCTAGATCTTTAGGTTTCAGATAAGTTATTCCATGTGTAAATGTATCAGGGAATGTGTATGGGTCTGCAATGTAACTGTTAAATAATTTAATTAGATGTGAATGTGTTGAGGTGAACTTCTTTAGCCAGAAATTTGCTATTTTATCATTTCCAGGGGCTTTCCAATTGTGCGTAGAATCAATTGCTCGAGTGACTTCATGTTGCAAAATTATCACTTCAGGCATTTGTGGTATCATCTTGTATGATTCTGTTTCTGCTTGTATCCACCGTGCATGCCTGTTATGTTGTACCGGATCTATTATTGTTATCGTTATTACTATTATTATTATTATTATTTCTTACATACAAGTCACGAGAAATTTACGATTGTTAAGCAATTCGTTTATGGAACACTGACTCTCTTGGCAAGCGTATACTGTAGTTGGGATAGGGAAATTTTGCCAAGTTAATCTGCAGTGTCAGTGGTAGAACGCCATGGTCTTGGCAGATCCTAACGTAAAGGATCATAAACATTATGTCTCAACGGCGTTTTACAGTTGAAACAGCGTGCGCCACACACAGGGTCATCAGTTTGTATATATGGTTTTTCTGCATCAGCATTATAATTTTCTTGTCAACCGATAAATTTTAGTTACAGTGTACGTGAAAGAAAATCACGTTAATTTGCTGAACTGGTCTGATTTTAGCTCTGACAAACATCTTTGTTACGAATTATAACATAGGTCCCTCTATTATTAAAACCAAGGAATACACGTAAAAAAAAAATCAGTCAGTAAGTCACGTTGTTGCTCATAATTCTTCGAGGTGTTGTAAAACAAGAACAGCACGTGTGTGAATGACAAAGAGAAAGAGCAAGGGATTTTCTTTTAATTTTTTTTCTAATGTAAAGATATTTGTTACTCTGAAACAGAACTAACTGCTTGTCCACCACACAGTGTGTTATTAGAAAAGATATTAATTGTATGTATGAAAACTTGTTGTTTCCTAATTATACAATGTAGACCTGACCATGTGCGTCGTTAACTCCCGGATAAACTATCTTCTGCGCATTATACGAGACCATCGTCGGGACTTGCAAAGCGTGTTTAAATGCCGTCTGCGTGCGTGCGGCCAGTAGACAGACTAAGGAAACAAAGGACCTTTCTGGACAGTGGCTGACCCTTATCGTGAATTTACGGCGAGCGAGGGGGCACAGAAAGAGGCCGATAACATGGAAGCTCCCAGATGGCGTGTGTGCGGTGGCCAGCTTCCCGCGCGCAGCTCAGCCGCCCGCAAAATTACTGCTTCTTTTTTCTCTCTTCTGCATGTTTCATGTACATCACATTGAACTTTCGAAGGTCACTATAGGAAACCAATGTAACAACAAACATTCAAATGTTGAAGGAGAAATAAAGGCATAACTGTCAGTGAAAAGTACACAGATGTTATATTGTTTTCGCCCTTGTTTCATTCAGCCAGCGCCGCGCGAAATGACATTGGCAGACGATGAATAGGACTTAAGAATTTGAGAAAAAAATGGTCCCTATATGTATCTACTTTAAAACTATTCGAAGATACTTTCTGAACGTGCATTATACTGCAAAAGGCTAAAACACTTTTACTGATAAATATTTCAGTAGTTTCTTGTACCCTAATTACAACAGACCTTCATAAATTTACTTATAAAATATGTGAAGCACTGTACAGTTCATGCTGATATGTAGTATTGTATCTCATACCATCCAGACCCTGTGAAAATTCCAGTCACTTGTGGAACGAATTAAGAATGACTATTTGTATACCTCCGCACGCAACCACGTTACTCAGTAACTGTCGTTAAGCGTAATTGATAATGGCTGAAAGTGCTTATGCTATATTGTAGAACTGCTCCTACTGCAATCGAGTATTCATTTTCCTGAACAGGTGGGCTACACGTTCCCAGAACCTACCCAACAAATAAAGCTTATTTTCATATTCTATCCTACTGCTTTCTTTTTATTCATTTGGTCTCCAGAACCAGGAAGGGGTTAGAGGCGCCATGTCACGGATTGCGCGGCCCCTCCCGCCGGAGGTTCGAGTCCACCCTCGGGCGTGGGTGTGTGTCCTCTTCTTAGCATAAGTTAGTCTAGGGACCGATGACATCAGCAGTTTGGTCCCTTAGGAATTCACACACATTTGAACATTTTGAAATATTTCGACAGCTCATTGTGTACAGCTTATACTCAAAAAATGAGCATTTCTACACAGGAATGTATGTGGCTTGATAGTGTCTTTAATCTAAGTTGTAACAGAAGCTTAGATTTTTAAAAATTAATTAATGATGATGAGGTGTTTTGCAAACAATTTCAAATTATTACAAAAGTTGATCGCACAGTTTTCAAAAACATTAATGACATATCAGCTTTTATATGAAAAATATTTTTTACATATATTATCGTTTCGAAAGTATTACCTCTAAACTTAAAATGCCAAACTACGTTTCGGAGTGTGTTTTACTCCTTAAAAGTGACATTTGGCACAAACAAAAGAATACGTATTGCACTATTTTCCCCCTCTACACACTCGTCAAGTTCCATCGAGATCGTTTATCGACACTTGGGAATGTTCTCTTGTAACACATTTACATGGTGAGACTTGAAGAATTTAAGGAATTTATATATACATTAACCATTGTTGGAGCCAAACAACACATTTGACTGTCGAGCAATCTATCGTTTGAAAATCAGGCAGTATAGAGATATCAACTGCTGCCCACCGTGTGCTCGTATCTTCAAGAGATGATGTATCCAGCTGCCCAGCTGATTTTAGCCTCTCTCCATTCGCAAAATTCCAGCAAGAAAATAATAACAGTTGTTATTTGGAAAGTCTGCCCGCGCCGTAGGCACTATCATATGACCAGCAATAACACGTGACCTTTACACAAAAGAAAATGGGTGTATGGAACTAAACGAGTTATTTAGAATTCATCATCACCACTAACAATTATGAAACGGTGTGTGGTGACGTAGGCCGCCTCAAATTGATCAGATTCCTGTGCGAGAGGTTTTCGTCACGCTGAAGAAATAACACCACCTAGTGAAAACATTATTGTGTTAGACACGTCGTGCCAGATATATTACGAATATCTCACTAAAACTGTAGTGACTTCAGATCGCCTTACCTTCAACCATCAAATTTAACGTCATCCTCTGACTGCAAAATATTTATTTTCCTATTAGTGAGTTTTTCTTTTTATAAAGTAAAGTCACTTTTGTACCTTCTAACTATCGAAATTCTCTGAATACTGAATCATATTTGATGCAATTGCAAATAGGAACCATGCTCCTGAAAAGCCGCTTGTCTATTTTTCCTCGGACAACGGTATTGGTTGGGGATTAGATCCAACTAGTTGCAACTCTAATTGTACGGGGCGTGTGTTTGTAGCGGGGCTCCTAATTCCCAGGAACACGAAATCACCTCGAACAGTTGACATTCGTGTCTCTGTGACCAGACTAGGTCACGATTGTATGAACACGATGGCGTGCCACGGCTGCGGGGCAAGGACAGAAGCGCGTGTGTTAGCCCAGTCCACGACATGCACGTGCAAGATAAGGGCACATTCATTGCTTCCCACAACGGGATCAATGCTTTGACCTGCTTCGTCTGAATGTTACAGAAGCATTCGAATTCGTGCGCTCGGTTTCACAAACAGTGTTCTTGAATAGCTGCGCTTCCACACTGAAAGCAGTACACCGTTGGTCTGCAACTACGACTGAATAAAGATTGATCAGTGATCCCTGAAAAGCGTTCCAAAAAGTTATGTTCACAATGGACCTAGATGCGGGTAAGTTACATCAATTTTATATATGTACTCAATCTTTTATATATGTACTCAATAACTGAGTCCGCCTCCGTAGCGCTCCGCTGCAGGCAGAGGTGGCTTGCGGCAGCTGCGCCTCCCGTGAGCCGTTCCCACACTCAGGTTACTGTTATTATAAGTACTATGATTCAAAAATGTGGAGATGCACATCAGATGAGAAACAGTTACATTCTTCTTTCCTTATAGATTCAACCTATCTCGGCTCGTGGACTTCGATGCCTGGCACACGATAAGACAGACTTGTAGAATAATAAGGTGAAAGGATTAGAAGACAATTTCGTTACTTATGCTTTATACTTTAGAACGAGCAATGATGAAGTTTCTGCTTGTGTCGTAAATTATTCAGATGTGGAGATGGAATACGTATCTCACACTGGAGAAGTACTGAAAGTCACGGTTACGTGTGCGAGTACAGAGTGGTACGAGTACATAACCTGCGCTTTGAAATTGATTTTTCTACCCAGTATCGAAAACAACGTTTTTGCCTGGCTAACGGGACATCTAGTCACTTTCACTTGGTGTTCAAAATCAACGTCTTAGCTGTTCAGTGATACTGTCTACGTCAACAACAACTAGATCATACAAGATAAACTCGGTAATGAGTACCAGTCCCATTTTCAGAACTGCCTCCAGTTACTGTTGGCGGACTTACAATTTTGGTGATCCTTCATAGTTTCATGAAGGGTTTAATTAGTTCCATAACATTTTGTCACTACGCAAGAGAAATAGCACTGTCTCCCAAGAAGGAATATACTGGGCTTTCAAGAGTTATTGGTTCATAGTTAGTCATTATTGCACTCTGAGGTTCACTGACCATCAAGGATTTCGTTTGGCCGGCCGTAGTGGCCGTGCGGTTCTAGGCGCTCCAGTTTGGAACCGAGTGACCGCTACGGTCGCAGGTTCGAATCCTGCCTCGGGCATGGATGTGTGTGATGTCCTTAGGTTAGTTAGGTTTAATTAGTTCTAAGTTCTAGGCGACTAATGACCTCAGGAGTTAAGTCGCATAGTGCTCAGAGCCATTTGAGCCATTTTTGAAGGATTTCGTTTCTCTTATTGTGTTTTAAAGAACACCCTTGAAATTTTTACCAAGAAGAGTTTTATTAAGTTTCAAAGAAGAGTCTTTTACATCATTCCAGCATTGTTTTGGCCTCAGGATGAGCAACAAAATAAATAAGGGGCAGTCAAATAAAAACGGGTCAGATGCAAAAAAAAAAAAAAAAGCAAACTGTTTATTACTTCAAAAGTAATCGCCTTAATAGATAATACATTATCTCAATGTGAGACAAGACTGTCGATGCATTCATGGAAACATGTTTGCAGTTGCCTACAGAAGCATGATTGTACCTAGGCATGCACGACTTCGTCCAAGCAAGCCCACATGTTGCCAAGATTGTTTACACTACGCTACAGAAGTTTCGATGGGAAGCCCTTACTCATCCTGCGTACAACCTCGATCTCTCCGCATGCGATTTTCATATTTTTGAAACCGTGAAGAAAGACAGTGCTTCGGACGAAGAGGTGACGCCTGGGTGCAATCAGGGTTCAGTAGGCAACCGCAATTTTTTTATGAAGGCATTTACCGCCTTGTCTCACAGTGGGATAAACGTATTAACAGTTATGTTGATCATCTTTGAAATAATAAACGATTTAATTACTTTTTTCTACCTTCATTTTACTTGATAGTCCGCTATATTTGTAATTCAGTAATTAAGGTTTCCGTAATGGAATGTCCTGTTTCCTTAAGATTTAATTCATTATTATTATTATCTTCTTTCCTTTCTCAGACCTTAGGTCTGGTTCGAAATGAAAGTGACGCGGACCTTGATCAAGCGTGACCTCTTTTAACTGTACGGTATATGTTACATTGCGTTTAGGAACTTTTGGGTAATTGAACATGTATCAATAATTACAGATTTCTGTAGATTTATATATAAGTTTGGATGTAGCTGTATTGCGTTAATGTACTGGTGGATATTGCGTGGTATGACTTCTGTAGTTGAAAGTATAATTGGTATAATGTCAACTTTATCCTGATGCCACATGTCCTTGACTTCCTCAGCCAGTTGGATGTATTTTTCAATTTTTTCTCCTGTTTTCTTCTGTATATTTGCTGTATTGGGTATGGATATTTCGATTAGTTGTGTTAATTTCTTCTTTTTATTGGTGAGTATGATGTCAGGTTTGTTATGTGGTGTTGTTTTATCTGTTATAATGGTTCTGTTCCAGTATAATTTGTATTCATCATTCTCCAGTACATTTTGTGGTGCATACTTGTATGTGGGAACGGGTGAGTTTATTAGTTTATGTTGTATGGCAAGTTGTTGATGTATTATTTTTGCTACATTGTCATGTCTTCTGGGGTAATCTGTATTTGCTAGTGTTGTACATCCGCTTGTGATGTGATCTGTTTCTATTTGTTGTTTGCAAAGTCTGCATTTATCTGTTGTGGTATTGGGATCTTTAATAATATGCTTGCTGTAATATCTGGTGTTTATTGTTTGATCCTGTATTGCAATCATGAATCCTTCCGTCTCACTGTATATATTGCCTTTTCTTAGCCATGTGTTGGATGCGTCTTGATCGATGTGTGGCTGTGTTAGATGATACGGGTGCTTGCCATGTAGTGTTTTCTTTTTCCAATTTACTTTCTTCGTATCTGTTGATGTTATGTGATCTAAAGGGTTGTAGAAGTGGTTATGAAATTATTATTATTATTATTATTATTATTACCGTTTTATTTTGTTAAGAAGTGGCTTGTCTTCAACATACATACCTTAAATAGCTCGGACGTTGTGTCTGGATCATTTCCACAAGGAAAAATTTACTATAGTTTACATGCTTGAGCTGACGAAGGCATGTGCGTATGCATGGTAAGCGCAAGGAGGGACTGTAGAGCTGAAAAAAAAACTGCTGTGTGATCAGCATGTGCTTGCCTTCCGGAGGACCTTTATTCAGTACCTCGTACACTGCGGGAATTTTTCCTTTGTTGGACGACTAGAACGGGGAACCCTCACCCTCGTGATTCCATGAATGAGAACTAGCGGCTCTAAGGGCAGGAAGCTGACAATGGCTGGATGAGCAGTGTGGTGACCAAACCCCGGTATACCGAACGTGAATGGCGCCAGTCGTAGAAGACGACACGGCGGCCGGTCTGTACTAACTGACAGTCAGAACTGTAACGCGGAGCTCAGCGGCGGAGAAAAAAAATCTGAAATTCTGACGGCAAATATTTGTTTAATATTGCTTAGTAAAGTCCTTAAAGTGAATGTTCTATTTTAGAAACGATGTTGAATCTTTCACTACTTTCGAGATTTTACGGGCATATTATGCTTAGGCTACCATTTCGTTGAACAGGAAGATCACATTAATATCGCGACTGCTGAAGTGCGCCGTGTGTATTTACTGAAGTGTGGCGAGGATTAGATTTTGTATGTACGTTTTTGCCTTTTCAAAAATATATAGTCACATATATTTTATAACCGTGTATTTGAGTATACGTTATCTATTTCCTGTCCTTAATGAAACAAGAACTCTTAAGTTAATGATAGAAACACTAAAGTCTTCAATATCTTCACTGAAGCTGGTCGAACGGAAGAGTTTATCGATGTAACGCACCGATGTTTGGAAAGTTCCTAATTAGAGAAAAAGGTCAATTTGCAAAATGTGCTATTCCATAAAAAATCCTGTGTTAAGCGAGTAAATTAAAAAATATTGTTCTCATAAAGTATAAAACTTATCAGTTAAGTGATATCTCATTTTGCAATAATTTCGTCGTAATGTTTAAGCTGTGTTTTCCTAGGAGCAGGAATTTTGCGCCGACAGAACACAACAAGGCGTTTTGCGTCGTCAGGGACCCAAAACTTAAATACTTAGGGAATTTGAGTTTTCCCAGACACTGAACTTGCAAGTCCATGTAAGTATTCAGTCCACACGGGCGATCTGGGAAGTACATTGTATAAGAGCAGTTTTCTTATAGTTGAAATTAATAATTTTTTTACTATTTACTGATAAAAAAATAAACGTTTTACAAGTCAAATGGCTCTGAGCACTATGGGACTCAACTGCTGAGGTCATTAGTCCCCTAGAACTTAGAACTAGTTAAACCTAACTAACCTAAGGACATCACAAACATCCATGCCCGAGGCAGGATTCGAACCTGCGACCGTAGCGGTCTCGCGGTTCCAGACTGCAGCGCCTTTAACCGCACGGCCACTTCGGCCGGCTTTTACAAGTCTGTAACACAAAAAAAAAAAAAAAAAAAAAAAAAAAAAAAAAAAAAAAAACCTCAACTTTGTACAACTGAAAAAGAATTTTCATATATTCCAGTGAAAGTTATGTAGCAAGTAATGCATGAAACCTCACATGAACATTATCTTGTTCAGTGTTATTTGTTGTATTAGTACTGCTCATCAATAACGTCACTTACAAGGGAATGGTCAGACTTGTCATGCCGAAACATGTATTGCTTTTTTAGCACTGTTATTTAACTGTGCAAAAGGTCCGTATGCAAAATTGTAGCTGCTGACATGAACTGGAAGTCACCTAAAAAAAATCACGAACATGGCTGTGTTTTCTGCTTGGCGCTTGCAGTGACGGCTGGCCACCCCTGGAAACGGCGAGTCGCAAGCGTTGTGCGCATGGTCGGGAAGTGCGGCCGTCTTATCGCGGCGTTCACTAAAGAGGAATATCGCTGCACGGTTTTGGTGGAAAGGGGAAACGAATATTCGTTTCCGTGGCATGCACGTCCTTTTAATTTCTGGTACGTATTTTGAAACATACCGTCCCGAAACTGGTTAGAGATGTGAAAGACGTTCTGTACATGTTCATCTATACTCCGCAAGCCACTTTACGGTGAACATTCGATCTCCCCTCACACGTGATGGTGAACCCTGTAAATGTTTTGCTTCTTGCCATGGAGATATACCACAGATGCCAAATGAAGCAACCAACAGAAAACACGCGTGAATACTGTGTGTTGTGCGACATGGTTGTTAAACTTCTAGACGAGCATGTAAATGGCTCAGATATGTGGCTAGAAACAACCGAAACACTCGATATTGCAGACTGTGAATCTACAGACGGCGAAGACACCTACAAAAGTTGCACTCATGAAGACTCTTCGAGTGATAGTGTCACGTACCATCATCAATTATCTCCGAAAGTAACACCAGCAACTACAATTATCTTACCAGACAAAGAAAAAGCGGTGACGTATTGGTTGAACGAAAGTGGTAAGAAACGCCTACGTGTCAGTACTGTTCAAAATAAGTATCGCTTTGTGCGTTATGAACGTGAATTGTATAGATGGAAATTAGGAAGTCGCTGGACGACGTAAGAGTCGACTGGAAATTGCGACGGAGATAAATGCGCGACTTTTTGAGCTATTTACCGATGCCAGACAACAGTCATTTAGTGTCAGCGATACAACTTTGCGTGATTGGGCGTTAGAGATTGCCATCGCGATAGGCGCTAAAGAATTTACAGCTTCTCAAAGTTGGATTAGTCGCTTCAAAAGATCACATAAAATTGTGGCAAGAAAAATAACAAAATTTGTATCGAGAATCAGGTCGGAAAATGAAGTGACACAAATCGAAATGATAGAAGCTTTTCTTACGAATGCAAAAAATAAGATCGCTAGTTTTAGTGAATCGTACTTGTACAGTGCAGATCAGTCAGGTTTTCAAAAAGAAATGCGTGCGAAAAGAACACTGTCATTCAAAGGGGAAAAACATATTGAGGTGATTGCGCAGTCCATGACTGCACTCACCCATTCATACACAATAATGCCCGTAATTAGTCTGGATGGTTCATTGCTGCCTAAACTATATGTGTGTCTTCAAGAAACAAATGGACGTTTTGGATCACGTGTCAAAAGAACAATGTTCTACGCAAACAATCTTGTGGTAGACGCATCGAAGTCTGGAGAAATGGTAAATGAAAACGTTACACTTTTCATGCGTCATGCTTTTCTTCCGTTCTGCGGGAACAAATCTCTTCTCCTTCTAGAATCGTGGTCAGGTCATGAAAGGTCTGATTCATTAAAAGCTGTATTTCGAGCCCACTCTGACAAAGAAGTAGAGATACTTCAGTTTCCACCCGGCACGACGAACGTAATCCAACCTTTAGACAGAGAATTTTTCCGTCAGTGGAAGGCATTTTACAGAAAACTAACAGAAAATTATTGTGTGCAGATCACTGCAATTTCCTGTCTATCACCGTGACAATATTCTCAAGCTGCAATCAGTAGTACATTATCAATTTTCCCCCCACGGTTTCAGAATTTGATTAAATATGCGTGGCACTCCCTCGAAATATACTGATACTAGGCCTGATTCATTCCTAACACCAGCCCAATTTTGTCTACGGACATCTAACAACGTCTGTGATTCGCAGGGCTGTCATGTGTCGTCTTTGCTTGTATATTCTCGATGCACAAAAAACCTATTTTTTGAACATTGTATCAATATTTCGCGTTTTTGCGGTAATTACAAGAAATAAAATTTGGACGTGTTCTAAACCGTATATTTATTTGTGTCTATTTCGTAGGTATTTGGAAAGAATGTTGTAGATAATATATCAGCCATATTTGTCAACGAATGTTTAATTATCATACGATTGCTTTCACTGGGGAATCAGCTCTCTCACTGCTGTGGCAAGAGACCGGCGCGTAGCTAACGCCACCTTGTCCCTAGATGGCGTTGGTATAACGTAGCGAGAGAGGTCAGGGTTGTACAAGAGGCAGTTATAAGCGCGGAAACCATGCGACAATAATGTCTTACTTCATAAAATTGTTTACAGACGTCCAGGTCATGTCAGCAGCTAAAATTCTGCATACAGTCTTCTTGCAATGTTAACTCACAGTGGTAAAAAAAGCAACACAGGTTTCGACATGACAAGTCTGACCATTCCCTTGTTAGTGAAACATCACAGTGAAATGAATACCGCTAGCTGCATACAGGCGTTGATAAAAGTCAACGGGGACTGTTGAAAATGTGAGCCATCAAGGACCCAGAGGATAGTGCGACTGCAGGGACTTATCTCTGGCACGCCTCCCGTGAGACCCACATTCCCAACTCAGTGTCCCGCACTATATTCATAGTGCCCCTGCCAGTTATACTCCTTATTCACGGCTTTTTGCCGATTCCCGTATGGTTAAAATGGTTCGGAGCACTATGCGACTTAACTTCTGAGGTCATCAGTCGCATAGAACTTAGAACTAATTAAACCTAACTAACCTAAGGACATCACACACATCCATGCCCGAGGCAGGATTCGATCCTGTGACCGTAGCAGTCCCTCGGTTCCAGACTGTAGCGCCTAGAACCGCACGGCCACTCCGGCCGGCGATTCCCGAATGAGTTCGGGCACTGTTTGTACATCCGCACAGAAGAAGATAATCAAATGGCCGGTAAGCCTTAACTATATATGAAGATGGTATCTGTTCTTTCGGATATGTGCGAAAGAACAGATACGATCTTCATATAAACATCAGAGTGCCTGAGTGACAACGTCCCTTGTTCTATTAACTTCGCTAAGAACTGTTGTAGGCGTGTCGTTGGTGAACCTTGGGAACGGTATATTGCTGCGAGGAAGAGTTACTTTCATCATAATCCACAGATTGTGAACGAAAACGCCATTGACGCTGTTGGTTTAACGCTTATCTCTCCGTGATGATTCGGAAAACTCTAGTCTTGGTCTGCAGAGTGGGTCATAGCCACGGTTTTGAAGAACATAACTATTTCATCCCCTTGCAGTGGTGGTTTCAACAGCCCTTTCAGGCATTTTAAACTGGTTCGTGTCTTCTTTGTTCTCATTTAAATATTTATGTTATTTAAATAATTTGTGGTATATAAATACTTAATACTTCTTTTGGTCGGAGGACGTTGGTATGTGACTAATAGAGGTGGTTCAGATTTTTGGTCAGATTCGGGGGAAAGTAGTTCACACTCAGTTGTTTCTGGACACTAATCGTCAGCGTAGCTACAGAGACCATTCAGGCGCCGCCGACCCGTTGGGGCAGTTATCTATATTTTCAGTGCGCGGAATAACATTTGAAAAACTGTTCCTTTCATGTTCCACACATTCTATAAATATCAACCAGTACCGTTAGCTGGTTGTCTGCTGTTTTGCAGCAGACCCTGCGACACCTGTTTCATCTTTCTTCTGTCTTCTGCAGCGATCGGGGGTACTCTTCTGTACTCTTTGCCACTCATTCACTAAAACGCAGCGTACAACGCGTTAGATTCGCCCAGAAACAGTTGGCGTGTCGTGCCTGACGTAAAACGCTGGCGCACTCAGCTTTGCGCCCTGTCGGCATTTTCACTGTGTTGTCGCTGTCGAGTGGACGACGCAGTGCGCCGGGCGCATTACGCACTACTCAAAGCAGAATTCCTGCTCCTAGGAAAACACAGAACGCCGCACCTGAAGTCTGCCACGAGGCCGCTGCGGCCAAAGCCTGCCGCCAGCGGAAATCGTTATCCGTGACAAAGGCTAACTGCCTCCGTATCATTGTAATATTAGCACGTCTATATGTTGTTGCTGCCATACAAGATACAAAGACGCACGATACACGAGTTCAAAGACTGCGATTCGCTGAATGATTTGATATTACGTTCCTATAGGTGTCATGTAAATTGATCTCCATTAGGGTGAAGAAATGTAACGCACAAATCTTGCAGAATTATTGATTACGTATCCGAAGGCGATATAGCAACGGTCAAACTGTGAGATTAAAGAATTCGTTGAGACGCATCAAATAATATCTTCATTTTTGTCGACATCACATTTCGTCGGTAAAATTTAGTTATACGGAAATCCGATCAAAAACCGGTTTAATCAATCAAACTAGAAGCGTACACGTAAAAGGAGTGGAGTATAAAAAACACACAAAATTTTTATGATACACTTTTTATATATTTTGTGGGGTTACTTTTAGCCGATTAATATTATCCTAATTAAAATACCCCGTAACCATCCCAAAACTTAACGTGACATTCAAATTGGTCAGTATGAAAGTGAGTATTTCCCTATGTAATTGTTTTCTGGATATCATTTAGCATCTAGAGCCTGCAACCTTGCCAATTTTCAACTTAACGACGTATGAGTACGAAGATTTCAGCGCGAGTGTATATTATGAGCGGCTAAAGGCCGTACGAGACGTATGAGCGCCCAGTCCTGGGGCAGCAGCTGTAATGCGGCTGAGGTATACATCGGTCGCCAACAGAGGCTGCAAAATCGAGCTGTCAAACTCGCTTTTCATCTACTTCGAGATTTCCCGACAGCGGAACTCTATCAAGTGCCGGAATATCTTACCTCCGGGAGAGGTTCGGGCGATGGCTCGGTGAACTTCAGGGCGTAACAAAACCGACACATCTGCACCTTGACAACTAGGAAGAAACACGGAAATGCAACTATCTACGGGCGGAGTAATGCGTTCCCCATGACGTAACAATGAAACTTTTTCGTGTGCCTCAAATCAATATCGGATGTGGCAACCAAGAATAAAAAAAGCTTGGATTCGATTAACGAACTTTGAAGAAACATCTTATAGGTTTAAGTGTTTCACAGATCTCACGCGCTTGAGGTGGAGTCTCAGTTTTCACAATAAAGCATACAGGAACACCGATAGTCTTACAATTCAATCGCCTTCTTTTCTCAGACCAATAATTCATCCCTAAAATTTACCGTTTATTGCATTCCAAACGCAAGCTCCAACACGCTCTTCTGTTGCCCAGCTGCAATCCATCAAATCCCCTAAATGTATCTTGTACAGAGGGATAATTATTGAATTATATGAAATAAAATCGTCATAACTTTTGAACAGTTTGCGTTAGGACATTCAAACAGGATGGTTGGTCGCGGGGTATGATGAGAATTACTATACGCTGTGTGGTTTGGTTTAGCGACGAAGCCCACTTTCATTTGTATGGGTTCGTCAATAAGCAAAACTGGCACATTTAGGAGACTGAGAATCCGCATTTCACGATCTAGAAGTCTCTTCACGCTCAACGGGTGACTGTGCGGTGTGCAGTGTCTAGTCACGGAATAATCGGTGCGATATTCGTTGCTGGAACGGTGACTTCTGAACGGTACGTGAAGGCTTTGGAGGATGATTTCATCCCCATTATCAAAAGTGACCCTGATTTCGACAAGATGTGGTTCATGCAAGACGTATCACTACCCCATAGAAGCAGAATAGTGTTTGATAACCTGATGGAGCACTCTGTGGACTGCTTTCTGGCTCTGGGGCACCCACAGGCCACTGGCAATAGCCTCGATTGGCCAACATATTCCCCGGATCTGAACACATGCGACTCCTTTTTGTGGGGCTGTACTAAAGACAAGACGTACGGAAATAACCCAAAACCATTGCTCAGCTGAAAGCAGCCATTCAGGTCATCGACAGCATCGATGTTCCGACACTTTAGCGGTTCATGCAGAATTTCGCTTTCGTCTGCGCCACATCGTCGCCAATGACGGCAGGCATATCGAACATGTCATAACCTAAATCCGAATATCTGTAGCTACGTTTACATTTGAATAAAGTATGTGCACGCATGAGCTTGTAAATAATTTATGTTTTTTTCATATAATTCAGTATTAGTCACCCTGTATGTGGAGCTCACTTTTTGTCCGTGTTTGCTTTCAGGTATAAAATCATGAAAGAAGTTCGTGCCTTGAGCAAACACGTGTTGTTCTTTGACACACATACATGTTTCGGCCACGTTTCATCATCGTCAATTTGGCTTCTTTAATTTCTATCGAATAAGAGCTAAAAATGTTTGGCATGCTAAAATATGCACTTTTGGAATTATATATTTTTATTGAACATTATTAACATAATATATACCTTAATACCACATACTGATATTTGTGAAGCTTTCTTCCACTTGCATAACACCTGATATTTTGCTCCAGTTTGTCAGTTACAACTAACCAGGTTTTCTCAGTAGTATATTACATATGTAACTATTGCTTTCTTTAGTCTCAGTTACCTGCTGGCGATTGTTGGTTATCATTTCACTTACGTTTGCTAGGTAACAGATTTCGACAGTATTGTGAACAAACGTTAATTTTTAGGTGCTTTGTAAAATGGTAAGCTGGAAGGAGCAAGAAATTTTTATGTGCAAGTTTTTGTTGTTTCCGGGTGTCATGAATCTATGAAAACCTTAACTGCTAACAGTCACTGTGGCTCTGTTTACCTGGATGACTCCTTCTTTATTCTTCTTTAAATCGAGCGTGCGCCCCATCTCTAAATGACCTCGTTGTCAATCGGTCATTAAACACCAACCTTCCTTCCTTTTTTCCTTTGGAATATCTGAGAACTCAACATAGATAGTTCAAAGGAAGAAATTGCATTCCCATATAAATACAACTGCAAGTTCGGTCACTTATACAGTACTAGGGTATTAAAATTTAACTGACGTCAAGCCATACATAGTAAACTGCGCTCTCCTTGAGAACGGTTGTCGGCGATCGTTTGAGGAATGGCTTTTGAGATGCATATTGAAGTGAGTCAGTGTCTTCCATCACATACTTACCTGAGGGTAATATGAAAGTAAATGGAGACTCATGGAGACATTCAACCTGTGACTTGTCTAATACGCCAATCGGAAACAAGAAAATGTAATGAATTATGGACTGAGGTGAAAAAAGTTATGAGATACCTCCTAATATCGTGTTGGAGCCTCATTTTTCCCGACGTGCTGCACCAACTTGATTGGGCATGGACTCAACAAGTCGCTGGAAGTACCCTATAGAAAGAATTGAGCCACGGTGCCTCTATAGCCGTCCACAATTGTGAAAGTGTTTCCAGTACAGGATGTTGCACATGAACTGAACTCTCGATTGTGTCCCAGAAATGACTGATGGGACTCATGTCGAGCGATCTGGGTGGCCGAACCACTCGCTCGAATTTTTCAGAATGTTCTTCAAACAAACCGCAAACGATCGTATCCCGGTGACATGGCACACTGTCGTACCTAAAAAATTCATCGTTGTTTGCCTGCAAATGGTCTCCAAGTAGCAGAACATGAACGTTTCCCGCAATGATTGGTTCATTTGGACCAGACGGTCTAGTCCACTCCTCGTAAACACAGCCCACACCTTTATGGAGTTATTACCAGCTTGCACATTACCTTTTCGACAACTTGGGACCATAGCTTCGTGGGTCTGTATCACACTCGAACCCTACCATCACTTATTACCTGAGTTCATATGGCCGATATTGCCACGAGCCCAGGAGAGGCGCTGCGTGTGATGGCGTGCTGTTAGCAAAGGCACTCGCGTTGTTCGTCTGCTGCCATAGTCCATTAACGACATATTTCGGCGAACTGCCCTAACTGATACGTTTGCCGTACGTCCGATATTGACTCCTGCGATTACTTCACTCAGTTTTGCTTGTCTGTTAGTAGTGACAGCTCTACGCAAACGCTGCAGCTCACGATAGTTAAGTGAAAGCCGTCGGCCACTGCGTTGTCTGTGGTGAGAGATAATGCCTGAAATTGGCGTTTTCGGCACTCTCATCACACTGTGGATCTCGGAATATTGAATTCTCTAACAATTTCCGAAATGGAATGTCCCATGTGTCCAGCTCCAACCACCATCCGAGGTCAAAATCTGTTAAATTCCGTCATGCGGCCGTAATCACATCGGAAACCTTTTCACATGAATTACCTAAGTACAAACGACGGCTCTGCGAGTACACTGCCCTTTTATACCTTGTTTACGCAATACTAGCGCTATCTGTAAACACGCATAGCGCTATCTTATGACCTTTGTCACCTCAGTGGATAAGTACCTTGCAAACTTTAGTATATACTGACAAATCGCTTACGCATTTTGTACGTACGTAGAGTCAGTCTACCGTTGAACAACCATCATCTGAGACTCGACTGGAGAACTACTTCACATACAGGAATTCATTTCAGTTCGGGCTACGTTTTGCATCTCCTTGACTTTGAATACCGTAATTCATTCTATCTTTAGCAATTATTTCCTACTTCAAAAGTATGTAACCGACCAGGGTGCCTACTCATTCTTACACTCACTTGGCTGATTAATTATGGCACTCTGGGCAGACTAAAACTGAAAAGGTCGCCATTACTTTCGCCTGTGTAAAGTGTCATCATCGTATAAGGGTGAACTTAGGGTTTGTTTCGATGATATATTAACTCTTTCACACTGAGGTTAAAAATGAGCAATCAAATAACTGATGAACTACCAAATCTGTGGCTTTCTTGACAATGATGAAATTGCCTAGTGTTAAAGAGGAATATCTTTTTACAAGTAATCCGGAAACTTCATTCGAAGGTATTGGCAGTACTTTAGTTAGATAACTACGAAGAGCCCGATGCTAGCAAGGTGAATGCCTACAATGCTCTTTCATAAACAATAATGTGAGGAAAGATGGGCGTCATTATGAATGGAGCTCTAACACATTTGGGCAGGGATAGAGAGATGGAACTAATCCGTGCCTTGTTGGAGGGAGCATCGCGAAATTCGCCTGAAATGATTTAAAGGAAACACACAAAACTTAAATCGGGACTACCGGACCGGAATTTGATCTACAAAAGTTGCTGAGAACAAGGCAATCTTTCATCCACTGGCCTTATCGCTCTGTCAATTTAGGAACAAAGAATGGAAATTTCACGTTCCCTTTTCCAGTGACTGGCTGTCGGCTGTGCTGCAGTATTGTGTTGTCTTCAGTGTACCTTATCTTTGAGGAATGATCATAATGTACACGAATATAAAAAATCTTTTCTTTGACAGTTATTTGCCTTTCGTACGGTAGCGGACAAATTGCTTGTTTGCTATGCAATTTTCTTGAGACCTCTCAAAGGAATTTTCTCGCAATTTCCATTCACATCGTTCCTCATACATAAAGGTAAGGTCTTGGAATATTCCTAAGAAGGAAGCTGTCCTTAGTTTTACTACAGAGGCTGTATGAATTTCTTTAATTTACAATATGATTGATAGTATACGGTATGTTTGCTGCTCTTAATAGTACAAGATGACGTAGAGTTAGCCATGCAGGTCTCCTAGAGTTCCAGCATTGACATTAAATCTACATAAATCAGAATTTTTTCTTTAAGTTTTTCCTGTTGAAGATGCTTTTTATACATTTTCCCAACACCCTGGAAAGTAAATATTTGGAAGAAGGAATGAAGACCCTTCGATCACGAGATCATTAGTAACGGTTGACTAGTTGTAAATGGACAAGCAAGAGTTTCTATAGTTCACATAACCTCCTTTCCAAAGGAGCTAGCACGGAGTTCTCATTATTCGCCTGAGGAACACAACGGGAAATCTAGGTATGGATGTTGGATTGGGATTTAACACACGTTCCTCTTGAATACCAGCCCAATAACTCGAACATTGCACTACGTCACTGGCACGCAATTCGTTTCGCGATGTGTAATAATCGTTATCAATTTAATAAGAACTCTTCCTCAGAAGACATAACGTTTCTGACACGTGCCACGTATTTTAACTTTTTTTTTTCTCGTCACGTGTATATATCATGAGGAGTTTTGAGTACTGGCAACAATGAAAAAAGCTTAATGGAAGTAACCAGGAGTGATATCTGACAGAAGGTAGCTCCTGGAGTGTCAAACTGTCAACCATTGATTCTTAAACTTAGGACTAGTTGGTGCACCGTTATTCTCGCACATTGATCTTTGCAAACTGCAGAGCTGTGACATATGGAACTATTCAGGAGGTTGGGGCAAAAGACCATGCAATAATTTTTTCTTCTTGCATATCGCAGGCCTTTGAAAAATGTGACAATACAGATGAAAGGACGAAGAGGGAACTACATGTGTGGACACTGAAGAACATGCGAACATTCTGCTTCATATGCTTGGATGACAAATATTGAACCATATTAACTAAAATCGTCGTAACTCCTGAACGGTTTGCGTTAGGACGATCAAACTTGACGGTTGGGCGAGGGGCATGATACGAATTAGTATGCGCGTGCGCACGCGCCTTCTTGTCGGCCATTTTCGTGTGAAAGTAAGCAAAATTTGCGCTTGGGGGGGACTGAAAATCCGCATTTCGCGATCTGGACGTCTCTTCACCCCCAACGGGTGACTGTGCGGTGTGCAGTGTCCAGTCACGGAATAATCGGTGCGATATTCCTTGATGGCACGGTGACTTCTTGAACGGCACGTGAAGGTTTCGAGAGATGATTCCAACCCCATTATCCACAGTGACCCTGATTTCGACAAGATGTGGTTCATGCAAGACGGAGCTCGACCCCATCGAAGCTGAAGAGTGATTGATGTCTTGATGCAGAGCTTTAGGGACCGCATTCCGACTCTGGGGCACCCAGATGCCACTGGCATTGGCCACGATTGACCACCATATTCTCCGTATCTGAACACATGCGACTCCTTTCTGTGGCGCTATATTAAAGACAAGACGCACAGCAATAAACCCAAAACCATATCTGAGCTGGAAACAGCCATTCAGGAGGTCATCCTCAGCATCGATATTCCGACACTTCAGTGGGTCGTAAAAAATATCCCTAATCGTCTGCGCCACATCATCTTCAATAATGGCAGGCATATCGAAGATGTCATAACCTAAATAAGAGTATCTGTAGTGATGCTTACATGTTGAATAAACTGTGTGCGCGCACTAGTTTGTAACTAATTTACCTCTTCTTCATATAGATCAATAATTGTCGTCCTTCATTACGGTAGTGTACTGGACAATACCGGTTTTATAATACAAAATCATTACAGCGAAGCTCACATACAGCTGACATGGCACAGCTGGGTCCATGGGCCATGAGAGTAGTCCCCTGCGACGTTCACCAGACGCTGCCAACGATGTGGGTGGCGCTGAATAATATCTGCGTTGTCGTTTGCCGCAACATCTGAAGCCGGTCATCTGCTGTGGCACAGCAAAATGTCACAAACCGCCTACAACGAAGTGGTTTCTTTATCTTTGCCAATGCTACTCGACAATAAATTACCCGACTCATGTGTGGTGCGGCAAATGGCGACACAGATTGTATTCAGCGCCACCCACATCGTTGGCAGCGTGTGGTAGACGTTAAAGAAGACTACTCAGAGGGCCTTTAGACGTAGTTTTGTTATGTCAGCTGCATGTGTGCTGTGCTGTAGTCATTTTGCACCATGAAACCAGTGTCGTCTTTTACACTACCGTAAGAAACACGTGAGGCACAACGTTCGCGTGTCGTTAAGTGTCCACACATGTAGTTCTCACCTCGTCCTTTCATCCATATACGTTACATTTTCCAACCGGGCTGGTACATTTTGCCCCAACTTTGGTATTTTCATTTTTATTTTTCTAGAACAACTTTCTGTCCAAATATGTCATGTTAAAAACAAAAACAAGCCGTCACCGATATAAAAATCTTATAAATATGGCACGAATAACCTCTGTGACTTTGTTCTCATACACAATACAAGTAAGCAGCTACTAATCGTTACAGTAAACAGCTTTTCAATGGCACACGTTTATCTCCAACATTGTATTCCTTTATAATGGTTAGTGGGAAGACCGCAGTAGAGTGAAGCGTACGAGCGCTAAGGCATTGTCGATTAACAAACTGTTGCACCGTACCACAACTGCAACTCGCTGCATAATTAAATACTGTCGTATTTTTTATTTAAATGTGTTCGTACGTTTAATTCTTCTATTCTGGTCCCCTGAAATCTTCTGAAACAATCCTGCACTAATTTTCGTAGTTAAATCTACTTTTCGACTAGAAGTTCTCCGTAATATTTCTGATGCCTATGATGGACACACTGGAGATCCATAAGGACATTCCTCATATATCACTGCAAATGTTGACGTCTAGGGAAACCTCACGAGCCTTAGCGGAGCCACCATTCGACACAGATTTCAACATAATTGCGCACTGGCGGTCAGGCTGGAACGTAGATAGTTTGAAGATTCTCTGACCCGGAAAAATACCTACTTGGTCCGAACTTCCCCGAGGGCAGTGGAAAGCTCTTAACAGGATCCGAGCATCGATTGACGAACGGGGAAAAATCTCAAGTCCTCAGTATGACTGGTCCTCTGTGTCAGACAACAGATCATATTGTGAGCGACTGTAACATCAGAGCGTATCCAGAAACAAAAACAGATTTACATCAACTGAAGGAAGCTACAGGTTCCAAGCTGGATGGCTTAGACAGTAAATTATAAAAAATAACCAAGTTTCAAATAACTTATTGTAAATTTTTTGTTCATTTTATTGTTCTTTTTATTATTTATTGTAAACTTTAATATTCTTTTTATTGATAATTTTAATTTTCATGCAACTGCTCATCCTATTGTTCACTTTATTACTCCTTATTACTGGCCATTTCTACAGTTTATTTTTGATGATTTAAATACCCAATAGACGATATATGTCCAGTGTCTATGTCAACCTATAAATAAATAAATAAATAAAACATAATCTGAAACTTCCTGGCAGATTAAAACTCTATGCCGGACAGAGGCTCGAACTCGGGACCTTTACCTTTCACGGGCAAGTGCTCACCAACTGAGCTACCCAAGCACGACTCACACCCCCTCCTCACAGCCTTACTTCTGCTAGTACCTCGTCTCCCACCTTCCAAACTTTACAGAAGCTCTCCTGCGAACCTTGCAGAACTAGCACTCCTGAAAGAAAGGATATTGCGAAGACATGGCTTAGCCACAGCCTGGGGGATACACTCCGCTGCAGAGTGAAAATCTCATTCTTAAAACATAATCTAGCTGCAAGTCTAAGAAGAATAAAATTATTAAACAGGGATTATCAAATTTTATATAATGTAAATTCAACTGTTAATGGGAAGGGGGATTCACGTTCGTTGATATTGTCTATAGAAGGTGGCATAAGACTAGTAAAATGGAGAAAGACGACTGGTGTAGGGAGTGGCTGCTGACCCTAACCGTGATGTAATGTATTGCACTGAGCGTAAATAGGCAGATACCTTGCTGTTCCATTACGCTATTGGTAATAAATGAGTGGAAAGGGATAAACTACTTCTGCAAATTACAGTGAGTTGCCCTTATGAGCTCTTAAAGTTAATGTAGTAAAAACAGGTGCCAGATTAGTATTCATTCGAAGAAATTTGAGGTAATTCAGTTCATTAACATAAGATGGGGCTTATAAAACACTTTTTCGACCGATTCTGGAGTACTGCTCACCAGTCTGGTTCTCTTAGCAGATTGGGTTGGGTTGTTTTAAGGAACATGTGCGGCTGGTCCCGGCGGAGGTTCGAGTCCTCCCTCGGGTATGGGTGTGTGTGTTTGTCCTTAGGATAATTTAGGTTAAGTAGTGTGTAAGCTTAGGTACTGATGACCTTAGCATAAGATTTCACACACATTTGAACACTTAGAGGGAAGAGGCGAAACAGCGAGGTCATCGGTCTCATCAGATTAGGGAAGGATGGGGAAGGAAGTCGGCCGTGCCCTTTCAAAGGAACCATCCCGGCATTTGCCTGGGGCGATTTAGGGAAATCACAGAAAACCTAAATCAGGATGGCCGGAAGCGGGATTTAACCGTCGTCCTCCCGAATGCGAGTCCAGTGTGTTAGCAGATTGGTTTAATAGAAGAGATCTGACGAATAGTGGCGCGTTTCGTCACGAGATCGTTTAACACGCATGGGAGCGTTACAGGGCTGCACACTCACCAAGAGCATGCATTCCAAGAAAGGTCCAGTAATATATTATTTCCTCCACACAAATCTCACTAAATGAAAAATACGAGAAAATGAGAGAAACTGGACCTCATAAGAAGGTTTACCGGGAATTGCACCTTTCGAAAGGTCAGGAAAGGAGGCTATGACAATGATAACAGAACTGTTCACAATGTTTCAAAACGACGTACACTTACTTACAGAGCGTAAGGTTCAGCCCGAATAAGAAATGATGAGGACATCTGAGTCTCACATTCCGGTGCTCTAATTGCACCGCGTTGTGCAGTGCCTCCTGGCCACTGCGTACACTCAATCCCACACACCCGCTTGTGCGAGCCGCGATGTTGAAGCTTGACTAACGCCACCCTCCTCCCCCATTCGTACACACTCGCATGTACATACTGAGTCATTTGACGTCGACGCGGCACACAGGTGCTTACTGTCACCTCCCACTTCCTCTGCAAACTTTTCACTGGCGTCACATTGCCTTTCCAGCCACGAGAGATTGAGAACTGCTCGCCCTACGTGTACGACTTCTCTTAGAAATATTAAACATTTGTTACTGGTACACGTTTGTAAATATTCTCGGAGTCTAGACTCATTATGGTCATTCTTTTCATCACCTTATATTTTCACAGATGTTGGTACGAACTTGAGGGAACGTACTTTCAACTGAGGTTCTGAAGTACCTAGCAACTTCTGGAGCAAATTTTACAACACAGACATTTAGAAAACTAAAAGAATATGTCAGGTGCATAGAGAGACTAATGAATTGTTGTTTTCTACTGATTAATCTGAATAATAGCGCTTTCTTTGACTCGCATCTTTGCCAACCGTAGTGTCAAAGTCCGAACTATTTATTTGAGGTGACAGTAAACTTAGCCACACTCAAAATCCTAAGCCCACCAATATGCTCGACCTGGCTACACTGCAGGATGCGTCAATATCCGGAGGAACTTGTGTCTTCCGCTCGAGCAATTGCTATCTTAAATCTGCTCATTCCACTTTCAGCTCACGGACTGGACAGAGAGGCACACTGCTAGCTCGTGCATCAGATATTCAGCTGGGAATTATCGTCAGCAAACAATAAGTACAAACCCACGCATACATGGCAGCTAGGATATATTGTAAGTCCTAAATATTATAATTTCTCTAAAACTACTAATCAAATTTTGAAGAGAGAAACGTTTTTAGTGCTAGTACACTAGCATCGGAAATTAGTATTGTAATATTTTAAAACAAAGTTGATACCGATATCTCTGTAATAAATATTATCACCAAAAGAGACTGAACTACGTTTAGTGAACTCTTCAACAATTTATTCAGGTGAAGACAGAATACCCTTGCCTTAAACTGTTCAGGAAATATCTGAGGTGACTAACTGGGTCTCGTAGGACGAATAGTAAATATTTGGGAGTATGACAGGAACGTTCATTTGAACCAAAAAAGGCCATATCGACAAATGCCCTATAAACGGAATGTTTTATCTGACGTAAAGAATGGCACGACCATTGGCTTTCGAGTCAGGGATGGAAGCATTTCCGAATGGGTTAAGTTTGTAAACTGTCAGAGTACCACCGAGGTTAAAATATACCGTGCGTGACACAACGGCGCTGTGGTGCACTATGGGCCGAAGATGGCAGTGGTGAACGGCGGCTGCGTACGTGTGTAGACGTGGAACTGTTGAGCAATTGACCGCTCAGATGAACCGAGAACGTACCAACGGTGTTTCCTCAACTACAGATCAACGAACATTGCGGCGTATGGGCCTCCCCAGAAGGAGCTTGATTCGTGTGTCCATGCTGACTACTGTTCATCGGCGACAAAGTCTGGAATTTGCACGTCAGTACCGCACCTGGACGTCCGCTGAGTGGTGACGGGTGACCTTTTCAGATAAATCACGTTTTATGCTCCATCGGAGAGATCGCCGTTGGCATGTAGAGCGTGAAACTCTGAAAGCAAACACCCTGAAACAATGGGAAGGGTCTAGGCCAGACGAGGGAGCGCTGTGATCTGGGGACGTTTCCATAGCATTCCCTGGCTGATCTCGTCATTCTGGAAGGCACAATGGACCAACACAAATAAGCAACTATTCTTGGGGGCATGTCCATGCCTACATGCATTTCGTATTTCCTAGGCGTGATAGTATCTACCAGCAGAACAATGCAGCGTGCGTACGTGCGTAATTCAAAGAGCAGCAGGATGAGTGTACTGCACTCCCCTGGCCACTGAACTCTCCGGAATAAAACCCAGTCGTGAATCTGTGGGACCATCTCGAGAGGGCTGTTCGTGCCATGGATCTTCAACCGAGAGACTTAGCGCAGCTGGCCACAGCACCGAAGTCGGATTGGCTCCACGTCCCTGTCTTTACCTTCCAGAAACTCGTTGATTCTCTTCCTCCACGACTCGCAGCGGTCCGCGCAGCAAGAGGTGGTTATTCAGGCTTTTGATTGTTGACTACATTAATGTGACTGGACCCTGACCATCAACGACATGTACAACATTTTACATCTGAAATGATACGGATTCCATCCTAATTGACGTTAATTTCCGTCAGTACAGAGCTGCTCCCCTACCTTCAGTACCTTGTCGCGTACTCGAGGTTTCGCCGTAGTAAGACCAATTTCCATTTCATTACAGCAGCACGCGAACAGCTGACCAGCTCCACCGAATCTGAGATGCACGTACCCATGCTCAGGGCCACAATAGTACGACCACCATCAGATTTGTTTATGCCATTGGATTACCTCAGATGTAGCCGTATCGTCACTACAATGATTCCAAATTCATCTCTGCTCCGCTTACAAACTAGTACTTTCCTTAATGCATCACCTTGCCCGCAATGCCTCCGCGAGGGAGCCAAACACGCGGTGGGCAGTTGCCATAATATCTTCGGCCACCAGTGTATGTAACACCTTAGATAACCACATCACATATTAACTGTTTTGATGTTCCGAAGGAGATTTTCTGCTTTTATTGTTTGTTTTCGGATTGGTGTTTTCGGTTTGAGAACATTTGAAATTGCATTAAAATATATCATTCGGTGTCAACCGTCTTGTCAATAAACTTCCGATGTCGTATTCAATATACAGGGTCAAAACATTTGAGATTTTAGTCGCTTTCTGTTGTTGGAAACGCTATAGTCTCAGAGGACGCATAAAACACCGTGAAAGTTTTGCGCTGAAGGTGCGTCGTAAGGGAGGAAAAGGCCGCGTGAGGTGTATTAGCGCCGCCTACAATCCGTCAGCTGGATAATTGACGGCTACAGCTATCGATCTCGGGTAGCATTGCTGAGGTACGGGACTTCACATCGTTACCTTCCGATCTCCTTTCAGTTTCTCCTGCGTCAGCTTTTCTACTGAGCCCACAGATTATAACAAGGTCCTTTAGTTGACATAACGTAAATCAAAGAGAGACCGTCCAATTTCGAACATTAAACCATGGTTTGCAGGTAGAAGTTTATAAACTGTGAAGGTGTAATTACTTTTATTGGAATACACAAGTGATAGGGTCATTTCTTCATAATTATAAAGCTAACGAAACAAGGTTCTATAAAGGGCAATCAAGTGGATTCATTTCTCCTACTGTCAGACATGGAAAAATGATTACGGTTGACCACGGAGCCCTGATTGTACCCAGGCGTGCCACTCTTCCTCCGAAGCAAGTCGACGGATACGAATGTCTTCCCTCACGGTTTAAAAAATATGGAAATCGCATGGGGAGAGACCGCGATTGTATGGCTGATGAGTAAAGGATTCCCAGCGAAACTTCTGCAGCGTAGTCTAAATAACCTTGGGCTTGCTGCGGACGAAGAGGTGTACAGTTCTGGTTCTGTCCGCAATCGCAGACACTTTTCCATGAAGGCATTCTACATCTACATCTACATCCATACTCCGCAAGCCACCTGACGATGTGTGGCGGAGGGTACCTTGAGTACCTCTATCGGTTCTCCCTTCTATTCCAGTCTCGTACTGTTCGTGTAAAGAAGGATTGTCGGTATGCTTCTGTGTGCGCTCTAATCTCTCTGATTTTATCCTCATGGTCTCTTCGCGAGATATACGTAGGAGGGAGCAATATACTGCTTGACTCTTCGGTGAAGGTATGTCCTCGCAACTTTAACAAAAGCCCGCACCGAGCTACTGGGCGTCTCACCTGCAGAGTCTTCCATTGGAGTTTATCTATCATCTCCGTAACGCTTTCGCGATTACTAAATGATCCTGTAACGAAGCGCGCTGCTCTCCATTGGATCTTCTCTATCTCTTCTATCAACCCTACCTGGTACGCATCCCACACTGCTGAGCAGTATTCAAGCAGTGGGCGATCAAGCGTACTGTAACCTACTTCCTTTGTTTTCGGATTGCATTTCCTTAGGATTCTTCCAATGAATCTCAGTCTGACATCTGCTTTACCAACGATTAACTTTATATGATCATTCCATTTTAAATCACTCCTAATGCGTACTCCCAGATGATTTATGGAATTAACTGCTTCCAGTTGCTGACCTGCTATTTTGTAGCTAAATGATAAGGGATCTATCTTTCTATATATTCGCAGCACATTACACTTGTCTACATTGAGATTCAGTTGCCATTCCCTCCACCATGCGTCAATTCGCTGCAGATCCTCCTGCATTTCAGTACAATTTTCCATTGTTACAACCTCTCGGTATACCACAGCATCATCCACAAAAAGCCTCAGTGAACTTCCGATGTCATCCAGAAGGTCATTTATGTATATTGTGAATAGCAACGGTCGTACGACACTCCCCTGTAGCACACCTGAAATCACTCTTACTTGGGAAGATTTCTCTCCATTGAGAATGACATGCTGCGTTTTGTTATCTAGGAACTCTTCAATCCAATCACACAATTGGTCTGATAGTCCATATGCTCTTACTTTGGTCGTTAAACGACTGTGGGGAACTGTATCGAACGCCTTGTGGAAGTCAAGAAACACGGAATCTATCTGGGAACCCGTGTCTTTGGCCCTCTGAGTCTCGTGGACGAATAGCGCGAGCTGGGTTTCACGCGACCGTCTTTTTCGAAACCCATGCTGATTCCTACAGAATAGATTTATAGTCTGCAGAAAAGTCATTATACTCGAACATAATACGTGTTCCAAAATTCTACAACTGATCGACGTTAGAGATATAGGTCTATAGTTCTGCACATCTATTCGACGTCCCTTCTCGAAAACGGGGATGACCTGTGCCCTTTTCCAATCCTTTGGAACGCTACGCTCTTCTAGAGACCTACGGTACACCGCTGCAAGAAGGGGGGCAAGTTCCTTCGCGTACTCTGTGCGAAATCGAACTGGTATCCCATCAGGTCCAGCGGCCTTTCCTCTTTTGAGCGATTTTAATTGTTTTTCTATCCCTCTGTCATCTATTTCGATGTCTTCCATTTTGTCATCTGTGTGACATTCTAGAGAAGGAACTACAGTGGAGTCTTCCTCTGTGAAACAGCTTTGGAAGAAGACATTTAGTATTTCGGCCTTTAGTCTGTCATCCTCTGTTTCAGTACCATTTTGGTCACAGAGTGTCTGGACATTTTGTTTTGATCCACCTACCGCTTTGACATAAGACCAAAATTTCTTAGGATTTTCTGCCAAGTCAGTATATAGAACTTTACTTTCGAATTCATCGAACGCCTTTCGCATAGCCCTCCTCACACTACATTTAGCTTCGCGTAATTTTTGTTTGTCTGCAAGGCTTTGGCTATGTTTATGTTTGATGTGAAGTTCCCTTTGCTTCCGCAGCAGTTTTCTAACTCGGTTGTTGTACCACGGTGGGTCTTTTCCACCTCTTATGATCTTGCTTGGCACATACTCATGTAACGCATATTTTACCATGGTTTTGAACTTTGTCCACTGATCCTCAACACTATCTGTACTTGAGACAAAACTTTTGTGTTGAGCCATCAGGTACTCTGTAATCTGCTTTTTGTCACTTTTGCTAAACAGAAAAATCTTCCTAATTTTCTTAATATCTATATTTACGGCTGAAATCATCGATGCAGTAACCGCTTTATGGTCGCTGATTCCCTGTTCTGCGTTAACTGTTTCAAATAGTTCGGGTCTGTTTGTCACCAGGTGGTCTAATATGTGATCGCCACGAGTCGGTTCTTAGTTTAACTGCTCAAGATCGTTTTCAGATGTTGTTGTTGTTGTTGTGGTCTTCAGTCCTGAGACTGGTTTGATGCAGCTCTCCATGCTACTCTATCCTGTGCAAGCTTTTTCATCTCCCAGTACCTACTGCAACCTACATCCTTCTGAATCTGCTTAGTGTATTCATCTCTTGGTCTCCCTCTACGATTTTTACCCTCCACGCTGCCCTCCAATACTAAATTGGTGATCCCTTGATGCCTCAGAACATGTCCTACCAACCGATCCCTTCTTCTGGTCAAGTTGTGCCACAAACTTCTCTTCTCCCCAATCCTATTCAATACTTCCTCATTAGTTATGTGATCTACCCATCTAATCTTCAGCATTCTTCTGTAGCACCACATTTCGAAAGCTTCTATTCTCTTCTTGTCCAAACTATTTATCGTCCATGTTTCACTTCCATACATGGCTACACTCCATACGAATACTTTCAGAAATGACTTCCTGACACTTAAATCAATACTGGATGTTAACAAATTTCTCTTCTTCAGAAACGCTTTCCTTGCCATTGCCAGCCTACATTTTATATCCTCTCTACTTCGACCATCATCAGTTATTTTGCTCCCCAAATAGCAAAACTCCTTTACTACTTTAAGTGCCTCATTTCCTAATCTAATTCCCTCAGCATCACCCGACTTAATTAGACTACATTCCATTATCCTTGTTTTGCTTTTGTTTTTGTTTTGTTTTCAGATAAAGCACTTAAAAAAATTGCACTGGATTCTTTGTCCCTGCCACCCGTTATGAACGTTTGAGTCTCCCAGTCTATATCCGGCAAATTAAAATCTCCACCCAGAACTATAACATGGTGAGGAAATCTACTCGAAATATTTCCCAAATTATCCTTCAGGTGCTCAGCCACAACAGCTGCTGAGCCAGGGGGCCTATAGAGACATCCAATTACCATGTGTGAGCCTGCTTTAACCGTGACCTTCACCCAAATTATTTCACATTTCGGATCTCCGTCAATTTCCTTCGATACTATTGCACTTCTTATCACTATAAACACGCCTCCCCCTTCACTGTCCAGCCTGTCTCTGCGGTATACATTCCAATCTGAGTTTAGGATTTCATTACTGTTTACGTCTGGTTTCAGCCAACTTTCTGGGCATTGTGACCGTTTATTAATGAGAGCAGTTCTGGGACCTTTTTATAGACGCTCCTGCAGTTTACTATTAGCACATTAATATTGTTATTCCCTGTTGCATTTTGCCTACTCCTACCTTGCCGCGTCTCAGGAGGCGTCTTGTCGAGCCCAGGGAGGGAATTCTCTACCCTAAAAAACCCCACATGTCCATTGACCGCCTTGACTCACAATGGAATAAATATCGTGATAGTTATGACGATTTCTTTTGAAATAATGAGCAGTTTACTTACTTTTTTCCATTTGTCTCGTTTTCATTTGACTGCAACTTACACGAAGTTTGCAATATAACAGGGTTTCATAAGCACTGAGCAGCCGAAATGAAGATTTGAAAACTGCCTATAGTCAGTGTTTATGACAATAATGGTGGATCATGTGCGTTAGCATACCAGAACAGTTCAGACTGTGAAGCATTTCGTTTCTGCAGAGTATTTTTTGTTTGTTGATGAACTGGTATCCAAAACTTGTGAATAATGTGGAAAATAGGATAATGAAAAGGAAAAGTAAATTGCCGACTAGATTTCTCCCAAAAATCGATAAGCTAATTGTGCAGAAAAGGTGTACTCCTCGTATCGAAAATGCACGTGTGTGAAAGATCGAAAAGCTTCTGCAGTATTTGTACTTTCGTTGTGAGTACGGTCTTTTGGTGAAGTTTACGATGTAATGCCATTAAAGTAAAATTTGGACCTCTTATACTGGTTACGTTACTTGGACACCTTTAAGCAGGTAAGTCACTGTCATCAGTCTCTGAAACTCTGAATGTATTACAGAGTGCAATTTAAAGACCAGAACCACTCGGCCACTCTGGCCGACACTTACTGTCTACCGAGCGAGGTGGCGCAGTGGTTAGCACACTGGACTCGCATTCGGGAGGACGACGGTTCAATCCCGTCTCCGGCCATCCTGATTTAGGTTTTCCGTGATTTCCCTAAATCGTTTCAGGCGAATGCCGAGATGGTTCCTTTGAAAGGGCACGGCCGATTTCCTTCCCAATCCTTCCCTAACCCGAGCTTGCGCTCCGTCTCTAGTGACCTCGTTGTCGACGGGACGTTAAACACTAACCACCACCACTTACTGTCTAAAAACAGCCACTGTGGGGGTAAGACCAACCTATCTCTCAAAGGGGTGAAAGAGGTGGCGAAAAAGTAGGACAAATAGCCATACTATTTTCATTCATTATTTGAGAGTGAGAGCACTCAGTGTCTTGCCGCCAACTTTATTCAGTTTCAAACCATTGCGAGAGATTTTCTCAGTGACGACCCCACGAAATGAAGAAAGGAAAAAAAAACAAAAACGTATAGCTTTCTATAATTTAATTGCTCATACAGAAAAACTGCAGCATCAGGCGTGAGGTTTTCATTTATTATTTTTTTACTACAAACTTTACCCGCAGCACATTTCTCTACACAGTATCTACATATGCCACTGAATATACCTGCAATATTATATACTTGTACGATATATAGTTACAATATATATGACGCCTTGGACGTCGAGCTCGTGATAAAGAAGCTACTCAGCGAAGTTCGCTACAGGTACAGGGGAAGTATGTGTACAAATACGTGTAAAATGTGTTAAATATATGCGAAATGCATGTGGCATATGCGTGTGCAGACAAAGCCAAAGGTAAAAAGTTTCTCCTAAGCCTCTGGATCGATTTTAACCAAGCTTGGTTAACATATTACTTCCTATCTGGAAAGAAATGTTGTGGAGGTAAGAACCATCAACTTCCTATGGGGGGGGGGGGGGGGGAAATAAAGTGGAGAGAGAAAGGGGAGGGGGAGATAAATAGATAGAGAGGGAAAAGAAGTGGACATAGACAGGTTGACGAGTAGACTGACAAAGGACAGAGAGAAACGAACAGAAAGGAAACAGAAGGGGATTTACAGACAAGGGGAGAGGAGACGATTGACATAGAAACGAAAGACGATGTATGGGCAGAGTGAGGGGGAGGTGTAGATGGACCGAGAGAGGGGGAAATGGAGATGGATAGAGAGAGGTGAGAGGTGGAGATGGACAGAGAAAGATGGTAGGACGACATGGACAGAAAGAGGGGAAAGGGAGAGATGGACAGTTAGAGGGCTGGGGAGCAGATGGGTAGAGAGAGGGGAGAAGAGAAGATGCACTTAAAGGGGGTGAGGAGGAGATAGAGTGGATGAGGTGATGGACTTAAAGGTATGAGGAGTAAATGGGCAGACTGAGGGGCAGGAGGTGATCGACAGTGAGTATGGAGGGCTGGAGGAGGTGGACAGAAAGAAGGGGAACAGGATATGGGAAGAGAAAGGAAGAAGGAGATGGACAGAGAGAGGGGGTAGAGGAGATGGACTAATAAACCTTTGGAATGACGCATGATAATAATCTAGTAACTAACACACTTTATGCCCAGTGCTATATTCAGATCATAGGTAAGTACTAAGGACACATCTTTTCTGTTAGAGTGACATACCGAGTTATTGAACCGCTTGTGGAGGACAATGCTGAAACGCATTGTGGATGGACCAAACTAGTATACCGTTGATAACTACGAGGTTCATCCAATAAGTAAGTCTCCTTATTCTATTTCTCTGCAGACTAAGTTCTGCCCATGAAATGTAAATGCTGGCATGTTCGACTGGTATCTGTTGAGAACACTCACGCTGGCTCACAATGCATACTGCAGTAACTTGCCCGTATGCTACCAGTTAGCCCGGAGTTACTACTGCAAAGCGTGTCCACTTTGCACTTGCACTCTGTCATTCGCTTTTTGGCAACAAGACGACTGTCCAATGTCAACATCCATTGAGAGTTAACCACTGTCAATGAGGAAACCTGTATGAGCATTCAAATGAGGATTAGACCTAGGTCCGTCATGCAACTCCTGGGAAAACAAAGGCATGAACACATAATGTGGAAGACACCTGGCGAAAGTGCCAAATTAAAAGCAAAGGTCACACATTTGCCGAGGAAAGTCATGGTAATCCCATTCTGGCTCAGTCAGGAGGTGTTACTCGTTCACTACCTCCCTGGCAACCCCAAAATAAGTGTAGGGAGATATTGTAATGTCTTTAGGTATCTGCGAGCTGTCACAGAAAGCTTCCTCTACTTTTGTCTCACGAACTTTTTTTCCTTCACGACATGAAACCTTGAATGACACAGACAGATCTCGAAATATTCTACTGGGTAATGTTTCCGCATTCTCCATATTCTCAAGATCTAGATTCAAATGATTTTCACATTTTTTCTCAACTGGAATGTCATGTTGAGGGTACGAACTTCAACACCGATAATGAAGTCACATCAGCAGTCAACAGCTGGTTTCAAGCACAGAACCTGGTCTGTACAACACTGGTTTGGAGAAACTTATGTCCCATTACCAAAAATGTTTGAAGAAAAGCATGGTGACTGTATAGAATAGAAACAAAACCACTGAACAATGTCAATAAAATTATTGGAACAAGATAACTAGTGTGTAACACGTTTTATAAAATACGATAACTTAACTATTGGCGACCCCTCACAGGGTGTAGTGGGTATAAGTGCAGATATTTTTATATGTGATACCTTAACACGTACACACGTCAGTGTGTTGGTTGCTTTTTCTCTGTGAATACATTAAGAACTTTACAGCCTCATGTTTTCTGCATGGTTGTAGCTGCGCCACTAAGTGGACTACGCCTGACAGTATAGACAAACTGATTTGCGTCCATGTGCCCACAGTTCAGCACCTGACCTGCTGCCCAGGGGAAAACAAGCATTAATGGCTTGCTCTTGTTACAAATATGTGGAGGTATTAACCAATCTAGAAACATACAACTTGTAATAGCTATAATTATGAGTCTACGAATGTAAATACTGATGGACTGTTTTCCTGTACACTGTTCTCAATCACCAACAGAAATAACTTCACTTATACCCATTACACCTGGCATATGTCAGGATGCTCTGAAATTCCCGTTAAAATTTTTTAGGACTTGTAGAGGGGAGTAAGTACATAATATTTTGAACGGGAACCCATGTTCGGTAACGTACCGTTTCCGTTCTATTACGGCTTCAGGACAGATGTTTTAGTTACCAACTTTTGCTTGAGGAACTCAATTAGGCGAAACGCAGTACACTTGTTAGGTAACGATACGAAAGGAAACATAACGAAACATATATTTATCACTTAAGCACATCTGTCTGTATTAACACTTAAACGTTACGTGTTTACATTATTCCAAAACAAAAAAGAACCCCCCTTATTATACGCAAAGAACGGTACAGATGCCTTACGAGACCTGCTCGATCTGGCGACCACCAGCGTTGTTACAGACATTGTACAGGACAGAATGACCTGTACAACGTCTGTAACAACGCTGGTGGTATACCAGGACAAGCAATTCTGAGAATTTTCTCTTTCCTTCAGCAGACGTGGACATGTTATACATCTGAAATGAAACCATTGTTTCCGGACATGGGTTCCTATTCAAAATTTTACATACTCAGTCCCCTCTTAGAAATCTCTGAAGTTTGTAACGAGATTTCCGAACACTCTGTATAAGGTTCCTCTTCAGCCATCCTTATTTAGGTTTTCCGTCACTTTCCTAAATCACTCCAGAAAAACGCCGTGATGATTCCTCCTAAAGAGCATGACCAATTTCATTCCACATCGTTTCGTAACCTGAGCTTTTGTCCCATTTCTAAAGACCGCACTGTCGATCGGACGTCAAACTATAATCTTTCTTTTCTCCTTAAGCTGTTTAATTTGGTGTATATAAATTAACTTGCCGTATTTTTAATGTCTGTAAGCTACAGAGCAGCACTACACGTACAAGTTAGAACTGTTGTATTGTGGGCAAAGTTACGTGAATCACGCCAAGGGCAGTGCAAAAGTCATTTTTCCTGTAAGTCAGTCTGTTGTAGATAGTTTAGACAGGGAAGTTAGGATATGCAAAAAACTGTAGCGTTTTTTAAGAAAGTAAGCAAACAGTTGAATTGCTGTCGTCATCGTTCAGGACAATTAGCTTTTCAAACCTCATAGTTGTTTCGTCTTTCCCCTGTAAGTATATCAACGTTCGTTAGAGGAAACTACTTACGATGGTTCTCTCTGATTGAGATAACGGGGTAATTCGGTACTTCGATAGGCAGCGGTCGACCGTGTATGTATCTTTCCACCAGAGGAGTCCGCAACAGAACATTACAGGAGACTGTAGCCGTAAACGACGTTCGCATACCCCGATAATTGCTGCACTGGAAGAAACCAATGTCATCAGCAAATATTAATTTTGGGCGATTCATCCATCCAGTTGCCCATTTATAAGAAGCAGTCAAATGAAAACGAAACACATGGAAAAAAGAAAGTAACCTGATTTTTATTTCAAAAGTAATCGCCATAATTGTTAATACATTTATTTCACTGTGAGACAAGACGGACAACTCTTCCACAAAAAAATGTTTTCAGTTGCCTACGGATACGTGACTGTTCCCAGGCGTGCACCTCTTCTTCCGAAGCATATCAATGGGCACGAATGTCGTCCTTCAGAGCTCCAAAATTACGGAAATTGCACGGGGACAGATAGGGACTGTATGAAGGATGTGTAAGGGCTTCCCAGCGAATCTTCTGCAGCGTAGTCTACACAATAGGCTCACCAGCTACAAGAAAGTCATGGTGACCTTTTTCTGTGACGGAGAGGTCCAGCTGTTCATTGACTTGCTGGAACACGGCGCCACAATTAACGTACAGCGGTGCGAGCACACTTTTCAAAAACTGAAGCAGACGATCAATTCCAAGGGCCCAGGACTGTTGGCGGACGGCATCATTCTATTGCAGGATAATGCCCACCCACATGTTGCCAAGGTTGTTTTCACTACGCTGCTGAAGTTTCGCTGGGGAGCCCTTACACATCTTTTATAGAATTCTGGTCTCTTCCTATGCCATTTCTATGCGTCTTGAGCCCTGAAGAAAGATTCGTGGCCGTCGATTTGCTTCAGACGAAAAGGTACACTCCAGAGTACAATCAGGGTTTCAAAGGCAACAGCAAATATTTATCCACGTAGGCATTTACCGTCTTGTTTCACAGTGGGATAAATTTATTTACATTTATGCTTATTATTTTTGAAATAATAAACAGTTTACTTACTTTCTTTCATCTTCCTCGTTTTCATTTGAATACCACTCATTGATACTCTTCGAAGACGACCTGTAAGGTGTAGGGAAGTGAAGAAGCCTGACAAACAGCACCCTGAATCGTAGCAACGTTTAGAACCAACTGGTCCTCACCGTCCTCTGGTTGCGAAATTCGTCCTACTTTTTGCTGCAGTCTGTCTGCTCGTATGATGCGACAATCGAGGCGTAATGAGTAAGCCGCCGGCCGAAGTGGCCGTGCGGTTAAAGGCGCTGCAGTCTGGAACCGCAAGACCGCTATGGTCGCAGGTTCGAATCCTGCCTCGGGCATGGATGTTTGTGATGTCCTTAGGTTAGTTAGGTTTAACTAGTTCTAAGTTCTAGGGGACTAATGACCTCAGCAGTTGAGTCCCATAGTGCTCAGAGCCATTTGAACCATTTTTTTGAGTAAGCCGTTGCGGCCATTAACCAAAAAGACGTACCATGTGTCAGGCAGTTTTTCAGACCGAGCATGTAGCCTTCCCCTATCCCGTAATCCTGCCTCACAGAAATTCAGTAAACTGCAGTTATTGCTTGCTTATTAACAATGAATGCGCCCCAGTTCAGTACACGAAACATCAAATCACTGTTCCAGCCACTTCGATACATTTGTTTTGGGCACATCGTTCTTGTGCTCAGTAGGTAGCTAATACTCAAACCACAACACAGCACCTAGAATAAGTGACTTTACCCCTAATATCAGTAGTGTAGAAAATAGAGTGAGTCAACGACATTCCACATTCTAGATGTCCTCATTTTCCGTCAATACACAGCGACTCTGAGTTGATGACCGGTTTGCTGTCAGTTACGTAGCAACCAAACACGATATGGCCTTGTACTAACGTACTGGACCCCTATTAGGAAAGAACGGCAATTATTATTTAGGTTTTCCATGTTTTCCCCAACTCTACTTCAGCCGAATGCTAAGAAGATTCGATCGGGAAAGCCATAAAGAATATTTCTCCATCACCTATGCAAAATAGAAGTTTGTGGCCTGTCTATGATGACTTAGTCATGGTAGGATGTTAAATTCTTATCTTCTTCATTCTCATTTTGCTCATGTGATGGATGTAGGGACTCACCGGCAGACGATGTACACCAGTTTGTTCAGCTACAGCGCTCTTAAGTACATCTACAGGTCAATAGAGACAATGTATCACTGTGCATGGCTCAAATTAAGTGAAAGTCCTTCGACGAAAACTAAATATGAGATAGATTGTTTGGTTATTGAGATCACTCGATACTGATCCTATCGAACACAGCTTGGAAGATACTGTTCAGAGTGAAGTACGCGCCATAGAACATGTTTCGACCATTCTATTTACGATGTATACATTTGTTTAGTGGTAATGGATCACCTTTGTTCCTAAGCTGTATTCTGTGGTTGTGAAGTCGATAACATGATATGCCCTTTCTACTATAAGAACAAGAGGTGGCTATAAAGTGATTAGTAATTACTGTATACATCTCCACTTTTCACCGCGAAACTGTTGTGGCTCATGTTAGGATTTTCCACTACAATTTTCTCTCTTCCTATTCTTTTTTGGGATCTTGTATCTAAGAGAAGACTGCCTGTACAGTTTAATTTATGGTAGCACAGAAACATCCGTATTGTCTTTCGAAATAGTCATGGTTTGTTGTTATAGATACAGATGTACTTGGACTCCCTTGTTGAAAATAGTGGTCTACATAAACATTCTGGTAATTTGAACATTTGACCATGCGTCGACAAGTAACTTTCGTCTACGGTATCGGTTATATTTATGTCGGGACGTACACCTGGATGCCGCTAGAGGACGATGGATGGATAATGTTTAAGATTCTAGAACCTGGGTCTGGAGCAATTACAGACCGCTCAGGAAAGGGACTGCTGGATTGCCTTTGATATAAATTGTAGCTTTGATATGAATTGTAGCTTTATATGACTTAACAATTGACGCCCAAGTAAAAATTTTACTGGAAACATGTAGAAAGACGTGTAATGGGAATGTGGTAGTAATCATGACCCTCCTCTGAACCTTGGAATTTTTCTAGGTGAACAATGTTATTTTTATTGAAAAAGACCTAACCACTCATTTACAAGCCCATATTAAAAAACCCAAAATGAAACTGAATTTTTACTTGTCAGAAGAGAAATGATATACTATAGCATCACAATGAACCAGTGTAAGCTATAACAGCAGTAAGTCCCAATCAAAAGCTCAGAAAGGCTGCTAATCCATCATGCCAATAGCAAGTTGCATGAATACCCCTCCATACCGACAAAGTAAAATATTAAATCAGACACTTTCTCAAAACAATGTGACCCGTAACCAATTTACAATTAAGAATTCAAGTAACCTGATACAACAAATTAAAGATGTCCATATTGCACATAATGCTGAACATATTCCTTTTCAATTTCTTTGTGTCAATATTCATGGTGTTCCGGAAGCTCAAAACACACACATTTTAATTTACGGTAATGTGACGCTTACTACTTATATTATTATACCCTTCAAGCGATTTGGCGATTAATAGCTTGTTTATTTACGTATATTCCACTGTGTCGACTAGCAGTGTGCCATTACGCAGCCTCTTCATTGATTTAAATTACTCTGCGGGTTTTTCTAATGTTTTTGTGCGTCGGAAGGCGAGAAGTTTTCAAATTTAACTGTAGTGCGTTGAAAAATAAAGGGAAACTGTATTCACCACAGGAGGTGGAATGGTTCAAATGGCTCTGAGCACTATGGGACTTAACATCGGTGGTCATCAGTCCCCTAGAACTTAGAACTACTTAAACCTAACTAACCTAAGGACATCACACACATCCATGCCCTAGGCAGGATTCGAACCTGCGACCGTAGCGGTCACGCGGTTCAAGACTGAAGCGCCTAGAACCGCACGGCCACACCGACCGGCGAGGTGGAATACAATTGGCAGTAATTTCTCTAGTACTGACAGACGTCCCTGGCGGACGGTCTAAGCCAGCTTTTTTTTGTTTTCTAGATGTTAATGTTGCCCAACGGTCTAATGGACCCGCTGGAAATGCGAGTTATTGCTGTAGAATCCAATTACGTCCCACGAGTAACTAGCGAATTAAGGGTTTGTCTAAACACATCGTCGCTTTATCGGTAAATCAAACACAAGTGTGTGGCCGGTGGAGCGTACGGCCGTGCAACAATCGTCGGAAGGGTCCAGACCGGTGGAGAGAGCGTTACGATCTGGGGAATGTTTTCGCGGCATTACTTAGGTGATCTCATCATTATGGAAGGCACAATGGATCAACACAAGTATAGATGTTTGGGGACCATGTCCATCCCTACATGCAGTTTGTATTTCCTCCACACGATGACATCTACCAACAGGACAATGCAAAGTGTTACACAGCTCGCAGTGTACGTACGTGGTTCGAGGAACCCGTACCCCCGTGGCCACCAAACTCTACGGATTTCAACCCATTTGAGACTCTATTGGACCACCTCGATCTGGCTATTCGCGCCATGGATTCACAACCGAAACACCCAGCGCAGCTGGCCACGGCTCTGGAATCGTCACGGCTCCACAGCCCTGTCGGTATCCCTTCCCGCACGTCTGCGCTGCAGAAGGAGGTTATTCAGGCTTCTGACAGCTGATCTCATTAACGTGACTGGACCGAGTCGTATATGCCCATGCAGCGCTCACAACACTGGCTGTTTCCTAGGCGCTTCAGCGGCATCAGCATCAAGCGCTAATTTATCGGTGATATTGACTAGACAACTACTACAGCAAAGAAAGGTGTTTATCTTTAGCCACGGGTCTTATTCCAGCACTGGGTGGTTTTGCGCCTGTGTAGTTATAAATCTACATTTCATTTCACATCCATCTCAGGTTGATTGTTGCACCATGCTTACATTACAAGAAAACCAATTTCTAATGACGTAGAATAATTAATGGGCGGTTTCTGTAACAAAAGGAACTCGAGTCATGAATGACTGAAAGAATATAGCGCGTTATGATCTTATCCCACCGGAAAACAGCTATGTCAGTTAGCACTGCACGAGAGACGAGAAGAAAATCATAAACATATTGAGTAGGAAGTAACCTATAGAATACGCCGAGGTTTTACAACTTCAATAAATTAGGAATAGGAGGTTTCTGGAACTGAGTTACCACTAGTCAACATACGTGCTCAATAGTGCTGATATTGGGAGAATGTAAAGGTAAAGTAATCAAATGGGACGTGTTACCACTTCCCGCGAAACACTGCAGCACATTTCTGGCCTTTTGGTATGGACATAACCCGAGGTCGCTAACGTACGCCTGTGCAGTGGCACTCTACTCGGAAGTAGCCGGTTCGAAACTGTGGTGTCGTCCGCTGTTACAACGCTAGGCAAACCTCGCCGGGATTCAGCAGTTGGCACTAGCAAGAACTTGTGCAAATCACCAAAGGCTAGTCGAACGGTGCACATCAGCTTCGAATGGAAAAATCAAGGAGAGGGCAACGCCTCCTGGAAACGCCTGGCCTCAGTCCTGTGTTTGGTCTTGAGCCAACTTCGAGGAGATCTTGCGTTGGTCGTATACTGTGCTCCTAGCCACGAAGATCAGCTGAACTTGGAACATCCACGAGAATTATGGGTTGGTTTGTTTAGGGGGAGGAGACCAAACAGCGAGGTCATTGGTCTCATCGGATTAAGAAAGGTTGTGGAAGGAAGTCGGTCGTGCCCTTTTTCAAAGGAACCATACCGGCATTTACCTGAAGAGATTTAAGGAAATCACGGAAAACCTAAATCAGGATGGCCGGACGCGGGATTGAACAGTCGTCCTCCCGAATGCGAGTCCAGTGTGCTAACCACTGCGCCACCTCGCTCGGTCGAGAATTACGGATTGGATTTGAGTGTGGTAGAGCTGTGATACAAAGACAAATGCAGTACTTGCACCTTCTTGCTGTCTTATCACTGAATTAAGTATTTTTCAGAAATAGAGTTTACTGTGTGTTTCCATCAGTGGTATCGTGTCAGCTTGACTGTTCCTCTCCTAATGCCACCGGAACCCAGGATACTATAGAATCGAATTCTGGTGATGGAAGAAATTCTCCCCCTCTTTTATTTGGCCGGCAAGGGGAGGACAGGTGATGATACAGAGTTCCTGATGACCAGACTTTGCGACAGTGTCCTGTACTAAATTCCGTGGTGTCATTATGGAGTGAGGGTTTGTTGCACTATTGATGGTGACCCGTCCGTCAGATGAAGATGGAAGTTGTTAGGCTCGGTGGCCCCCTTAGAGTTAATGGGGAGTAGCTGTCTAAATGCCGGCACCCTGATTCATCCCCTCTCTCCTCTCAAAATCATAGAACACAGACATGCCGCCACATTACATTTGGAGAGAAGCTGTCTGAATGCTGGCACCTGGTTTCACCTTCTCTCTCCTCTCAAAATCATAGAACACAAACATGACACCCCCGCCCCCCTCCCCCGACACACCACCCACCCACCCACCCACCCACACACACACACACACACACACACACACACACACACACACACACACACACAAACCCGTGCTCACACATTACTTTCACCTATTCTAAATACACAATTTTGACATTTCGCGCTTTTGTCCCCAAAAGAAACGTATCCCTCTGTATCTCACACCCAATCATATGATAGAACTTAAGTTATATGTGGGGGGTTCTCTTTCTGGGATATGTCATCTCTAGTAAGGATATTATCAGACGTATGTGTGTTTGGAGGTTATGGGCTCTCAACGGCGAGGTTATCAGTACCCTTACACTCATGAAATTTTCAGACGTAGTGGTATTCCAAAAGTCGGAATAATATTTCCATATTATGAAATTCGTTCGTAAATTGCTAATGAGACTGCACAACGGCTAGGCCTATATGACTTACTAAGAGAATTTGTGCCGAATCGGACTGTGATCCGGTTTTCCCGCTTTATGCGAGCGATCACGTTTACCGTCTCTTCCATCCGGGCACGCCTGCAGGACCGACCCAGTGTCCCCATTTCACAGTGCTGGCATACAAATCGTGTCATCCCAGCACGGGAAGAGATACTGTTTTGCTCGTCATATTACCTTGTTTTGGTATGAAATACAGTAGGGCAGAGTCGGTATTTTACAGTGTCTGTATAGTTTGATAAAGTGTTCCTTCAGACATACATGCACCATGGGACGTAGACACTACGACATATGGAAGTTTGGGTTGGTCCTGTTGGCATGTTCGGATGGCCGTGCGGTTATGACGACCGCTGGCGTAAAGCGGGAAATCCGGGTTCGAGTCCCGGACCGACGCAAATTTTCATATGTTCCTAGTAAATCGTATAGACATTGTACAGTCTTATTCACAAGTTGGGAATGCATTTCATTATTTAATGTGTATGTCAATCGTCAGCAGTGTCTGTTCCTACGGACATGCGCACAAGCCCGAAGGAACATGGGATCGATCTATACAGACACTGTAAATTACAGACAATGCTTTACAACATTTACATTGTTGAGCAAATATTAATATTGAAGGATTAACATCTACATCTACATCTACATTTATACTCCGCAAGCCACCCAACGGTGTGTGGCGGAGGGCACTTTACGTGCCACTATCATTACCTCCCTTTTCTGTTCCAGTCGCGTGTAGTTTGCGGGAAGAACGACTGTCTGAAAGCCTCCATGCGCGCTCGAATCTCTCTAATTTTACATTCGTGATCTCCTCGGGAGGTATAAGTAGGGGGAAGCAATATATTCGATACTTCGTCCAGAAACGCACCCTCTCGAAACCTGGCGAGCAATCTACACCGCGATGCAGAGCGCCTCTCTTGCAGAGTCTGCCACTTGAGTTTGCTAAACATATCCGTAACGCTATCATGGTTACCAAATAACCCTGTGACGAAACGCGCCGCTCTTCTTTGGATCTTCTCTATCTCCTCCGTCAACCCGACCTGCTACGGATCCCACACTGATGAGCAATACTCAAGTATAGGTCGAACGAGTGTTTTGTAAGCCACGTCCTTTGTTGATGGACTAAATTTTCTAAGGACTCTCCCAATGAATCTCAACCTGGTACCCACCTAACCAACAATTAATTTTATGTGATCATTCCACTTCAAATCGTTCCGCACGCATACTCCCAGATATTTTACAGAAGTAACTGCTACCAGTGTATATTCCGCTATCATATAATCATACAATAAAGGATCTTTCTTTCTATATACTCGCAATACATTACATTTGTCTATGTTAAGGGTCAGTTGCCACTCCCTGCACCAAGTGCCTATCCGCTGCAGATCTTCCTGCATTACGCTACAATTTTCTAATGCTGCCACTTCTCTGTATACTACACATCATCCGCGAAAAGCCGCATGGAACTTCCGACACTATCTACTAGGTCATTTATATATATTGTAAAAAGCAATGGTCCCATAACACTCCCCTGTGGCACGCCAGAGGTTACTTTAACGTCTGTAGACGTCTCTCCATTGATAACAACATGCTGTGTTCTGTTTGCTAAAAACTCTTCAATCCAGCCACACAGCTGGTCTGATATTCCGTAGGCTCTTACTTTGTTTATCAGGCGACAGTGCGGAACTGTTTCGAACGCCTTCCGGAAGTTAAGGAAAATAGCATCTACCTGGAAGCCTGTATCTAATATTCTGTGGGTTTCATGAAGAAATAAAGCGAGTTGGGTCTCACATGATCGCTGTTTCCGGAATCCATGTTGATTCCTACAGAGTAGATTCTGGGTTTCCAAGAACGACATGATACTCGAGCAAAAAACTTGTTCTAAAATTCTGCAACAGATCGACGTCAGAGATATAGGTCTATAGTTTTGCGCATCTGCTCGACGACCCTTCTTGAAGACAGGGACTACCTGTGCTCTTTTCCAATCATTTGGAACCCTCCGTTCCTCTAGAGACTTGCGGTACACGGCTGTTAGAAGGGGGCAAGTTCTTTCGCGTACTCTGTGTAGAACCGAATCGGTATCCCGTCAGGTCCAGTGGACTTTCCTCTGTTGAGTGACTCCAGTTGCTTTTCTATTCCTTGGACACTTATTTCGATGTCAGCCATTTTTTCGTTTGTGCGAGGATTTAGAGAAGGAACTGCAGTGCGGTCTTCCTCTGTGAAACAGCTTTGGAAAAAGGTGTTTAGTATTTCAGCTTTACGCGTGTCATCCTCTGCTTCAATGCCATCATCATCCCGGAGTGTCTGGATATGCTGTTTCGAGCCACTTACTGATTTAACGTAAGACCGTAACTTACTAGGATTTTCTGTCAAGTCGGTACATAGAATTTTACTTTCGAATTCACTGAACGCTTCACGCATAGCCCTCCTTACGCTAACTTTGACATAGTTTAGCTTCTGTTTGTCTGAGAGGTTTTGGCTGCGTTTAAACTTGGAGTGAAGCTCTCTTTGCTTTCGCAGTAGTTTCCTAACTTTGTTGTTGAACCATGGTTGTTTTTCCCGTCCCTCACAATTTTACTCTGCACGTACCTGTCTAAAACGCATTTTACGATGGCCTTGAACTTTTTCCATAAATACTCAACATTGTCAGTGTCGGAATAGAAATTTTCGTTTTGATCTTTATATTCCTATTAACTTCCATATTCAGGGATGCTGCAACGGCCTTATGATCACTGATGGCTACATTGAGGAAAAGAACCGAAACAGGCATATAACGGACACGCACTTCGTTGAAACAAAAAACTGTGACGTAGAAGATTTGATTTGGTACACTATCTGCAAACAGTTCACCTAGCAGGGATTTGAAGATGCTTTGGCAACGTTAAGATACTGAGAAAGCCCACCTTACAATGAAGTGAACTATTAAATACAGGACAACAAAAATACTAGTCTCGGTTTAGCCGTCATGTATGTGGTTCTGCGTAGTTCTCGTATAAAGCTCTGTGTTGGAGTTTACACAGGCTTACGACTAAAACCACTTCAGATCCTTGTCAAATCTCGGAAATGCATACTTTTTCGTCAACAAAACGTAATAATCTTGAGACAACCTGTTATTTTTCTTGTTTTTTACACAATTACTTCGTCAACTAAAAAAAATAAGATATATAAAGTACATTTTGGGAAAGGAAAAATTTATACTACCTTCTTAAGAAGAAATTATAGAAGAAAGGAAAGACTTAGATAACAAAAGAGGTTCCTTCACCTGGCTGTTTCAAGTGGGAGGACTTTGGTAAACACGTCGAGCCTGTCTCACCTAAATAAGCATATTCTATTCTACTATGGTTACTACTGTATGTATGTGCTGAAATTAGCACTACGTTGTTTGTGTATGAGCTTTAGCAGTGCTATTAGTTACTACAATTACTTCCTCCATTTGCCCGCGCCATAAGCGGGAGAGGAACCTCGAAAGGGTGACATCGAGCGTCGAGTCCCCGACAGACACTTCTTATCTACACTCCTGGAAATTGAAATAAGAACACCGTGAATTCATTGTCCCAGGAAGAGGAAACATTATTGACACATTCCTGGGGTCAGATACATCACATGATCACACTGACAGAACCACAGGCACATAGACACAGGCAACAGAGCATGCACAATGTCGGCACTAGTACAGTGTATATCCACCTTTCGCAGCAATGCAGGCTGCTATTCTCCCATGGAGACGATCGTAGAGATGCTGGATGTAGTCCTGTGGAACGGCTTGCCATGCCATTTCCACCTGGCGCCTCAGTTGGACCAGCGTTCGTGCTGGACGTGCAGACCGCGTGAGACGACGCTTCATCCAGTCCCAAACATGCTCAATGGGGGACAGATCTGGAGATCTTGCTGGCCAGGGAAGTTGACTTACACCTTCTAGAGCATGTTGGGTGGCACGGGATACATGCGGACGTGCATTGTCCTGTTGGAACAGCAAGTTCCCTTGCCGGTCTAGGAATGGTAGAACGATGGGTTCGATGACGGTTTGGATGTACCGTGCACTATTCAGTGTCCCCTCGACGATCACCAGTGGTGTACGGCCAGTGTAGGAGATCGCTCCCCACACCATGATGCCGGGTGTTGGCCCTGTGTGCCTCGGTCGTATGCAGTCCTGATTGTGGCGCTCACCTGCACGGCTCCAAACACGCATACGATCATCATTGGCACCAAGGCAGAAGCGACTCTCATCGCTGAAGACGACACGTCTCCATTCGTCCCTCCATTCACGCCTGTCGCGACACCATTGGAGGCGGGCTGCACGATGTTGGGGCGTGAGCGGAAGACGGCCTAACGGTGTGCGGGACCGTAGCCCAGCTTCATGGAGACGGTTGCGAATGGTCCTCGCCGATACCCCAGGAGCAACAGTGTCCCTAATTTGCTGGGAAGTGGCGGTGCGGTCCCCTACGGCACTGCGTAGGATCCTACGGTCTTGGCGTGCATCCGTGCGTTGCTGCGGTCCGGTCCCAGGTCGACGGGCACGTGCACCTTCCGCCGACCACTGGCGACAACATCGATGTACTGTGGAGACCTCACGCCCCACGTGTTGAGCAATTCGGCGGTACGTCCACCCGGCCTCCCGCATGCCCACTATACGCCCTCGCTCAAAGTCCGTCAACTGCACATACGGTTCACGTCCACGCTGTCGCGGCATGCTACCAGTGTTAAAGACTGCGATGGAGCTCCGTATGCCACGGCAAACTGGCTGACACTGACGGCGGCGGTGCACAAATGCTGCGCAGCTAGCGCCATTCGACGGCCAACACCGCGGTTCCTGGTGTGTCAGCTGTGCCGTGCGTGTGATCATTGCTTGTACAGCCCTCTCGCAGTGTCCGGAGCAAGTATGGTGGGTCTGACACACCGGTGTCAATGTGTTCTTTTTTCCATTTCCAGGAGTTTATATTGTGCGTTCGTGTATATGTAGTTAAGTCTTATGATACTGCTTATGTACGTTTATGTATTACAAAATTCACATGCCTTACAGTTTGCATTTTATACAGTTTACATATTACACAACTATATATTACACAACTACATGCCGGTCGGTGTGGCCGAACGGTTCTAGGCGCTTCAGTCTGGAATCGCGCGACCGCTACAGTCGCAGGTTCGAATCCTGTCTCGGGCATAGATGTGTGTGATGCCCTTAGGTTAGTTAGGTTTAAGTAGTTCTAAGATCCAGGGGACTGATGATCTCAGATATTAAATCCCATAGTGCTCAGAGCCATTTGAACAACTACATGTTTGAAAATAATAATGAGAAAAATTAAAAAAATTATTTGTTTTGCATTGCACAAACAGGAAAATTCGTTATTTCCTTTCTTATTACTAACTTATTCCTAATTTCCAAATAAGTATTACTTATACTACTGTTGCAGTCATCTGTTCTGCTAATATGGCGTATGTGAATCTGTATCTGGTGATACTGGTGTTTTCCTGTGATCATATGTTTCCATATCAGTGTTTCAATCTCTATTGTCCCATTTATCATGTTGTGGTGTAGGGTTTGTGTCTTGTCGTGACCTTATACGTGGTCTTTGCTGTTTATAAGTCTTGTGTAGCGCTCTTTATTTTTCATCAGTGATCCGGTTAAGCATGCTCCACTTACCTGGGTCTCTTAAAGCTTGACCTTTGTCTTCGATTTTACCAAAAAAGGAAATGATACCGGTATACGTAGATGAGGCGGTTTGTGCAGCGTCCACAAGTGTGGGTATGGAAAAATACAGCTTGGGCGGCGGCGAGCATCGACCGCGCTGCCTCAGGATGGCGCGTTTATATCGGGGGCGCATTATCGCGGCAAGCACTATTTTTAACGCCGCTGGCTCGGCAGCGTGTGACTTCTGCCGAGTTACGGCCTGCTGATAAGAGGCCAATAAATGGAAGGTGCCTATTTATACACAGGTGCGCAAGCTGCCCGCATTCCCTTTGTAGGCAGGCTTTGTGCGCACTCCGAAATGCGGAACAATAATCGTAGTGAAAATTGCAATACCGATTCCACCAGTGCAGCACAGCACCAGTGTAGATAGTGACTCAGATCCCGGCCCGCCATCTGCTTATGACAAGGGGCTGTGCTGTAGCCGAAGTCCTGGTAGCTAAAAAACGCTAGGCTGTGACGTTATTCCAGGAAGAAGTAGTTTGAAGTCAAGACAGTGGAAGAAATTTTCGTCAGCACCAACTTTACTTTGGCTGAAAGGAGAATTCATATGGTGATGGTGTACACAGTAGGCCAATAAAATTGCGACACCAAAAACAGCAAACGACGAAATTTTACTTATAGCGCCTTGTACTGATCACCCAAAAAAATATGACCACCTACCTAATAGCCGGTGTGTCCACCTTTGGCTCTGATAACAGCAGTGATGCGTGGTAGCATGGAAGGAATGCGCCCTTGGTAGGTCGCTGGAGTAAGTTGGTATCACATCTGCATACCTAATTCTCGTAAATTCCTGGGGAGCAGGGCGATGAGCTCTGACTCCACGTTGAATCAAATCCCAAGTCTGGGTAATGGGGTGCGGGGGGGGGGGGGGGGGCAGCACATCGACTGGAACTCGCCACTGTGTTCCTCGAACCACTCCATAGCACTCCTAACCTTGTGACATGACGCATTAACTTGTTGAAAAATGCCACTGCTATTGGGAAACATGATCGTTATGGAGGAGTGTGTACGTGGTCTGCAACCAGTGTACGATACTCCTAGACCGTCATGGAGCCTTGCACGAGCTCCACGGGACCCAGGGATGCCCATGTGACTGTTCCCCAGAGCGTAATGGAGCCGCCGCCATCTTGTCTCCGTCCTGCAGGACAGATGTTAAGGAGTTGTTCCTCTGGAAGACGACGGATTCGCAGCCTCCCATGGGCATGATGCCGATTCTGTCCGGATTCATCAGACCATGCAACGCTCTACCACTGTGTTAGTGTCCAGTGCTCATGGTCACGTGCCCATTTCGGTCGTAATTGCCGATGTGCCCATTTCGGTCGTAACTGCCGATGTCGTGAATGCATGGGTCGTCCGCCCGTGGAGACCCATCGTTAGTAGTGTTCGGTACACTGGGTGTTTACACACACTTGTACTCTGCCCAGAATTGAAGTCTGGTGTTAGTTCCGCCAGAGTTCGCTGCCTTTCCTGTTCCACCAGTCTGCCCAGCCTATGAAGTCCGACATCTATAATGATGGGTGACTACCCAACCCCACACCGCCTGGACGTCGTTTCACCTTGGTTTCGCCGAGTTATTCACCACAGCACTCCTCGAAGACCCAACAGGTCGTACAATTTCCAAAATGCTCGTCCCGGGAATGCGGGCCATCACAATCTGCCCTCAGTCAAACTCAGATAGCTGACGCGTCTTCCCCATTCTAAACAAGGACAGCACGCTCACTGATACTACATGCACTGTGCGAGTGTCTGACTAGCAGTCCTTGCTAGGTGATGCTGCTGTCGCCTGGACGGGTTTACATCGATAGTAGGTCGGTGGTCATAATTTTCTGGCTGATCCGAGTGCATGATTAACTTTGTAGGTAGTAAAAATGGGGCTAAATTTGCTGTACATAGCTGTCATATTTGGGAGGCACAGTGGGTTTAAGGCATCTGGATATCTAGTGTAAGCTTAGCTGACCCATTCTGCTCCAAATTTATGCCATAATTCTGCAATTGTTAGGCTGGCGAATGATGAAATGCCAAGAATTTGGGACTACATTTTTTCAGTTGGTGAGAGATTTGGAGAACGCGCTGGCTAGAACAACAGTGGAACGCCCTAGTATTGAGGTACTTTGGGACAACACGGAAAATACACGTCCTTGCATTATCTTATTGAAAGATAACGCCCATAAGCCCTTGAAGACAGAGCTCTGCCATCGGCCATAATACATATGAAATGTAACTGCTGCAACCCAAATTACCAGCAATGGAAACTAGAGGAGATGGTGTTATAAACCCAACAGCAGCCCATACCGTAGCAACTGAGGCTGCACTTGGACCTGGGGGTGACGAATGCAGTCTGGTAACGTTCGTTCTCACGGAACTTTCACAATTGCGATGCTGTACACAGAACCGGAATTTGTCTGAAAAGTCGGCTTGGTGTATAGCTGTCAACCGTAGAGACATGTCCCCGCGCGTACGGAGTTGCAAAGTGTTTTAGTCATTCTTTTTTCCAAAATTTGGGAGGTAGGGACACATTTACGATCCCTCTGTAAAACATAGGGGCTTTCTGTCCAAGAAAGATAAATTTCAAATTAAGAAATTAAAAGCGAAAAAGTTGCCAAACGGTAAAATTTTAAACAATGTATACGCCTGTCACCATTACGTACGCGAAGTTAGCCTATGAACGAGGTGCAGAAGGAAAGTGTTTTAGTCACTGTCGGGAGAAGATACGCGACAGTGAAAATACTGACGTGCCTGTTGCTTAGCTCTCCTCGTACCGATTATCTGCTGCCTCCTAAGGTGCAAATTCTGCATGGAAGTAACATAGATTCAGGAATGCACATTACGAGACGATCGTTTTGAATGTGGTACATATTTTTAGCAAAGAACGTAAATTAAACTAAAGTTGTAGGAATACAACGCAGTGATTAGAAGGAAAATGGGCACCGCTGAGGAAAGGCCTGACGCCAGCAATAATCGTCAATACAGGGTGTTTACATACGAGCGGGAAAATATCTAACAGTTCATATACAATGCTCTACTCAACAGTCTGAGGTACGGAACCTGGGGTCGGAGAAGCCAGCTTAAGGACATATGGAAGTAAACTTGTCTTCCGCTTTGTCTAGCATTACTGTTTTCCAACTTATTTATAACTAACATGCATACAAGTTCACACGTACTGTGCTGTTTATTTACATGTACATTCTTTATTTCCTTGAGGAAACAAGGAGGGCGAGCCTGATTACCAGGAAGTCATGATGCAGGTTTTGTTTACTTTATTTGTCCATAAGGTGGCTCTGTTGTATCGTATTTAAATTGACCCATGACAAAACGTGCTATGAATCAACGACAGACCCATTCATTACTCAGTGCTATTCAGGGACGTACAGTACCATATGATGGAGCAGTACAGGTTTTGCAGAACACAGTGACATGCACCTTGTGCATGGGGAAGTACATTACAATGCCCTCGCTGCTGAAAGGCTGTACAGGAAACGATTTCCTAACAGGCATCATCCGTCATAACGGGTGTTTCTTTATCTGGATCGACGAATGCGGGAGAGTGGTCCATTGTAAAGAAGAAACGAGGGACCGGGCAACATGAGGACCACTCGCACCCAAGATTTTGAAGAGGAGGTGCTGCAACGTGTTGCAGCGGACCCCACTAGAAGTACGCGTTGTATTGCACGTGAAATGGATGCTGTACATACTAGCGTGTGGCGAGTACTCTACGAACAACAATTACACCCTTATTACGCACAACGAGTCTGTGCAGTGTTTGTGACTGATGTTGCATCATGGGTCGGATTGTGTCAGTGGTTGCTCCAACAATGTATTGATCTACCAGATTTTCTCCAACTCATGCTGTTTACTGACGAGACTTCATTTGTTCGTGATGGTATTTCGAACAGCAAGACTACCCATTTGTGGGATGAGGAAAACCCTCACGCTGTAGTAGAGTCACACTATCAAGTAGGTTTTGCTGTGAATATCTGGGGCGGCACTGTAGGCGAAAATCTCACTGGGCATATCTTCTACCTGGCCACCTGTACTTGAGGTTCGTGCAAGGAGTTCTGTCTGAGTTGTTGGAGAACCTACCCTTGGCTGCTCGTGAGAGGATGTGGCTACAACACGATGGTGCAACGCCTCACTTCGGAGTGGATGTCCGCAACCATCTCAGTGCTGTATTTTCTGGACGTTGGATTAGAAGGGGAGGTCCTATTTCATGGTCACCTGATCTCAATCCCCTTGATGACTTGATGTTTAATGTCCTTTGTGTATAAGAGCCCATGGATACGGAGATGGAATTACTTACCATAATAGTAGCTGCCTGTAATGCGATTCGAAACACACCAAGGATATTTGTCAGGGTGCGTCAGAATCTTGTCCGCCAATGTCATGCTTACATTGAGGTTGATGGCTGTCAGTTTCAGCACATTTTTAACATACAGTACAGATGGCACGTTCATTGTGTGAATGATGGTATTTGCAGTTAACTGTAAATAATGTAAATAAAAAAATCACACAGTAACGTGATTTTATCCCTATTAACTTCTTAAGCTGGCTTCTCCGACCCCAGGTTCCCTACCTCAAACTGTTCAGTGCAGCATTCTCTATGCCCTGTTAAATTTTTGCACGCTGTTATGGAAACACTCTGTAGAAGACAATTAACGCGAAGTGCTCCGAATGGGACCGACATGCAACGATCGGAACCGGGGTCCACCATGCAATTTTAGCGCTTCAAGTGTAGTCTATGCACTACCGTTACTTTGACAATTACATTTTTAACTTCCTTGGCGGCGATTGTATTTCTGTCTCTGTTGCGTTTTCACATGTTGAAAATAGAGGGTAAACAGCACGAGTAGATCAGTTCAGTTCCTTTAGCCTTAACACAAGCTTCGAAAGTTTCTTTTTTGCGGTATATATCTGTTGTATTAGTATTCTTCTTACTATGGCTTTAGCCCCGAAAAATAAGAGAGAGTTATAAAACAGCGACAGTTAAATCCGAAAACAGAAATGTAGGGAAGTGTGGAGAGGATGAACAGTTTGAAGGGTGGTTAAGGGAAGATCCCAAGGACAGTCACCGTGCTCGTTGAATGGTGTGTAATATAAGTCTATGTGCTGGAAGAAGCGAACTTTTAAAACTTCAAATCGCGATTCGCACAAAATTCGAGTGTCAGAATTTAATAAACAATGACTATGTCCATCGTGGGTGCGTCAGACTACTAGAAGTACCGCAAGTCTTAAACTCGAAGAGGACACCAAAGATGCTGAAATAAGATTGGCGTCAGCATTTTCTGAGCACTCAATATCATTGTGAATAATAGATTATATTGACGAGCTCATAAAAGACATTTTCGTAGCGTCTATAATTGCCCAAAGCGCTAACAACAACAAGTTTCCGAAATAACATTGTGAATATTTTGCTCGAAAACAGTGACCCTTAGGCATACAAAATTGTTAATAGTGGGGAAATGTTACTACCCAATATGTGACTAGCTTTTTATTGTCGGTCTAGAATTTTTTACGTCTTTGGGGACTTTCAAGGTGAAAGTAGGGACTTTTCACACGTCGTATAGGGACAAGGTCGAAAACAAACTAGCAACACTGATCTTTCTTAAAGAAATCCGGTTCCACTACTCAGTGTATGTGACGTGGCAGTGCGATTCCGTACGACCAGACTAACAATGTCTGTTGCTTCAGACACCAGCAGCTTATGTTCGTTCATATCTCTCATGGTGTTGAGCGTGAAAGTTCTGAATATATCGATCCCATTTTCGCATGGCAGTCGTGGGATCCCGACCAATGAGAGCGGCAATATCGCGGAACGATGAACTATAGTTTCCGTTGGCCACGACACTGGTGCTAATTGCGACACGTGCTGATTAACCTTTCTTCTTCTAATAAAAGGCAACAAAGACTCAAATGCAGTTCCTGAGTGAGAAACCTATTGCGGCGTTTCAGTCTATACTGCCCTGGAAACACATTGACACCCCTAACACCACAAACGTAGCACTAGACGACAGACGTGTTCCACATCCACGAGGATCTTCTCAGCACGGATCTATGGAACGAAAAACTTATCTAATCTAATCTAACGTATACATCACAGTTACCCATATGATACAAATGCATGCACCTTCATAACAACGTGGCGCCAAACAAACTCGAACTCGCGAGGTGACTGTCTTGTAACGTATACCACGAGGTGGGGTCTCTAGAACACCTATATTTAAACCGAGATTTAAGACAAAAATCATGTGAAGTTTTCCATTTATGTTATATAACATTAATTTTTAAAATTATTTAAGTGTTGTTTAAATGCTCCTAGTTTATTTTATTGCAATAAACAAAGCCTGGAGCATTTTATATTTATTACTCAAAAGCACATAATTTTGTGTGCTTCTTTTAAATAGTACACGTAAATGGACAGCTGGAGTACTGAATTTTACATTCTGAAAAATTATATAATCTATGTAGCAAATAAATTTCCAAATAATTCAAGGGTTTAAATTTGCGCATAAAAATTCCAGCCGTTAGGTACAAAAAGAAAGTCTGTCAAACTGACATTAATTGCTGGGAACTATATGTTTCTTATCGCCACTCAGAACACATTTGATTTTAACAGACACTTTAAATATTTCATTGAAGAAAAGAATGATTCCCATCACAACTTTCCTGAAGTTCTTTCTTTGAATGATGCTCTCGTTCGACAGCAGAACGCCACGCGGAGTGGCCGAGCGGTTTGAGGCGTCATGTCACGGACTGTGCAGCCCCTTCACGCCGGAGGTTCGAGTGCTCCCTCGGGCATGGGTGTTTGTGTTGTTCTTAGTGTAAGTTAGTTGAAGTAGTGTTTAAGTCTAGGGACCAATGACCTAAGTAGTTTGGTCCCTTAGCAATTCACACACATTTGAACATTTGATAGCAGAACTGTGATCACTGGCTAATGTAAAATCGCCTTCTTTTTCGTTTATTTCTTCATCCATATCACTGACACCTTCATCCATAGACCGACTAACAATTTCATCAAACTCGGAAAAGTTAAAACTGACACACTCGTGCGAATTCATTTAGAGCTATAGGGTACCGTACTGAAGAAAACAAATGGTTCAAATGGCTCTGAGCACTATGGGACTCAGCTGCTGTGGTCATAAGTCCCCTGGAACTTAGAACTACTTAAACCTAACTAACCTAAGGACATCACACGCATCCATGCCCGAGGCAGGATTCGAACCTGCGACCGTAGCGGTCGTGCGGTTCCAGACTGTAGCGCCTTTAACCGCTCGGCCACTCCGGCTGGCTGAAGATAACAGGTACGTAGTTCACGAGGCGCGGTGCAGGAGACTCCAACACCTATCAGTCACACGTATCAACAATAAAAACAGAAGGCGATAACGTAGCCGACAGCAAAACATCGTAGGCTTGTCAATTTAGTCCGCAGCTCGTGGTCGTGCGGTAGCGTTCTCGCTTCCCACGCCCAGGTTCCCATGTTCGATTCCCGGCGGGGTCAGGAATTTTCTCTGCCTCTTGATGCCTGGGTGTTGTGTGATGTCCTTAGGTTAGTTAGGTTTAAGTAGTTCTAAGTTCTAAGTTCTAGGGGACTGATGACCATAGATGTTAAGTCCCACAGTGCTCAGAGCCATTTTTTTTTTTTTTTTTTTGCCAATTTAAGGAGGGTATGGGGAGTATAGATGCATTCCACCGCAACTGGCCCTGGGGAGCTAGTTCGAAAATTTTCGCGCGGTCTAAGAGACGACGCCTCGTGAGTTAAGAAGTTGACGAGGCCAACAATGAGGAGTTTGAGACCGGTTGTTTAGTGTTCCCTCTTCTTTCAAGTGCTTGATTTAATCTGGAAATACTGAGTCCCATCTTAAGAAAATCTTCTTTACTGTGAGGGTCAAGTCGTTATCATATAAATCTTTTCACTCATAGTTACACTCTTCCAAAACACTTGCGATACAGTTATATTTCATTAAATGTTACTGTCGTTCATGATAATCCTGTATATTGGTCGCAGGGATTCATTGATATTTAGTACAGTTTGTTCGACCCTTGTAACATTAATGCACTTTAAGCGTACGTTACTGATCGATACCTTGTACTAAAGCGATAGTGTTTAGTATAGGAGGTAGCTAGATCGGAAGGGTGTAGGAAATGATACAGAAACCTTGCCGTCCCTTTGCCGACGCTGACTCTACAGGCAGGACATGTGTGCCTGTTACGCATGGTTTTGAAATGAAATCAGCAGTGTCCTATTCAAATAAACCGTCCCAACACGAGCCGTAAATAAATAAGAACAAACACGGATAGCAGCCATTAGAGTGCTCGAATGACAGCGGCGTGAAAAATTTTATCGCCATATTTGTCTGTCAGGAAAAGGGGGCAGGATATGAGATGAAGACATATAATAAATATCCACTGTAATGTGCGCTAGTTTCCTTCTTAACGGGGTAATAATGAAGGGGGTGGATAGCGATCACGAACCCTTCTCTCCAAAGTTGACCACGAAGACTCACAGAGATATGGTGACTGTGGTGGTCGGAGGATGCGACACTTCATCCTCGTGCTCACAAAACCAGTCATGGATATGTGATCTGTGTGAACATGGGCCCTATTGTTATGCAACATAGCATCACCAATGGGGATCAAACGTTGTACCATGCATGGACCTGATCAGCCGAATTGGTCACATAATAATCCTTGGCAGTAATGCCACCTTGCAGGCCACTGTATTCGTATTTTACGGTTTTAAGAGGCACTTTTTCTTCAAAAAATTGCCTGCAAAATTGAAGTGCGTCTTTTATTCGAATTTAATATAAAAATGTTGTGTGTTTGATCTAATAGTCCCGACAGTCTTAAAAATGGCCGTATATTCGATGTCGCGGGAAACCTATCTCTATCTGGCAACATTGGATTCAATTAGCAGTATGAGTGCACCGATGTGGCGAACATGAGTTGTTTGGATTCACAAGAAATAAACCACTTAAAGTCTGTATCACAGAGGAATGGAACAAATGGATGATGGATGAAACTGCTAGGCAATAAACATGTATGCACCACACTACTGTGTCTGAACAACAGACAATAGTGTGGCGCGTAAATGTTTGTTGGCTAACAGTTTCCAATAACAGATGTGCTATAAGGTCCAGAAATGAAAGTCTGCAGTATATTTAGGCATTTTAGAGATGTTCTCTGTTTTAGTAATGGAAGTTCTGGCCTATATGACCATCTATACTTGAAAAGTACTTGTATTTCATACCAGTCAGATATCTTCTGACACACAAATATATTTGTGTTCTTGAAAATGCATAAGACCGAAACGTGGATCGTAAATGAATAAAATAAAAATTATTACATTCAAATGGTGGCAGCATCGTTCAAAATTTATCACTTCTGTGGCTTCAACCAAAATAAAGATTACCAATTTTTAGCTGATTTGCAGGTAATACTGCAGTGCTGGTAATACTGAAATCCTTACAGACAGTACCTGAGCACGCCGATAGAGGCGTCAAAACCAAATGGAGCAGCCCACTGGCAAAGAAGAGGTGGACTCAAATTATTTCATGCTTTCATGCACCGCAGCTAATTCGCTGCAGATAACAACACGTAGCTGTGATCCTGCAGTCGAGTTGTCTATGCAGTGGATAGAACTGCGAGTTAATAAAGTGCACAGAAATACAAAATGAAAGTTAAATGAATAATTTAATAACAAAGATGTAGACGACTAATGGTTATTTAAGAACGAACATCTCAAGTAAACGGGAAGCGGTCCTACGATATTCGGTTAAGATGCAGACAAAAAGTGCGCTTATCAAATGCAGTTTTTTTTTTGTTTTGGTTTTAGGGCGCAAAACTTCTATGGTCATTAGCGCCCGGTCCGTGACTTAGGAAACAGTAAAAAACGGAAATTGAAAACCAGCAGCAATGGGAACGAAAGTCATAAAATTGGAGAAACTAAAAGCAGAAGGAAGGCTTAAAAATCCACTACAGAAAGAAGTTGGTTGTCCCCAAAAAAAGCTTCAAATGACTGACGTCATTTCAATGGCACTAATAAACTTGAGAACGCGGTCGGCTGAGCGCGTGTCATCTGCTAAAATCGACGATATATCAGGCGATAGCTTTAGACGGGAGCGTAACGGATTAAAATAGGGGCACTCAATTAAAAGGTGTCTTACCGTCCACAGCCGAGAGCAGTGGGGACAGAGTGGGGGAGGATCGCCGCTTAAAAGATGTCGATGGCTAAAAAGACAGTGCCATATCCGGAGTCTAGTTAAAATTACCTCCTCCCGACGACGCGTTCGGGAGGAAGAGGTCCAAGCACAAGGAAGAGCTTTCATGTCCCGCAATTTATTATGGGGAAGTGTCGACCAATGCGTGTGCCATAAATGAACAACACGTCGACATAGAACGCTCCGTAGATCGGCGAAGGGAATCGATTGAATAGCTGGCCGAGGAAGAGAGACTGCAGCCTTGGCTGCAATATCGGCCGCCTCATTTCCACAGATACCAACGTGTCCCGGGAGCCAGAGGAACGCCACCGAGACGCCCCCCAGGTGGAGCAAGCACAGACAGTCCTGAATCCGGTGGACCAGAGGGTGCACAGGATAAAGAGCTTGGAGACTGAGGAGAGAGCTGAGAGAATCTGAGCAGATAACGTACTGTATCCGCTGATGGCGGCGGATGTAGTGGACAGCCTGGAGAACAGCGTAAAGCTCCGCAGTATAAACCGAACACTGGTCGGGAAGCCGAAAGTGATTGGGGGTGTCGCCAACAATATACGCACTCCCTACACCTAACGATGTTTTCGAGCCGTCGGTGTAAATAAATGTGGCGTCCGTCATTTGTGCACATAGAGCAGCAAATGCCCGACGATAAACAAGTGAAGGGGTACCATCCTTGCGAAATCGACAAAGGTCACGGAGCAGGCCGATCCGGGGACGGAGCCAAGGCGGTGCTGTACCCCAAGTTGTCAAGAAGGTTTTAGGAAAGCGGAAGGAAAGAGAATGGAGCAGTTGACGGAAGCGGACTCCCGGTGGTAGTAGGGAGGAGGGGCGGCCTGCATACCCTACATCAAAGGAGGCGTCGAAAAAAATGTCATGGGCTGGATTAGCAGCCATGGAAGACAGATGGCTAGCATAACGACTCAGAAGGACTGCTCGCCGACTGGACAGCGGAGGTTCAGCAGTCTCAGCATGAAGGCTTTCCACAGGGCTGGTGTAAAAAACTCCAGACACTAAACGTAATCCACGGTGGTGGATAGAGTCGAGACGCCGAAGAATAGACGGCCGAGCAGAGGAGTAGACTATGCTTCCATAGTCCAATTTCGAGCGCACTAAGGCGCGATAGAGGCGGAGAAGGACCACTCGGTCTGCTCCCCAGGAGGTACCATTCAGGACACGGAGGGTGTTAAGGGATCGCAGACAGCGAACCGAAAGATGGGAAACGTGGGAGGACCAGCACAGTTTTCTGTCAAACATAAGACCCAAGAATTTAGCGACGTTTGAAAACGGAAGGAGGGCGGAAGAAACTCCTTACGCCGCCAAAAATTAACACAAACGGTCTTACTGGGAGAAAAACGGAAGCCGGTTTCGATGTTCCAAGAGTGGATGCGATCGAGACATCCTTGAAGACGTCGTTCAAGAAGGCTGGTCCGTTGAGAGCTGTAGTAGATCGCAAAATCGTCCACAAAGAGGGAGCCCGAGACATCAGGAAGGAGACAATCCATAATTGGATTGATGGCAATGGCAAACAGTAGAACACTCAGCACGGATCCCTGGGGTACCCCGTTTTCTTGGGAGAAAGTACGGGAGAGAGTAGTGTTCACCCGCACCCTAAATGTGCGCTCGGCCATAAATTCGCGAAGAAAAAGGGGCAGCCGACCTCGAAAGCCCCAAGAGAACAGTGTGCGGAGGATGCCTGTCCTCCAACAGGTATAGTATGCTCTCTCCATATCAAAAAATATTGCTACTGTTTGGCGTTTCCGGAGAAAATTGTTCATGATATAAGTGGAGAGAGCAACAAGATGGTCAACTGCAGAACGATGCTTTCGGAATCCGCATTGGGCAGGTGTTAAAAGACTGCGGGATTCCAGCCACCACGCTAAACGGTAATTCACCATACGCTCCAAAACCTTACAGACACTACTCGTGAGAGAAATGGGGCGATGGCTAGTGGGGAGATGTTTGTCCTTTCCAGGTTTCGGAACAGGAACGACGATAGCTTCCCGCCATCGTCTGAGAAAAGTACTGTCGGTCCAAATTCGATTATAAAGGTGAAGGAGGTAACGCAGACTATGGGTTGATAAATGCAGCAACATTTGGACGTGGATACCATCCGGTCCTGGGGCGGAGGAGCGAGAAGAAGAGAGTGCATGTTGGAGTTCCCGCAAGGAGAAAACAGTATTGTAGCTTTCGCGATTTTGAGAGGAGAAAGCAAGAGGTCGCACTTCCGCTGCACGTTTCTTCGGGAGAAACGCTGGCGGGTAATTTGAAGAGCTCGAAATCTCAGCAAAGTGCTGACCCAGCGAGTTAGAAATTGCGACGGGGTCCACTAATGTGTCATGCGCGACAGTGAGCCCAGAGACCGGGGAGAAACTAGGCGCGCCTGAGAACCGTCGAAGCCGACTCCAAACTTCCGAGGAGGGAGTGAAGGTGTTAAATGAGCGAATAAAGAATTTCCAGCTTGCCTTCTTGCTATCGCGGATGACACAACGGCATCGCGCTCGGAACTGCTTATAGCGGATACAGTTGGCCAAAGTAGGATGGTGGCGGAAAACGCGGAGAGCACGTCGCCGCTCACGTATTGCATCACGGCATGCCTCGTTCCACCAAGGAACTGGGGGGCGCCGGGGCAATTCGGAGGTGCGTGGTATTGAATGTTCCGCAGCTGTAAGAATAACGTCGGTAATATGTGTGACCTCATCGTCGACGCTGGGAAATTGACGGTCATCGAATGTCGCTAGAGACGAAAAAAGTGTCCAATCGGCTTGGGCAAACCTCCAGCGTCGCGGGTGCATGTAGGGCAGTTGAGGCTGCAGTCTAAGGACACATGGAAAGTGGTCACTCGAGTGTGTATCATCAAGGGCGAACCATTCGAAGCGCCGAGCTAGCGGAACAGTACCGACCGCAAGGTCCAAATGAGATAAATTTGTCGTGGAGGCAGACAAAAATGTAGGGACCCCAGTGTTGAGGCAAACTAGATCTGCTTGGTGGAAGACGTCTAGCAATAGTGAGCCACGTGGACAAGGATGTGGAGATCCCCAAGGCGGGTGGTGGGCATTGAAGTCCCAAACCAGCAAATATGGGGGGTGGAAGCTGACCAAGAAGATGAAGGAGATCAGGTCGTGCCATTGGTGTGGACGATGGAACGTATACAGTACAAAGAGAGAACGTGTATCCGGAAAGGGAAAGATGGGCGGCGACAGCTTGGAAGGAAGTGTTTAAATGGATTGGGTGATAATGGAGAGTTTCATGCAGAAGAATCATGAGTCCTCCATGTGCTGGAGTGCCTTCAACAGAGGGGAGATCATATCGGATGGACTGAAAATGAGGGAGAACAAAGCGGTCATGGGGACGCAGCTTTGTTTCCTGAAGACAGAAGATGACCAGCGAGTAGGATCGTAAGAGGATCGACAATTCATCCCGATTGGCTCGAATACCGCGGATATTCCAGTGGATAATGGACATAGGGTGAACAGAAAATGGAGGAATGTGACCAAGGTCGCTGTCAACTCAACGACTGCTCTGAGCTTGCGACCGACAGCATGGAATGGCATTCAGCCGAAGGAAGAAGATCCTGATCCATAGGTTGTTCAGGAGCAGCTCCTGCCACCAGCGATCGGCCAGTTAATCAGCCGCCAGCAGTGCGCGTCGGCGACACAGAAGACGGCCGAGGGCGATTTCCGCCAGGTGGTGCTGTAGATGGGACACGCCTTGGCGGAGAAGGAGAGTAACTGGGTTTCTTTGTAGCCTTCTTGGAAGTATGATGTTTAGATGAAGGAGGAACCGATGATTGGGAAGTTGCCGTACGTAAAAACTCTTCACGACTACGCTCTTTCTTCGAAGTTTTGGTGTCTGACTTTTGGGCTCGAGATTTAGCAGAACTCGACGAAGGGTGAACCAGAGAGTGGGCAGGCGAAAGTGGTGAGGTTGAACGGGCGATCTTTGCGCTGGCCGATCTGACGACCGTGGCAGTAAAGGTGAGGTTGCATGTCTGCGTGGCCGCCTCCTTTGTTGGTCGAGGAGAAGCAAGGACAGTGCTGTATTTTCCTTTCTGAGGCACGGTGGGCTGTCGACTGGCGAATAATTTTCGAGCAGCAAAGGTCGACACGTTTTCCTTCATTCTGATTTCCTGGATGAGCTTTTCGTCCTTAAAAACGGGGCAATCTCGAGAGGAAGCAGCGTGGTCACACATACAGTTGATGCAGCGAGGGGATGGAGGTGGACAAGCACCCTCATGGGCATCCTTGCCACACGTAACGCATTTGGCCGGATTGGAACAGGACTGGCTGGTGTGATTGAACCGCTGACACCGATAGCAACGCGTAGGGTTTGGGACGTAAGGGCGAACGGAAATTATCTCATAGCCTGCTTTGATTTTCGATGGGAGTTGAACTTTGTCAAATGTCAAGAAGATAGTGCGGGTTGGAATGATGTTCGTGTCAACCCTTTTCATAACCCTATGAACAGCCGTTACGCCCTGGTCAGACAGGTAGTGCTGAATTTCTTCGTCAGACAATCCATCGAGGGAGCGTGTATAAACGACTCCACGCGAGGAATTTAAAGTACGGTGCGGTTCCACCCAGACAGGGAAGGTGTGTAGTAGTGAGGTACGCAGCAATTTTTGTGCCTGGAGGGCACTGACTGTTTCTAACAACAGGGTGCCATTCCGTAATCTGGAACAAGACTTTACAGGACCTGCAATTGCGTCGACACCTTTCTGAATAATGAAAGGGTTGACCATGGAGAAGTCGTGACCTTCGTCAGACTGAGAAACAACAAGGAACTGTGGCAACGATGGAAGAACTGACTGTGGCTGAGACTCAGTGAACTTACGTTTGTGAGCAGACATAGTGGAAGGTGAGGAACCCATTGCGGAAGAATCCCCCATGATTACCGGCGTCTCCGATGGCGCGCTCCTCCCTTGTGGGGGCCCTCTCTGAGGGCACTCCCCCCTTAGGTGATTGTTCACGCCTCAGGTCACACCTCCCGACAAACGGACGGAGGGACCAATCGGCACTTTCGGAAGGTATCAGCTCGGGTAATCACCCCTCCCTGGGCCTGGCCGTTACCAGGGGGTACGTACGCATCCTACCTGTCTACCCGGGGCGGGGAATTACGCGTTACCCCGTCACCGGCTACGCATGGAAGTGCGTGGGTCGGCCTTCAGACACGCACAGGGAGGAAGAAAGAGAAAGAGAAAGGAGAGAAGAGAGGTCTCAAACGCCGCAGCGGAGAAAAGGGTAAAGAGAAGAGGTAAGGAAAAGAGAAGGACAAAGGAAGGATGAAGACATACAAGCAAGGAAGGCGAAGAATGCGGTACATTTACAAGCGTCCGTCTCCGGACGTAGGCACAAACCATACTCCCAGAGGGGGAGAAAGGGAAGGAAAGAGCCAGAGGTGAGGGGGGGGGGAGAAGATGGGGGACAGGGAAGGATGCGGAAAGGGAGGGTATGCAGCCCGGAAAGGAATGAGGGCCACATTAGCTCGGGGTCCCGTGCTCGCTACGCACGTATCCACAAAAGAGTTGTGGACCCCCTGGGGGGTATCAAATGCAGTGAAGTTACGTTGAGAGTAATACGAGAACGGTAGGCCAAATTTCGAAATTAAATAGTAATCAAAGACTCGTGAAAACTTAGTCCATTTTGTGATCACTGTACACCAAAGATTCACCAGCTCAAAATAGTTTAGAGTTCAACACGTTGATTCAGAAATTAACACACCTGATACAACTAATACTAACTCATATTCTGTATATTCTCAGTTCGATAAATCGAGAGGTGAAATTTAACGTCCTACTCTGGAGCACATTCAGACCTCTCGAAATATAAAGTATTATAGCGGCCGCTCACCACCCAGAAACAATTACCTACACGACTGAATCGAGCACATTGCTCTAGACAGGTCCGCCTTCTTCCAGAACTCGCCACAAAGTGTCCAGAAACGCTGTCTTGAGCTCTTCACTCGAGTCACTACGCTTGACTCACGTAGTGTTTCGCTACTGTCTGCTTTTCCATTGACTGAGATTCATCCCCACCAAAAATACATCGTTCGTACATGCTACAGACGCGATTTGATTCATCTTGACCACTTCTCGGAGAAAACTAATCTTGTATATTACAACAATATTTAAATAAAGAAAGACTATAAACATTCGGTCACATTCAGAACATTCAGAACGAAAATAAATACAGGTATCCTCATAAAGAAATAAGTCAGTATTCTTGCGCAAGTGCGCTCACGTTAAGTGAGAACGAATCGTCCTTAAATATTGTTTAAATTGTTATTTAAACCTCGTTGACAGAAGGGTCTTTTGATGCTCTTTTCAATTTTGGAATCCGCTAACACATGCGACTGGCCTCTTTTAAATTAGCAAAGTTTTTTAACAGCACTTGCATTCAAAATTTCAATAAAGTTAGTGGCAAAATAGTAAACTCTGTACATTAAATAAAAACACAAGTATGTCAAAATATGAGTATCCATGCTGTGTTCATTTACTGTGTAAGTGTGGAGAATACGATGTTCTGACAAACATTTGCACAGTGAAAGAGATATATAAGACGACACGAACCAATAAATAAAACAGATACAGATATACAGCTTTCAGGGCTGATAGCTATAGTGCAGTGCTATAATCTGAGACACCGTTTGTTAAAATCACACGAAGCGTTTAAAAGTTATTAATTCAGAGGTTCTCAGTAATAATGTACATTATTAAATTTTGTTGTTTTGAAAATATTGGAATTACTGTTGTGCCACTGGATGCACCTTATTTTCAGGTATCACCGGTGTATTCAGATTTGCATTAATATTTGCCTCTGTGTTATTGTCGATTCTCAAAGAGCTGTAACTTAGTCATCTTTAAGATTGACACTCCTCCATTTCTTGGAGCACTGTCTCCTGCCCAAAGGCAATGCGAGCCAAAACTGTCCAGATTTCCAGCGTTGGGATTTACCCGTGTCTGGCGACGCTGCTCGTCTCGGCACCTGGGCACGCCGCGTGAATTTGCCGCGTGACGAGCTCGTCCAGCCTACTAGGAGCTACCCCAGCAAGCAAATTCAGCTCTCCTCAGCGAATAACTCGCCTACATGCGCGTAACGTTACAATTTACACCCCGGGAACAGGCCTCACGTGTGCGCTAGAAGCGGGTCTGGCTTCTGCGAAGCGTAGCACTGCAGCGCCGCCGGCGATAGAAACTAACAAAAGCGATGACGCGCAAATTAAGATGCAGCTGGTCGAACGCCAGACCATTGTTGTTTTATATCTAGTGAAACAGGATTTACATCTTGCTTAAGGGAAAACCTTTACCTCTATTAATAACGTCATCGGATAATCGTATTTCGATGGATTCCGAAGTACACAATTCTGGTAATAGGAAACCGGAGCAGTAATTTGCGTCTCCGTTTACGACATATTACACCTTTCATTCAGACAATGTACATCGACGGCAGATTTTCTGGCTGGATCAAACGTGGGTGACTTTGATGTTCCACATATTGGTGAGGAGCCGTACGAATGGTCTGTGCAATACAAACCTTTCCACAATGACAGGGAATTTTATATACCCCAGGCTTCCTCAGCCCTATTATCATCTTTAACTCATCCAAGGAGGGCTCCAGTTCTGGCCAAACGTCGCAGTTTGTAGTAATTGACGGAAGGTCATCGAGTAAAACAGAAGTGATTTCTGGCGTTCACCAAAGTAATGTTATAGGCCCTCTGATGTTCCTTAACTATATAAACGACTTAGGAGACAATCTGAGCAGCCATCTTAGATTGTTTGCAGACAGTGCTGTCGTTGATAGTTTAGAAAAGTAATCAGAAGATCAAAACAAACAGCAAAACGATTTAAAAAGGTATCTTTATGGTGAGAAAATTGGCAGTTGATCGTAAATAATGAACAGTGTGATGTCATCCACATGAGTTCTAAAAGGAATCCGTTTATCTTCGGTTACAAGCTAAATCAATCAAATATAAAGGCCGTATCTTCAACTAAATACCTAGGAATAACAGTTACAAACAGCTTAAATTGGACAAAACAAAGAAAAAAATTGTGGGAAAAGCAAACTAAAGACTGCCTTTTATTGGCAGAACACTTAAAAATGTAACAGCTCTACTAAAGAGACTGCCTACACTACTCTTGCCCGTCCTCTTTTGGAGTACTGCTGAGCAGTGTGGGATCCATACCAGATAGGATTAACGGAGTACGTCAAAAAAGTTCAAAGAAGAGCAGCACGTTTTCTATTATTGAGAAATAGGGGAAAGAGTGTCGCTGACATGATACAGGATTTGGGGTGGACAGCCTTAAAAAAGAAAAAAAAGGCGTTTTTCGTTGCGGCGGAATGTGCTCACGACATTTCAGTCACCGACTTTCTTCTCCGAATGCGACAATATTTTGTAGACGCCAGCCTACATGGGGAGGAACGATCGTAATAATAAAATAAGGGAAATCAGAGCCGCACGGAAAGATATAGGTATTCGTTCTTTCCGCGCTCTGTTCGAGATTGGACTAACAGAGAATTATTGAGAAGGTGCTTCGATGAACCCTCTGTCAGGCATCCATGTAGATGAATACCGTATTTTCTGAGCATTTTGAAAGTTTCGAAGAAATACTCCCCGCAAAGGAAAAAAAAACCAACTGATTTACAAGTGTCCATTGTTAGTTCACATGGTGATCCAAATTGGAAAGTACGAACAATTTGATGATCAGTGCATCAATTTTGCCTGGAAACAACGTTAAGATAATTCAGTTCCTGCCTCAAATTATCAGAATCCAAAGTAGCATAAGCCCCCTTGACCAGTGTGCTTAAAACTCCCATGCGTCGATGTGATGGTGACAACTAGTAACATGGAAGTGGCGGTCTGACTGCGTGCGTTTCGGTGTACACTGTGTCCCAAAGTCACACTTTCTCTTTTGTGTACTACAACATCCAGATCTGCCATTTTCTTTTTTTGAACTTCCATCAAACATTTGATGCGTTGATGAAGGCAGTTAAAATTATCTAAAAACCGACAATGAGCTTCTATTCTATGTGGCCAAACGATAAAAATATCAGCCACGTATCTTAGAAGACGTGTGGTTTTGAGAGAAGAGGTTCCGAATGCGGTATCTTCCAAGCCTTTAAAAATGTCCAAATGTGTGTAAAAATCTTATGGGACTTAACTGCTAAGGTCATCAGTCCCTAAGCTTACACAATACTTAACCTAAATTATCGTAAGGAGAAACACACGCACCCATGCCCGAGGGAGGACTCTAGCCTCCGTCGGGACCAGCCGCACAGTCCATGACTGCAGCGCCCTAGACCGCTCAGCTAATCAAGCGCTCCAAGCCTTCCACGGAAAGTTTGGCGACAATAGAGGAAAGAGGACAGCCGATAGCGCCCGCCCCCCCCCCCCCCCCCTGTTGGTTCAAAAAATGTATCATTAAATAAAATATATATCAATGTCATTACATGGCGACTCAGCCCAGTAGTTTTATCACCAAAAATCTGACCAAAAGATGACCATCAAATTATGCACATGCAGTCTCACCTAAAGATGGCTGCCCGCTGGACCATCGAAATGTCGTGTCCTCAGGACGATGAAATCTGGCTGTATATCCGTGAACAGCACTAGTATCTATTATGCCAGGAAAATCTGCGTAGTCACACAGAAAAAAAATTAATTACGTGACTTAATGTTTTCTAGACGATGATTAAAAGCTGATGACTACCCTCTTACAGCGTTGGCGTGAATCTTGCAAAGTTACTCGAGTTTCAAAATCCAAAATTATAGCTCCATTTGACGATTTTTACTGTGGTTCTGTGTTTAGGTTTCCAACAATTAATTTGGTAGAAATTGTTCTCTCAGGAGAAGAAACATATTATTTCACTTTTATAGTAATTTTTATTAATTAAAGTGTACCAGGAGTGGAATAACATACTCGCCGATACTTTTATATTTCTGGTTACAATTATTTTACAACGAATATAATGTGATGATCACGGCTAACCGTATATTTACGCCAGGATTGAATTAAATAAGTGTTGTTGGCTGCAAAACGAGAGAGCGTTGCGAAAATCGATAATAAACTGGTGAAGGAGACCACAGCGAATCGGCGCCTGCAGGCGTTAGCGGCGGCGGCGGCAGCGGCGCGAGCAGACGGCGCGGCGTTAAATTCACGGCCGCCTTGTCAAAGCGGCGCCTGGCGCTGCTCTTGCACAAGCCATGTCCCAACCCGTTTCCTCTGATCGCTCGCAAAGCGCCCTCACTCTGCACCGGAGGAGCACTCGCCTCATTACGTATTCTGTCAACAGCCTACCACCCACTTCTCTTTATTTTCCCAAGTCTGACTTTGTGTAAACATGAGACAAACTGTTACTTATCTACGGAAACTTTTCGTTTATTGCAGTAATACTGGTTTGTATTAAGGAAGCTTAATTTTCCAGCCATAAGTGGACACAAGCAGAGTGAGACACCAACATTTTCTTGTTTTTTAATGTACGTCCATTCCTGTGACTGGAGGTTTGGGGGGACTTCGGCCGTTCATATATGTAATAAAATGAAACACCTACAGCCGTTCTTATGATGTTATTTATTGTATGGCTACCAGTTTCGGTGCTTCAGTGCACCATTTTCAGGCCTTAGCTGATACTAAGGGGGATAATACCATAAGTATACACGATCCACCAGTGGCCAACTTCTATAACTGGTTTTCGCAGACTACCTGTAACGCCATGTTGTCTCTCCAACCATCAACTGTCAGCTGACAATTGCTTGTGACAGGCGGTCGTCGATATGTTTCAGTGTACCACAAAATGCCTTTTACCCGTATGTATGGTGATTGGACCCGGCATCGGAACATATCTACCTCTTTGTCAGAACTGTTTAAGAAGAATGTTGATTTACTTTCGGTGTGTCTTACGTAGAGGTTGTAACTTGTAACGAGTATTAGTACAGATACTTTTATATGTGATACCTTAATATGTACACACATCACTGTGTTGGTTATTTTTGATCTGTGCCGAACAGTATTCCCTAGAACACTTCATAAACTTTAGGAACCGGTGTTTTCTGCATGGGTGTAACCGCACCACTAAGTGGACTGCACCTGCCAGTACTGACTGCCAATTTTCCGGACGGACGTGCTATCCAGGAGAAAATAAGTATCAATGGCTTCCTCTTGTCACATGTACTTGGAGGTACCACCCAACTTCACAACATGCGACTTGTAATAGCTAAAATTGTTAGTCTGCAAATGACGTAAATACTGATACAATGTTTCTCAGCACACGGTGTCAGTTACCAACAGGAACATTTGCACTTATACCCCTTACAACCTTAGTATTGTGTAACAAAAAGTATGGCCAAACTTTCAGGAAACGTTCCTTACATATAGAGGGAAAAAATCTATTACATGTACTTGGATCCGCGTAAACTGTCAGAAAGACTGACTGTTATGCGTATTACAAGACATCGCCTCAACTAATGTGCGAATCGAACTGTCCATGATAAACGATTTTTGGGTGCTGTCTTTTTTAATTAATATATGTGTCATATATTTTGTTGTTAAGTGTTGGATAAGTAAGGAGAGGTACTCAATATGCTGTCATTCGGTACAAGGACCACCGCCAACTTACCTGCGTCGGTAGCGACAAAGGGATTACGTCGCACCGCCAGCCAACCACATTCGGGAGCGGCCAAGAGTACTCATCACGCCGCAGTTGGCCACTGGAAATGTCAACGAACGCCGAATTTAATAATAACTAAATGTTAAGAGTAATGATTTCGCCATTCGTTTATCTGTTAAAATGAAAATAAATGATCATACGGCATTAATGGACGAGAGTTCCCACCTGGGGAAGTTCTGCGTCGAGTGTCGCGTCTTTTCAGGTGACGTCATACAGGACAAACTGCGTATCGATAGTGATGAAATGACGAAGGAGGCAGCACAACACCTAGCCCCCGAGTGGAGAAGAATCGAACTCGGACCCGCTGCATGGTAGTTCGACCCGCTGAGCACAGAGATAATAATCAGTTGTAACATCTGTGGTTCATTTGATTATTTAGCGAATTATTAATGATATTGTTTGGGACAAAAATTATTCAGGTAAGCCGATACATAATACAACAGTGAAGATTACTAATTCAAGGTACAGTTTTAATTTGCTATATTAAACAGTTTGTTTAAAAGTCGCAACAACTGTTAAGAAATACACTGAGGTGCCAAAGAAACTGCTATAGGCACACGTATTCAAATACAGATATATGTAAGGAGGCAGAACACAGCGCTGCGGTCGGCAACACCTCAAATGCTTCAAATGGCTCTGAGCACTATGGGACTTAACATTTGAGGTCATCAGTCCCCTAGAACTTAGAACTACTTAAACCTAACTAACCTAAGGACAGCACACACATCCATGCCCGAGGCAGGATTCGAACCTGCGACCGTATCGGTCGCGTGGTTCCAGACTGAAGCTCCTAGAACATCTCGGCCACAGCGGCCGGCGGGCAACACCTCTATAAGACAACAAGTGTCTATCGCAGTTGTTAGATTGGTTACTGCTACCAGAATGGCAGGTTATCAAGATTTAAGTGAATTTCAACGTGGTGATGTAGTCAGCGCGCGAGCGATGGGACACAGCATCTCCAAGGTAATGATGAAGTGGGGATTTTCCCGTAAGATTATTTCACGAGTGTACCGTGAATATCAGGAATCCGATAAAACATCAAATATCCGACATCGCTGCGGCCGGAAAAAGATCCTGCAAGACCGGGACCAACGACGACTGAAGCGAATCGTTCAGCGTGACAGGTGTGCAATCCTTCCTCAATTTGCTGCAGATTTTAATGCTGGGCCATCAACAAGTGTCAACGCGTGAAACGTTCAACGAAACATAATCGATATGGGCTTTTGCAGCCGAAGTTCCACTCATGTACCGTTGATGACTGCACGACACAAAGCTTTACGCCTCGCCTGTGCTCGTTAACACCGACATTGAACTGTTGATAACTGGAAACATGTTGCCTGGTCGGACGAGTCTCGTTTCAGATTGTATCGAGCAGATGGATGGCACGAGTATGGAGACAACCTCATGAATCCATGGACCCTGCATGTTATCAGGGGGCTGTTCAAGCAGATGGAGGCTCTGTAATGGTGTGGGACGTGTACAATTGGAGTGATATGGGACCCCTGATAAGTCTAGATACGACCCTGACAGGTGACACGTACGTAAGCATCCTATCTGATCACCTGCATCTATTTATGTCCATTGTGCATTCTGACGGGCTTGGGCAATTTCAGCAGGACAATGCGATACCCCACACGTGAAGAATTCCTACAGAGTGGCTCCACGACACTCTTCTGAGTTTAAACACTTCCACTGGCCAACAAACTCCCCAACCATGAACATTATTGAGCATATCTGGGATGCCTCGCCACCTGCTGTTCGGAAGAAATCTCCAGCCCTTGTACTCTTACGGATTTATGGATAGCCAAGCAGGATTCATGCTGTCAGTTCCCTCCAGCACTACTTCAGACATTAGTCGAGTCCATGCCACGGCGTGTTACGGCATTTCTGCGTACTCGCGATGGCCGTGCACGATATTAGGCAGGTGTAGCAGTTTCTTTGGCTCTTCAGTGTAGTTACATCGCTGACTTGATCTTTACTCGCATTAATTGCTGAATTTCAAAGGAGCGTCCCTATGTTTGCAATTTTGTTTTTACGTGCGTTATTCCCAACATCATACGATGTTGTAGTTTTAATTTAATCAGATTTTGCATCATAAAGGGGACAGAATTTTGATATTTTATCGGAAGGATAAATACACTACTTACGGGAAACGATCAAAGTCTGTGAGTTACACGAACTAAAATGAAATCCCAATACCGAGAAACAATTAACGTAGAGTAACGAAATTTCGCGACTACAGTTTCCTCGGTAACATATTTAAGTGAATAAAATTGTAAGATCACAGTTTAATGTAAGCGCGAGAAAAGCCATTGCAAATGTGAAATGCTGATACATTAACAACCCGTATAATCACCAGAATCTTGAATGCAAGTTCGCAAACGTGCACGCATTGTGTCGTACAGGTAGCTGATATCAGTTTGTGGGACGGAGTTCCAAGCCTGTTGCACTTGGTCAGTCAATACAGGGACGGTCAATGCTGGTTGTGAATGGCGCTGGGCTTGACGTCCGATGATGTCCCATACGTGCTCGATAGGAAGCAGATCTGTGATCGAGCAGACCAAGGCAACATGTCGTTACTCTTTACAGCATATTAGGTTACTACAGTGGTATGTTGTCGAGGGGTTATCCTGTTGGAAATGATCCCCTGAAATGCTGTTCATGAGTGGCAGCACAACAGATTGAAACACCAGACTGACGTACAAATTTGCACTCAGGGCGCTCGGGATAACCACGACAGGGCTCCTGCTGGTTCCCAAACCACAATCCCAGATAAAGGACTAGTGGATCTAGGTAGCTGGCAGGGTGGTCGCTGGCGCTTACCTGGCTCCCTTCTAACCAACACTGCCATCACTGGCACCAAAACAGAATCGGCTTTGATTAGAAATCAGACAGACTTCCACCCCACCCTTACATGACCTCTAGCTGGACACCACTGAAATCGTAAACGGCGTTGGTTTGCGGTAGTGGAATGCACGCTATAGGGAATCTGGCTTGGCGCTGTCGTTGACGTAACTGATTTGTAACGGTTCGTTGTGTCACTCTGTGGTGCTAACTGCTGCTACGCCGAAGATGGCGGTCTTCGCTCTCGATAGTGGCACGTGGCCTTACGGAGCCTGATCTTCTTGGGACCGTACCTTCTCATAACCAGCACTGCCAGCAGTTATGTACGTTGGCTACATTCCTGAGAAGTGTTTTTGCAATATCGCGGAAGGTATATCCAACTTCTCGTAGATCTATCTCACACGACCTCGTTAAAACTCTGTGAGCTGTTGGTAATGGCATATTCCTCGTAAATGCCTCCTTGACTAACATCGAGCCATTACGTCCAATCGCAAAGTAACTATGATAAACGACCGTTATAGCACCTATTTAAAGCTAACCTCATTTGCATCCTCAAAGTGGCGCTACTAGCGCCACTCTTATGCGACTACTGCGAAATTGGAATTGAAGTTTTCTTCCAGATGTAGAAACACACCTACCAGTTGTTGTTATCTTCCACAACTCCTTCTTTGTGTTGAGGTTTTTTATCCGTCAGTGTAATTTGAAAGATCGTACACTTAATCATATACCGATCGTGGGCAATATTATAGAAAGACATTTTGAACTTGGGTAGCAAACTATTACTCGGAAAATCAGAGCTCAGTTATTAGGGATAAGGTAAATAAATAATTCCACGGTTTAGCATTTCACAGATATCTAAATATTAATAAAATCTGTATCTTTCAGGAAGTGAAGTGCACTTTCTTATGCACGCCTTTAGGGGAACATATTATCGTTGTATTAAACGTAATAGTGCTAATGGTTTACCACAACTGTTTAGACAGTGTTTGGTTAAATACAGGCACCATCCCGGTGCGATACTGCTACATCCAGGTTGCTGTAGTCCATAAACGCGTGAGTGACCCCAAAGACATTCAGAATTATGAATCTTACTTGAATAGTTTAAACGCAGTCGGATACGTTAACAGGTCATTCACACTCGTGGTTACAGTATCTGTGTCGATAAGTGTGGGTAGTAAGAATTCCACTTACAGGTTCAGCGAGTTTGTTACTGGTTCTTTTATGTAAAGTTACGTAACTACTTAACTACTGTCACCCATGAACTGTAATACGAAATATATAAAACAGCACGACATATCCGAAAACACTTTATTTCCCTGTTAGAGCACATTTTTTGCTTCTGTTCAAAATAACATTAACCATGGGAAACACGCAGAAGCATAACCTACCAGCATTACACGAAACATTCCTTATATGAATAGTTCAAAACCTACTCATTTCGTTAAAATTAACAGTAAGATTTCCCCCTCATTACCTACTAGCATCAGGCAAGTAGCATCAACTGTTTAGTGTTCATGCTGAAGCGAGCAAGCATGTAGCATCAAGTATTAGGTGTTCAAGACGGATTTGATTCCCGGAACAGTACAATGGATTTGCACACATTTACGGAATTGGCAGATGCCCTTTTGCTGTACGGACTAGCAGGTAGTGATGACCGTGATGCCCAACATTTGTGTCGAGAAAGATTTCCAGAACGACGGCTCCCCGACAGGAGGACGTTTGAGGACACTGACATTCGTCGCAGGGTGCGTGGGACGTTTCAGTCCACTACTCGCGACTGCGCGGGTGGGGGAGACCTAGAAGGTCGAAGAAACCTTAAATGAAGGGGGAATTTCTTCATGATAGACTAGTGTCTGGATAGCGCGACACGGGAATATGCTGTATCCGTACCATGTAGAGCAAATGCAGGCATTATCAGCAGCTGATTTTCCTGCACTGGTACACTTCTGAGACTGGTTAATTCAACAGTGTGTCAACCCTCTCTTCAATATAAGTGCGCTATTTACATACGAGGCTTCGTTTCATCGTGATTAGATTGTAAACTTCCACCACCAGCACGTACGGTCTGTTGAGGATCCTCACTCAAGAACTCATGCAGTTACGCCATCGACAAAGATTTTCTAGCAATGTTTGGGCCGGCATTGTTGGGGAGTGTTTATAGGTCCTCAAGATCTCCCCCCCCCCCCCCCCCCCCAGAGAAATTTAGCATGCTTTTTTAGGGAATAATTTACCTGTTCTGGTAGAAAATATGCTTTTACGAGAGCGACAAAAGATCTACTTCATGCATGACGGAGCTCCTCTTCATTTCATTGTTAACGTTCTAAGGTTTCTAAACAACAGTTTCCGTAACATATGGGCAAATAGAGATTGAGCTATTCCGTCGCATGGACGCTCTCCGTATCTAAATCCACTAGAATTTTATTCGTGGTTGCATTTGAAAGTTCTTGTGGACGGAACCCCGGTAAAAGATGTACGCAGTCTTCGTGCCCGTATTGTTGAATGTTGTGAAACAATACGCAATTCTCCAAGGATACATCGGCGCATCAGTGACTCAATGCAAAGTCGTGTTGACGTATGTATCCTTGCCAAAGGAGGACATTCTGAACATTTTATTTAGGAAAGTATTTCATACTGTGCTGATACGTTCTTTTCCTGTATTTCTCCAATGATCAATGAGTTGAAGAGTTGTTGAAAATGGAAATAAAGCTTTTTCGGACCCACTTCGATGTAACAAATTTTCTTCCTCTACGTGTGTGTAATGTGTCCTGAAAGTTTGGCCATATGTATATTTACACCCTGTTCAATATATTACGTGAGTACTTTGTTATGTAGGTGTTTTAGTGGCTTTTAGCTTAAATTTTGTCTTGCTGAACAACATTCATTTAGTACGATACTGGTTGAGGTGTAATCAACTCACCTGAAATACTCTGAGCCGACAAAAATTATGGAATACACCCTAATATCGTGTCGGACCTCCTTTTGTCCGATGTAGTGTAGCAACTCGACGTCGCATGGACTCAACAAGTCGTTCGCAGTTCCCCGGAGAAATATTGAGCAATGATGCCTCTATAGCCGTCCATAATTGCGGGAGATGCCTATATAGCTGTCCATAATTGAGAAAGTGTTGTCGGTGCAGGATTTTGAGCACGAACTGACATCTCGATTACGTCCCATAAATTTTCGAATGGGTTTATCTCAGGCGATCTGGATGGCTAAACCATTCGCTCGAACTGTCCAGAAAGTTCTTCAAATCAGTCGCGGACAATTATGGGCTGGTGACATGGAGCACTGTAAGCCACAAAAATTCCTTCGATGTTTCGAAACAGGAATCCCATGAATGGCTGCAAATGTCTCCAAGTAACTAAACATAACCATTTCCAGCCAATCATCGGTTCCGTTGGACCAGAGAACCGAGTAGCACAGCGCCTTGTTGACAACTTTGTGCGGTCTGCGCCACACTCGAACCCTACTATCAGCTCTTACCAACTGAAATCGGGACTCATCTGACCAGGCCCTTCCTTTCCAGTCGTCTAAGGTCCAACCGATATGGTTACGGGCCCAGGAGGTGTGCTGCGGGCGATGTCGTGTTGTTAGCATAGGAACTTGGCGTCAGTCGTCTGCTGCAAAAGCCCGTTAACGCCAAATTTCGCTGCACTGTCCTAATGGATACGTTACTCGTACGTCCATCATTGATTTCTGCACTTATTTCACGCAGTGTTGCCCTCCTATTAGTACTGACAAGTCTAGGCAAACGCCGCTACTTTCGGTCGTTATGTGAAGGCTGTCGACCACTGCGTTGCCCGTGATGAGCGGTGATGCCTGAATTATGGTATTCTCGACACGCTCTAGACACTTTGGATCTCGAAATATTGAATTACTAACAATTTCCTATATAGAATGTCACATGCGTCGAGCTCGAACTACAATTCCACGTTCGAAGTCTTAATTCTCGTCGTGCGGCCATGATCACGTCGAACACATTTTCACACGAATCACCTGAATATAAATGACAGCTCCGCCAATGCCCTTCCGTGTTATACGCGATACTGTACATGTGCATATCACTATCCCATGACCTTTGTCACCTCAGTGTACAGTTGTGGTTGGTTTTATTAACATTTGCATTGGTTACAAATGGTACACAAGATAAGAGGGATTCCACCTTCTTATGAAAGTAGGTCGGTCTAGGCAGAGTACGGGTTTGGTGAAACCGAGGATTGTGAGTGCTGTGAGCTGTCGACTGCTTAAATGACCACCGTGTGGCCAAATCGTGGAAATTTATGTGTTGTCGCAACAGGGATCTTGAGGAATCTCTCTGGATCGTGTACAAGGTAAAAGTGTCTATCAGAAGGAGTCTTCTGGCATGCTATGTGCTTAACGTGGGGACTGATGTTGAGGAAAAACTGTAGTTAGTTGGCCATCTATGGAGGCCCACAAGCAACTCATTTGCGCAAAGCTTACTCAGGCAGACTGCGGACTGGTCAAGTAGACACGTATTTACATTGCTTCTTCTAAGATAATCTGTCAAAACCAAAAACTATCCAGAGTCTGTGGTGAACCACTTTTTGCTTCTATTACTTAGCCACACCCTCCATTAACCATGGGCCTTGTTGTTGGTGAGGAGGCTTGCGTGCCTCGGCGACGCAGATAGCTGTACCGTAGGTGCAACCACAACGGAGTGGTATGCGTTGAGAGGCCAGACAAACGTGTGGTTCCTGAAGAGGGACAGAGGCCTTTTCAGTAGTTGCAGCGGCAACAGTCCCGATGATTGACTGAAATGGCCTTGTAATGTCAACCAAAACAGTATTGCTGTGCTGCTGGTACTGTGAACGACTGAAAACAAGGGGAAACCACAGCCGTAATTTTTCCTGAGGGCATGCTGCTTTACTGTATGGTTAAATGCTTATGGTGTCCTTTTGGGTGAAATATTCCGGAGGTAAAATTTTCTCCCAATTAGGATCTCTGGGCAGGGACTGCTTAGAATGACTTCATTATCAGGAGAAACAAAACTGGCGTTCTACGGATTGGAGTGTGGAATGTCAGGTCCCTTAAACCGGCATGTAGGTTAGAAAATTTAAAAAGATAAATGGATAGGTTAAAGTTAGATATAGTAGGAATTAGTGAAGTTTGGTGGCAGGAGGTACAGGACTACTGGTCAGGTGAATACAGGATTATAAATACAAAATCAAGTAGAGGTAATGCCTGAATAGGTATGGTAATGAGTAAAAACATAGGAACGCGGATAAGCTACTACGAATAGCATAGTGAAAGCATTATTGCAGCCAAGATAGACACAAAACCCACGACTACCACAGTAGTATTAGTTTATATCCCAACTAGCTTCGCAGATGAAGAGATTAAAGAAATGTATGAGAAGATAAAATATTCAGATAGTTATGGGAGACGAAAATTTAACAGTCATAGGGGACTGGAATTCGATAGTACGAAAAGGAAGGGAAGGAAAAGTAGTAGGTGAATATGGACTGGGGCTAAGGAATGAAAGAGGAAGCCGCCTGTCAGATTTTTGCACACGGCATAACTTAATTATCGCTAACGCTTCGTTTAAAAACCATGAAAGGAGGTTCTATACGTGGAAGAGAGCTAGAGACACCGGAAGGTCCTAGATTGACTATATAGTTGTAAAACAGAGATTTAGGAAGCAAGTTTTAAATTGTACGACATTTCCACGGGCAGATGCGGACTGTAACCAGAATGTATTCGTTATGAACTGTACACTGAAACTGAAGAAACTGCAAAACGGCAGGAATTTAAGGAGACGCGAGCTGGATAGACTGAAAGACCCAGAGGTTGTAGAGAGTTTCAGAGGGAACATTAGGGAATGATTGACAAGAACAGTGGAAAGGAATACAGTAGAAGAAGAATGGGTAGCTTTGAGAGATGAATTAGTGAAGGCGGCAGAAGATTAATTAGGTAAAAAGACGAGGGCTAGTAGAAATCCTCGGGTAACACAAGAGATATTGAATTTAATTGATGAAAGGAGAAAATATAAAAATTCAGTAAATAAAGCAGGCGAAAACGAATACAAACGTCTCAAAAATGAATTCGACAGAAAGTGGAAAATGGCTAAGTCGGAATGGCTAGAGGACAAATGTAAGGATGTAGAAGCATATTTTAGTAGGAGTAAGACAGATGACGCCTACAGGAAAATTAAAGAGACCTTTGGAGAAAAGAGATCCACCTGTATGTGTATTAAGATCTCAGATAGAAAACCAGTCCTTTGCAAATAAGGGCAAGCAGAAAGGTGTAAAGAGTATATAGAGTGGAAATATACTTAACAGTAATATTATGGAAATGGAAGAGGGGTAGATGAAGTTAAAATAGGAGATATATACTGCGTGAAGAATTTGACCAAGCACTGAAAGATCTAAGTCGAAACAAGGCCGCAGGCTTAGACAACATTCTGTTAGAACTACTGATAGCCTTGGGAGAGCCAAGCATGACTAAACTCATTCATCTGGTGAGCCAGATCTATGATACAGGCGGAATACCCTCAGACTTCAAGAAGAATATAATTCCACGTCCAAAGAGAGCAGGTTGTGACAGGAGTGAAAACTACCGAACTATAAGATTAATAAGTTTCAGTTGCAAAATACTAACACGAATTTCTCACAAACGAATGGAAAAGTATGTAGAATCCGACCTCAGGCAAGATCAGTTTGTATTATGTAGAAATGTGGGAAAACGCGGGGCAATACTATCCCTGCGACGTATCTTACAAGGGAACCTCCCCATCGAACCCCCCTCAGATTTAGTTATAAGTTGGTACAGTGGATAGGCCTTGAAAAACTGAACACAGATCAATCGAGAAAACAGGAAGAAGTTGTGTGGAACTATGAAAAAAATATGCAAAATATACAAACTGAGTAGTCCATGTGCATGACAGGGAATATCAAGGACTGACTGGGCTTAGGAGCGCCATGGTCCCGTGGTTAGCGTGAGCATCTGTGGAACGAGAGGTTCTTGGTTCAAGGCTTCCCTCGAGCGGAAAATTTAAGTTTTATTTTCAGTTTATGTGACAAACTCTTACGTTTTCATCACTTTTTTGGGAGTTATTATCACACCCACAACAAAACCTAAATGGGGCAAGGTAGAAGAATCTTTTTACCCATTCGCCAAGTGTACAAGTTAGTTAGGTGCGTCAACAACATATTCCTGTCATGTGACACACATGCCGTCACCAGTGTCGTATAGAATACATCAGACGTGTTTTCCAGTGGAGGAATCGGTTGACCTATGACCTTGCGATCGAATGTTTTCGGTTCCCATTGGAGAGGCACGTCCTTTCGTCTACTAATCGCACGGATTTGCGGTGCGGTCGCAAAACACAGACACTAAACTTATTACAGTGAACAGAGACGTCAGTGAACGAACGGACAGATCATAACTTTGAGAAAATAAAGAAAGAAAACTTTTCACTCGAGGGAAGACGTGAACCAAGGACCTCTCGCTCGGCAGCTGCTCACGCTAACCACGGGACCACGGCACTCGTGAGCTCATATTCTCCTTGATGTTGCTTATCTTGCGCATGAACTACTCAGTTTGTATATATTGCTTATTTTTTTCGTAGTTCCACACAACTTCTTCCTGTTTTCTCGATTGATCTGTGTTCAGTTTTCCAAGGTCTATCCACTGTGCCAACTTATAACTAAATCTGAGGGGGGTGCGATGGGGAGGTTCTCTTGTTAGAAGATAGGTTAACTAAAGGAAAACCTACGTTTTTAGCATTTGTAGACTTAAAGAAAGCTTTTGACAGTTGACTGGAACACTGTCTTTCAAATTCTGAAGATGGCAGGGGTAAAATACACGGAGTGAAAGACTGTTTACAATTTGTATAGAAACCAGAGGGAAGTTTTAAGAGTCGAGGGGCATGAAAAGGAAGCAGTAGTTGGGAAGGGAGTGACACAGGGTTGTAGCCTATCCCCAATGCCATTCAATCTTTATATTGAGCAAGCAGTAAAGTAAACGAAAGAAAAATTTGTAGTAGGAACTAAAATCCGGGGAAAGGAAATAAAAACTTTCAGGTTTACTGATGACACGGTAATTCTGTCAGAAACAGCAAAGGACTTGGAAGAACAGTTAAACGGAATGGGCAGTGTCTTGAAAGGAGGAATAAGATGAACATCAACAAAAGCAAAACGAGGATAATGGAATGTAGTCGAATTAAATCAGTTGATGCTGAGAGAATTAGATTGGAAAATGGAACACTTAAAGTAGTAGATGAATTTTGCTGTTTGGGCAGTAAAATACGTGATGATGGTCGAAGTATAAAGGATATAAAATGTAATATGGCGATTGCAAGAGATACGTATCTGAAGAAGAGAAATTTGTTAACATCGAGTATAGATTTATGTCTTTTCTGAAAGTATTTGTATGGAGTGTAGCCATGTATGGAAGTAAAACATGGATGATAAACAGTTTAGACAAGAAGAGAAGAGAAGTTTTCGAAAAGTGGTGCTGCAGAAGAATGCTGAAGATTAGATGGGTAGAACAGATAACTAATGAGGAGGTACTGAAATGAATTAGGGAGAAGAGGAATTTGTGGCACAACTTGACTAGAAGAAGGGATCAGTTGGCAGGTGACATTCTGAAGCATCAGGGTATCACCAATTTAATATTGAAGGGAAGTGTGGAGGGTAAAAATGGTTGAGGGAGACCAAGAGATGAATAAACTAAGCACAATCAGAAGGATGTAGGTTGGACTAATTGATCGGATATGAAGAGCCTTGCACAGGATAGAGCAGCATGGAGAGCTGCATCAAATCAGTCTTTGGACTGAAGACGACAACAATAACAACTTGATCACCAAAAAGAGTTCGACAGTATAGTCCTCCGGAATATTCAATATCCAGGGTTAAAAGAGTGAGTTGTAACAGGCACATATTATCAGAATGTACTTAATATAATTAAAATACAAGATGGGCCATTCGTCAAGACGTCACTATTGTGCAGGTTGTTTTAGGAGAAATATTATAAATTTTAGGATGTAGTAGTTCATACTGATTAGAATAAAACATTCCATGTAATATGCACCAAATTCTTATTGGTTTTTGCGATACAACTAGTTAGCGAGGTAAGTTGTCATTTAGAATGTTCATATGTTGATAATGCACTTATTATGTGTTTATTGATCAATTGTCAGTTTTCTGTAGAAGTTAAAATTGCCAATTGTGCTTGAGTTTACATAACTGAATTTTTCAGCTGCAGCGGTGAATGATTTTCTGGCCAACTCTATCGTGTTGCTTACGCTTGCTGCATCTATCTACATATTCATAGTGTCAGTATCCGTGTTTTACAATGGAAGCGTTACTGACTTCTTGTTGAGAATACTGTAGATCATTTCCAACCGCAGTGTGACAGACTCAGGTATGTTTAATCGTATTTTCAAGACGCTACGTTGGGCAGGTGCAGTACCAAGCGGTCATATTTCATCCGAATGAGCAGAGTAGGAATGAGGTATAAGACATTAATTTGGTAGAATGCAGTTCATTATAAGACTTTGATCTGTGGGTACTGTTAAATGGCCAAAGAAAATGTAAACACCAGAGACGAAATGATCGTTTGGGCTGTAAATAATGCTACCCCATAAAAGAACGCACAGATTACCTCAGAAGAGTTACAAACACTGTTGATTTAGAAAGAGCGTTGAAGTCATAGGTGGAATTCGTGAAAAAAGTTAATCGTTTGTCTTAAGAAAAGACCTTCTCAGTGTTTGTCTGGGTTACATTGTATCTCTACAACCAGTAAAAATTCGTCAAACGTTATTTGAAATATTTTATTCGAATCAGTCAAAACTAACGTCTCCTAAAATATTCACTATTCTTCCTGAAATTCCCTGTTAATGGACTAAATCCTGAAATGTATAACTGCAACGCTAAAAACCAATGAATGTGGATGCAGGTGAGAAGCGTAAGCACATATAAACGCTGTAAGTATAGTAGCCATTACCGCCACTCAAGTCAGTCGTGCAAAGTACAGATACCACCGAAAAATTGGTGGCTATCTCACAACGGAGAGCAGAATATAATAAAGCAATCAGCTCGTCGAAAAGTCAGTTTCCACCAACATTGCCACTTAAAGGAGAAGCAAATAACCGAAAGCAGAATTTGTCGGATCAAACCCAACAGACAATGACACATTCTAATGTACTCTTCAGTCTAAAGAAGTAGATTATGAAGTTCAGAGGAGGGGTATCGACCAATTCCAGCTATTACACGTTTTGAGCAAGAAAGAAAAGGCAGGCGTACGAAACACTCAGTAGTTGCCGTTTTTCATCAAATAAATCGCACCTTACGGTTCCCTTTCACCATCAACACGCAAGCACCCGCCGAGATACTGTAACATAAAGATATTTTCCAAAGGTGGGTGGAACACGTTACGAATGAGATCAAACACACCGCCGATGCAGAAATGTAACAGTCTTCAACTCCACTACGAAAACAACCTGTTCCTTGACGGAGCCTCAGGTGCCACTGAGTAAGGGGGCCCTGGTGTGCGGCTTTGCCAAGTTTCAAATGCCGACCAACTGCCGATACAGGCTTTGCTGCCACCAAGCCGCCGACATGCGTCGTGTAGAGGGGTGGGTTGTACTATTGAACCTACAAGTCAGAGCCACTTGTCGTCTAGCAGCAGTATTTATAATGCATCAAAACTCTCCGACGTAAAGCATTATGGAACTGATTTTCATAAATCGCCACGCCGCAATGCGGCTATTAGGGATCTACACAAATCACGTCGAACCAGTTCTAACTCAGGATTTACTGAGGTGCAGTAGAGACTAAACTCCCGGGTATGATTTTGAGTTGATGTTTTAAGCAATTTTAAATGGTTCAAATGGCTCTAAGCACTATGGGACTTAACATCTGAGGTCATCAGCCCCCTAGAACTTAAAACTACTTAATCCTAACTAACCTAAGGACATCACACACATCCACGCCCGAGGCAGGATTCGTACCTGCGACCATAACAGCAGCGCGGTTCCAGACTGAAGCGCCTAGAACCGCTCGGTCACATAGGGCCGGCAAGCAATTTTAAACTGGCACCGCAACTGTACTGCAGTACTGACTGTAAGCTCAAAGTAAGACGTTCCTCTTGGCTGCTGTGTGGTTTTCTCTGGTAGCGTCCACAAGATTCATCTACCAAACACGTTTACGGTATTTGGTCAAGAGTTAACTGAGGGGACCTACATTGTGATGAGAAATACATGATATAGTTCACCTCTCTAAGTGCGTTTCAATATATATAGTGTATTTATCCGGCAGACATGTACGAAATATAAAAAAAGTTCAAATGTGTGTGAAATCTTATGGGACTTAACTGCTAAGGTCATCAGTCCCTAAGCGTACACACTACTTAACCTAAGGACAAATACACACACCCATGCCCGAGGGAGGACTCGAACCTCCGCCGGGAGCAGCCGCACAGTCCATGACTGCAGCGCCCCAGACCGCTCGGCTAATCCTGCGCGGCTACGAAATATCAAAGAAACCATTCTCGTTTCTGCAAAAACAGGTACTAGGAGACGTGTGAAACGAAGTCAACGAATTTGCAGACCTGTCACACGAATGTGCATATACTGAAAAGCTTATTATCCAATGTGCGCTCCTTTACTCACAATCATTTCGATGTGATATGAGAGTACAGAGGTATGCGTCGATGGGCAGAAGAGTAGTGGGCAGTGATGGACATTAAGCTGTTGACTGTTAAGTGAACAACTCTGTAGAGGCCTGCCTCCTCCTAGGTACATAAACGGAATTAGATTCTCCATACATTTCTACTGACAGCACACCTTGTTTTTTTACAGAAGACCATCAAATAAGCAATGCTTATGCGATCAGATATGCAATATTTTAACTTATTGTGTTTTGTATTATAGAAGTTGGCAGTGACTAGTTTACATGCACTCTAGCCCACAACGAGACAAATGTTGTTCAAATTTGAAGATTCTGTTAAATTTCAGACGTTCTCCCTTAAATGCTGGGAATGAGCTTTTATTGTGTTATTAGGAAGACTGGCTCATCTACACTGGTGTCCAAAACTAAAGAAAAAATTTGAAAGTTTACAAAATTGTGTTTATTTTCCCACAAAACAGTATAAACATGTGATAGCAAAGCAGAAACAATGTAAAGAATACAGAATGTAAGCAACTGCTACATGCACAACGGTAGACAAAAACTTTCTTCGTTTTTCTCCAACTTGTCGGGTTTGTACACAAATTCTGACAACTGTTTAATGTGCTCAGCACGGATGTGACCACCCCTGGCATTAACACGGGCTTGACAACGACGGGGCGTACTGTGAAAGATATCATAAATCTCATGTTGAGGCAATAACGCCGATTCTTTCTGCAGAACTGCTCACAAGTCTTAGAGAAATGTTGGTGGATGGTGACGTGATGGAACCCGTCTCCATAGTGTATCACAGACATGCTCTATGGGATTCAGATCGGGAGAGCGGGTAGGCCACGTCATGCGTGCAGCATCATCCGTTTTCTAGAGAACATCAACCACCTGTGCTGTATAAGGTCGAGCATTATCGTCCACCAGTATAAAGTCTGGGCCCACAGTACCTCGAGACAACCGCACATGAGGTCCTAAGATCTCGTCACAATACCTGACATTGTCGATTCACGCGTACAATTTCATGAAGAGGTGTTCGAGCTGTCAACGTAATCCATGCCCACAGAATTAGAAATCTTCTCGATATCGGTCTCTTTCCAGAATGTTTGGGTTCTGAAATCATGTGCGTTCAGATGAGAATCCGTTGAGAATCGCTCCGCAGACGAAATCGGGACTCACCTGTGAAAAGAACATTGGCGCTCTGTTCACCAATTGCCTCGGTACAACACGTTTAGTAGATACTGTGGTCAGATGCCAGCTGCCTTGCAGTGCTAAGGCGGTACCGTCGTGTCCTTCTGGCCAAAGAACGGTCCTCTCTTTCTGATGTTACGCGTGGTCGGCCCTGGCCTGGTCTTCAGGATACGGCTTCAGTCTCTATAAAATGTCACCACATCCGGGAAACAACAGAACGAGTCATACTAAGCCACAGGGCTACATCAGTTTGCTACTGTCCTGCTTCCATCCTGCCTCTGGTCCTCCACCTCAGAGAGCCTGGTAGGCGTCTGCTCTGTGTCATACTGATCGTCTGTGACTGTATACACAGCGGTTACCCGACAAACACTGCCCTGTTTGATAGGTGCCCTGACGTCATCGTTAGCATGATTGTCCATCGACCGGAATGCCATCTTCCGTGAAGAACACGATCATACTGACGTCTGTTGACAGTTTGTATGATTATGTCGTGAATTAGACACAGAACGGGGAAATAGCGGTCTGTTGCTTTAATTTTGGACACCAGTGTATTTCCATGTTAGGTGCTTTGAGAGATACACATTAGTGCATTCTTATTTTAGCTTCACTTTTTTTATCCAGGCTTTAAAAATCTTTTAGAAAATTGACGAAGCGTACTGCTCTTGCAGTTTGAATGATAGTGTATCTGTGTGAATGAACGTTTGTGAACTAGCGGTATTTCGTATGTTTGCATTTTATTCGTTTTGATTTTAGTTTTTCAATTGTTCCACATTATTTAGAGACTATTTTATCTACAGCGATAATATCCTCGCCGCTGATCTTTATAAATCGTTAAACATGCCATACTCATCTACAGTATGCAAATTGTTATTAAAATTGTAACATCCTGAAAGAATGATATGAATAAATCGAACTGGACTACTGGTTGAACATTTTATAGCAGTAAGTACCTAAGACTGCAGTGATGTGGCTGACACGTCAGCACCACAGCAACAAAACATGAGTGTTTGTTGAGGCAAATGCTACGACAAGTGTGATTCTAAAGAACATCAAAGATATGTGAACGGGGAAGCAAGTGACGTGTTTATCGACGTCAAACATCACGACATCTTTAACTTAATTTAGCTCGGAGAGAACTATCGGCGTCTGGGACATATGTCTATCACACTACTACGATAGTGCTGTACGTATCTAGCTAGTAGAAAGAAGAGAGTCGTACACACTGATGAGAGGATATTAGACCACACAATGTGACCATAAAAAATGATGAGAGAGATCTTGTCCACATGCCCATCACAGATCATACAGCTGCGTCCACATTGCTGGCTCGACGATGGTGCTCTCTAACGGATATGGAACTATCTGCGCCATTGGTTCGACGTCGTTTGCGCTCGGGCTGGGCTGACGGCACGAAGGTCGTTGCGTCAGCTTACCTAAGCCATCACCAGAAACGTATCTACGTTTTCTGGGCACGTGGATGCTACCGCTGCCATGTTCTCTGACAAATGGTGGTGTACAATTAAATTCCGCTTCAACTTGTTCTAAAGTGACAGAAACATGCGTGTCAGACGTTATTACCATGACAGCAGACTGGTAGCCGAAGTGTAAAGGTTTGGAGCGCTACTGGATTACAAGTGCGTTCCCGAATTCTGGGTACTATGGGCAACCTAAAGAGCGAAATCTACGGCAGCATATTTTAGAGCACGAGATATTTTCCTTCTTCTGTACATTTCCATATGCAATAATTAGGTAGCAAAATTTTCAGTTATCTTTAATGTGTGTGCAAGCCATTTTCTACAGTCTACCGATACCATAGCTTACCTAGGCTGCACAATTGGAGCATGTCGTATGTACATTTTTAGGCGGAAAATTAGACTACTGAAAAATATTTTTTTAAAAATACTCAAAACAACAAATTGGTAAATATTACTGGTTTATTGTTTCAACAAGTTAATAATTAAGGGAATAAAATTTGTTTTCACCTTTTATATTGAACAGTGTGGAAGTACAGTGTACCTAAAATAAAAATTACACCTAATTCAGTATGTAATAAAAACAATTTTCACTTCACTATGTATTCCACAGTTTTTAAATTTTTTTCTCGTAGAGGACACAATATACTAATTATTTGGTTATAGTTTCATTCCAGTATCTATTAAAGTTTTTGATTTATTAAATTTCAAAACAATAGTAAAAACTGCAGGTCATGACGTCCATGTTCCTTTAAGGTATCTTATATCTCTGCGATCTATGAACGAAGACATAGCGATGGCTCATACCATGGACAACGTAGATTCAGCGATTCCGTCACGAGTGGCGGTAGTTACCACCACTCAAGTCGGGGAACAATGAAAATGGCCGTATAATCGGCCACAGAGCAACCGGAGATCACCTGAGTTCGGTCAGCCACTTCTAGCATTCAGGCACCAGCTATGCCAAGCTCCCAGCTTCCCACCGCCACAGCCACTGGTCTCTGTTTCCGACTTCGTGCCGCTCAGCAGGACTCTGGCAAATTTCTCGTCACACCCCCTGTTGTGCCTTGGGACTTTGCTCTGTCAGCAGTGCTCGACTACAAGTTAGAGATTCTGAAACATACGTGTACTGCTGGGGCCTAGCTTATGTGGAAAACTGATATGTCTGATGAGCAATAAAGCCTGTAACTGCAGAAGCGTTCATCTACTACTGTAGGCTACAGCAATGTAAGATAGAATGAAGCCCGCCCGGTTAGCCGAGAGGACTAACGCACGGCTTTCGGGGGTGGGAAGGAGCGCCTGGTCCCCGGCACGAATCCGCCCGGCGGAGTTAGGTCGAGTTCCTGTGAGCCGGCCAATCTGTGGATGGTTTTTAGGCGGCTTTCCATCTGCCAAGGCGAATGCGGGCCGGTTCCCTTATTCCGCCTCAGCTACACTATGTCGGCGATTGCTGAGCAAACAAGTTCTCCACGCACGCCTATACCACCATTACTCTACCACGCAAACATAGGGGTTACACTCGTCTGATGTGCCGTGGGGGGGGGGGGGGGGGGAGACCATCGGGGGCCATACCGCAGAATGACCCTGGGTTCGGTGTGGGGCGGCGGAGGGGTTAAGTTAAGTGGACTGCGGTAGTCGTCGTGGGGTTGTGGACCACTGCGGCTGCGGCGGGGACGAAGCCTCTCCGTCGTTTCTAGGTCCCCGGTTACCATACAGTACAATACAAGGTAGAATAGACAAGTATCCTAATATCGGATTTTTATTCTCATAACGTCGTTATCTCCTTCCCTGGCTATTAATGAGTCATCCTTATAGATTTTAAATCTCCTTGGGGATACAACAGATCCCCTCTCACCTCCCTGGTTTTCAATCATTTGATTGCATCGAAAGATATGTCTATCTTTTTTCCTGTGGGCAAGTCATAGACCTCATAGTACCACAGCAGGTTTTACTGCATGAAGCATATGGGGAAGAAGTGAGCAGGAGGGGGTTCTTCTATACGTTGTAGTATTTCGACACTCGTGGAAATGTGGAAATTCATGAGGGTATTTGAAAATTAAAACTTAAAGGGGATGTGAAATGTGTCTTGAAGAACAAAATGAGGATAGGAACCCGTGTCCGAAAACGTCATACAACTACAAAGCGTCGAAATTATGAAGTTACAGTCGTCCGCGCCTGCTGCTAGAGCTACCCTCCGGCAGATGTGACGTTGTACGGGAACAGACCACGGGCAGGCCGAGACCTGTGGTTTTTGATATTCGGTGATCGAGATTGATGGCCACGATCGCCAGTGTAGCAGATGAACGTAGCTGATGTACACACGTGCCTTGTCTCCTATGAATGCGATGCTCCGTCGCGTGGGGGCTAACTATGTCGGACACTGGCTTCTGTCCGCAGTTTATTGTCTCCCAGAACCCTCTACACAGCTCCGATGTATTGTGGAATATTATACAGGATGTAACAGACAAAGAACAATAGCGTCGAAATAACGGGGGCGAATGTTGGCCTACGCTGTAGCTATCGCTGTCTACTTCGCCGGAGTGTGCGGCAACCGGTCGCATTACATGAATAACGGCAGACATACTCTGACGTCGGTGCTTTTATCGATTTTAAAGGACAGGAAACATAAATGCTAGGAAACGGGCAGGAAGCATACGTATGGACGCTGGAAGACATCAGATAACAGGATCCAGGGAATGTACGTTACCACTTATTCCGTTGGTACAGGAAATTAAATACTTTGTACAAATTAAACAACACGTGAAACAAAATGTTACATTGTGATCGAGACTGTTCTCATCACTTCTTTAAATTAATTTACCGGATTGCTGATACCCTCTCCCTCCCCCCCCCCCCCCCCCATAACAACACTTTCAAAATGGTTCAAATGGCTCTGAGCACTATGGGACTTAACATCTTAGGGCATCAGTCCCCTAGAACTTAGAACTACTTAAACCTAACTAACCTACGGACATCACACAACACCCAGCCATCACGAGGCAGAGAAAATCTCTGACCCCGCCGGGAATCGAACCCGGGAACCCGGGCGTGGGAAGCGAGAACGCTACCGCACGACAACACTTTCACTGCTTACGAACTGAATACAATTATAGTACTCAAAATGCCTACCTTCGGCGTCGCAGCTTGCCTGGCACCTGTGTGTCCCTAATTGCCGCGCTCACTCAATGATATCGGGCACGGTGCGAAGAGCACCACTCGTTGCATGTTGTCTCGTCACTAGGTCGTCTGCTGACTCCACCGGCGTTTCGTACATCACATTCTTTAGATGTCCCCACAGGAAGAAGTCATGCGGGTTGAGGTCAGGCGACAGAGGCGGTCACGTTACAGGGCCATCGCGAGCAATCCGGCTATCCCCAAACATCCGTCCGATCTGCGTTCTGGCAACTCGACTGAGTGCGAGTGCCCCACCGTGCTGTAACGACGTACGTTGACGGACTGCAAGTGGCACTGCAGCTAGTGATTCCGGTAACACTTCTCGGATGACGTTGTCTAGCTTCGCCTGTGAGTCGAGGGGGAAGCATGTAGGGGCCAGTAAAGAAATCGTGGATCGTGCCAGCCCATACACTGATGGTGCACTTTTTCTGATGACCTTGTCTGTGGGTGGTGTGAGGATTCACCCCCGCCCACACATGGCAGTTGTGGGCGTTGAACACACCCTCAACGGGTGCCTCGTCCGTGAATAATGTATGCGCAACGCAGTGCGGCTGCCTGGCGCAACGCTGCAGGAACCACAACGCAAATTCCACACGTAGAGCAAAATCGTGGGCCAACAGCTCTTGTGTGTGAAGGTGGAATGGAGCCTTCCCTCTTCATTCATTGACTGCCCCCCCCCTCCCCCCAACCGTCGAGTGGGAGCTTCGCACGTCCTTCGCAAATCGTGGTGTGCATACACATCGCTCGTAACCTGTGTTGTGTCGATGCCCTGCGAAGCCACCCGTTTCAACCAGAGGCCGATGGATAGCTGTAAACGGGGAGTGGTGCAGCTAAAAGCTATTGGGATATCGTTGCCCGTAGACCCGTAACGCTGCGTGCCCACTGCCTCTCGCATAACCATACGCGGAATGCACGTCACTGTGCTCGGCCCAGATGGACGTCTCTATAATGCGGCACACCAGCTACAAACTAAGACCGAGTGCTGTGTTTCTACTGTATATGCTTGTCGTTCTCCTCTGCTGCTACCGCTGTTAGCGGTCTCTACAATGTTGTCAGGCGTGGTCACTTCAGGTCTATCTAACGTCCAGAATGCTGTCAGGTGCAATGCGAGACATTCTACCTGCGGTCTATTCGTGTATAACGTCACACCTGCTGCAGGAGGGGAGACCTAGCGGAGGGCGCTGGTTCCTTTAACTTCAGCGGTTTGTGACGCCATTGGATGACGTTTCCACACACAGGGTCCTATCCTCAACTTGGTACTCAAGACACCTTCTCCATATCCTAGCAGTTTCGAAACTATTCAAGGAAAATGTACAAATGGTTCAAATGGCTCTGAGCACTATGCGACTTAACTTCTGAGGTCATCAGTCGCCTAGAACTTAGAACTAATTAAACCTAACTAACCTAAGGACATTACACACATCCATGCCCGAGGCAGGATTCGAACCTGCGAGCGTAGCGGTCGCTCGGTACCAGACTGTAGCGCCTAGAATCGCACGAAAATGTACAAATGTGACCTTCAAACGGGTTTTTCTTGAATAACTCTAAAATCGTGGGCTTCAGCGAAAATGTATCTGCGTATGTATTTAACTGCATTAAATCATTAAAGCTGCTACAACAATATTGTGTTCATTTTTTTATGTACGACTAATAGTTTGCGCGTAGTGAGCGAGGGAATATGAAAATCTAATACATGATTTGTGAAAGCGTTGCGCGTTTCATAAAATCCATAGGTAGGAACAGGAGAATCACCACGCACGCACTTTGGGGATGGCTTGTTGATGTTCAATAATGGTATAAGAATATTGCATAACCATCATTATGGTAAGCATTGTGGAGTACGACAGACAGAAAACGACACTGTCATATTGATTCGAGAAACATGTAAAACTGCGGATTCATACGCTCAAAATGATTCATTTTGGGTAACAATATATGAGTGAACTTTTCATTCAAACTGCTTGGATACTGCAACCCTTATCTCTGTTGTTATACCAGTTTCATAGATTTTACTAGTTGTACTTTTACAACGAACCAAGGACGCTAGATTAAGGTCTAATGTCCCGTCGACGACGAAGTCGTTAGGGACGGGACGTTCTGATTCAATAGGAATGGCTAAGTACATCGGGATAGTTCTGTATATATTAGAACCACAATTCTCCCGTATGTGTTCAATGCTGTAACCTCTGCGCTGTCTCACTTAATGACAATTACAGTCGCATTTCTTTACTAGTTCTGGTTAAACCATAGAAACTGAGATAGTTAAATTCTAATGCATAAAAATCCATTTTAATTGTATTTTATTCAATAACCAGAATAAGTTTTCGGCTCCTCCACACAGTATTAAGCATTAGTGGGATAGCAAATTCTAAATAACGTTGTGATCCATATACAGATGAAGAACTTAATCAGCGTGTAACCCTAAACTCTGTTAAAGGATACTTGTCATCTTGCGGGTAACCCGTAAAGTCAGCAACAATGGCGAAGAGAAAGTAAAATTTCTTGGGGATTACAAAGAGCGCCGAGTTTCGTGTTGTTAGACAAAAAACAAATTACAGTTCGCACAGTTGCCACCAATTAAAGAGGTGCGATGCCTGTTGTTAGGATCGTCGGATGATAGCCGAAGTTTCTTCGGAATACTCTAACAAATGTGCAATTAAAAAAATTGGTATGCATGCGACAGAATCCGTACCTAATGTGTTCCCAAATTCTGCGCATAGAAACCGGATCTTCCGGTGCTCATATGTCCGGTTCTATTGATGAAAAAAAGGCAAGGTTAAGTATTTTGAGTAGCTCTTGGACTAGGGACCATTTGCAAACCCAACGGAAGGATCTCCTTCGTGTCACTACACTACAACACAGGATCAAAGTATGAATACTACACACTTCCTACTGCTTATGTAAATGGAGGTAATCTGTTGCTTTCTCTTTTTTTTTTGCATTTTATGTGGCCAATGGTGGGCTTGATGGGAGTTATGGACACCATTATTTCATGGGTGATTCCTCGGAAACCCACAAAAAATGTGTTTCTTCGTATATTTTCGCCGTCACTAGCGGACCAGTCCCAGCCAAGAATTCCAAGACGGCTTTGAACAGCAAATGACTGAAATTTTTACTATGTACTCCTAAGATTACAATATCAAACAGCCTTGAAAATTATCTTGATATTTTTATCCGCTTCCAAGACACAGAGGTTCAAAGTCGTCCTACTTCTAGACGTAAAACCTAGTACAGGCGAAATCAAAATAATAAATAACAGCAGCAAATTGGTGAAATTTTAACGGTATATTCTAGAGGCATTTATGTAGAGGAACCTCTCCCCGATTTCAGATCCATATCTGTTATCGAGAACCACCCGAAAACTTGTTTTCGGGTACCAAAACCCAGCCGTGGTTTCCAAGACGGCTATACACAACAAATTGCTGTAATTTTTACGATGTGTTCCTAACATCCAGATCTCGAACAACTATGGTAATTTTATTATTATCTTAATCCGCTTTGGAGATACAGAGTTTGAAAGTTTTCTTACTTGTAGACGGAAAATACACAAGTAAAATGCGGTTTTAGAAGTTTATAAAGTGGTGTATCTCTGAGAAATATGCTGTAAAGTGTCTCCGTTATCATCAGGGAACCACATGTTGTATTTCAGAAGCAAATGCAAAATATTTTACACGTGAAATCCGATCTAAGGTGTAAAATTAGTTTTGCGTTATTTCAGTTTCACTTAAGAAAAATTTTCTAAATTTTACTGACCAATGCATTTCTTTTCATGTGAGTTACATGCCCTCCCATGGGAGCACAAAAAATGAGAATATAATCCTGTTTATTTAATAGACTCCGACTGAAAAATGGGATATCAGCTACCTCATTCTACTTTCATAAGCACCTTTAAAATTTTTTTCAAAAATTTTGGCATGCAAACATACTCGCGGTTTTTAACGTTGAGAGAGAAGAAGACAGTGGCAGTGGCAAAGAGAAGGAAAAGTAATAAATACAGGAAGGTAGTAGAGAGTGGGTGTATTATAGAAGGAGCGAAGGAGACAGAGGAAGTATGACAGGAAGAGAGGGACACAGTTGCAGTGGAACATATTTGACAGTGACAGAGCAGTGCTAAGAAAAGACTGAAGGAGGCAGTGCCGGTGAGGGGAGGGGGGTGGTGGGACTGGGAATGGGTGAGAGCCAGTGATAATGAGAGACTGAGTATATGGCAGTGACAACGAGGAAGCAAGAGACAGTGACAGTGAGAAGAAGCAGTAGTAGTAGGAAGGAAGGAATGAGATAGTATAGCAGTAAGAAAGGCTAAGATGGAGACAGTGAAAATTAGACCAGACTATAGTAGTAGAACAAACGAAGAAGACTCTGGCTGCGACTCAGGAGACAATGGCAGACACAAAGAGATAATTACAATGAGTTTGACTGCATGAGTGACTGAGAAAGTGCAACTGGGGGTGGATGAGTATGAGCGGCATACAGCGACGGGCTAGAGATACTGGAGCCTGAGGGGAGTTTGAGGTGAGCTGCATATTAAGAAATGCGCGAATATATTCGTATGCTATAATTTTTGGGAAAATTTTTAAAGGTGCTGTGGAAGGTAGAGTGAGGCAGCTGGTACCCCACTTTTAAGTCTTTTAAATAAATAGGAACATAATCGACTTTTTTGTGCCCCGACTGGAGCATCTTTCCTCTGGTAGCATTATCCTCACATCCCTCTCATCGACGTTGCAACCTGTTCCGGTATCTCGTTGGAGGAGTCACGCTGCTCCCGTATTAATCCTATCTACTAGGACACAGCAGTGTCTAATAATTTGGATGTTGTCTGTCGTGGCTGCTCTAGTTCAAAGTTCGTACCATTTACGTGGGCTTTGTCTCTAGAATAGCCGTACTGTTGCGGAGCCTGAATTGTGCTCCCGGTTACAGGTAAAGCTCCCTTCCGTTGTTCGAAGGTGCTGAAACAGTTGGACCAGATAGGGCTCCGCGGAATCAGCAGAATGGACTGGGCATGGGGTCGCATTGTGGCTCCGCGGCCGGCCTGTCGCCATTTCACAGCAGAAGGAGCACCGCCTGCGTCGAATCGGCTTACACAGCCCACAATGAGTGGCCGCTTATCTACGCCGCCCCGCGCCGCTTGCGGTCGCCCGGCTTACGCTCTGACAGACACATACTTGACGCTCGGCGTTTTCCGCCCGCCTGATGCGCTCATTCCAAAATGCTGTGAGCAGACGCAGGCTTTATCCGACATTCGGCCTCCCGACCCGGATTTAAGTTACAAGTTAGAGTCCTCGGTGCACTGAACCGTCACATCGTTGTGTGTTCAAGGACTGCATTGTTAACCGTACATTCCACACACTGCAATTAAAACATTTGGCGGATGATAATCCACGCATTTTCCTCTGTATTCTAACTTTAGTTCTGATCCTAAATTGAAAAAAAAAATCTATACAAATTATAAAAATGGACGTACTTACTTATGAATGTACGTATGTTTCACATCTCCTCCTAAAACTTAGTACCGATTTCATCCAAACTTAGTACACATATCATTTACTGCCTGGAAAGAATCTCTGCTGGGGAGGGTGGGGGGTAAGAACCATCCATCTATCAAAGAAGTGGGTTTGAAAGAGCAGTGTAGCCCACGACGCGAGAATCCCATAATTTAGTTCTCCAGTAACTGAGAATGAGAGCACTTAGTGACTTGCAACACACTTTACATAATTTCAGATCTCGAAGAAATTGATGACAGGAGAAAAGTAAAGTGTGTCGCTTTCTACGTTTTCACTATTCGTGTAGTAAAACTGCCATATGATGAATGACGTTTTCATTTAGTTTTTCTTTACTACTAAGTGTATTCGCGACACATTTTGCAGACAATATTCACATATACCACTGAATGTACCAGAAAAATTACATCACTGTTCTACAGTTAGTTCAGGAGATACATCATAAACAACGAATCTATGAAGAACTACTGCATCATGCAAGACATTTAAGTTTATTACTTCTTTACTATTAACTCTATTCGCAACACTTTTCTCAGACAGTATCCACATTTGCCGCTGAAGGTACGTACAAAAATGTATCACTGTATGAGACATAGTTCAGGATGTATGATGTCAGATACTGAGTGCGAGAAAATACTGCCGCATAATGCATGACGTTTTAATTTATTACTTCTTTATTACTAACTCGGTTCGGAAAACGTTTCGTAGACAGTATACACATATGCCGCTTAATGTACGTAGAAAATTAAGTCATTGTATGGCACATATCTCAAAAGATAAGACGTCATTAACACCGAGATGAGTGAGAAACCACTGCATAGTGCAGGACATTTTAATTTATTACTTCTGTACTACTAACTTACTTCTTTACTACTAACTCTATTGACAACATATTTCGCAGACAGTAAGCCATGTGCCACTGGATGTACCTGCACAATTATATCATTGTGCAGCTCCTAGTTCAGGAGATACGACGTGAAATATGTGCAGAAATAAGCGTGAAATTCTTCAAGTATGTGTGAAATATGTTTGATATGTAAGTATGAGAGCAAAGCCCCAGTTAAAAGGCTCATCATAAATCGCTGCAACGATTTCAGTCAAACTGGTTCACACGTTACTTACAATTTGGAAAAAAATATGTGGGTAAAGTCTCCTGATGAATTGAGTGTGGTAACGTGGAGCGAGGAGGGAGGACGAGGAGACGGACACATAACGAGAGGAAAGGAGGAAATAGGCATAGATAGGAGGAGGAGGAGATGGACAGATTTAGGGGAGGGGGAAATGGAGAGAGAGAGAGAGAGAGAGAGAGAGAGAGAGAGAGAGAGAGAGAGAGAGAGAGAGAGAGAGGAGGGGGGGAGAAGGAGACGGACAGAGAAAGGAAGGAGGAGGAGAGGGCCAGAGACAGTGGTAGGAAGAGACAGGCAGAGGACGAGGTGAACAGACAGAGAAAAGGAGAGGAGAAGACTGACAAAGAGAGAGGGAGGAAGAAATGGAATTAGAGTGGGGAGGAGGAGGAGAACAGAGGGGGAAGGAGCAAATAGAGGGTGAAGAGTGATGGAGGTGGATAGACAGAGGGGAAAGAGGAAACGGACAGAAAGTGGAGGGTGGAGGAGATGGCCGGAGAGATTGGGCGGTGGAGATGGACCGAGAGGGCGATGGGTGGAGGTGATGGGCAGGGACATAGGGATGGATAGAGAAAAGAGGGAGGGAAGGTGGATGAAGAGAGAAGGAAGGGAAGGTGGATAAAGAGAGAAGGAATGGGTAGAGAGAGGGGGAAGGTCAATGTGTGCTGGCTCGGGCCATGGCAGTCCTTATACGTACAGAGGCCGGATAAACGAGTGGTGTCCTGGAGAAACTATGGGACTGAAAAACTTTAGGGCAATGTGGAGTCTTAAGAATACTATTTAGACAGATCTATCGATTGGAAAAATCTCAACACACTTTGAAAGTGAAGGACAACACCCTAGCGAGAGGAGGCAGCCAAGATGTTCTTAATCAAACATGAAAAGCGAACTCAGACTGGATCACAAAAAATATTTTGATAGCCGGAGGAAAAGCTTGCATTTGTGTACATGCCTTCCCTGTCATTGGCCAGGACTAAAATCACACTCTTGGCGGTAAAGAACTCCGAAATTCTGTCCCCACTTTTAGAGACAATATCGTTGGTTAATAAAGTGAAAATACGTAAGGAAAATGATTTTTTAACATGTTTATGAAGTTTTTCGCTGCTCAGAGCACGTAGTCTTTAGCATAATTGACTAGAGTGTTTATGACACTGGGAGAGCTAGCACAGTTTCTATAACAGCAATTACAATTCATCTTACTCAGGTATCGAGAACTCTTCGACAACGAGTCCACATGAACCGTTTCAAATATCCGCTATAGCAGAACTATACGAGTAAGGTGAGAATATGCAGTAAGTGCATGTGCTGTGATGAGGGAAACGCAAATGTGCTATTTCGACATTGGTTTGGCGTAACTAATTTCATATTTACAGTTCACTTGACTTAATGCGTGTTTAGATGAGGGAACTAGTACTTGCATTTAACTTTTTGGGTCTTTATTTCCAGTCTGGTCTTATATTCCACTGATTAGTTTCATTCGCAATCATTGGCATTAATGTGGGGCCTTTGAATCATTTTATTCGCAATCCTATTTCCACCCACTCATGCCATAATCTTAACGCGTCCCTTTGTGAATTTCATTGAATCACGGTACGTTAGATGCTGACTGTAAATGCAATCCATGTTTCTTAACGAATCTTTGTATTTTTATAATAAACTTAACTTGAGTGTGATCTTTAATTTCATTCGTTATCCAGATGAAATCCTTCTTTAATATATCTATATGAGCTATGGGCACATGTTGTAATGCTTTTCAGGGCCACACCTATTATTACTTCAGACTGCAGTAGTTTCTGTTGTGTGACTTTTTATTAATAACTTTCACTTGATTTCATGGTAGGAGCGATATGCTTCAGCGATTAGGTCACCAGTTACAGATCTTAGCAGCATTATACTGGTATGCTGAGCACCCAAAGATAGTCGCACAAAACCTACTGAAAATAATCTTACGTTCGCTACATAATCAATGGAAGTTGTTATAGGAACATAATGGTTTCCAGGTGGCATTTGATTCGCAAGCTGACCAGTCTTCTGCTTGACAAATAGGCGAGCTTGTCACGTGCAACGAATATACCATTGATTGTGGACATTGCTGGATCTCAGGGAACTGTTGAAGCACCAAGCAACATGAAACGCATCCTCACGCTCCCCTCGGCTTTCCAGCAGAGATAAGATCGCAGACGGTATTTGCTGACCACATGGAACGAAAGAAACTCAATGGAACTGCTGGCCTACACGGACATTTATGGAAGACTGGCTGATCTCAGAATGTAGTCCACTAAATGTTAATTAAACCTTGCCTTCTGTCGTAATTTTGTTATTTTTATAAAATATTATGTTCGCATTGCATTTCAAAAGCTTGCAGCATAGCCTTCAAATGCTGTACGAAAGTGATATGCGATTTCACTCCAGCATTCTGTGAATGAACAAAGGTATGTTCTAAAATAGTTTATACTTCGTTATTTATAGACTGAGAGTTACCCATACTGTGTAGATAGATACAGCCGTCACTTCGTTGTAATATGAGTTACCTGAAACTGGCATTTAAATTAACTTAAGTTAAATTTTGTTAGCTCTATCACCAAACCACTAGGTCTATTTTTACCATCCTCTGCATGGTGAAGAAGCGTCAAAGCAATAAGTTATTGTCTTTGAAGTTTTTTTTTCATTTTACAAAATGAACTACAGAAAGATCTCAACTTCGGTTCAGGGAGAGCGCATCTAAATAGTGTAAGTAGTGTGTGACATACGCTAAAAAGCCTCGAAATAGTCTCATAAGTCTGTAGATTAACAAATCTAAAGTCAGAACAGTATCAAACAGCTTATAGCATGAAAAGGCAAAGTAAATGAAAAGTAGTATGTAAAAATTTATACTTCAGGGTAGCAGCTGTCAACCTAGTACCCACCACTCACTCGTGGGTGTTCCACCCTCCATGATCGCCTGTTGGCACTAAGGCATTTTCAAAACTTTTTAGTTACATTTTAGTAAAATTTCCCGTGACAATTTTTATTTCAGGCAATATGCTACTACACAGCCCAGTCGCATTAATGTCAAAAGCCTGAATAACCATCTTTTACAAGACGGACTCCTGCAAGAGTAAGTGAGGTGCTGGAAGGTACTGACAGCCATGCCGACTCTAGAGTCATAGTCAGCTGCGCCAGGCTTTTCGGTCGAGGATCCATGGTGCGAACAGTCCGGTCGAGGTGGTCCCACAGATTCTTGATTGGGTTTTAAGCTGAGGAGACTGGTGGCCCCGTGAGTAGGGTAAACTCATCCTGGTGCTCTTCGAATCACGCACGTTCACAGCGATCTGTGACACGTTCCACTGACCTGCTGGTAGGTACCATCGTTCTGAGGAAATACAAAGTACATATATGCGTCGACATGATACCACAAATAGACGGATACTTATGTTGATCCATTGTGCCTTCCTGAATGACGAGATCACCCGGTGAATGCCACGGAAACATTCCCCAGACGATAAAGATCCCCTCTCCGGCGTGGACACATTGCTTTCAGACGTTTCACGGCGTACGTGCAAACGGTCATGTGTCGGACGGATCCACCTTTGGCCACTCAGTGGACGTTCAGTTGTGGTAATGGCGTACAAATTCCAGCCTTCGTCGCCGATGAACGCAGCTACGTTCGCTGAGGAGACATTGGCAGCCCCTTGGTTCATCTCGACGGTCAGTTGCTCAGCCGTTGCACGCGTATTCGCATGTACACTTCTCTGTAGCCGTGGTTCACTCCTGCCATCTATGGCCTGTGGTGTACCACAGCTGCCTCGGCGCCGGTTGTAAACAGCACCATTTTGCCATGCACGGTATATTTTTACCACGGCCGCACTGAAACAGTTTACAAACTTAGATGTCTGGGGAATTCTTGCACCGTTGACCTGAAAGCCAATGATCATGGCCTTTTGGATGCCAGATAAAGCGCTCCGCATCCGCATTACAACGACTGCATTGTTTTCCGCGTCCCCCGACACTGCTAATGCTGCCACCTGCCGTGTGTGAGTCGTTTTTGCAATTGACTCCCGACACAGTCAGGGTAGTGTCACCCACACGTAAGTTAAGTTCATGTTAAGTAAGAGAACTAAATGACACTATAGTGCGACCGCAAGCAAAAGAGCTTGTCCCAGAAAAATTCGCGCATCTAGCCCCTCACTAACCAAGATGTAACAAACAAACAGAGCTCGTATCCGGTGCCGCCCCCACTCCGAACACAATCCGCAATGCGCGAGAGGCATGCGCAGTCGACAATACACGGCACATTTTATCGGCTGTCGCACTGGCTAGTACTAGTACAGATGTTGACCTAGTGCTGCGCTTCAACATGACTGAACTGTTGGAGAAGTTGACGTTACAGCTCGAGACAAATCTGGCTTTGCTCGAGCCTTATGTCGCGCCATGATCCAGCGAATTCTGTTGGTACTATCTTCATGATGTGTCTTAGCGTTATCAATACATTATGGAATTTAAACATAAAAACAGGCACGAAAGCCGTATTGCAGTATCTTACATGGCGCAAATCATATATAAACACAGCCAATAAGAAATAAATAAACGATCATAGTCACAATTCAGTCTAATTCAGGCTCTTTGTATAGGCTCTCTCTCTAGCTTTAGCTTATCCTGCGGTGTAGTGATGTCTGTGGATGCTACCTTCAGAATGGGTGTTGCGCCTATTACTTATTCCCGTGATCGCAATTACAGCCAGTTTAATTCGATTTGTTTTCGTTCATTAGATATTCAATCCTCAATTAATTTCCTATCACTTTTGATCAAAATTTTAACATCTTGTTATAAGGTGATTAAAAACTGGTAACTTTCTACACGTTAACAGGGATCTAAATAATCATTTACATTAAATTGTTATTGTCTCTGATAAATAAATAAATAGAACATTTTATTGTATTCAGAGTCAAGTAATAGTTGATAATGACAACATCTTCGCTTTTGTCAGGTTGCTTTACGTGCAAAATATACGGTATCCACGAATGCTGTATGATAACTCTTATGGTATATAAGTTAAAACATGAGAGAAGTTTGCACAGCCGTAGGATTTATTACCATTTCCTACTGCGAGACATGAAACCGATAAATTTCAAGTAGCGCTGTAGCTTGTTAGAGAGGCAATTTTTTAGTTTCTCTCGATCTGTTGCTCTCGCACCAAGTCAGTGAAATTCCACGTGATTGTTTGAGTAGCACTCGATACTGTATTGAGCTCTGTGGTGTATCGGGAAATCTGCAGCTCGTCCGAATGCGAGTATCGTTTGTGGAGCCACAGTCAGTACACAGATTTAGATTTCTGAGAATGAATATGAGTCTACAGCTTCAAATAAAATATTGTTAACCGATGTGCCAAACAAGGAAACATTTTCATGCACATTTGACAGAGTATTTGTAGGTCTCTTACATAGAATGTGTTGTAAATAAACAACTTCGAGTGTTTTTATTGTGCCATCAAAAATTTCAAGGAACACACAAAATATTGTTCAACAATCGTCGTATAATTTAAGAAACAACAGACAGCAAATGAACATAGATTAGATGCAGCTCATCAAATTTCACAATTAATTGAAAAAGGGGAATAGCTAAAGTATTGGAGAAACTGTAAAAACACCCTCTGTAAAAGAATTTATTTTAACAGTAACGCACCAGGATATACCATAAATTTTAAAAAGCTTGATCCTAAGCGACAGTACAGTAAAGCAACATATTGAGGAAATGGCAGTTATATTGAAAAAATAACACTGTAAGTATTGTTTAAGACTCTTCATTTCCCATGAATCTGGATCAGTCTACCACTGAAAAGAGTAATGCTTTATTCATGGCCTCTATCTCTTATTTTGACGAAAACAGTCTATTACGAAAAGAAGTGCAATATACAGGGTGTTACAAAAAGGTATGGCCAAACATTCAGGAAACATTCCTCACACACAAATAAAGAAAAGATGTTATTTGGACATGTGTCGGGAAACGCTTAATTTCCATGTTAGAGCTCATTTTAGTTACGTCAGTATGTATTGTACTTTCTCGATTCACCGCCAGTTGGCCCAATTGAAGGAAGGTAATGTTGACTTCGGTGCTTGTGTTGACATGCGACTCATTGCTCTACAGTACTAGCATCAAGCACATCAGTATGTAGCATCAACAGGTTAGTGTTCATCACGAACGTGGTTTTGCAGTCAGTGCAATGTTTACAAATGCGGAGTTGGCAGATGCCCATTTGATGTATCGATTAGCACGGGGCAATAGCCGTGGCGCGGTACGTTTGTATCGAGACAGATTTACAGAACGAAGGTGTCCCGACAAGAAGACGTTCGAAGCAATTGATCGGCGTCTTAGGGAGCACGGAACATTACCGCCTATGACTCGCGACTGGGGAAGACCTAGAACGACGAGGACCCCTGCAATAGACGAGGCAATTCTTCGTGCAGTTGACGATAATCCTAATGTCAGCGTCAGAGAAGTTGCTGCTGAACAAGATAACGTTGACCACGTCTCTGTATGGAGAGTGTTACGGGAGAACCAGTTGTTTCCGTACCATGTACAGCGGGTGCAGGCACTATCAGCAGCTGATTGGCCTCCACGGGTACACTTCTGCGAATGGTTCATCCAACAATGTGTCAATCCTCACTTCAGTGCAAATGTTCTCTTTACGGATGAGGCTTCATTCCAACGTGATCAAATTGTAAGTTTTCGCAATCAACATGTGTGGGCTGACGAGAATCCGCACGCGATTGTGCAATCACGTCATCAACAGAGATTTTCTGTGAACGTATGGGCAGGCATTGTTGGTGATGTCTTGATTGGGCCCCATGTTCTTCCACCTACGCTCTATGGAGCACGTTATCATGATTTCATATGGGATACTCTACCTGTGCTGCTAGAACATGTGCCTTTACAAGTACGACACAACATGTGGTTCATGCACGATGGAGCTCCTGCACATTTCAGTCGAAGTGTTCGTACGCTTCTCAACAACAGATTCGGTGACCGATGGATTGGTAGAGGCGGACCAATTCCATGGCCTCCACGTTCTCCTGGCCTCAACCCTCTTGACTTTCATTTATGGGGGCATTTGAAAGCTCTTGTCTACGCAACCCCGGTACCAAATGTAGAGACTCGTCGTGCTCGTATTGTGCACGGCTGTGATACAATACGCCATTCTCCAGGGCTGCATCAGCGCATCAGGGATTCCATGCGACGGAGTGTGGATGCATGTATCCTCGCATTTCCTGTAACAAAGTGTTTGAAGTCACGCTGGTACGTTCTGTTGCGGTGTGTTTCCATTCCATGATTAATGTGATTTGAAGATAAGTAATAAAATGAGCTCTAACATGGAAAGTAAGCGTTTCCGGACACATGTCCACATAACATATTTTCTTTCTTTGTGTGTGAGAAATGTTTCCTGAAAGTTTGGCCGTACCTTTTTGTAACACCCTGTATATCATTCAAGACAAAACAGGATTATCCATATTTGATTATGTGAAATCATACTTTACAAATAATAATACTCCCTTGAGTAACATGTTGCGTGTGCTACTGACAGAGAACAATCAGTGTTGGGTTGCTAAGTGGGTTTGTTGCTGATTTGAAGAAAGAAGTGCCAAATGCTTTATGTTATCATAATATGGTGTACAGACAACATGCTTTGGGAAGACGTCTTAGTACAAGGCTCCATTCATGATAATTCGAACGGTAAGAAAGGTCAAATCCAACTCAAAAAATTACAGAATTACAGCTTTGCAGGACAGTAATGGTGATTTTATTAGGTTACTTTCGAATGCAGATGATCGGAGGCTGTCAAAGGGCATATATTTTGTTATTTTGTAAAATTACATGCTAGTGATACAATTTTTGCAATATAATAATAATGGCAGTCTGCCTGAAAAGTTAAAAACATTAAAGAATGATGCCTCTTCCTTGGCAGATCTTATATTTTCAAGTGATTAAATTATGTCAATTTGCAGTTTCAAGGAGTTAATGAAATTCTTATAGTTTGCCAAAGTATTGCGTCATTATTCACTGGCGAACTTGAACTAATTCATTATAATCTACTGAAGAGGGTGCTATGTCATATTCTCGAATTATCCATAACAGATAATTTGACTCCTGTTGTTATTGACAGAGTCGGTAGCCACATTAACGAACTTAAATCCAACAAGGAAAAACGATTTGCAGATATTTTGGAACTAATGGCTTATGAACTCTTGAACAATCCTTTTACCGTAAATTCTGTTGAGAAGAATTATTAGAAATTAGATGTCATAAAGAAAGAATACACAAATTCGATAGTGGTGGACATGAAAAGCTATGGCAAAATGAGAAAAAAAACAAAAACTGTCCAGCATCCAGTTATGTGGAAAAGGATATTCAGTTTATTGATACCTTTCCATATCTCATATCCTGTGGAATTAGGCTATAATATTACTAATAATGTTATGACTAATCAAAGAACTCGCTTTAATATTTCCAAAAGCGGAGATCATTTCTTGTTTCTTAAAAAAATTGAGCCAGATATCCAGTATTTAGTTTCTCAGTATCAGCCTCAGGTATCTCATTAATAATGTAATTACCTAAATATAAGATCTTAAGACTTCATGCTTCTGTGTATGCAAAATATAAATTAAAGAAAAAACTGATTTCACTACTGTAAGTTGTTTTATGAGGATTTGTTCTGTCAATCTTAGGAAAACTTCGTCATGAAGTATTCGTTAAATATTTATTATTTTTTGCTTTAACTTTCTCTATTGCTGTTTTATAAATTTTATAAAGTAAAGCTGTTTCTCTACTTTATAAATCACCATTACTGTAAAACCGCTAGGTGGTTAGAAAATTTTACTGTTAACAGAGATGCAAAATTGGGCCGTGTTTATACAAATGTGGACGAAACTTTCTTTAGAACATAGTTATATAACACCTGAGACTCGAAAGTTAAGTTGCGATACAGAATAAGACCCCAAATTAATTATTCATATACAATTGTTACAACATTTATATCATATTTGGTGTAGTGTGCAACTATCATTCAAAAGTGAGAGGAGATCTCACAAAAACGTCACAAATTACATAAACATAATATTTATTAGATTTTATCTAACCGTATATCGGAATCATTACGTTATAGGAAAAGGCCCTTGTATACGAAAATGTTCTTACCAATGGGGAAACTACTATTACTAAAGGGTTAATTTTGAAATATAAACGTGCAAAGATATCTGTTGTCAAACACGTCGGTGTACAACATACCGAGAATAGTATTGCGGCTAAAATGTTTGAGTGTTTTACCAATACAAGACACGTACAACTACTCTTCCGATAATTTTTAAATGGGCTTGCTGTTCTTGTCCAGCACTTAACGCTGTTCTCTTCCGGCAGATTTATGTCTTTTCGTTTTGCAAACGAGTATCGTCATTTCTGTACGATACGAAACAAACAAAATCTACGCAAGCCTTGTTTCAACTGATCGGTGTCTCATCAGTTGAATGTACACTTCCTGCTTCATTATGAATCGAAGAGAAAAATCCCCGAAAGGCAGTGTGTAAAAGGACAGAGTGCGCCTATTGAGAGTCAGAGGAGGTACGTGTTCGGAATAGCAAAGCGCGGCTGGTAGTCCGGAATGCGAAGCACGCAAGGGGCGCCCGACAGCTGCCGCCCGCACCCAGCAAACACCGTTGCGGAGAAGGCTACTGCGCCGTCGCCGCCACACAGTGACCGCTCAAAACTGGACCATTGTGCCAACTAAAACAAAATGTACAATTCGTGCGCATACCCAGAACGAAAATGAATGTGACAAATAACTTTGCGTCATCACGCTTTGGCGACAGTGGTAGTGTCGGGGGAGCAGCCGACTGTTGTTCTGGCGGCAAAATACATTCTCAACACCCCCGTTCAGAGAGCGAATTAATTACGGCTGGCGCGGTAATCTTTCTTATTGTTACATTGTGGACGACTGATACACTTGAAATGTGGAACTTACGATAATTCTCTCACACGGGGTGAATCATCTAAAGCTTCAGCCCTTTTGTTCTGTTAACCATTATACATATCCAAAAGAGGTTTCGACATTTCACAGTAAGCAGAGGGGCGCAAAATTCTGTTACAAATTTGATCCGCTCAACTCTTGTATCAACAGTTTTTTTTTCTTTTTTTAAAGAACACTTTTTAACAGCACTCGAAAGTTCTACGGAAGAAGACCCCAGTTATATAACGTTTGATAATGTTGACGAAGCTTTTAGCGAAAACATTCGAGAAATGAGTTAAAATTGAAAGGCAATGCGGCGGGAATTGGCTGTTGCGATGACCCGCCGTGATAGTAAGCCATTCGACTGCTTACTAGAGATCATAAATGAGCTCTGTATACTCGCCTTAAGCTCGCCAGCGGGTCCTATGACGTCATCTCCCACGTCATTCTCACCGTAAACCCTGAGACTGCCCATTTAACCATAAACTCGTCATTTGAGCCTGTTGTCGGGTACAAGTGGACTATACCAGCGTAAAAAGGAGAGACTGAACTCGAGTTCGCAATAATAGCCGAGAACTCACGCCTTTGCGCTACATTCGCAGCCATTTGGCGTGATGATTATTATCAAATGACTGATCGATTAGTAGTGGAAATTTTTCTGTTAATATATGGTTTGTCTCTTCTAACAGTCTTCAGGAGCATTTTATCTAGTGTTTCGGCAGACACGTCCAATCACGTTTTTGCAATGTGTAGCAGGCGTTATCCGAAACAAATGCTGCCCATCACTGTTTACCTGCGACGTCTAGTGTCAGCGGAAACGTCGGTATGTTTCCGTCACAAAAAATATTTTAAAGTGGAATCCAGCGAGTTAGTTCGATAGAGCTGTCCAAAGTTGGTGTAGTATGACATTCCGTTTATCGATTGTATTAAGTAGGAGAGTAAAACACGAAGGAAAACTGATACTCCGAGTATGTACTGCAGTACAGACGGACTGAAAGCAATCCATGTAGACACAGTAGTAATAACGCCCAATACAGGCGATTTCACGGAACGACCAGGTATATCAGTTTCCATATTCTTAACAGGATAATATCTACTGAATTTTACGAATGTTTGAGATTGATAAAACACAGCAAAAAGTAAACGAAACATATTTAACTTAGCTTAGTTACTGCACTTATTGACTAGCAAGTACAAATGAATCCTGGGCCAGTAAATAATTAATAAATTGCTTAGTTGCTACCAAAGCAATTTATTGCCACAGATTTGCCTTCCAGAGACAGCAATCAGCTTAATTTTCTACTTTGTTATTGATCCTGCGTTGTGGATACGTGACTCATTACTAGTCTACATAACATGAAGAAATTCTAAATTCTTCTCTAGGTAAGGCCAGTAAAAAATTCTTAGAGTAAAACAAAGTAAAAAAGGGGAAACAGAGAAAGAGGAAACCAAAATTAATCACTACATGGTTGGTCAGTCCCTTACTGCAGAAACTCAAATTGTCGTTTAGTTCTCGACACCGTTCCTGTCTGTAACGGTTGCTAGCTGCAGCACGCAGTACATCATATGATTCAATACCTGCAGACAAGACCTGCCTGATGCGGTTTTTCATCTCGTGACTGTTTTCATATTGTTCTGCGTAAACCATATCCTTTATTGTATGGAATTCGAGCACAGATAGATTGAGACACGTAGCTGGCCATTCGTATGTCTGCATTTTGTGTCATTGAGAAAAAGATCCCGTGCAGCTTGGTGCACAGATGCAGTGCAGTGGCTGGGTGCATCACCCTGTTGCATCCATATGACTTGCCTCGTTCTTAAATGAATTTCATTGAACAGGACAGGCAGTTCGTTCCGAAGAAAATGGGTGCACGTTCTCCCGTTTAACATACCATCAAAGAAATGGGGCGCAGTCATACCTTTACCGATAATAAACTACTGACCATTAAAATTGCTACACCAAGAAGAAATGCAGATGATAAACGGGTATTCATTGGAGAAATATATTATACTAGAATTGACATGTGATTACACTTTCACGCAATTTGGGTGCATAGATCCTGAGAAATCAGTACCCACAACAGAATAACCACCTCTGGCCGTAATAACGGCCTTCATACGGCTGGGCATTCAGTCAAACAGAGCTAGGATGGCGTGAACAGGTACAGCTGCCCATGCAGCTTCAACACGATACCACAGTTCATCAAGAGTACTGACTGGAGTATTGTGACGAGACAGTTGCTCGGCCACCATTGACCAGACGTTTTCAATTGGTGAGATATATGGAGAATGTGCTGGCCAGGGCAGCAGTCGAACATTTTCTGTATCAAGAAAGGCCCGTACAGGACCTGCAACATGTGGTCGCGTATTATCCTGCTGAAATGTACGGTTTCGCAGGGGTATAATGAAAGGTAGAGCCACTGGTCGTAACACATCTGAAATGTAACGTCCACTGTTCAAAATTCCATCAATGCCAACAAGAGGTGACCGAGACGTGTAACCAATGGCACCCCATACCATCACGCCGGGTGATACGCCAGTACGGCGATGACGAATACACGCTTCCAATGTGCGTTCACCGCGATGTCGCCAGACACGGATGCGACCATCATGATGCTGTAAACAGAACCTGGATTCATCCGAAAAAATTACGTTTTGCCATTCGTGCACCCAGGTTCGTTGTTGAGTACACCATCGCAGGCGCTCCTGTCTGTGATTCAGCGTCAAGGGTAACCGCAGCCATGGTCTCCAAGCTGATAGTCCATGCTGCTGCAAACGTCGTCGAACTGTTCGTGCAGATGGTTGTTGTCTTGCAAACGTCCCCATCTGTTGACTCATGGACCGAGACGTGGCTGCACGATCCGTTACAGCCATGCGAATAAGATGCCTGTCATCTCGACTGCTAGTGATACGAGGCCGTTGAGATCCGGCACGGCGTTCCGTATTACCCTCCTGAACCCACCGATTCTATATTCTGCTAACAGTCATTAGATCTCGACCAACGCGAGCAGCAATGTCGCGATACGATAAACCGCAATCGCGATAGGCTACAATCCGACCTTTATGAAAGTCGGAAACGTGATGTTACGCATTTCTCGTCCTTACACGAGGCATCACAACAACGTTTGACCAGGCAACGCCGGTCAACTGCTGCTTGTATATGAGAAATCGGTTGGAAACTTTCCTCATGTCAGCACGTGTTCCAGTATTTCTACGGGATCCAAACTGATCTTCCACGAGGTCTGCTTCCACCAGTTTTTCCATTCGTCTGTAAAGAATTCGTGTTACTATTTTGCAGCTGTGACTTATTAAACTGATAGTTCGGTAATTTTCACATCTATCAGCACCTGCTTTCTTTGGGATTGGAATTATTAGATTCTTCTTGAAGTCTGAGGGTATTTCGCCTGTCTCATACATCTTGCTCACCAGATGGTAGAATTTTATCAGGACTGGATCTCCCAAGGCCGTCAGTAGTTCTAATGGAATGTTGTCTACTCCCGGGGCCTCGTTCCGACTCAGGTCTTTCAGTGCTCTGTCAAACTCTTCACGCAGTATCGATCTCCCATTTCATCTTCATGTACATCCTCTTCCATTTCCATAATATTCTCCTCAAGTACATCGCCGTTGTATATACCCTCTACATACTCCTTCCACGTTTCTGCTTTCCCTTCTTTGCTTAGAACTGGTTTTCCATCTGAGCTCTTGATATTCATACAAGTGGTTCTCTTCTGTTCAAAGGTCTCTTTAATTTTCCTGTAGGCAGTATCTATCTTACCCCTAGTGAGATAAGTCTCTACATCCCTACATTTGTCCTCTAGCCATCCCTGCTCAGCCATTTTGCACTTCCTGTCGATCTCATTTTTGAGACGTTTGTATTCCTCTTTGCCTGCTTCATTTACTGCGTTTTTATATTTTATTCTTTCATCAATTAAATTCAATATTTCCTCTGCTATCCAAGGATTTCTACTAGCCCTCGTCTTTTTACGTATGTGATCCTCTGCTGTCTTCACTACTTCATCCCTCAGAGCTAGCCATTCCTCTTCTACTGTACTTCTTTTTCCCATTCCTGTCAATTGTTCCCTTACGCTTTCCCTGAAACTCTGTACAGCCTCTGGTTCTGTCAGTTTATCCAGGTTCCATCTCCTGAAATACCCATCTTTTTGCAGTTTCTTCAGTTTTAATCTACAGTTCATAACTAATGGATTGTGGTCAGAGTCCACATCTGCCCCTGGAAGTATCTTACAATTTAAAACCTGGTTCCTAAATCTCTAGCCCAGTACTTTCAATATGTGAGCCATGTGTATTTTTTTAATCATACAAAAAATTAAGTTGCAATAGTAGTGCTACGTGTACGTTTTATACACTAAATGTTTTGATAAATAAAACAAAAAAATTTAGTTCTGAACATAGGATTGAGTTTTTTCTTTGTATTACAACAAGCAATATGCATATGTATTTTTGTATGCATTTTGCACTGTACACACCAAAAAAACCTACTTAGGGAGGAAATTCCATTGTGTGGACACTTCTCATAGCTGTTTACAGAAAATGCTCGTATTTTGTATTTCCCATGATGTATCCAGATTTTTCCATACACTGTGTTTAAAGTAATTTGTAAGTCTCACTTGCACATGTACATCGGTCAACTTTTTGAAGCAACAGTTTATATTCCTCCATCACAACAGTTGTTTTTACCGTATCTGCCAAGTTTTATTTCTTGGCTTCGTTCTATTCTATTTCCTTGTTTTCTGTTGTGTATTCATAGTACATTAGCTGCACTTGAAGGAGTAATTTAATTAACAGGGAATGGCTTAAGTCCATTTGGCACATTAGTTCATTGTCTTAAGGCCTGTGAAATAAAAGTGTTTTACGGAAGCAATCGTAATTCGGTAATATCTATATCTCATGGTACTGTGGAGAATAATCTCTTGGATTGAGAAAAAAAAAGTGCTTCTTCAGCTTTAATACAACACTTCTGTATAATACATCGTCTTTATTTGAGTATGTGTTCATAATCCGAATGTAGTTAGTCGGTCGATAATTAAAACTGTTAGCTGACAGAAGTTAGTTTATAATCCTTTCCCATTCTTGATCATCAGATCGTTTTGCTTATACATGAGCCAACGTTTCTGTGTTCTTATTGCCCCAGCTGGAAAATTGCGGAACACTGTCATATACAACTATATAGCTGTTTTATTGGCTATCTGATAATATACATGACCTACAGGTAATTAACACAGATTATAGCAAAGCATATTGTAACTACTCTGTTTTGGCATTTCATACATTTACGCAGTCTTCCACGGTGTTAAATACACCATCCAGTCCATAGTTGTAAATCGTAGCTTTTAGTCTAGAAGTACTATGTCCTTCAGCGTATCAGGGTGCGTCATAATCTGGGTAACATGGTTACCCATAACATCGTTGACTCCTGGTCTTGTGATTTGCCATATAAATTTGCTATGCATCTTTATTGTTCAGTTAGAGCACATCTACATTAAACAGTCTTATCGCTGCATACAATAACATTAATTTTTCCTTGATAGTCTCCTTTTGGCACACAGAAGTTTTGGTTTGATATTACACAGTCACACCTTGCTATTTTGTTAAAAATCCCCGAAAAATCTTGTGTTCTATCCACATCCATAAAATAACAGTCTCCTACAGAAAGCTGTTACAATAGTCCATGCAGCTGATCCCTTAGAACATCCATTTTAAAATCTGCCTATTCAACTTGATCTACTACAGACGCAGATTTTCTTATTTCCAGGTAATGGTTTCCAGATTTTCTTACCGTTTATGTTTCTCTTTCTATTTTAGTGCACCTCTTACTGCCGCATTATTGTCCCCACGCAGGAGAAGCTGTAGTCTCATCTTGACACTATGTTTCTAGAATGTTTCGTCTTTTCTCTATTAAAGTACACATATGTGCTATTACCTCCCACTTATATCGTAGTGTAAACTTAGTTGACAGCTTGTGTTTACATCCTTTCATTCGATCCATACGATACGTAATTTGATCCATAACTTAGAGTACCTTGTCACTTGTTTATTTAAGTATGGACACGTGATGTCTTGTATCTTAGCCTAATCTTATTTTGACAGTATGCATACAACTGCCAACATAATACATGCAGTCTCTATAGTAGATTTGCGTCATCTTATAAGTGTTCCAGTAATAAAATGCAGTATTGCTGTGACATTTGGCAATACACTATAGTTTACATGGCACATAATGGGTGACATGGAAGATAAGTCAACATTTTGGATGAAACTTCCTGGCAGATCAAAACTGTGTGCCGGACCGAGCCTCGAACTCGGGACCTTTGCCTTTCCCGGGCAAGTGCTCCACCGACTCAGCTATCCAAGCACGACTCACGACCCGTCCTCACAGCTTTGATTCCGCCAGTAACTCGCCTCCTACCTTCAAACCTCACAGAAGCTCTCCTGCGAAACTCACAAAACTAGCACTCTTGGAAGAAAGGATATTGCGGAGACTTGGCTTGACCACAACCTGGGGGATGTTTCCAGAATGAAATTTTCGCTCAGAAGCGGAGTATGCGCTGATTTGAAACTTCCTGGCAGATCAAAACTGCGAGTTTCGCAGGAGAGCTTCTATGAAGTTTGGAAGATAGGAGGCGAGGTACTGGCGGAATTAAAGCTATGAGACCGTGTCGTGAGTCGTGCTTGCGTATCTCAGTCCGTAGAGCACTTGTCCGTGAAAGGCAAAGGCCCCGAGTTCGAGTCACGGTCCGACATGCAGTTTTGATCTGCCAGGAAGTTTCAGACCAGCGCACACTCCGCTGCAGAGTGTAAATTTCATTACGGAAGCATTTTGGATATTCTGCATGGCTTACATTGCTTTAGAGATACTCAGTCACAGATCCTCTGATGAGGTAGCAAAGAAATACTGTATAATTCATTCATTTGCTGACAGTGGTTTCCTATAAATAAATAAAAGAACTATAATTTGTTACTATTCTCACAAATAATATTATTCCTCAGGTCTGAAGAAAAACAATGCGCTTAAAAGATTTAAACCAATCCGTATAAAAAAAAAATGCTCCTTTAATTGTAGTTAATGTAGAAAACTGGAAACTAAGGAGATCTAAGCCAAATAAACCAAAACTGAGGTATTTTTCTGCAAAGGAAGACTTTAGACTGCTACTGTGGTTTCCTATAAATTACTTTATTTCACAGGCTCGAATCTCCAGTGGAATATTTTGCATTGTTAATACAAGCATCTGATTTTGTTACATAACAAGTATATAATGGGTAACACAGAGATGAATAGGTAGCGAATTGCAATAGCAATGGATAGGACCTCACGCAGTTTGGCTGCTCTTTCAGTGGATTCGGCTGTGGCGAGTTTGATTACCCCCTTTTCAGGTAACTCAACAGAGGATGTCTTGTCATTTATAGATGAACTAGTGACAGCCTCATAGCTAGGTTTCTGGACGGACGAGTAGTTATTGCAGATGACCAAGCTGAATGGGACACAAAGGTATTTGTTAGGTATCTCGAGGGTTTAAGGAATGCGCTTACATTCTAGCAACTAAGGGAGTGGCTCGTATAGGACCATAAAAATCAGAATAACTTAAGATTTTTAAGAACAATAGAGTCGGTTATCACAGAGGTAGAAGGAATCAGTAGAAAGTTTTGTCAACAGAATAACGAAAATTAATGCAGATACATACGACTTTACAGAAAAATTACGAGGCAAAGGAAATTACTCTCCAGGAGCTGGCACATAGGGCGTTAGATGCTGCTGTGGCCGCCCACTGCAGACATCGTAGCGCCTACTGCATCGGCATCCTACTTGACGTCCAGCCAACACCGGATGCCTGCATTACATAGCGTATATACACTAGGAAAACCTACGTCGTCTGTGTTGTCTACACAAATATTTACTGGCGGCCACAACACAACACCAGGTCTCCACCAACTGCCGCCAGGGACCGCTACCCGTTAGGGAAGCCTGCAAAGCCGTCCGCTGTGGCCGAGAGGTTCTAGGCACTTTAGTCTGGGACCGCGCAACCGCTACGGTCGCGGGTTCGAATCCTGCCTCGGGCATGGATGGGTGTGGTGTCCTTAGCTTTAAGTAGTTCTAAGTTCTAGAGGACTGATGACCTCAGATGTTAAGTCCCATAGTGATCAGAGCCATTTGAACCATTTTTTTGAAGCCTGCAGAACAGCTTCAGTTTCAGTTAGCCCAGGCACGTGATCGCAAATAGTTCAAGCAGATACATCCGCCAAACGGGTTTTATAGGGAGGCGCACTGCCGGCAAAGGGCAGTTCGACGTACCGCTTGGACGTCTACAGAGTTGCCACCCCCGCGGCCACGGCCAGACAGCTCTTCTAGCTGGACGATCTCTTGCAGATGGACTTCGTATGATCGACGAACATCTTGACATTGTAGAACTGATGGACTGTCGCCTCTCCCCGTGAAGAGTCGGGTATTTTCTATTATTATTTGTTATTGTATACTGGTGACGACACGCAATTGGGGTAGAGTCTCTTGTTCTTTTGGAGATCGTATTATTGTTTCGTTTTGGAGAGTCCAATAAATTGTTTTCGGACTGATGGTTTCCGCCTTTCTATTCTGCTAGCGCAGATACTTTAAATGTTTTATTAAGATCACTGCCACCTGATACGTCAAGGAGAGAACGGGTAGGATCCTGAAGGACATGCCTGCTGACAACAGATTGGTTACGAACACTGAGAAGAGACACAGCAATAGGAGTACAGGATAACAGAGGTGTCTTCTCCACTAAAGTAAGTTGTTAAAGATGTGGGATACGCTCAATGCTGCTAGCTACGGTGTAAGAAATGTGCTGTGGTTGGGCACAAGCAACAGGGCTGCAGCAACTAACAGGAACTCCAAATCCGCAGGTGGGCGTTCCCAGTAACTTTCAATGCTGCGAAAACGTATGCAGAGTCGGAGTGTTGCTTAGTACTGTTTCTTAAATGGTAAGACGTATAAATTTATTTTTAGTCTCAGGGGCGCATGTGTCATTGGAGAGTCTGTAACTCTTGGGTAAAAAGCAGCTGAACCCTCGACATTATAGGTTAGATGGGGTCGTGGAAATGTTGTATTGTCACTGTTTTCCGTACTATTGAGTTTACAAATAGGGGTCGAACGGTTCTGAAAAGATGTGGAAGTTCTTACTCATGTAGATGGAGGCTACTGCGAAATCGTAACGTTGGATTTTCTGCTTAATCGTCATGCTAAAAGTAACCTATGTTGATGCATAGTAGAACATGGGGCACATTGTTCCAACTGAAGGGAACTTTCGTCAGTGAGGTACTGTCGCAAGGGTCGTCTGTTGTCAATGACATATTAAACTGCATGCAAATTTAGTTGATGGTCAATTCGTGCAGAGGCTGGAAGTTGATACCTGGCGTAAACAATTGTAACTATTGCACCTAAATAGACTGTTCGATTATCCTGTTGGCAAAAAGCCACCGGAGACGGTAACAGTCGTAAAACATATAAGAGTAACTGTATGGAAGCCCGCCCGGTTAGCCATGCCATCCAACGCACTGCTTTCCGGGCGGGAAGGCGTGCCGGTCCCCGTCACGAATCCGCCCGTCGGCTTAGCGTCGACGTCCGGTGTGCCCGCCAGTCTGTGGATCTTTTTTAAGGCAGTTGTCCATCTGCCTCGGCGACTGCTGGCTAGTTCCCCTTATTCCACCTCAATTACACTGTCGGCGATTGCTGCGCAAACACTGCCTTTACGTATGCGTACACCATCATTACTCTACCACACAAACATTTGGGGTTACACTCGTCTGGTGTGAGACGTTTCCGAGAGGGTCCACTGGAAGCCGAACCAAACAATAACCCTGGGTTCGGTGTGGGGCGATGGTGGGGGTGAGTGGACTGCTGTAGCCTGCTTTGGGGTTGTGAACCACTGAGGGCTACGGCGGGGACGAAGCCTCTCAGTCGTTTCTTGGTCCCCAGTTCAATATAATACAATACAATACAGTAAAACTGTATGGAATGACCGAAACTACAATGACCACACAAAAAAAGATGTAGAAAGTCGTATGCTATGTTGAGGTTCATTAGAAGACTCTTAAGATATGAAATTCCACCTCGAAAGAAGTGTCTTACAAAACAATTGCACGATCGATGTAGTTTGAGTATGGCTCATGAGACAGGGCCCGTTATTACTTTGTGTTAGTAAAAGAGATAGAGAAATTCCAGCGAAGAGTAGCACGTTTCGTCACAGCATCGTTACGGAGATTTTAAACAAACCGCAGTGGCAATCATTAAAAGAGCGGCTTTGGTGTAACGGAGAAATTTACTGTTGAAAAAATTTAGAGATTTTACATTCTGGGCAACATATTACTTCCCCCCACATACGTGTCGCGAAATGACCGAAGTGAGAAAAACCAGAAAATTAGAGTTAATACCGCGATTTACCGACTATTATTCTTCCCACACACCTTGCACAAACAGGACACGGACGTCAGTTATATGATAGATGTATAAGCGGAGAGCAAGTTCACGGTGCACACTACTAGAATTAATTTTGTAATTAGACACGGTTTTTGAAACGCTATACATCAGTTTCTAAGTACTAGTGTTCGTCCCTTCTGACAGGCAGCTTGCGATGGCACTCGCAAGTGGAGCGCTGGATGACGTTTGCGGTGCAGGTAAAATGTCAACATCCCTCTGAAACCTAGCCGCGGCTGTCACCCTCTTCCTTCCACGCACAGCGTATAAGCTCTAGACGTGACAGCTGACGCGGAGTGATCTGACTCGTAGCTAGCTGGCACCGGCCGCACTGCCTCCAGGCGACAGCGCAATGCCCTGCTGACCGCTCGTGTGTGTGCGGCTGCAGGACACTGCGCGACGTGCGGCGTCGTGTGTGTTCCGCAAAGGGGCTGACGCGAGTGGTGACATTAAAAATTTTAAAAAATGCAGGTTCGTACCTCTCCCGCTTCCTGCCTTATCCTACATACACATCGTACCAGTGAGCTACATTTATGTCAGTTGGTCTAGTTCTGACAACTGTCTAGCTTGCATCAGAGGGCCTCCCATTATTTTAAACTTACGGTAAGTGGATTTTTTAAAAATTTCTCTCCGCTTTTACATTGGGCTATGTCACAGTGTTGGAATTACCTAGGGCAGCCGTGTTTGATAGTGACATCGTAGTGCGTCATAAATTAAACTAAACCTCAGGCACACGAGCGGTCATTTTCTCTCCAATACAGGCTTGCGGACTGTGAGTCTACATTTCATTTAATAACAGTTTGATGAACAATTTTAATATTATCGTTACTTAAATAACATATTTAAAAATTAAAAATAAAGCACTTAATTCGTAAGCATACTGTCTCTGATCAACAGAAGTGTTGATAAATAGTGCTAAGTCGTAATTTACCCTCAACGAATAAGAACATTTACTGTAATCCGTGAATTAATGTTGATTCTCTTTTTTTCACAATATTATGTACGCGCATTAATCAAGTTATTTTCAAAAAATAGTTCAGAATTACGGTTCTTTACCGCCCCGATGTCAGTTTCAGGCGAAGCACACAGTGGTTGCTGTTTCCAATGCACTCACTGCAGAGGTATACTGGGACATGTTCCAGGCTAACAGATTTACTGTACACATTGGAACAAAATCTTGTTTTTTTTTTTCTTCCTGTCATAGAAATAGCTTCTTCCTCGACTAGTTGCTTGTAGTGCTCTAGGAGGAAATTCATATTTCTGAAATTCCAAAATTTCCGTGATACTTTTCTTCGTGTCTGCTGACGTATTTAGCTGAATGATCTTGAATGTCAAATAATCATGCGTCAATTATTTGGAAATAGCGTTTAGATAGTCTTTTCTGGGAAGGGTTGAATCTGAATAGCTCTCGTAGATTACATGTTCATTGATGCCATAGCAATCAGAAGAGAGGAAAAAATTGTAAATGGCCATATTCTGATAATTCTTGTCACAGAGCACGTGCATTTCATCTCGTCGCTTTTATCCACACCAGACCTTGTTCCATTATAAAAAATTATGGTTTCTGGGTTGGACTTCTCCGAATCACTGTCAATACTATCATAATCATGCAAAGTACACAATGCTGCAACAAGATTGTTTTTCCTAAGTATGAAACAAGTATCGTATCCTTCCTAAATGAAAAAGTTCTGGATTCCAAAGAACGAATTTTTGCTACTGTCATAAGTGGAGACGTTCCGTGTTTATTTTTACAAATTGTTACAACTATTGTAAATTTGTCAGCAAGTGGAACTGATGTTAACAAATTATAACATGTTATATTCTTTTGCCAATAGCGTGCGGTGCGTTGACACAGAAATATAGATCATCCACCTGTTTCCCACAGGAAAATGACTAGCATAAAACATTTTCGCATCTGTAAGTGTAAATATTTTTGTACCATATCTTGAAGATACTGATGGAATGTATCGTGCAAATCCTCATGTGCTCTGAATGCATCCGGCATTTCATCCAGTGTAACTAGTTCTGATGTATTGCAATTCTCATCGAACTCATCGATGAAGACTAACAATTGCTAATTCGCTTATCTCTTTCTGATGACCTCTGTTTCTGATATCATCAAATCTAAGACATGTCAGCCAGGATCGAAACCGTTTTATGCCCATTGAAATTCTGGGGTACTCCACCCCAGTACCATCTGCAGTCCAGAGATCTTGTAAATTTGTGTGTGATGTTCATGGAATACCTGCCAAGAAAAGAAGTCTTAAACATGCCTTAATTTGTGTACTGTTAGTGCCTGCAGCATCCCTGTCTCTGGAACATTTAGAACGAATGCTAGACATGCAAGTATTAGCATAGAAAACAATTTCCTCTAAAATATCATCTCTAAAGAAAAGTTGTAAACGATCAATTGGACACTTGGCATTTTTTACTTCGTCTATGGCCCCCTAAATGCTTGACAGCACACTGTTGAGCTCTTCTTACTCTTCTGTTTTGAATTAGAGAACAATAGCTCCCTTGCATGTCATCTTTCTCATCATACAAGCAAATTGATTGGTAGTATCAGTTTTGTTTAAAGACTGCTCACTTTCAGAATTGTGGTCACTTTTCGAAGATTGGCTCTAGATCGTTACAGTCTTCATTATCAAGCTCTTCGTTCAACTATTTCAACAACAGCTCGTCATCCGCCATTCTTTTGGAAACATTAAAACACGAAACTTCATCCAATATTCAATGTTGGTCAATGAAAAGTTTCATAATTGTGCATCAGTTAGGATAAATAAATTTGCTAAATAAAGAAGTAGGTAACCAACATGTGTTAACGTTATTAGTGCTATTTTCTAATAATAACAAGAAAGAACTGTCTCACTCGCAATGCATCATCAAGGAACTGGTGACAGAACCGACTCACAAGAACGCGCACACATGCACTGACCTCCACACTTCACCAACTGGCTGCTTCAGGCAACGGCGACTGTCTTTAGCTGTTGCCAGTGCCTTGTTAAGGAAGGAGAATAAAATAGAAAATGCCATTGACGGAAATCTCGAATTTCTAGTTCACTGTTGACGGAAAGTTAAAACCACGGACTCACATTCGTTGGTCCATATAACTGATGATTGAGCGTCCACTTTCTATCATAAATTACGGTGGTAAACGTAAGGGTGACATAAATATAGAGGTAGCCATGTTTGACTGTGGCAGACATGATCTATCATAAATTATTATAACTGAGCGTTTATCACCTGCATTGCTGATCCTTAAGATACATACATGTTAGAAACGTTCCTAAAATACCGACTTTTTAAAAATTTCCCATCGTTTTCTCACTGGGTTATGTCCATTGCGACAATAAAACATGACAGCAATTGTTTTATCAAGCAAACTATTATGTATTTTATACTTCGAATAGTGCTGCCTATGACTGCAGTGTGAGTTTTAACATAATACTGGTATATACATGACCTAAACAAACAATTTAGTTTTTTTCTAATTTTTGATGTGATGTCACAGAACACTTCCAGAATCCAACGACTTGACAGCTACTTTTGGTTCATACATTATATTAATTACTAAAAAAATTATAGCCTTAGAAGGTGTGTATCTAAAAGTGACAGGTCATGAAATGAAATACGCCATACTGGATAAATATGGTAACCATGATAGCTGTGCTCGTTCACCCAGCCAATAGCATAACACTCAAACTTCAATTTTTGAATTTCCTGCCGTTTATACCTCATCCAATTGGCCCATAATAGAGGGGAGAGTGAGGTGAGAGGGGAGGGTGAAGGGGGAGGGAGTGTCCTTGAAACTGAAAGTGGTAGGTGAGGGAGACGGTCATGAAGCGTGTCCTGACGGTAGCTTACCTTTAAACCAACTGCACTCGTACATACGCAAGGCCACTATTTTCTCTATATAGTGATTAACTATTAAAATAAATTTACAACAGTCATTGAAAAGTTACAGACATTAATGCTAAGCTACACTGCCCGCTATTAGTCCATAAACACAGGTTGTTATATCCAGAAGAATACACACACAGCGCCCCTTTCGGTCGTGAACACATAACAGTGAGAAAAGACACAAGTTTTCTTGTGGTGGAGGTAGAATAAACAAGACTACAACCAATCTATTGGCATTAGCCGAACTTCCTTCCTACAGCAGGATCGTACACTCAACTTCCATAGTAAGTCACGACTAGACTCCCTCTATCATGCATCAGTAAGAGAGAACGAGTCGATGTAAAGGAAGCGACAGCATCTCCACCGTTCTCAGACTCGTCACACTCACTGCACTAGAGTGAGAAGGCGGGCAGTAAGTATACCACTGACGTAACAGCGGCCCGTTGATTTATAGTTTATGTAACCCGCTACATTACTGTCGTACTTGCTCCGTTTCTGATTTCTGCTGCTTACTTGTTTCCATGCACACTCGATGTAGTTTTCCTTAGCTCTCTCCGATATGATAGACGTTACTGCATATTTCCAGTTACAACACTCGTAGGTGACTTATCTCCGTCGTATAAAGCAGACCCAAGAGGAATTACGCTTAATCTTCGAAGCGCAGGCAAATCTTCTCCCTGAATACAACACCGGAGCCCCATTTGCTGGTGTTTATACATCAATAACTTATTCCGACCACTTTTCATTTCAGTTTCATTTATCAGACGCTTTTGCCAAAAGTCTGACAACCAATATTAACAAGTGATATATCATCATACATATATTTCCAAGAGCTTTCAGATGCTGTTAAAATGTATAACGTTCCCTTTAGAAAAACATTATTTATTTCAATATATTGGTGGACACAAGAGTCAAGTGGATTAAGCAGCCGGAAAAGAACTTTCCCAATTTCATGCTATTAAACGTCGAAAACCTTGTTTCTATGTGCTGAACGATCCACTAAATAAATATCAATGTTAGGTGTTCACTCTGTCTAAAGAGAACATAGGGAAAAGTTTATTTATCCGTCATCTGCATGTAAACCTTAAATGGAACATTGTTATTGTTATTTTTATGTTTTGTGTCGTTCCTTAGTAGCTTCTGTCGTCATGGAGATGAAGTCGAAGTATGTAACTAAATAAAAGGTTGTTGCAGTCTGATGATGGCATAAGAGTCGAAAACCGGTTTACAAAATAAATAATAAATATTGTAGAATATTACACCAGTTTTGTGTGTGTTTTCATTCATAATGTGAAGAGAGAATCCTTAGTTACCACTGTATGAGTGACAGAATAGTTAAATCAAACGAAAAGAAATAATGTATGACCCCCTAGCACACAATAACACGTGTTAAATAATAAGTATGTAGTAATCATCTGGACAAAGTTCCATACGCGATATGAAACATTTAATCAAATGAAATGAGAAGTGTGACTTAATTGACTGTTACTCTTAGGATTAAATGACTAAAACCGGATTCTGTACGAAGTCTTGTAACTTCTGACCCCACAAAGACAATGGATTAGCAATGACACGTGGAACACGAACCCACTCCCTATATTCATAGCAAGTGAATCATTGAATGGGACGAAAACACGGAACGAATGATTAACGAAATAACTTGACAAATAGGCAATGCCTGTGGATAACCTCAACAACAGGTGCCACCTGAGCAAAGGGCAATCCTGCGACACGTGGTATTCAACACAGAACTCACGTTACTGTTGTACACGTCAGACCAGCAAACAGCAGAACACCGAAAGGAAGAGAAGAGCAGAGTAGACCAGAGTACAGTGAATTTGGAACCAGGGCTCCGCGTTCTCCGACCGGTCTGCCCTGTGATTGGCCCGCACTACGGGAAGCGCTGAGAGCATTCTTCTTTCAACCTTAAGAGGCTGAACCGCCTAAAACAGCGTGTCTGTACCCGAGACAATCCTGCGATAACTATTTCGCAAATTAATGAAACTACAGAAAACTTAAAATTGTAAACTGAAAATGATGATTTAACGGACAGCTGTAAATTTATCACACGTTCGCAAAAAATCGCCACTGAGAATACTCCGGAAGTAAATGGGAGCGAAATGTGTATGCCTTAAAAATAAAAACCTTTTACCGATGTGCAAAGGCGGATCACATACCCAGCTAGCATAACTGCTTGATTTTGATTCCCGCCACTTTCTTCATATCGTTAATTTCTCAGTATTAAAAATAAAACCAAACTAAACATACAGTCGTGTGCATTCCAGGAATACTAACGAGTACTTCACGCACCCTATAAAATCGTATTTCTGACTAAAACACGTGATTTTGCATTACCCCCCCCCCACTAACCTAAAACACTTCTTTATCATAAAAAGTTTTATAACAGTACTATCTTCGTTGGATACATCTCTGTACACCCAATGGAAATTCAGATTTTAATTTCCGTCGACGACGGGATCATTAGCGTTGAAGCATAGGTTGAGCTCGAATTTGTGAAGAATAGGCAAAGAAAACGGATATATGATCCGGAATTTCCCCTAATTTATTTGTGAAAACAACGGATAACATAAATCAGGATGGCTGGAGCCTTGATTCTCCGTAATGAGACTCCATTCTGTTAACCACTGTGCCAGCCCACTCGGTCTGACCGCAGGGCAATCAGGAGGCAAAGGGATCAAAACGCTGGCCGCTACATCTTGATTTAGTTCTTTCGCACTTACGTGACGACAAATCGTCTAAACGTTGCTCTAAACTCCTTGCGAACTTCCAGCCTCTAAAGTCTTATAGTCGCCTTGTAAACGAAAATGTTGCATAAAAAGTACCTGTCCTCTTATTTGTACTAGTTTCATGTTTTTACCTTCAGCATGATTATTTAGTCGTCATTTTCGACAAATCTTACTTCATTGCACTATAATCACTGTATCTTCGTAGTGTGGCCTTAAGAAATGTACAAAACTAAGAATTGTTCATTTTCGCTCCTATGATACACGAAATTATTCCTTTTTAATTCTTTCGGCTCAGTAGACGTTGTGCTGCATTTATTCTCTCCTTTCCCATCGCTAGCTCGTTTCATTGTATGCTATGGGCTGATATTCGGATTGTATCAGGCGTAATACTTTTTTTCAATGTGTACTTTTGGAAGTACTTCCATAAATCTGTAAAATAATTTTCGTATAATTACAAGTAAGTACGGTTGTTGCACGTTTTTGTTTCCAGGTTTCTTCTAGGAAGTATTACTCTGAAACTGTATAATAACACTTGTACAATTGCCAGCAACTACAGTTATTGGAGATATTGGTCAAAACTTCGCATCCAGTGTGGGTTTTAGATTGTCATTTTATTTGATTTTGAATTGATAATGAATAATCGTATTATATGATATGCAAATTTCCAATTTTAGTAGGTACTTCGTAATTTTAATTCATGGTCTTCAAATACCATAACGCAAATAAGATTTTAGCATCGATTTCCTTAGCGTATTTTGTTATGACAACGTTTTCCCATAATCAATGTGACTGCCACAGTTTATTCCTCAGATTTTATTTGCTTGCCTTCTTATAACAACTAGGATTTTGAAATATAATCAAAGAATTTCTATCATAAACCTGTCAAAAGAAAACTGAAACAATGTAAAAAAGAAGTATTACCACTACTAACAGAAAGAAACACCCTATTTGTCCTCCCATAACGGCTATCAAAGACCCTTTTCTTAAAACTAATAGCAATTATGCCCGATGAGAAGTAAAAGGAAAGGGAAGTGAAATGAAATCCTGTTGGTCGGGAGATTCTGAATGGCAGATTGGGGTGTCTACCTGGAATATAAAAGTATGCGACATATTTTCAAGAAATTACGATAGAATGCTAGAAGCTGAAGTCCCCATTTCAAGTAATTTGTTGTTTATTACCTCTAATGAGATATTTCTGAAACTGTATATAGTATATAGACAGTCGTTAGTTTCACTTGGCTCTGGAGCTATACAGACTTGTTAATTATACGGAGCGTCTCTCCTAAGAGTCGTCAGGTGCACTTTCTGTGGTGTTTCCACAAATATTTGCAATATCGTTCAAGTCATGAGTAGCTGAAGTCAGTCCAAAAAAAATACAGCACATTACTCCTTTAATACGACACTCAGTGTCGACGGAAAGCGTCGCTTTGTTTCCCGTTACAAACAAAATGATTTTTAAAGCGGAATTTTACGTGCTCATAAAATACAGTGGCCCAAAAGTACTCCAGTGCGATATCTGATATGATTTAACAGGGACAGTAAAAGGCGAAGAACATCCAGTACTCCAGGAACGACCGAGCAGGAGCGCTGCTACATGCCGGCAGCAGTCAGCAAGGACCGAGGCGGTGCTGTCGATGCTGGGGTACTGGTTATTCTTCGTGCTTTACTGTCCCTGTTAATACATATCGCGCTAGAGTAATTTACGCCCCCTCTCTCAAATGAGAACGTAAAGAAACCGTCGCTTTCCTACGGCACTGGGCGCCGCATCAGAGGCGTGGTGAGCCTGTCGACTCTTAGGAGAAACACCCTGTATATTTCCGTTATACACCACCAGAAAAAAATTAGCACATTTAGAAAGACGACGTCGATTTTGTTGCAATGACAGCATATGCCACGTGGGGGTACTAGATGTACTGATAACGGTTTCAACATCGTCAGGAGGTTCAGTGTAGTGCAGACGTCCGAAGCAAGCAGGCAACCATGTCTCGGGGGCACACTCGTGCTTCCTACAGCCAACTGAATGAATCTGAAAAGGGTAAATTTGTGCCCCTGAGATTGCCGGGATGGTCTTTTCGAATAATTTCCACACAAGTTGGACATGCTGCGTCAGTTGTGCAACGATACTGGTATCAGTGGTCACCTGATCATTCTCATACCCATAGATGAGGCTCTGGAGGTCCACGCGGCACAGACGCCCGCCAGGATCGTGTCATTGTAAGGACAGCAGTGGCAGATCGTTTAGCTTCCACTGAACATATGAGACGTCTTGTGAACCCAGACGTGTCAATACGAATTGTTGTGGACCGGTTATTAGCAATGGGACTATGGGCACGTACACATCTAGCCCGTCTTGCACCCCGAGGACAGTATTGGCCATATACTATTCAGCGCCTGCGTTGCCGCCCTTCGAAACTACACTACATATCAATATGGGCGTTCCAGCATGCGTCAATACGTGGTAACTAAGAACCGGTTGTGCTATTGATCTGTAAATGTAATCATTCTATGTATTCCACATACAACAAAAAATCTTCACTGAGTGGGAAACCTCTAAAAGGTAGTACTAATTTTTTTCTAACAGCGTATTTATTTGCTAAACCACAATAACCGTACAACGTTATGACTACTGATAATAATACAAAACATCTTCTGATTTGCAGTTATTCAGTTTCACTAAGAAAATACTTTTGATCAAACCTGATAGTATTATAACGACTGGGTTGGTTGGCCGCTATGATGGGAGATGGGACTGAACAGATCGAGCTCAGGATGCCGACATACCGTCACCGAAGGCGAGGGTTTTACTGGAGTAGCCTGTTAACCCCTTACGAGATGTAAGGTTCAAATGGCTCTGAGCACTATGGGACTTACCTTCTGAAGTCGTAAGTCCCCTAGAACTTAGAACTACTTAAACCTAACTAACCCAAGGACATCACACACATCCATGCCCGAGGCAAGATTCGAACCTGCGACTGTAGCGGTCGCGCGGTTCCAGATTGTAGCGCCTAGAACCGCTCGGCCACTCCGGCCGGCGAGATGTAAGGAAACAGTATTGTAAAACCGGTAGTTAATTACTCCAAGAACATCCGTCTCGTCGATGACCTGGATGCCAGCACCAACAGTACCCAAAGAATGCGGTACAGGTAACACGTGGCACGTGGCTACGGCAAGCGTTGGCGTCGGGCCGCTGACCCAGCGAGACGTGAACCACGGGTCGGCCGCGCTCTCCACACGCAGCTAAACAGCTGTAGACGACGCGATCAATCACGCCGCGAATCCTTTGCAGAAGACGCAGCACATCACATCGGAGGCTTCCCACACGTCCAGGGGAAGGCAGTGAGAACTTTTCCTGCACGTACGTCCCCAGGCGGGAGCCGGGGGGCTCCAGGGTGGAAGGTCGGCTTCAGTTGAAGTAGCCTTCCCCTCTCCCGAAGCAGTCCACTGGTTGGTGAGCGCGAAGTCCACAACATCGGACTTGACACAAAAGCATTGCCACAGCCAGCAGCGTCAGAAATCGAAGGCACAAAGGAATAAAAGGCGTTAGCTGTCAGTGGGCACTGATTTGTATCAATGGGTCAAGTTGAAAATTTGTGCCGGACTGGCATTCGAACCCAGGTATCCTACTCACTAGGCAGATACGCTGAAAAGCGCACCATTCGGACACAGTGATCATCACAACCGCACAGGATTTAGTGACCCGGCTCATTAGCCTTATTACTCGCGGCATCTCGCCGATTCCCGTAACACTTCGAGATTGGTTATATCCACACTGAAGGGTTCACTTGACGTCATCGTCGTAATTACACTACTGGCCATTAAACTTCCTACACCACGAAGATGACGTGCTATAGACGTGAAATTAACCTATAGAAAGACGATGCTGTGATATGCAAATGACTAGCTTTCCAGAGCATTCACACAAGGTTGGCGCCGGTGGCTGACATGAGGAAAGTTTCCAAACGATTTATCATACACAAACAGCAGTTGACTGGCGTTGCCTGGTGAAACGTCGTTGTGATGCCTCGTGTAAGGAGGAGAAATGCGTACCATCACGTTTACGACTTTGATAAAGGCCGGATTGTAGCCTATCGCGATTGCGGTTTATCGTATCGCGACATTGCTGCTCGCGTTGGTCGAGGTCTAATGACTGTTAGCAAAATATGGAATCGGTGGGTTTAGGAGGGTGATACGGAACGCCGTGATGGATCCCAACGGCCTCGTATCACTAGCAGTCGAGATGACAGGCATCTTATTCGCATGGCTGTAACGGATCGTGCAGCCACGTCTCGATCCCTAAGTTCACAGATGGGGACGTTTGCAAGACAACAACCATCTGCACGAACAGTTCGACGACGTTTGCAGCAGCATGGACTATCAGCTTGGAGACCATGGCTGCGGTTACCCTTGACGCTGAATCACAGACAGGAGCGCCTGCGATGGTGTACTCAACAACGAACCTGGGTGCACGAATGGCAAAACGTAATTTTTTCGGATGAATCCAGGTTCTGTTTACAGCATCATGATGGTCGCATCCGTGTCTGGCGACATCGCGGTGAACGCACATTGGAAGCGTGTATTCGTCATCCCCATACTGGCGTATCACCCGGCGTGATTGGGGTGCCCTTGGTTACACGTCTCGGTCACCTCTTATTCCCATTGACGGCACTTTGTACAGTGGACGTTAGATTTCAGATGTGTTACGACCCGTGGCTCTACCCTTCATTCGATCCCTGCGATTTCAGCAGGATAATGCACGACCGAATGTTGCAGGTCCTGTAAGGGCCATTCCGGATACAGAAAATGTTCAACTGCTGCCCTGGCCAGCACATTCTCCAGATATCTCACCAATTGAAAACGTCTGGTCAATGGTGGCGGAGCAACTGTCTCGTCACAATACGGCAGTCACTACTCTTGATGAACTGTGGTATCGTGTTGAAGCTGCATGGGCAGCTGTACCTGTACACTCCATCCTAGCTCTGTTTGACTGAATGCCCAGGCGTATGAAGGCCTTTATTACGGCCAGATGTGGTTGTTCCGGGTACTGATTTCTCAGGATCTATGCACCCAAATTGCGTGAAAATGTAATCAAATGTCAGTTCTATTATAATATATTTGTCCAATGAATTCCCGTTTACCATCTGCATTTCTTCTTGGTGTAGCGATTTTAATGGCCAGTAGAGTATATACATTGAAAAAAAAAAGGACGTAAATTTTGATCCGATGACGGCATATGCCATCTGGAGGATGGTACATGTACTGATAATAGTTTCAGTGTCGTCTGCCAACAAATAGGGTAGTGGCATAGCTCCTAGATCGCAGTCTATGTCTAATCTTTTACTAGTGAACGCTCGCAGCCCGAAAGTTCAGTGTGGTGCAAACGTGTGAAGCACGCAGGTAACCACGCCATTCAGACGCACTCATGCTTCCTACAGCCAAATGAGTGAGTTTGAAAGGGGAAAAATTGTGGCGTTCTGTCTGGCGGGATGGTCCTTTCGGAGCACTGCCACAGAATTTGGAGATGCTGCGTCAATTGTGAAACAGCGCTAGTATCTGCGGTCACGTGAACATTCTCACACCCGTTGTCAACGTTCGGGATGTCCACGCAGCGCAGAGGTCCGCCAGGATGGACTTATAAGGGCTGCAGTGGCAGATCGAACAGCTACCACAGCACAGATAAGAGGGCTTGTGAGCCCAGACGTATCAACACGAACTGTTCTGGACCGGTTCTTACCAGTAGGACATGGGTCACGTATACCTCTAGCCCGGCTTCCACTCACGGCAGAGCTTCGACGTGCACAGCTCGACTGGTACCGTCGGATGATCATTCGGAAGAAGGGATGAGCACCGTGGTCTGAAGTCCTATAAGGTACAACTGTCGTTCACGATTGGAGTTACTGGAGGGGACGCTAAGAAGTGCAGAATATTGTTAGAACCATCCTTTTGTCGTTTTTGCAATAAGTAGGTGGTGTGTTGTTCCAACACGGTAATTCTCTCCCACTGCCCATGAAACTCAACGTGCTCTTACAGACTTGCAGCACCTTCCGTGACCAGCACTATCTCCAGACTTGTCTCTAGTCGAGCACGTGTGGTATAATGATGGGACGAGAAGTGACTTGTGCGACTCGTCAACTAATAACTCTTACAGAACTACTTGGACAGTTCGAGCAGGCGTAGCAAAACGTATTCCGGGACAGTATTCACCATCTGTACAGTGGACTGATTGCCTGTGCCAGGAACAGTATTGCCGCCCGTGGAAGCTACCCCACGTACTAATATAGGCGTTTCAGCATTCCGAGCGAAGTGCCGCAGTGGTTGGCACACTGGACTCGCATTGTGGAGGACGACGGTTCATACCCGCGTCCGGCCATCCTGATTTAGGTGTTCCATGATTTCCCTAAATCAATCCAGCCAAATGCCGGGATGGTTCATTTGAAATGGCACGGTCGATTTCCTTCCTCACCCTTCCCTAATCCTGTGGGACCAATTAACTCGCTGTTTGGTCCACACCCCAAAAACCAACCAACCATGAGTCGATACGTGGTATTTCAGAGCCGCTTGTGCTACTAATCTGTAAGCGTAATAATATCATATACTCCATATGCGCTGTTGCAACAATAAATCTTGAGTGGATGAGAAACTTCTAAAAGGGTGTTCTAATTTTTTTACGGCAGTGTAGATGTGGTGTCTGTTCTTTCGGATATGTCCGAAAGAACTGACGCCACAGATAGAGAGTTCGAAGAGTTGAGCCACATAGGCTCGTAGACTAATAGTTCGATGTAGATCTCTCTTAGAGAGCGACCGGTGACCGGCATACTGTGATATCTTTGACTAAAAATAACTAGTGTTTAGACGGTCTTGGCCTTTGCTTGCTCTGCTACCGTTTCGCTTTTGATCACGTAAGCCGCAAGAAGTCCGTGTCTCGGATGTGACACTTTTTGCAGCTCCTGCCTTCTGCCGTGTCAGTATGTAGTGCTACAACGATGAAAATTAATATTACGACATTCATGATATTAAAAATGTAATTATAATTTTATTATTTTCATTTTTGTGCTCAGTGTATCAAAGTCTTTCTAGTGCACGGAATAATTAGCGTTGTTTGTACTACGAAACTATATATGATTGTTAAGGGTTAAGCATGTAATAATTCGATGTAAGACATTTTGTGGAGTCTGAATCTTGTTCTCGTACTGGTCGGTAGAGAAGGAAAAGTTCCTTAAATCGATGTGAAGGTATAGAGGCTGTAAAAACGAGAGAGAGAGAAGGTAAATACAATTTGTTCAAAACAAATATCTCGAAACTGCAACGTCTTGTGATTTCCTATAGCTAAAAATTGAAAGGTCTGAGCCTGTCCTGAATAACAGCGAAGAACATTTATGTTATCATATATTTTCTTCGTTTGATCACGGTTGTGATTCGCATGTTTCTTTTTGTTACGCGACGTGTTATGAATATTTTCATTTTACGCGCAAAAGTGCACACAGCTTTAATCGAACCTGCGTCTTTCAGAAACGATAACTTTTAATCAGTACAATCACGCGAATACCGTCTAAATCGCAACCGTGATCGCAAAAGTGTTTCCTGGACCAAATAATTCTTATAAAATGTGTATTCTCCAAAGCGAGCAGCATTGCACTATCGCTGACTCGCAACAATCGAAAGAGTAGAAAAAGCGGTGCTTAAACAAAATTGCCACCTTTTAATAAAGGGGGCAATTCAGTGGCAACCTATTGACAGGACTAGCTTATATGTGTGTCCTAATGTGTTTTTTTTTTTCAATTTGTTTCATGCTGTAATGAGCGGAAATCTACGACGACCCTAAGCACGATATTTTTGCTGTACCATTCCATCCCAGCGGCAGCAGAACGAAGCACTGCGTAAGGTAGGCACAACATCTTCTTCAACCTGGTGCTGTATCTTACTAAAGAAACGAAACAAAAAAAATTTACATTTTGTGTGTCCTCTTAGGAAGCTATGAGTCAATTATATTTAAATAACTGCGAGAAGGATCAGTAAAATACAGCATCAAGTGTTTTCAGTAGAGGTTAACTGAACGAGATTGGAACTGAATTTTAATCTGGTGCAGTGTAGTAATTATTTTATGTTTTGTGTGACGGAATAATTGATGTGTTGCGTGTGACGTTTTCCCGATTAGATTTGCACCCAAACATTTGCAAACATGGTGAAAACAGTGCGACGTGTAAGAAAAGCTACGCAGCAGGAAGTAACTGTAGAACATTCAGAGGAGGAAGGAATAACTAGTGATGTAGAAATTGATAATATTTTTTCAGACCAGACAGAGGATATAGAACAGGACACTAATATTAAAGTCAGTGATCCATCTGCTGTAGAACACTCAGGCAGAATACAGACGGTAGTTCAAGTGCATACTGAAGCGGTTACAGTCGATTTATCACCGGTAGAGCCAACACAAACAGTAATGGATCCATTTTCTCTCTTAATGATGAAAAATGGAACAAATGTTTAAAATACAGGAACAATCACAGATACAGCGCGAACAAGAAACTGCTGAACAGCTTGCAACTGAGATTAATAATAATATTAGCAGAGTAGATGAACGGATTAGGACCTTGGATGAACGCATCAGTCAATTAGACGAGCGTACGCAGTTAAACTTTTCACAGTTCTCAAAAGAGATAGATCTAAAGCTTGAAAACCGGTTACAAGAACACGATCGCCAGCTGTGGCAGCAAATAGATGCCCAGTTGTCTGCTATACAGAACAACATTTCAAAATGGTTCAAATGGCTCTGAGCACTATGGGACTCAACTGCTGAGGTCATTAGTCCCCTAGAACTTAGAACTAGTTAAACCTAACTAACCTAAGGACGTCACAAACATCCATGCCCGAGGCAGGATTCGAACCTGCGACCGTAGCGGTCTCGCGGTTCCAGACAGCAGCGCATTTAACCGCACGGCCACTTCGGCCGGCTACAACATTTCAAGTATGCAACAAACATACCATGACTTACAACAGAATGTAAAGCAAGTAGCCCAGGATGTGGACAAATTACAACAAACACACACTTCTTTGGAAGCAGAAACATCGCAACATAAGTACACGTATAGAAAACCTTACGGTTGATAATCAAAACGTAATAGAACAAAAATGCAAAGAACAAGAAGAACGCGTTGTGACCACATTCAACACATGGCTAAATGACAAAGACAAACAAATTGGTACTGTTATACAGAAGAAACTACCTGTGCTGTTACAACGAGCAGGAACACAACTGATGCATGAAAACAACACAAAGATTCATGAACTCCAGACTGAATTACAAAACGTGCAGAAAGTGCTTAATGAAACACGTATGCAAACATCTCATAACAGTTCACCGGAGTGTGTTAGTATCACAGAAACACACCCCGATCATTATGAAACGCCTTTAACTGAAAGTAGGGGGCAGACGGGCAGTAATTTCAGTCCAACACGTGGAGCAACATCCGTTTATCAAGACCATACACAATCATTGTTGACTCAGGATGCTTTAGTGAAGAATTCACAGTTTCAGAAGTTTACCAATGATAAGAACGGACACCATCCAATTGTGTTTATCAAAGGGATCCACGGAATAATGCCAAAAAGTTGGAACGAAAGGGAGAAAATTGTCTTTACCATTACCCATATTCAAGGTGAGCCAGCGTTGTTCGCGACACAGAAAGCTGAGCAATGCAGCTCCTTCGATGAATTTGAACAAGCTTTTCCAAACTAGTATTGGTCGCGTGGGGTACAAGAACGATTAAGAAAAGAAGTTTATATTACTGAGCCATTTAATAGAAAAGGCGGTACTTTGCGGAAATATTTCGAAAAGTATCTGGACAAAGTGAAATATTTGTCCGCACCAATTCCTGAGTGTGATGTTTTAAAGATATTAAAGGAGAAGTTACCAAGTGATCTAAAGGAGAAATTGTTTCACATTCCTGAAGACAACGTGGAACATTTTCTATCTGTACTGGACTCTTTACATTTGGTTATCGAAGAGGACAGACACCATTACGGGAATAATTCGTCGAATAATGGTAATGGTAATGGCAACGGGCGAAACCACAAGAACAATAGTGATAGAAACACCTACTATGGGAATCAAAATCATTGGAATAGTCCGAATTATTCAGGATGGCAGAACCACAATAGGGACACAAATGGACAGTACAGTAATGCACCGAATCACAATCATCATCCACAGAACAATAGCGGACAAAACAATAACGGAAACTTTTCAAAGAAACGGAAACGAGATTTTAGAGCTAACTCCAATTAAAATAACGGTAATTTTTCAAATAATCAGCAAAACATGCAACTACCACATGACTGGTCAACACAGAATTATGCACTATAGCAATGGCAGCAGCCTAGGCCACCGCAATATCACAACAACAATCATGTACAACCCCCGTACAATACAAATATGTCAAATAACATGCAGCAGCATATGAATGCGCAGCCATGGCAACCACCGAATCAAAACATCAAGATCATTGAGGTAAGTGAACCGCAACCACCAACCAGTACCAGTCAGTCAAGCTAGATGCGACGACATTCTGCTGCCTTGTGTCAGTCGCAGGGTGTCTAGGGGGCACTTGCATGAATGATGTTAGTAATAACGAGCAACCAAACGTGCAGACAACCAGCTGTAGTAACAATGAGAATGTGTGTCGCATAGAATCAGCAGCGATCGGGTCGAACGACGCAAAACATGCAGTGTGTAGGAATAATTCTGTTGATGTTGCTTAGCAACGTAGTTCAACTATGCAGATGTTAAGATATAATGACGGAGTCGATATACGAGAGGAATTATGTCAAAATTTTCGGAAGAAGTGTAATTTGTTTGAACGGGAAGTTGTACAAGCAGCTATAGTTTGTGATATTTATGGTATTCAAACTACGGTGATTTTAGATACTGGAGCATCTGTTTCTGTGCTGAATGAATCGTTCTTTCTTCACTTAAAGAGGATTAGAAAGATTCCGGTTTTTCCAGTCACTAATTGTCGAGGAGCCATTAGTCAGAAAGCCCAACTAGTTCGGGAACAGACACGGATTTGTATTAATTTTGGAATGGGAGCCAAAGAGTGCACCTTCCTTATTGTAAAGAATTTAGCCGTGAACTGTCTCCTCGGATTAGATATTTTGCGAGAGACGGAAACTATAATCGATCTCGCAAAGGGTGAATGCAGCATGTGTTTCGGTGACACGAGAGTCAGGTTAGACTTGGTAAAGACCAAAGAATTGCATGGCAAATATTGTCAAATTTAAAAGATAGAACCGATTCGCGCACATTTATGGCGGCTTCAAGATAGTTTCAATTGCAGTACATTCCCGGTCGTGGAAGATGTGAAGGACGAGGAGAATATCCACCTCTCTGAAATAGTAGAAAAAGTACAACAATCCTCTGGTCTTGATAGTCTGCAACAAAAGCAATTATTAGACACACTTAATAATTATCGTAAAGTATTTTTTGAACAAACCTGGACTAATTAAAGGTTACGTGTACGACATGCAAGTGTTTCCCCATGAAATTTACTGTCATCAAACGTACTCAATATTCAGCGCGAAAAGGGAAGCAGTAACAACAGAAATTAGACGAATGCTGGAATGGGGAATTATTGAGACCTCGTTATCGCCATATAGTAACCCACTTTTACCGGTAATGAAATCCGATGGAAGCGTAAGGTTGGTTCTCGACGCTCGCCGGATTAATCAAATTATTATGCCTGTCAGGACGCGGCCTGAGAATCTAGAAGAACTATTACAAAAGTTCCATGGGATAAAGTATCTATGAAGCCTCGACCTCCGCGCGTCATACTGGCAGGTGGTCTTAACGCCAAGATCTAGGAAATATACAGCATTTATTTATAGAGGAAGAAGCTATCAATTCAGAGTATTGCCATTCGGATTGAATGTCAGTGCCGGAGTCTTTATTAATGCGCTTGACACTGTCCTAGGCCCGGATTTGTTAGAGATAGTTACTGTCTATGTGGACGATTTATTGATTGCTTCACCAACATGGGACGAGCATATCAAACTAATTAACTTGGTGTTACACAAATTTGAACTTGCAGGTGTTACGGTTAAACTTAAGAAGCCCAAGTTTGGAAAGACGGAGATAAAGTTTCTAGGACATATAATATCATCCGAAGGAGTCTTCCCGGATAGTAAGAAACTCGAGGCTATCAGAAATTGTCCATATCCGGCCAACAAAAGACAATTAAAGGCATATATGGGTCTCGTCTCCTTTTTCCGAAAGTTCGTGCCTAATCAGTGGCTTAACAGTGAACATCTATTGGGGCTTCTGAAAAAGGATGCGCCGTGGGTGTGGACTGACCAGTGTGCACATGATTTCGCCACGATCAAGAATTGCTTGTTAAGTGCTGAAATCTTGCACCATCCAGATCTCAGTAAAGATTTTTCCATAACCTCAGATGCTTCATGTACTGGGTTAGGTGCGTGTTTATTTCAAACAGAAACAGTAGACGGACACGAGCAAATAAAAATAATATCTTTCGCAAGTCGTGTATTATCGGAATGCGAACGCGCATATTCCACTACAGAGCTTGAAGCATTGGCAGTGGTATGGGCGTTTCGCAAATTTCATTATTATGTTTATGGTAGACACGTTCGAGTATACTGTGATCATCAGGCTTTGAGTTTCCTACTGACCTGTAATCTTCTCCATGCACGTTTGGCAAGATGGACATTAGCGTTGCAGGAGTATGATTTCCAGATTATTAACATCAAAGGAAGTAATAATATTGTGGCAGATGCTTTGTCTAGGCTACCCCAAGGTTTACCTCAATTTAGTGAACTCACAGAGCAAGCATCGGAATTTAAAGTGTTACTAATGGCGGACAATGTTAATCGTAAATATTTTCTAGACGTGTGTAAAAATATGGCACAAATACAGGATATAGATAATATTTGGCACGAGATCAAGGATCAACTGAGGACGGATCCTACTTCGAAATTGCATAAATATTACAGGTTACATCAGGATGTGTTATTCTCTAGAAGACATGAGGATGCACGCAACTGGCTACTATGTATTCCGCAGCAATGTGAGCAAAAGTTAATAATATACACACATAATGTTTGGGGTCATTTCGGTTCAAGGAAGTGCCTGGCGAAACTAAGAACGTATTACCATTTTAATAACATATATAGAAAGATCCTACGGATGACGCGAGCATGTGACATATGCCAGCGCGTAAAGCCGTGTGCTTTATCATCGCAGACATTAATGCAGTCAATTGTTCCAACTGCTTAGCGCCAACTTTTAAGTTGGACCTCTGCCAACTGCCAGAGGAGGGGTCAAATGCCTCGTAGCAGTGCTAGATAACTTTACTAAGTTTGTAAAGCTATTTGCTACAAAAACAACAGCCACGAGAACGATAATAAACCGATTGGAAAATGATTACATACCTCATTTCGGAACGCCAGAAACATTACTCTCTGACTGCCTCAAATTTTTCGAGCGTTACCTGGAAGAAATTATTAGAGAAACATAATATAAAACCAATTTTCATTTCGAAGTTCCATCCCCAAGGTAATCTCACAGACGTGTGTTCCGCGATTTTAATCGCTTTGTGAGAACGTACTGCTCAGCTAAACAAACTAAGTGGGTAGAATACATAGAGCCGTTTGAAATTATTGTAAACAACATACCACATTTATCGACAGGTTTTACTCCAGCAGAACTCACATTAAAAACAAAAGAGGACAATAGTTGGGTCAACCCACTTCCAAAACTAAATACCGAACCGGAAGACTGGGAGGACAAAGTTAGACAAGCATTGGTCATACTATACAAGAATGCACAGAAACGGCAAGAATCACACAACCGGAGACTAAGAATACTCAACAATTTAACGTGGGAGATATGGTGTTAGTAAGGAATTATCCAAAGTCGTCATTATTAAAGAAAAAAATAAAGAAGTGGTATCCGTTATATTCAGGACCATTTGTGATCTTAGGTACACCACATAAAAATAGTTATTTCTTGGTCCATCCCAACTCAAATAGACAGAAAGGACTATACAATCACAAAGACTTTGAAAAGATATGTATCTTAGTGTGCCGTAATGAGGTGAAGTCAAACATCAAAGACTCAAGTACTGTGCGAGTAGGCTAAGTGACAATTATTAGTTAATGGACACACTGCGATGTGGCGTGTGGGAGAATAGGAACATACAACATTGGAAGCATCAGTACTGCTTGGAGGAAGAGACTCTCAGAATACCAATTAGTTCTAAGAAAATTTCAGATCCAGTTCGACGGAGAAGAGGACGCCGAGCTGCAGCAAGGAGAAGAAGAATTGCTTCAAGATGATTCCACCCTAAGACACGTAATCAAACATAATACAAACTTGTTGAGATTTAGTAAACTTTCAGGAACTTATGCGTGTGAAACTACGAACAGTGAACAGATCTGCATATTTCACACAACAGTAGGATATAGTGACTTTAGAAAATAAACGTTTCATTTTGTTGATTATTAACTATTTTGAACTCACTAGGGTGAGCAGGTTATGTTTTTTTTCTTTTAGACTGTGTACAGGATACACTTACAACATGTAAAGTTTACGCGAGTTACGTATAGGTTTAACAAATTTTCCACCTTAAGTTGGTGCTCGGACTTGCATGAGCTATAAACCAGGTCGAACAAGATGTTGTCCATGACTGAACAGATCATTACACAGACAAACATATACAGACTTCTGTTTATCACTGCACAATTCTTTGTAAGTCCAGGATCACCTTTTCGAGAAAATATATGACTCAGGATTTGCTTTTATATTGTAAATGACTACAATTATGTACTTCATTTGATATGTACAATCATTCAGTTATTCATCATTATATAACTAGACTGTGTAAAGACATTCTGATGGGTAGTACAAGGACTTTACCTTGTCAGACTTGATAACTGTGATCACGTGACTACGTGGTGGAGTGAACATGTCACAGATGACCTATGAACAAAGACTTCCTGTGAACATTATCCTCTACGCGTACGAACTTTATTTCATTGGCGAAAGAGTGGAATTTAACACAAAAGTGGACGCTCAATGAGTGCGTTGTGTTACCATGATTTCGTTTTCAAATTTTGTGCTAAGAGTGTTTAGTAATGCCAAATATTCAGAGTGTTATTGGGACCACATGCGTGGACGTAACATTCCAGGCAAACTAAAACTCAAGAGCAAGTGTTTTTATCGATCAGTCAGCAACAGTGGTGAGTCGTAACAGGGTTGGGAACTGCTGCTGACTATATCATTAAACCCGTTGCAGAACTGTATCAATGTTGGAACGGAATTACATGAACCTTTAATTGCAGATAGTCAGTTACGTCGGAAGGACGAATGGACTTGCATTATGATAACGAAGCTCACAAACAGTCGAACACCTCAAAAACACAACACATTCTTCTTGTTGAGTGAAAGAGTGCGTGATATATGATGTAATTTAGATGTTAATTTAAGGAACTGATACTGCTGTTTGATTTTCATGTGACTGTATGCTGAGATGCTGAGCACACGTGTCGGTGCGGGCAGCATACTGCAGCGACATCATCCGTCATCCCTTGTGCCGCACCCTGCCACGTCATCGCAGTCCATCGCAGACTCACTGGATGGGGCCAGACATCGGTGTTGCAGTACACCAAGTCACCAGCTGTCGTCACCAGCAGCACTATCACGAAATTGTACCATTATTAAATGTCATACGAAGTGCATATTCAAATGTTAAAAATTAAAAATGAGGGTATGGAAGATGTGCTCTCTCCGCCGTGGTTTTTTTCCGGGGTTTTTCCCATTGGCCTTTGCCCGAATAGGGGAGCGTAACTCAAAATCCCTGATACTTAAAAGCAAACAAAGCACATGCTTCCAAGTGAAAGAACACAGTGAACTTTAAACAGAACAGACATGGAAAATAAGCCTGCTTGGATGTCCAGTCAAACAAGTGTGACTGTACATCCAAAGGGGGCAATGTAGTGCTACAACGATGAAAATTAATATTACGACGATGTCAAACCTTATTTTCATGATTTGAAGAAGTATTCACGATATTAAAAATGTAATTATAATTTTATTATTTTCTTTTTTATGCTCAGTGTATCAAAGTCTTTCTAGTGCACGGAATAATTAGCATTGTTTGTACTACGAAACTATATATATTGTTAAGGGTTAAGCATGTAATAATTCGATGTAAGACGTTTTGAGGAGTCTGAATCTTGTTCTCGTACTGGTCGGTAGAGAAGGAAAAGTTCCTTAAATCGATGTGAAGGTATAAAGGCTGTAAAAACGAGAGAGAGAGAAGGTAAATACAATTTGTTCAAAACAAATATCTCGAAACTGCAACGTCTTGTGATTTCCTAAAACTAAAAATTGAAAGGTCTAATCTGAGCCTGTCCTGAATAACAGCGAAGAAAATTTATGTTATCATATATTTTCTTCGTTTGATCACGGTTGTGATTCGCATGTTTCTTTTTGTTACGCGACGTGTTATGAATATTTTCATTTTACGCGCAAAAGTGCACACAGCTTTAATCGAACCTGCGTCTTTCGGAAACGATAACTTTTAATCAGTACAATCACGCGAATACCGTCTAAATCGCAACCGTAATCGCAAAAGTGTTTTCTGGACCAAATAATTCTTATAAAATGTGTATTCTCCAAAGCGAGCAGCATTGCACTATCGCTGACTCGCAACAATCGAAAGAGTAGAAAAAGCGGTGCTTAAACAAAATTGCCATCTTTTAATAAAGTGGTCCCAAATGGCCTATGCAGGTCGGCGAATATTTCGTCGTTCTGCGCATGACGTCAGCATAGGTGCACGTTGTGTAGAGGTGCAAAACAGCCGTTTTATCGGTGTTGTTGGTTTGCCCTAGCCTGTGGTGTTGCTGCGGTTGAGTAGAAAGAAACGAGCGAAATGGCAAAGGGGGAGTCTGAATTTTGTTCTCGTACTGGTCGGTAGAGAAGGAAAAGTTCCTTAATCGATGTGAAGGTATAAAGGCTGTAAAAAGGAGAGAGAGAGAGAAGGTAAATACAAGTTACTCGAAACAAATATCTCCTAATTGCCCCCTCTGTTTATTGATTGGATAGTTTAACTACAGAAACCAGTACATCAATATGAAGAAAACTAGCTCCTAGACACGCTCTGAAGCTGACAAAATTATCTCGTCTGAATCCTACTTTTATCTATTCAAATTTAAAGTTTCTAGCCTACTGTAAGCAGCAGAATGATCCGGTATTCATATGTGGAACAAGCTGAGATGATGTTTGTGTACGGCCAAGCACATGGGAATGGTCGAGAAGCAGTACGGCTATATCAAAACAAGGAACCTCATAGACAAATTCACATCACACAACATTTCAAGAAGTTTTTGGGCGTTTGCGTGATAATGGGCCTTTTCAGAGAGACGTCAAAAAAGGATCTGAAATGTTGTTTGATGTGGTTGCTGTCTGTGAGGGTATTTGTTTTGGTCCAGCCGTGCTGCATCTCGACCGTTTCTGTAATTGTTCCCGACATGAATACCGGGTCATTCTGCTGCTTGCAGTACGATGCGTCAATCACACAGCCTGCAACACACAAAGAAAACATGGCACGTGACCAGAGGAACTATCACTCGCCAGTGCCATCTACTGTGGCAATGATGCATTTCCGAACACATGTTCTTATGCCCTTTTTTCCTCGACTTTCAGTCAGGAATCCGTCTCCGATGTTTTCGTTTTTTCTTAATATTCACCCTGTATAATGAGGTGCGAAGTACAGAGGTTACAAAATGCTAAAATAAAAGGATATTGCGTTGTAGGAACTAACGTTAAAGAAAGCAAAAATTAAAATGGCAAAAACCACATTAGATAGTGGAAAAATCTTAATTAACTGTAATCAGCATAATCAAAATATAACAAAATGATAAGTACCATTATGTGACGTGAATGTTTTAATGTTCACTGGGAATTACAAAAATCCAAAGAATAATGTTTAAAGTTAAATCTTCTAATTTATATATTTCGTTAACTAAAGTGTTATTATGGGAAAGTAAAACATTTCAGCAATCAGAAAAATCAGGGCTTCAAATTTATAAAGATTTAAGATGATTTCATTTTACTATTATGAAATTCCAGTACACAGTAATTGTGTGTGCTATCTCTGTCCGAACAGGCCTCGGAAGGTCCCACGGTACCGACTGACCGCCGGTCGTACACAGCCGATAGGCGTAACTGCATGCGGTTATGGAGGGGCAAGTGGTTAGCACACCGCTGTCCCGGCCGTTGTCAGTTTTCGTTACCGGGGCCGCTACTTCTCTATCAAGTAGCTCCTCAAATGGTAGCCTCCGAACGGCTGAGTGCACCCCAATCGCCAAAAGCACTCGACAGACCCTGACGGTCACCCAGCCAAGTGTCACCCAAGCCCGACAGCACTTAACTATGGTTATCTGCCGTGAACCGGTGTTACCACTGCGGCAAGGCCGTTGGCAGCTGTGAATGCTAATAACATTTTCATATACACAGTTCCTGAAAAATCAAGTTGTTTATCGCTTAATGTATAGAATATCAATCGCCGGCCGGTGTGGCAGAGCGGTTCTAGGCGCTTCAGTCTGGAACAGCGCGACCGCTACTGTCGCAGGTTCGAATCCTGCCTCGGGCATGGATGTGTGTGTTGTCCTTAGGTTAGTTAGGTTTAGGTAGTTCTAAGTTCTAGGGGACTGATGACCTCAGAAGTTTGGTCCTATAGTGCTCAGAGCCAGTATATCAATCCTAAAACAATGATAAGCAGAATGTAATTTCGAAAAGCACATACTTTTAGGGAAACAACATTCCGAGAAAGTATATGTTGCCTCAGGAAATAATTGTGGTATCATCATCAGTGTACTGAAAACTATACATTGAATACTACAATTAAGTGAAATAGAGCATGGATAGGAATTTAATAGTTTAATGTATCCCTGAATGAATTTTTCATTCTGCAGCAGAGTGTGCGAAAACGTGACCTTTGCCTTTGGCGGGCAAGTGCCCTACCAACTGAGCTACGCAAGCATGGCTCTCGACCCTTCCTCACAACTTTACTTCCACCAGTACCTCATTTTCTAGCCTCCAACCTTCACAGAAGTTCTCCTGCATACCTTGCGGCATTAGCATTCCAGGAAGGAAGAATACTGCAGAGACATGGCTTAGTCATACCCTGTAGGATGCTTCCAGACTGAATTTTTCACACTGCAGGGAAGTATGCGCTGATGTGAAAATTTCTGGCAGATACGGAAGGTAGGAGATGAGGTTCTGGCGGAATTAAAGCTGTGAGAACGGATCCTCAATCGTGCGTGGGCAGCTCAGTTGGTAAAGCACTTACCTGCAAAACGCAACGGTCCCGACTTCGAGTCTCGGTCCACTACATAGATTTAATCTGCCAGAAAGTTTCAGTTAATGCACTCATGGTGAGTGTATTGCATGAATACTAAAAAACAAAAACAAAAATTATTTAAGAAATGGAACTATAGCAAATGGAGCTGTTGCACATAGCTACGATTCAACTCCATTATAACAACATGCAAAGTAAACCACCTCACTCACACTGGATGAGTCCACTTCTTGCAAAACACTTTTAGAAATTAATCAGGATTGTTATTTGATTGTTTTAATACTAGGGGCCTTTCGTCGACAGTGGCTACTTCGAAAAAGTAGATAATTTTGCCCGCTATCTCAATTGATTTTTTTAAATATTGTACAGAAAACGCCTACGCACCAGTACATATGTGTGAATTACAGACGTCAGTGTCAGCAAAGCAAAGTTTTCCACATATTCGTCGTATTCACTGTGGATTTCAAATTTAAATGCCCTTTCGCCTCTTCCACCCCGTGCTTGAACTTCGATAACAGCACGGCTCTGTCATCTACAGGGAATAGATAAAACAATCTTACAACTAAGAAATAATGATATAACAGTGTGGTATCCCTTTAGTGCAGAAAATAACAATACACAACTACAGGAAACTTTTGAAATGTCGGTCACCGTGAGGTACTAAACCGAATTAATTACTATATTTTGAACCATTGGAGATCGAAAGCCCCTTATTTGTAAACGCTCACCAAGCAATCCTAATTATTCCCTGGAATCCGATTGTTTGTCGGTAGAGTTCAGCGTCATGTTATGCATCTTCCTCCGGCAGCTGAATCTACACAATACTAAACTTTTATTTTGTTTTGAAAGGTAAGATGGACATGGTACAGGTTCTCCATTGTGCAAATTAATTTCGAGACAGTGCCAATAATAACCACAACACATTACTTTAGAACTGTAGGACTAAACTCGAGGTGGTGATAAAAACCTCTGACGAATGATAACTGGTGTCATACGTCTGCGAGATGTCACGCGACTTTACTACGGATTTACTGAAGTTCAAACAGTGCGATCGGCACCTCACGTTCACAGCACGAAGTCTGAACTCTAACTTAAAGGTACACTGAGGAAATACGCGAAATGACTCCGGAAAGGGAGGGTATGTCAGCCAGAAAGTTCGACAGCTATATTATACCAGTTAAGGGATAATGATTACCATTGTCCCTGTACGCACTCGTTACCCCTAAACATCCTTCTTTCCAATCAGATCTCCCTCATTTCCAACTATTCTTACCTGGTGCGGTCTCCTCAAATTTACTTTCCTCAGAAATCGCTATATCATAAAACATTTCCCTTGTACACCTACAGCCGCGCGGAGTGGCCGCGCGGATAGAGGCGCCATGTCACGGTCGGGCGTGTGTGTGTATGTGTATGTGTGTGTGTGTGTGTGTGTGTGTGTGTGTGTGTGTGTGTGTGTGTGTGTGTGTTTTGTTCTTAGCCTAAGTTAGTGTATAAGATGAGGGACCGATGACCTCAGGTGTTTGGTCCCTTAGGAATTCACACTCATTTGAACATTTTGTACACCCATAAATTATTTTTATATACTTCACTGTCACTGTTATTGTTATTAGTGTCATTATTATTATTTCTATTTTGCTCAGACCTTAGGTCTGGTTAAAAATGGAAAGTGACGCGGACCTTCATCAAGCGTGACTTCCTTTTAACTGTACGGTATATGTTTCATTGCATTTAGGAACTTTCGGGTAATTGAACAAGTGTCAATAATTACAGATTTCTGTAGTTGTATATATAAGTTTGGATGTAGCTGTATTGCATTGATGTACTGGTGGATATTGTGTGGTATGACTCCTGTAGTTGATAGTATAATTGGTATAATGTCAACTTTATCCTGATGCCACATGTCCTTGACTTCCTCAGCCAGTTGGATGTATTTTTCAATTTTCTCTCCTGTTTTCTTTTGTATATTTGTTTTATTGGGTATGGATATTTCGATTAGTTGTGTTAATTTCTTCTTTTTATTGGTGAATATGATGTCAGGTTTGTAATGTGGTGTTGTTTTATCTGTTATAATGGTTCTGTTCCAGTATAATTTGTATTCATCGTTCTTCAGTACATTTTGTGGTGCATACTTGTATGTGGGAACATGTTGTTTTATAAGTTTACGTTGTAAGGCAAGCTGTTGATGTATTATCTGTAATATCTGGTGTTTATTGTTTGATCCTCTATTGCAATCATGAATCCTTCCGTCTCACTGTATATATTGCCTTTTCTTAGCCATGTGTTGGATGCGTCTTGATCGATGTGTGGCTGTGTTAGATGATACGGGTGCTTGCCATGTAGTGTTTTCTTTTTCTTTTTCCAATTTACTTTCTTCGTATCTGTTGATGTTATGTGATCTAAAGGGTTGTAGAAGTGGTTATGAAATTGCAGTGGTGCAGCCGATGTATTTATATGAGTGATTGCTTTGTGTATTTTGCTAGTTTCTGCTCGTTCTATAAAGAATTTTCTTAAATTGTCTACCTGTCCATAATGTAGGTTTTTTATGTCGATAAATCCCCTTCCTCCTTCCTTTCTGCTTAATGTGAATCTTTCTGTTGCTGAATGTAAACGATGTATTCTATATTTGTGGCATTGTGATCGTGTAAGTGTATTGAGTGCTTCTAGGTCTGTGTTACTCCATTTCATTACTCCAAATGAGTAGGTCAATAGTGGTATAGCATACGTATTTATAGCTTTTGTCTTGTTTCTTGCTGTCAATTCTATTTTCAGTATTTTTGTTATCTGGTCTATATTTTAGTTCTTCTGTAATATTTGTATTATCTATTCCTATTTTTTGTCTGTATCCTAGATATTTATAGGCATCTGTTTTTTTCCATCGCTTCTATGCAGTCGCTGTGGTTATCCAATATGTAATCTTCTTGTTTAGCGTGTTTTCCCTTGACTATGCTATTTTTCTTACATTTGTCTGTTCCAAAAGCCATATTTATATCATTGCTGATTACTTCTGTTATCTTTAGTAATTGGTTGAGTTGTTGATTTGTCGCTGCCAGTAGTTTTAGATCATCCATGTATAGCAAATGTGTGATTTTGTGTGGGTATGTTCCAGTAATATTGTATCCATAATTTATATTATTTAGCATGTTGGATAGTGGGTTCAGAGCAAGACAGAACCAAAATGGACTTAATGAGTCTCCTTGGTATATTCCACGCTTAATCTGTATTGGCTGTGATGTAATATTATTTGAATTTGTTTGGATATTAAGTGTGGTTTTCCAATTTTTCATTACTATGTTTAGGAACTGTATCAATTTAGGATCTACTTTGTATATTTCCAATATTTGTAGTAACCATGAGTGGGGTACACTATCAAAAGCTTTTTGGTAATCAATTTATGCATCGTGTAGCGACCTTTGTTTAGTTTTAGCTTGATATGTCACCTCTGCATCTATTATCAGTTGCTCTTTACATCCTCGTGCTCCTTTGCAACAGCCTTTTTGTTCTTCATTTATAATTTTGTTCTTAGTTGTATGTGTCATTAATTTCTGTGTAATGACTGAAGTTAATATTTTGTATATTGTTGGTAGGCATGTTATGGGGCGATATTTAGCTGGGTTCGCTGTGTCTGCTTGATCTTTAGGTTTCAGATAAGTTATTCCATGTGTAAGTGTATCAGGGAATGTGTATGGGTCTGCAATGTAACTGTTAAATAATTTAGATGTGAATGTGTTGAGGTGAACTTCTTTAGCCAGAAATTTGCTATTTTATCTTTTCCAGGGGCTTTCCAATTGTGAGTAGAATTAATTGCTTGGGTGACTTCATGTTGCAAAATTATCACTTCAGGCATTTGTGGTATCATCTCGTACGTATCTGTTTCTGCTTGTATCCACCGTGCATGCCTGTTATGTTGTACCGGGTTTGACCATATGTTGCTCCAGAAGTGTTCCATGTCTGTTATGTTTGGTGGATTGTCTATTTTAATGTGTGTGTTATCTGTTGTCTGGTAAAATTTCTTTTGGTTTGTGTTGAATGTTTGGTTTTGTTTCCTTCTATTTTCACTTTTTTTGTATCTTCTAAGTCGTTTGGTCAATGCTTGTAATTTCTGCTACTTTTCATCTAATTGCTATATCACTTATTGTTGTGAGATTTTACCTAACCTTTTTCGTTTTTTTTTTCTGACATTTCATTTCTTATAAATTGTGTTGGCTGTCCGATGTCTTTTCTCAGTTTTTCTATTCTGATCTGTAGCCTGTGTTGCCATGCTGGTTTTGTGGGTTTCTTCTGTTTTGGTTGGTTCTGATCTCTGCCTAGTGTGTATATTTAGTGTAGTGAGTGCTCCTATATAAACCAGTAGTTGTAACTCTTCCATAGTTGTGTTTTCATTTATTTTGTTGTGTATGATTGTGTTGATAGTTTTTATTGTTGTTTCGACTTGTGGGTTATTTGGCGGTCTATGCAAGAATGGTCTAATGTCTGTATTTGTGTCTTTGTATTCTATATATGAGAGCTGAAATTTTTCTTCTATATCTAACATGTGTGTCACTTCGTGTTCTATTTGTGCTTGTTCTGGTGGCTGTCTTAAGATTTCGTTTTCCTCTGACTGTTTAATTGATGCGTTTTGTTCTTTGTTTGTTTGTTCTGGGATGTTTGAGTCCATTACTGTATTTTCTTCTTCTTCTGATTGCACATTATTTTGTTCCAGTATTTGTTGTACTTATTGTTTGATGTTTTCTAATTCTGACTGGGGTATCCTGTTATTTTTGATTATTACACGAATCTGATCAGCTAGTCGTTTTGTTAAAAATTTTAATTCTGGGTATCTGGTAATAAATGTTGTGTATATTTGTGATCTGTATCCAGTTGTGTTGGTTCCTAAGTTTGTTGCTTCGTAATAACAGAACATGAGGTGTCGGTTAACTTCATCTGACCATCTCATCCTCTGTCTTTGTTTTCCTTCTAGGGTGGTTGCAGGAAGCATATTCTGCAAAACACCTCTATTTGGATTTGAATCATTTTCCAGTTGGCTAGCAGTGTCGTTACCATTGTGGGCGGGCATAGGGTTCAAGCGTCGTCCCCGACCATGACGGCGCTTGTCCGAGGCTTCTTTAGTTCTGTCCTGAACCAACTAATCACACTAACAGGGGGGTTAGCCCTATTAGTGGTTTGTTCTTTTCGTCGCCTTTTACGACTGGCAGAACATACCGAAGGCCTATTCTTTTCCCGGGCCTCCACGGGAAGTTATTATTATTATTATAATTATCACTATTAGGAGCAGCAGCCGCAGTAGTACTAATATTGCCACTATTAACTTTATTAGTCCAGAGTCAATATTATATACTCACATTGCCTGGAGAACCGATAGAAGTACTCAAAGTACCCTCCGCCACACACCGTCAGGTGGCTTGCGGAGTATGGATGTAGATATAGAATTTGAGAATCAAGCAGGCAATTTGAATGTCGACTAATCTAAACTTATCATGGGGATGTAGGTGAGTAGGAAAGGTCGCAGCACAGTTCTAACACTGGAGGAGCCCACATTTGACTTATTAATTAAAATGTACCCCGCCTTTAAGAATTTCAGACTGACATAAAAACGAATATGAAGTAATGAAATCGGGACGAAAGAGTGCACTAGAATTCAATGTGAGGTTCAAATGTGATCATGCATCAATTAAAATAAAAGTTACAAATAATGTCAATGATGCCACTAAAGGGTTGAAACGAACTACTGAGAGAAATCTCGTAATGACGAGGGAAAGTGGAGTCTACTGGCATGTTCCCTTCTCCGCATCGTGCAAACGGCTGCCAGCAGTTTTATTCCGGTACTGTGAATCAAGTACATCATTTACGTCTCGTGAACAGTAAACATCATACTCTATTTTCAAAGGCTCGTACTACTCCTATAAGACTCGTCAGCTTAGAGCCAACCACCAGGTCATCTGTGATAGACACTGACTGCGCGGAGGCTACTTCTTGTAGCTACATCTGTCGAACAAAAAGTTCAGAGGGAACTCTCCAAATGTGTTAGATTGCCATTACCTGGCTGGAGCTAATCGGCAAATTCCTCGTTGGAAAGTCCCCTGTTCTGCTTGAGTCCTTCAAACCAAGGAGCCTCTCTAATCTTTACTACCATCTTGGTGACCACAAATAGTTACTGTTTGAAAGAAAACTAACCTGGCCCAAAATGACTCCTGTGCAGAACGAGCGACGATATGTAATATGCCTTTCACTATCGTCTTTGGGACACACAGACAATCCCGGGATTTTTCTTAATTTCAATTTATAGCTTAGTTTTCTAATAAAATAACTATAGTCTCGCAAATTGAATCAAAAATTTTAAACACACATTAAAATCTCCGGAAGAAGTCTAAATATTTTTAAGTGTCTTATTTTCCTTACAAAATCTTACGGTGAGCTTCGTAATTTCTGACACACCGAGCGCTATGTGATTGGAAATGCATATTGCCGCGTTAAATATGTGCGTTGATTGGTACCCGATGTGCACCTCTTACAGTGACAAGTGAAAGGTGGTTTGGAGACTACATAAGGTCTTTGATTTCTCATTTATCCAGAATGACTTCTCTACTTTGGCATCTGTACTGACGAGAACCGAAAGTACGACAGGCAAATCCCATCTCCCTACATCTTAGCACGTGGTTAATCTTATGGGAAACCGTTTTCTTTATTTCTTAGTTTGGCGGAGCCTGCTGTCCGGCGGGTAACGGCGAGGCGCGCTGGCTCTCCTTGGTGCCGGAGGCCACAGATCGATGCCGCCCACCTCTGTCCCCCCCCCCCCCCCCCCCCTGGCACCTCACTTCAGCCGGCAAATGCTAACCTTTATCTTACCGGGACCGTGCCCTCCGGATGCCAACTCCTCACCTCTGGACAATCACGTTTACCTGGTAATTTTCGGACTCTCTGAGTAGACACTTGGCAATAATGTCCGGAACGCAGGTACCGAATACAACTTCCATTCGGAAACTATAAAAATATATCTCCTCGCACATAAAATGACTGACTGAGTCACAAGTGAAATTAAGCTTTTTCCATCGTAGGGAAAGAGAAGTGGTGACTACTGCTGTTCGTCTGCGCATGTACACCTAATTCCAAAACTAATAGTCTTACTTATCCGTAACATCTGAGAATTTCTGCTGGTATTGGTGAATACTGTGGCATCAAAACATACTCGAATTTGTTTATTATAAGGTGATAATATTTGCAAACTAATCTCTCATGATCTGTAAAAGTGTAAGACATGAGAACTTATAGCGAAATATATCTCTCTTGATATACACTGCCTGAAGCACTCAGAAGGTGTGCAGGAAGCGAAATGAAATTTCATGAGTTGAGAGGGTGTGTGACGTTATTTCAGCGATTAAAAAATCTAGACAAATTTACAAAGCATCGAAAACATGTTCAAATGTGTGTGAAATCTTATGGGACTTAACTGCTAAGGTCATCAGTCCCTAACCTTACACACTACTTAACCTAAATTATCCTAAGGAGAAACACTCACACCCATGCCCGAGGGAGGACTCGAACCTCCGCCGGGACCATCCTCACAGTCTATAACTGCAGCGCCCGAGACCGCTCGGCTAATCCCGCGCGGCTACAATGCATCCCTGAGCCCACTTATCAGTATGACGCTGTACCTCTCTAGCTTGGATTCGTGCACTGATTAAGTAGGGAGGGGTGTCATAAAGCTGCTGTATCCTCTCCTGAGTTACGCTGGCCCACAACTGTCGTAACTGGTCTTTGACATCCCGTACAGACTCTGAGATGGATTTTACATCTTAGCTGCTCTCACGCATGTTTTATTGCGGACAGAGTGGGGATGTTGAAGGCCACGGAAGCAACTCAGCATCACGCTGACAGTTTAGAGAGACACGTGCCACGTGTGGGCGAGCATTGTCCGGCTGAAAAATGGCACCGCGACGCTGCATGCACAAGAGGTACGACACGAGGACGAAAGATGACCGGCACGTACCACTGTGCCGTCAGAGTTGGTTCAGTCACTACCAGCCGTGACCTGAAGTCTTGTCCCACGGTTTCCCACATCATGACGCCAGGGGTAACAGCACTCTGCCTCTCCAGACTCCGAGCTGGTGCCGACTCGCGATTCGTTGCTGAACACAATGCGCACCATTCAGTAGCAGACCATGCTTCCCTGTCCTGGCACCACTGTTAACGCTACCGTTTGTGTTGTGGTATTAACGGCAGCCGGCAACCTTCGTTACAGTGTGGTTAGTGCCTAATACGGCAACCCTTCCTCGAAATGGCCAGACATGGTCTTCCATAACCTTGACGACGAGTGTAACTGCCTTCACGTTTCCGTGCAGCACAACATTGTCCCATCTGAATGCACCACAAATCAGAATACCGCACGATCCGATCAGGTGCCAAACGAATACCTATAATGAGGTTATTTTGAAATTCTGCCATTGCTATGAGTAAGACTCTCTGTCTCTGATCATTCAGCATGTGACGCTATTCGTGGCCCTCATTCAGGGTGGTCAAAAATAATGTGAAAAGTTTGTAAGGGTGTTGCAGAATAGGTGTGCTGAGAAATAATGGATAGGAAAAAAATTCGGTACGTTGAACCTTTCCGACTTAATTAGCACTGAACATAGCCAATCAAGTAATTTCGCCCACAAATTCAAGCGACGCGCCAGAGATGGTGTAAGGATACATGCCGAGCCAAAGGCTGAGCAGTCTCGTGCGCTATCATCTACGCTATGAGAACAAGTGACACAAATTGTATCTGACCGAGCGCTTGAATTTACGTGCCCAACGAACTTATTGGCTAATGTCAATGCTAATTAACACGGAAACAGCTCAACGTATCGAATTTTTGCTCAGCAATTATTTCTCAATAGAACCTACTCTGAAACAACCTTACATGCTTTTCAAACTGTTTCTGAGCACGCTTATACCATACCAGGCCTGGTTACAACGCTAAACTCGAACAACACTAATGCAGTCTAGATGACGTTCTACTTCTCACAGAAAACTGCAAACTAACAATTTATTTATCCGCCGATGGTGCATACGCGTAAAAAGTTAAACTGACATCCAATCACGTCTTCTCGGTGTTTAACTTCTTTTGTCTGGTAGGGTTGATAGCAATAACCGTAACAGAGCGCCGCGCCGGTTTAGCCGAGCGGTCTAAGGCGCTGCAGTCTTGTGCTGTGTGGCTTGTCCCGGCGGAGGTTCGAGTCCTCCCTTCGGGCATGGGTGTGTGTGTTTGTCCTTAGGATAATTTAGGTTAAGTAGTGTGTAAGCTTAGGGACTGATGACCTTAGTAGTTAAGTCCCATAAGATTTCACACACTTTTGAACATTTTCGTAACAGAGCCCTCAATGTTCTCAACGAAAGAGTAAAATCAAAACTTACTGTTATATCAAAAGAAAGGAAACATCCAGAATGTCCAGTAGCGAAAGATTTATTTATCAGATTTTCCATATTAAGGAATTCATAAAAGGCTAGTAGTAGAAAAACTGAAGCCTGTAATTGAGCTCTCCACATAACATGTTATTTTCATACCTAAGCTGCTTCCCATTGAAGGTCTAACACCAGTAAGGATAGCATATAATAATATATTACTTATTCTATGTATACAGTACCACTGAAATAAGAAAGAACTAAATTTGAAGTAACAAGTATGATTAGTATAATACAGGCAACATGTGGTCTTACGTTATCTTGTCTTAGATAACCTCATGTGGTGCTTAAAGACTGTGCGCAGCCACCGACCTGTTCAGCTCAGAAATGTAACGGCTGCTGTCCAAGTTACCAGCTATGTGAACCAGAGTTCATCGTCTTGTGTACCCAATGGCACCCTGTACCATAAGGGGCAATGCACAGCACTTACGACGATGATAAATCAAATCTGGCAGTTTTCTTTCTCCTCGTAACCACTACGTATGGAAATGCCCATCGTGAACATTGTAGAATACGCTTGGTAACTATGTGACGATGAATTTACTTCTTGTAGTGTTTCAGAATTGCCCACCTAAATTCACATCGTATTTTCTTGTCATTTCCACTAAACTATCTGAATGATTTTTATCTAAGATGTAACACTAGTTTACCCAATTTCTGATTTGATTTCAGGAAGGTTGTTCCGCCCAGAATCCAAACTAAACTCATGTTTTATGCTGCGAATTATATGTATCACCAGTCACCTTGGCAAAGAGAGCGTACTGTGAGCAGTGCCGGCCTACCAGCTAAGCGATATCGTGGACACTTTGTCATGGGCAAGATGCGTTTGGCTTTAATTTCAAGCTGACTGGATACCTAGACTGTGGTGTCACCGCCAGACACCACACTTGCTAGGTGGTAGCTTAAATCGGCCGCGGTCCATGTAGTACATGTCGGACCCGCGTGTCGCCACTGTGATCGCAGACCTAGCGCCACCACCAAGGCAGGTCTCGTGATACGAGAGTGGACTCGCCCCAGTTGTACGAGAACCTTGCTACAGCCCAGTTGTAAGAGAACCTAGCTACCGACCAGATGTACGAAGCCTTTCTCTCTCATTAGCCGAGAGACAGAATAGCCATCAGCTAAGTTAATGGCTACGAACTAGCAAGGCGCCATTTGTATCAGTGCCTATAGCTTACGAGTATTCAAGAGAGATGTATTCCAAGGACTAATAAAAAGATAAGTAATAAGCATCTACATACTTTTCTTCTTATTCATTTATAAGTTCTCGTGTTCCAGACTTCACGCCCGTCGGCGTTAGCCTTGCGTGCCCTATCGGCTACAGCGTTAGTCTAGTGTGCATTTTCAGCCATCTCAACTTCACGGTGTCGGCCCAGCTACCGACACAACATAGACAATTTGTCAATTTTTTACTTCTTCTCTTAGTAAGTTACAAGCGACCTGATCGGAAATCATTAACGGAATCTTCATTTCTCCATTTTAAGTCTTCTTAGATCATAGATTATTACCCCCTACATCCAAAGATAAAAAGCCCTTTTTATAACTTGTATTTTTAAGCTTTACAGATATAATTTTTAGTTCCAATGCCAGATTTACATATTTTCCTGGTAGTCCCGAAATGTTTTTTGGACTGTGCTCTGACTTAGACACAGACCTTATCGTGGTAAAATGAGCGTAGTATCTTACTAATACACTAAGTTTTGGATAGGCCCGTAATAAGGAAGTTTTCTGCTTGTTAAGATCTCCTTCTGTCGTATTGTTATCATCGTAAGCATTAGTTCATCTATATTAGAACAGTACATATTTTATGACGCATTCGTTGGTTTATTGAACACGAGAAAAATATAAGAGATGAATTTATCATCAACAATATATTCTCTCAGACTGACAAACAGTCTGATGATGCTCAGGCAGTTTTTGGATTCCACACCTACATAAAGCTACCGGTTTCGCAGATAAAGACGTCATCAGCCGCAGTTTAAATAGCATTTTTGTCCACAAAGAAATTTCCTTGAAGGTTGATCGATAAGGAGGAGAAAAGGTAAACGTTTGAGAGCGGAAGATTACAAGAATGTGTGTTGTAGGGATTGTTTTACAGCCAAGCTCCTAGATAGGTTCCTTAGTGAAATCAACAAAGTACACATAGGAATTTTCGTACAGTGGCAACAATTGATCTAGTTTCCTCGGTCGTTTTCCTTATATGGTGACATCAAGGCGTCCAGTTGTTGGCAAAACATGCCAATTCTGATGGACACACCCTGGCATGCAGTTCGTAGCACAGAATACCTTCCTAGTGCTACCAGATAAGTAACAGCACATTCTGTGGACTCACAGTGACTTTTATTGCAGATATTGTTTGATAGAGTGAACCGTTGTTTTCCTTTTATGGCGTTAACACATGTTGGTCAAATCACCCCCTAGTCGTCTTGATTTCCGTTTTCCGTTATTTCCTTAAACAGATTAAGGCAAATTCTACGATCCTTCCTTTGAAACGGCACAGTCGTTTTCCTTTTCCATTCTCCCCACTGTAGCTGCTGCTTCATCTGTAATGACCTCGGCGTCGACGGGATGTTTAACCGTAATCAACCTTCCTTTCTTTTTCCCTCAACATTGCCCGCTGAAAGTAAGTGTCACATGAAGGTGAAACGGTCGCAGTTCATCGAATTTGCTAACAGTCTGGTGGACCATAGTGGAAAATTGTAAAAACTTCCTTTATCAAAGTCCCCTGATCCTTCTGAATGTGGCAAGGAATTTACGTCGAAGTGATCTTACCTTAAACGCTAAAACGTTTTCCGATTTCTTCGATGCGCTTACCCCTTACAGGGCACAAATGTTTCTAGCTTCGTTTGGGGTCTACAAATCTCTGTTAAATCCGAGGAGAAGAAAATGTTACAAATGTTAGGTTTTTACCTTTTTCATGCTCAGTTTTATAACGCTTGAACATCCTCCTTTATAACCTTCAACTATGCCAAATTCAGCAACTCACCTTAAGAACACTTCTAGAATATCAAATAAAAAATGTCCGGCCCCATAGCTGAATGGTCAGCGTGACGGACTGCCGTTCTAAGGGGCCCGGGTTCGATTCCCGGCTGGGTCGGGGATTTTCCCCGCTCGGGGACTGGGTGTTGTGTTGTCTTCATTATCATTCCATCCCCATCCGGCGCGCAGGTCGCCCAATGTGGCGTCGAATGTAATAAGACCTGCGCGAGGGTGGCCGTACCTGCCCCTTAATGGGGCTCCCGGCCAATGACGCCAAACGCTCATTTCCAAATAAAAAATGACTATTGATAAATAAACTTATAGTAATCAATATTTCCAACACCAAAAACAAAATCTCCACAAACTTTTGCACCGTTCTGTATTGATCTCTTGTAGTACCGAAAAGAGAGTAGAGGACAGGTAGGACAGCTACGTTATGTGGGTAGTATACAAATCATGCAAAACGCAATTCAAGTCGTTCGGATGCTTTTGTGCATGATAGTACATCTCATGTAAGACCTTCGAAGACAAGATAGGAGGAATTGGGGCTCTTGCGGAGGCATATTGACAAATGCTTTTTCCTCTGTCCGTACGGAGTGGAACGGAAAAGGGAGTGACTAATAGTGACACAGGATACCCTTTGCCACGCATCGTTTCAAATGTAGCTATACTATTCCAGAGACCTTTTCAAGTATCAGACAGCTATGATATATACAAACAGACTTATGCGACGAATAAAAATTTGTACCAAGCCTGGAACTCGAACCCAGGTCTCGTGCTGCCTTGGCATGTGTATTAACCGCTACACCACCCAGGCACAGTGACTTTGCACAACTGCACGGACTACCCTAGCATGCCTCCCTCCTCAAACCAAATTCTCATTGAGGCTTCAGCCTACTTGGTATTCCTCCTAAACTCCAACAGCATTGCAGAAGCTCCCGACTGTGTAGGAATAGCAACTCGGTATCGAACGAAATGGGGGATCCTGCTTGAAACCCAGTCGTGGGAGCCCTTTTTTAATCAAATGTAGGTATACAGTTCCAGAGACCTTTTCACTTCTCAAATATCAATGATGTATATATGCAGTGTGAAGCGAAGAATGAAAATTTGTACCGAGGCCGGGATTCGAAAGGGGCTCTCCTGCTCACTAGGCAGATGCGCTAACCACTACGCCGCCATGGCACAGTAGCTTTGCACGTCTGTACGGACTACCCTAGCACGCCTCCCTCCCCAATCCAAATTACCGTTCAGGCCTCAGATCACTTAGTATTCCCCCTAAACTCGAGCAGCATTGCACAGGCTCCTCTGCTTTATTGGAATAGCATCTCAGCATCGAACGTAAAGGGGGATTATGCCTAAAACTCTAGCACGTATGCTGCTTTTTTAAAAAAAATGTAACTCTGTGGTTCCATGACCTTTTCACGTCTCAAACATCTGTGATGAATATATGCAGACTGAAGCGACGAATGGAAATCTTTACTAAGTAGTTCTCAGCAGAGTGAATATTCAACGAAACAGTTTCGAGATTACGCTAAGCAGAAGTATACGGATGAGTCTGTTCTATGCTACACTATCGATTCAGGATGCGTGCGATTAACGTAGATTAGCAAGGCATTGTTGGCTGGAAGATTACGAGAGATAGGTGCTTTTCTTATCGTGTGTGAGAGTTGTGTCTTAAGTGTATCTAAGAATAAATATCAACAGTGTAAATACAGGAGGAAATTAATGACTCAGTGTGCATTGTATCTGACTGCTTGAAATCAACGCCAGTTCAACATATTTGTTCCACTGTCGTCCGCCCTATTAGCTGAATGGTCAGCGCGGGGGACCGGGTTCGATTCCCCGTTGGGGCGGGAGATTTCCTCCCCTCAGGGACTGGGTGTTGTGCTGTCCTCGTTATCATTTCATCCCCATTGTCGACGCGCAAGTCGCCCAATGTGGCGTCGCACTCAATAAGACTTGCACTTGCCTGCCGAACTTCCCGACTGGGAACTGCAGGCCACTGACGCCATACGAACATTTTCCATACCCCACTGTCGGCGTAGATGCACCCAGAATCACAAGGCAAGTTTCTGCTGAGTCCGAAAGCAAGAAATACCCTGATGATCGCAGATCGCAGGCACCCGCTATTCGGCTATAAATTACAGCATAGCCGACTTAAGTCCCAGCGAAGCTTTAAGTGAATGACCAACACTTCCGACGAGGCGCCTGAAATATGGTTAGAAAATTTATGGTAAAATATATTAATCAGCCCTAATAAAGCGTAAACAACTATTGGCATCTGCGAATCATCTACCGTTTCCGACATGGGGGGGGGGGGGGGGGGGGCGCTAACTGTTTAAGAACTGGCGTCACGCGTGCAATGCCAATCTGAAAAAAATGGAGATATAAAGAGAGTGACTCCTGTTGAGTGTGGTGCAATACAAAATCATCAGCATGTAATGATATTCCCAAAAACAGGCAAAACTTTCACAGAGGCAAATATTATTATAGCAAATGACGAAGCCATACATGTGGCTGGCTATTGTAAATATATGATATAGTTGGTGACCCTGAAGCGTAAAATAAGTAACTTCGTAAATCGTGTTTTGTTATTTCTCTAGATGGCAACCGATTTCGGCTATCATAACTACCATCTGAGCACAATTCCCAAAGTAGAGTAACATAAAAAATGAGCCCTGGTATTCGAAGGCGTACTATTATATTACTAACATTGAGTCATAACCCTAAAATGACCTCAGTAAAAAATAAAGTTAAAAGACGCAAACAATTTATCCAGACCACACGACAATCCGATACCCTAAGTCACTATCTACTATCAAAGGTAGTACCAACAGCGAGGGGCCGGCCGAAGTGGCCGTGCGGTTAAAGGCGCTGCAGTCTGGAACCGCAAGACCGCTACGGTCGCAGGTTCGAATCCTGCCTCGGGCATGGATGTTTGTGATGTCCTTAGGTTAGTTAGGTTTAACTAGTTCTAAGTTCTAGGGGACTAATGACCTCAGCAGTTGAGTCCCATAGTGCTCAGAGTCATTTGAACAGCGAGGGCTAGCAGTAACACAATCGACACTCCGTCCATCGTTCCAAGTACGATCTGTACATAAAACGATTGAAAAGCTACATATAATACGTGCAGTGTATAAAGAAACATATACGTTAACTAAAATCTGCTGTTTTCTTATCGTTACTTTGTAAGGTGTCAGGCAAATCCAACACCTTCCATGAAAACCCTGACATGATAAGCAAATCCATTAGTATGTCACATAGCTCCGAATAAATCGTGACATTAAATTAACCAAAGTAACACGAGTAACGAGTGAGCAAATGGAATACCACAGACTAACACAAGAATGCCTGAATGCGTGTCATACCTTCCCACCGTGAGACAGACGCAGTTCCGAGGGGAGAAACGAGAACAGAAGCCGAGAGCAGAACCGTGTTAAGCTGAAGGCCCTACGATAAGGGACGGACACCCACGTCGTCAGCTAACCGCTAGGACCACCCCCCAGCCCATGTTAAAAGATAGAGCCCTTCAGAAGAACAGTATAGATCTTACGATAACACTAAAAGGACCACAGCAGCTGCAAGTTTTAGCGTGAGACTTTTTCGCGTCTCTGTTACGTTGCAAACTTTAAAAACATTGCCCCACCACGAAAAGTATAACGTTTCTCATTGGATAGACAGAATTTTTGTAGGCAGAGATTAATGTTAACATTGAGACCCTGATTGGTTAGATGAAGACACAGCCAGAGAGTTTTTTTAAACCAACTTCGGTAAATTGTAGTAAGGAGAAGTTAGGGGAGAGTTGCTTCCGAGACAGCGAGGTAAGCGGAGCTGTGCTGCCCGCCGCCACCTGACGAACACTGACAAGGTAATGAACGCACGCGATGCCGCATAACAGCGCATAAAGCTTCACTCAGAACTGCAGAAGTCTCATCTGTTACACCCCCTTTTTGCGTAATACTAGTGTCGATCGTCAATTAAAGCTCATGGTGTTCACATTTGCCACTTGAAGTAAAAATCTGAAACGCGATAATTTTTGTGTTATATAGTTATTGAGAAGCCACATCAGCCACTGTAATTTACGACAAGTTAGATAAGTAATTAAAGATAATTGAGGGTCACTGTAGACCATTTTGATAGTTTTCTCTTTTGTGAAACTTAATTTAAACCTAGATTATAGATGTGATAAGGCATAGGTCATCCTTCGATCCATTGTAGAACTTGGAAACCCACTCAGGGAATATTCGTTCACATTTTTGTTGAACGCAGTTGGTTTTTACCATCCTGTATTAAAACATTTCCTTTTATCAATAGTGCAATTTATAAACAATGTTTTGTGAGTAGAATAAAATTTCCAATGGTAAACTTAACTGCTTTTTCGACGTTATTTTACCAGCTACCAAGAAATAGGAAAGCCTTGAACCCCTTCCACTAAATTTAGTTAGTATTAAGATTCTTTTACAGGGAGTGCAGTGGAGCTGACGCTGAAATCATTAAGTATTTGGTTATATCATCGCTAGTCTCACTGAACTCTAATAGAACTCTACATGTCATGTGTGGTCTGACGTCTCCTTACCAGCAACAGGCCCAGGTTCAAACTAAATTCCCTAAAAAACGCTCTCAGAGCGTCGTTGTGCGCACGTGGTAGCGAGCATGATATAGAACAACAGATACCACGCAGAATGTTAGAACTTGCACTCTTTCACAGAAAGACGAATGCAACAGCCACACTGCTAATAGAACTCTACCTGACGTCTGACCGAGGGAAATGTAGGTTTTGTTTCTGTTGCCATGGCAGCGTCCACAGAAAAATGTTTTATTCCGCTTAGGTAAGGACTGTAGGAACCACTAGGCCTGGTCAACATGGCGATGCAAGTCAGCTTATCCTCGCTGGTGCCAGCCCAGCAGTCAGCGTTGACTACGTCCTGCCACTATAATCTCTCAACACATCCATGGCACTAGCTACCGTACCCAGCATACTTAACTAAAATTACCTGAAGAACCTTCCAATAAACAGTACAATAAAGCAGTAATATCAAAGAGCCATGTTGCCCAGATACACTGTGGCGATAAATGTACTATTCTAGATATAGTGTTGTATTGTCTTCACAATTTGTTTCTTTGAACGCTGCCAAAAGTATCTTGTTGCAAAACAAGCTATTGAATTTTAAGTTTTGACAGTTACATATTGGTTTTTTATGTGCTGCTTTTTATATTTCGTATTATGTGCTATACAAAGAATACTTAACACACAAAAAACATGGACAGGTAGGTATTCAAAACTTTTAATAAATCAGGAAACAAATCGTAAAAGTGTTTCTCTTTAAAATGTATTTGTTGGGTTCTCAGATTTTCGCACAAACTCTTATGACAGTTGTAAATTTCTGTTTCGTTCAACGTATCTAATAATAAACGTTTCAGTGCATTATACGATATTTTTAAACTGTCTTTTAAAGGCAATGTTAGCGACGCATGATGTCGGTGGTAGCAAGTGATCATGACTAAATGTTGCTAATAGTATGTCGTTTACTACGATGACCCACTGTTAGTGTTATTGTATTTTGAGAAATGCAGTTAGATGACAATCGAAACCGGCCACCACCAACAGAATTAAAAAATACTATGAAAACTGTTACTATTTATTGTTTTATAAATCAGATCGCTCAGGTTTCTTCATATTGCCAAACTTTCTTGACTGTAGGTGACTGTAATGGTTGCGTTTACAGTCTAATGCCATGCTGGTACTCTATGATGATAAGAAAAGGGAGAAACGTGAGACTCCGTACTGACACATAAACTGCTCCTCTCGAATAGCACAAAGAGGAGACCGAGCTTAACGTCCTTATCCGACGAAAGATCACCATCAACATTATTGTAACATACCGTCACTCAGAGATTTGGAATTTAATCAAGAGTATTGGCGTAGATTGTGGTGTTCAGGAACTGTACATCACCTCCTTGTCTTTTCTTGTTGGTCAATCACTGTCAATGAAAATTTTTCCACCACTTGGATTCGAAAAGGCTACTGAGAGACGAACTTCAAATGACGGACTTGCGCTAGCTGCATAGGCAGGTGGTGCATATGACATTGAAGGTGAAAAGCTTGAAAGTCAAATGTAAATCATGTTTATTACAGTTGGCTACAGACTTCATGCTACAGGAACAATATTAAGATGTATGACGACTTAAAACATGGTAACCTCCCAAACAATATATTTAGCTGTGTAGCTTAATAGCTAAGACACGGAACTCACACTGCAGGTTTCTTGTTACTTCCAGAAATGAATTAGGGTGAAGTGTGGCATGGATTCTTTGAAAAGACTGCTGCCGATTTCCTAACGCCAAATCCAATGTTGCTTTCCGTCTGTATCGGCGTCGTCCCTGACGCAACGTTACACCCTACAACTCCTTATCCTTTCTGAACATCATGCTTGCTGTTTATTTAAGGAGGTTAACAGTAGCGAGAACTAATGTCAACAAGCCGGCAGAAAAGCATTTGGGACGAATTGAATATGAGGAAATAGAGAAATATATCAAGTGGAGTAGACAATAGACTGTACTAGTTTCCGTTAAGCATTTTGTGGCGTGAATGTTGAGCTAAGATGAGACAAACACCACTTAAGCATTTATTAGACATCGCAATTATAATTAAAACCGACTACTTTATGGAAATTAAACTCACAAAATGATATTTATATTTTTGGCAGCTGTTGCGTTCCATGTGTTCTGTTCCTTAGAATTATAAGGAAGCACATATATTCATTTCGAAATACGTCCTTTCGTGTACGACTACTCCACTGATTTCTGTGGGGATATGAATGATTTATCCGAGACGCTTATTTTAGTTGATAATTTCTACAAATTGTACCATGAAACTGAGAGACATGGCGCAGTGGTTAGTACACGAGATTCGCATTCGGGAGGACGACGCTTCAAAATCTCTGTCCGGCTTAGGTTTTCTGTGATTTCCCCTAATCACTCCAGGAAAAGGTCGAGATGTTTGCTTTCAAAGAGTACAGCAGATTTCCTTCGGCATCCTGGAAACAAGAAACAAGCAGAGCCTGTGATCCGCCTTTAACGACCTCGATGTCTACGGTACGTTAAACCTTAATCTTCCTTCCTTCTTGTACCGTACCACCTCTCCACCGAATTGCCTATCAGTAATGAACTTTCCTTATACTTACAAGATTTAAAAACAAATCCGTCACCAGTATTTAGAAATATTGTATAGGGTAGAACAACACTGGATGCAAAAGAGTAAGAATATGAACTGAACCACTGTAAGAGGATCGTAATAGTATTCCCTCTTGCTGATCGATTACAAGGCAGTGAAGACGCTGGCTGGTTAACGTAGAAGTTCCAGCCCCAAGAAGTTCTTGCTGGCGGAATAATCCCGCAGGCGAGACATTACTCCAATTAATGATAATTTTCCGATAGCTGAGGCCTACCCACTTGTAAAGTTCCTTGTTAGCTGCTCGATAATGTGTGTGCCATTGCGTACTAGAGTGAGACTTCATCAGATTGTCCTCTACTACTTTAGGGTGGTCACCGTGGGTGCTCCTCTTCGAGGACACAAAAAGTTGAACTAATGGTGTTGTCTTAATGTAAAAAAGTGTAACGTTCAAATAAAAAAAAAAAGGAGCATTAAGATAGGTAAGTGATTGAACTTTTAAATAATATAAGTGTCAGCCAGGCACCCTGAGTACATCTCATAATCATCTACTTATATCTCAGGTATAAAGTTAGGCCACATTCATCTCTGATCCAGTTCAAAAAGAGAGTAAATCATCTAATATCCCGGCTGCTACAATTCTTGTCATGAATCAATGAAGTAGTATACCGTTATCTGTAAACCATAAACTTCATAAATTGATGATTTCTTCCCGTCAGGGAGCGTAACCTACTCAGGAAAGTGCCAAGATGAATTCATTGTGTCTCAGTGGCCGAAGGGAGCAATGCCACGGTGTTAAAATTGTCTTTACCCAGCACTAGTCGCGCTTTAGTCAAACGATTTGCTGTATTCTGACAAGTATGAAATTATCATTTTTGGTCTAATCCTGCATTAGTAGACTAATATGTGCCACACTTAGATCAGTGATATATTTCAAAGGGCTTTGTCGCTAATGCACGATTTCCGTGTAACCAATCACAGATTAAGGGATATGAACGATTTCAGTGAAGATCAGTGATTCTGATAAAGGCCGAAAATCTTATGTCTCTTTAGTTAAAAGGGGCATTTACGATATGTCTAATGGTTGCTCTTCTGCCTCTGCATGTTAGAAATTATAGCACAATCTAGTGATCAATCTGATACTCTCGTGGTGTAATGCATTTACAATATTTAAATATGGTGCTAATTTTAAGCCATAAATCTCGCAAATGAAATCAAACAAGATTAAAAGAAGATCTTGTAAAATGTGAACATTCAAGTACTTCTGTTATATTCTACATTTAAAGGCTCCGACTGTCAAATACGTTAAGTGAAGCAGCCAAGTCGGTCTTTTAATGACGTACGAAGCCCAGGAACCTCACCGATTCCTTCAAAGTCAGAACACTAACCATCAGTTTTAGCTCAGGAGTTTCCACTACGAAACACACACAGTTATATCAGCAAAAGATTTGAAACCTATTTTTGAGTCCACTTGTCGAGCCGCATATGTGTTAGCTGTAGTTGACAAGACGACGTTGTCGTAGTGTATATGGAATAAAAGATGGAATCATCCACAAATAAAGAAGCATCTCACTATGGACGATACGATATTTATAGCCATTGCAAGTAACGTAACACTTCAAAACATCCCCTAACGAATACCTTAAAATTGGAGAAAATTATCTGACAGTGCACTCCTGGTATTGTACCTAAAGAGCGCTCTACTAGGCGTGATCACAGGAACATGAACCACTACGGATAGCTGCAGCTGACAGGTAGTAATGTACACTCCTGGAAATTGAAATAAGAACACCGCGAATTCATTGTCCCAGGAAGGGGAAACTTTATTGACACATTCCTGGGGTCAGATACATCACATGATCACACTGACAGAACCACAGGCACATAGACACAGGCAACAGAGCGTGCACAATGTCGGCACTAGTACAGTGTATATCCACCTTTCGCAGCAATGCGGGCTGCTATTCTCCCATGGAGACGATCGTAGAGATGCTGGATGTAGTCCTGTGGAACGGCTTGCCATGCCATTTCCACCTGGCGCCTCAGTTGCACCAGCGTTCGTGCTGGACGTGCAGACCGCGTGAGACGACGCTTCATCCAGTCCCAAACATACTCAATGGGGGACAGATCCGGAGATCTTGCTGGCCAGGGTAGTTGACTTACACCTTCTAGAGCACGTTGGGTGGCACGGGATACATGCGGACGTGCATTGTCCTGTTGGAACAGCAAGTTCCCTTGCCGGTCTAGGAATGGTAGAACGATGGGTTCGATGACGGTTTGGATGTACCGTGCACTAATCAGTGTCCCCTCGACGATCACCAGTGGTGTACGGCCAGTGTAGGAGATCGCTCCCCACACCATGATGCCGGGTGTTGGCCCTGTGTGCCTCGGTCGTATGCAGTCCTGATTGTGGCGCTCACCTGCACGGCGCCAAACACGCATACGACCATCATTGGCACCAAGGCAGAAGCGACTCTCATCGCTGAAGACGACACGTCTCCATTCGTCCCTCCATTCACGCCTGTCGCGACACCACTGGAGGCGGGCTGCACGATATTGGGGCGTGAGCGGAAGACGGCCTAACGGTGTGCGGGACCGTAGCCCAGCTTCATGGAGACGATTGCGAATGGTCCTCGCCGATACCCCAGGAGCAACAGTGTCCCTAATTTGCTGGGAAGTGGCGGTGCGGTCCCCTACGGCACTGCGTAGGATCCTACGGTCTTGGCGTGCATCCGTGCGTCGCTGCGGTCCGGTCCCAGGTCGACGGGCACGTGCACCTTCCGCCGACCACTGGCGACAACATCGATGTACTGTGGAGACCTCACGCCCCACGTGTTGAGCAATTCGGCGGTACGTCCACCCGGCCTCCCGCATGCCCACTATACGCCCTCGCTCAAAGTCCGTCAACTGCACGTACGGTTCACGTCCACGCTGTCGCGGCATGCTACCAGTATTAAAGACTGCGATGGAGCTCCGTATGCCACGGCAAACTGGCTGACACTGACGGCGGCGGTGCACAAATGCTGCGCAGCTAGCGCCATTCGACGGCCAACACCGCGGTTCCTGGTGTGTCCGCTGTGCCGTGCGTGTGATCATTGCTTGTACAGCCCTCTCGCAGTGTCCGGAGCAAGTATGGTGGGTCTGACACACCGGTGTCAATGTGTTCTTTTTTCCATTTCCAGGAGTGTATATATGGGTAGTATCATAGCGTCCCTTCTCACAACAAGTGCGCAAAGCCAAATGCGGCACAAACAAATCAATAATGAACGTCCGATAGACGTAACTTGCAAACAACACAGTAACAGGTGGGCAGTAAAATATCCAAAGATCTAGTATGTGGGCCATGTACTGGAAAAAGAAACATTCAGCCAGAGCAAAAGTATTTACTTCTCGAAACACTAGCCTTTTATTTCAGACTTTGTGTTGCATAGTAACATCCATAGTCATCGCAGGTCAGTGCTGAAGAGCACAAGTCGTGCAATGAACTGAACTTAGTCAAGGTCGCATTCTGTACATGCAGGAGATACGACACGACCACGTTCACAATAATTCCGTGGAAGATGTCACTTGCAGGCCTGTGGTATTCCACAGAAAGTGCACGTGTTTGTCGTCCTGTTGCAGACACCAGCGACATTTGGATTCATAGCAAGATGCAGCATCACATGAGTAGCAGTTGCTGCTTTCTCTGTGACAGCAGTAAAAATTAGGGCTCATATTTTTCCCAGACGATCATCAGGGATAGTTTCCCAGAAGCAAGTGGTGTATTTCAGCCCAGATTCCTCTTACACTGGATCACGTTACAGCCTCGCTCTCCTCCTCCCTTCCCCTTTCCTACGAATTGTCTAGTGAATTTGGCATTCAGATGAATGAATGAAGTATAATTGGAAAAGAACAAAGTACTCTCTGGATCAAATATACACTCTGGTCGTTCTTCGGACTGTGGCAAGTGGAGGCTAGGACAGGGCTGCGGCGACAAGAGCAGCAGTGGAATACTTTGTATGTATTCGAAGAACCCGCATAGCTTCGTCAACAGAAACACACACACACACACACACACACACACACACACACACACACACACATATATATATATATATATATATATATATATATATATACGTATATATATATATATATATATATATATATATAAAATTGCTCTCCTAACCTCAACCCAATATTTTACTGTAAAAGAAGCAGCAAACCAGGATGTATTCCACAGCTTGGTATTGTAATTTGACCACTGTACCCCACTTGACACTAAAACCTGACTGAGGCTGAAGTTCAGTCTTTCCACCAAAGTAAAGTAGTCCTGTAAGAAAACCAATAACTACGACTATTATTTAGCAAAATAGGTAAAGATTTGTTCTATAACAGTACAAAACACATGCGGCTCACTTATTGGCACTACTTGTGTTAGTTATAGGTACACTTGACGCCGAAGCCTTACTACACTTCGATTATGTGCCCTCTTGGTGTAACCCACAATGGACCCTCAAATTATGTGTCATATTATTATTTGCTCCTCACACTCACAAACACTCCGTCACTCATAACCTCTAAGACAGGTTTACAGGGAATGAAGGGTGGTCAACAGGTGAAAGGCTTGCTGCACTGCTACGAGTCTCAGGAATGTTAACGTCTTTGACCAACATTTCACCCAGAGTTAGATCTGTCAGCCCCACGTATGTTACAATGGTAGTTTGAGCTGTGATCTGCGGACGAAAGGTTGATCTTCGCACAGAAAATGGTTTGTATTACTCGTCAAAAACTTGTACCTCTCAGAATCCGATGATCGGAGTGCAGCGTATATGGCGACCAGAGCCTGCCTCCCCTATACTGGACTCCACACAGTGCCGGACGCAACGCTTGTGTTCGCCCTTTAGAACTCTTGTGTACAGATTCCGATTATAAAGGTACAGTGTATGTGGTGATCGGAGCCCTGGAAGTGGAACCCACACAACGCCGGACCCAGCACTTGGCTTTATGTTTGCTGAACTTTGTGAAATTTCCTATGTAGCTTTATGTTTGAACAGGACGGCTCCTGGATCCCATACTGAGGAGCCTACCGTATTTACCGATCAGAACTGTAGTTGAGGGCTTTAGAGTCTACCACCTCCCTTTTTCGTAATGATCTAATAAATAATACCATCAGCTAACTCCAAAACAACACCTATGGCATGCTCAGCCGCCGACGTCACATTTCGCGACACTTTAGCACAGTTTTGTTCAACCTGGACCCTACCGCCCACTGGTGGGCCTTCCAGCTTTCGTGGAGTGCAGTTCTCAGTAGGGGTTTTAAAATTATTTTCATTAGGTTTTCAAAAAATTTTGACGGAAGTTACATCGTAAGTAACTGGTATTATATGCTTTAACTTGTGGTAACTCTGCTTCATAAATTTTGTGAGGTAAAGTTACTTTCCTATTTTATGTATCACCATTACTGAGGAAACAGTGGATGGTCAGAAAATTTTACTACTAACAGAGAAGCAAAAGTGGGCAATAGGTAAAAGCATTTGACTACTACTGCTTTAGAATAACAAACACTGCTAAAAATGACAAGTTTCGGAGAGGTCTTTAATGTGGTGTACCACTTAAACTGTGTATTATCGTAATAAGCAAGTATAACAACGTTAAGCACCAAATATGACATGTTAGCTTTGTAAACATATCGATCAAAATTTTGCTTTTGCCACCCGATCACAGAACGCCACAAAAACATCAGTTTCGTTGGGCGAACTTATATCGAATTTGAGTATAGACCTTTCAGTTTGCCACTATAACAAACGAAAAGCCGTTAAATGTAGTTATTCCATCAGTTTTAAACTCCGCAAATAGCTTTTCAGTTGCTAGATGCACTCTGTCAGAACCACCACATTTAGGTACAATGTAGCCATCCTTTTTTGGTAGATTCAAACGTGCATGGAGGTTCAACAAACAGATTTTTTGAGTATCTTATAATGCAGTGAATGCCGCGCGGGATTAGCCGAGCGGTTTAAGGGAGCAGCAGTCATGGACTTTTTTTGTTTTTTTGTTTTTGGTTTTAGGGAGTAAGACTGCTATGGTCATTCGCGCCCGGTCCGTGACTTAGGAAACAGTAAAAAACCGAAAATGGAAACCAGCAGCAATGGGAACGAAAGTCATAAGACTGGAGAAACTAAAAGCAGAAGGAAGGCTTAAAAATCCACTACAGAAAGGGGTTGGTTGTCCCCAAAAAAAGCTTCAAATGACTGACGTCATTTCACTGGCACTAATAAACTTGAGAACGCGGTCGGCTGAGCGCGTGTCATCTGCTACAATCGACGATATATCAGGCGATAGCTGTAGACGGGAGCGTAACGGATTAAAATAGGGGCACTCATTTAAAAGGTGTCTTACCGTTCACAGCTGAGAGCAGTGGGGACAGAGTAGGGGAGAATCGCCGCTTAAAAGATGTCGATGGCTAAAAAGACAGTGCCCTATCCAGAGTCTAGTTAAAATTACCTCCTCCCGACGACGCGTTCGGGAGGAAGAGGTCCAAGCACAAGGAAGAGCTTTCACGTCCCGCAATTTATTATGGAGAAGTGTCGACCAATGCGCGTGCCATAAATGAACAACACGTCGACATAAAACGCTCCGTAGATCGTTGAGGGGAATCGATTGAATAGCTGGCCGAAGAAGAGAGACTGCAGCCTTGGCTGCAATATCGGCCGCCTCATTTCCACAGATACCAACGTGTCCCGGGAGCCATAGGAACACCACCGAGACAGCCCCCCCAGGTGGAGCAAGCGCAGACAGTCCTGAATCCGGTGGACCAGAGGGTGCACAGGATAAAGAGCTTGGAGACTGAGGAGAGAGCTGAGAGAATCTGAGCAGCTAACGTATTGTATCCGCTGATGGCGGCGGATGTAGTGGACAGCCTGGAGAACAGCATAAAGCTCCGCAGTATAAACCGAACACTGGTCGGGAAGCCCAAAGTGATTTGGAGTGTCGCCAACAATATAGGCACTCCCTACACCTAACGATGTTTTCGAGCCGTCGGTGTAAATAAATGTGGCGTCCGTCATTTGTGCACATAGAACAGCAAATGCCCGACGATAAATAAGTGAATGGGTACCATCCTTGGGAAATCGACAAAGGTCACGGAGCAGGCAGATCTGGGGACGGAGCCAAGGCGGTGCTGTACCCCAAGTTGTCAAGAAGTTTTTAGGGAAGCGGAAGGAAAGAGAATGGAGCAGTTGACGGAAGCGGACTCCCGGTGGTAGTAGGGAGGAGTGGCGGCCTGCGTATCCTACATCAAAGGAGGCGTCGAAAAAAATGTCATGGGCTGGATTAGCAGGCATGAGAGACAGATGGCTAGCATAACGACTCAGAAGGACTGCTCGCCGATTGGACAGCGGAGGTTCAGCAGTCTCAGCATAAACGATTTCCACAGGGCTGGTGTAAAAAGCTCCAGACACTAAACGTAATCCACGGTGGTGGATAGAGTCGAGACGCCGAAGAATAGACGGCCGAGCAGAGGAGTAGACTATGCTTCCATAGTCCAATTTCGAGCGCACTAAGGTGCGATAGAGGCGGAGAAGGACCACTCGGTCCGCTCCCCAGGAGGTACCATTCAGGACACGGAGGGTGTTAAGCGATCGCAGACAGCGAGCCGAAAGATAGGAAACGTGGGAGGACCAGCACAGTTTTCTGTCAAACATAAGACCCAAGAATTTAGCGACGTTTGAAAACGGAAGGTTGATAGGACCTAGATGTAAGGAGGGCGGAAGAAACTCCTTACGTCGCCAAAAATTAACACAAACGGTCTTACTGGGAGAAAAACGGAAGCCGGTTTCGATGCTCCAAGAGTGGAGGCGATCGAGACATCCTTGAAGACGTCGTTCAAGAAGGCTGGTCCGTTGAGAGCTGTAGTAGATCGCAAAATCGTCCACAAAGAGGGAGCCCGAGACATCAGGAAGGAGACAATCCATAATTGGATTGATGGCAATGGCAAACAGTAGAACGCCCAGCACGGAGCCCTGGGGTACCCCGATTTCTTGGGAGAAAGTACGGGAGAGAGTAGTGTTCACCCGCTCCCTAAATGTGCGCTCTGCCATAAATTCGCGAAGAAAAAGGGGCAGCCGACCTCGAAAGCCCCAAGAGAACAGTGTGCGGAGGATGCCTGTCCTCCAACAGGTATCGTATGCTCTCTCCAGATCAAAAAATATTGCTACTGTTTGGCGTTTCCGGAGAAAATTGTTCATGATATAAGTGAAGAGAGCAACAAGATGGTCAACTGCAGAACGATGCTTTCGGAATCCGCATTGGGCAGGTGTTAAAAGACTGCGGGATTCCAGCCACCACGCTAAACGGTAATTCACCATACGCTCCAAAACCTTACAGACACTACTCGTGAGAGAAATGGGGCGATAGCTAGAGGGGAGATGTTAGTCCTTTCCAGGTTTCGGAACAGGAACGACGATAGCTTCCCGCCATCGTCTGGGAAAAGTACTGTCGGTCCAAATTCGATTATAAAGGCGAAGGAGGTAACGCAGACTATGGGTTGATAAATGGAGCAACATTTGGACGTGGATACCATCCGGTCATGGGGCGGAGGAGCGAGAAGAAGAGAGTGCATGTTGGAGTTCCCGAAGGAGAAAACAGTATTGTAGCTTTCGCGATTTTGAGAGGAGAAAGCAAGAGGTCGCACTTCCGCTGCACGTTTCTTCGGGAGAAACGCTGGCGAGTAATTTGAAGAGCTCGAAATCTCAGCAAAGTGCTGACCCAATGAGTTAGAAATTGCGACGGGGTCCACTAATGTATCATGCGCGACAGTGAGCCCAGAGACCGGGGAGAAACTAGGCGTGCCTGAGAACCGTCGAAGCCGACTCAAAACTTCCGAGGAGGGAGAGAAGGTGTTAAATGAGCTAATAAAGAATTTCCAGCTGGCCTTCTTGCTATCGCGGATGACACGACGGCATCGCGCACGGAACTGCTTATAGCGGATACAGTTGGCCAAAGTAGGATGGTGGCGGAAAACGCGGAGAGCACGTCGCCGCTCACGTATTGCGTCACGGCATGCCTCCTTCCACCAAGGAACTGGGGGGCGCCGGGGCAATTCGGAGGTGCGTGGTATTGAACGTTCCGCAGCTGTAAGAATAACGTCGGTAATGTGTTTGACCTCATCATCGACGCTGGGAAAGTGACGGTCATCGAATGTCGCTACAGACGAAAAAAGTGTCCAAGTGGCTTCGCCAAACTTCCAGCGTCGCGGGCGCATATATGACAGTTGAGGCTGCAGTCTAAGGACACATGGAAAGTGGTCACTCGAGTGTGTATCATCAAGGGCGAACCATTCGAAGCGTCGAGCTAGCGGAACAGTACCGACCGCAAGGTCCAAATGAGATAAATTTGTCGTGGAGGCAGACAAAAATGTAGGGACCCCAGTGTTGAGGCAAACTAGATCCGCTTGGTGGAAGACGTCTAGCAAGAATGAGCCACGTGGACAAGGATGTGGAGATCCCGAAAGCGGGTGGTGGGCATTGAAGTCCCCAACCAGCAAATAGGGGTGTGGAAGCTGACCAAGAAGATGAAGGAGATCAGCTCGTGCCATTGGTGTGGACAATGGAATGTATACAGTACAAAGAGAAAAGTGATATCCAGAAAGGGAAAGACGGACAGCGACAGCTTGGAAGGAAGTGTTTAAGTGGATTGGGTGATAACGGAGAGTATCATGGAGAAGAATCATGAGTCCTCCATGGGCTGGAGTGCCTTCAACAGAGGGGAGATCATATCGGACAGACTGAAAATGAGGGAGAACAAAGCAGTCATGGGGACGCAGCTTTGTTTCCTGAAGAGAGAAGATGACTGGCGAGTAGGATCGTATGAGGACCGACAATTCATCCCGATTGGCTCGAATGCCGTGGATATTCCAGTGGATGATGGACATAGGGTGAACAGAAAATGGAGGAATATGACCAAGATCGCTGTCAACTCAACGACTGCTCAGAGCTTGCGACCGACAGCATGGAATGGCATTCAGCCGAAGGCAGAAGATCCTGATCCATAGGTTGTTCAGGAGCAGCTCCTGCCACCAGCGATCGGCCGGTTGATCGGCCGCCAGCAGTGCGCCTCGGCGACACAGAAGATGGCCGAGGGCGATTTCCGCCACGTGGTGCTGTAGATGGGACACGCCTTGGCGGAGAAGGAGATGAACTGGGTTTCTTTGTAGCCTTCTTGGAAGTATGATGTTTAGATGAAGGAGGAAACGATGGGTGTTGGGGTACGTAAAAAATCCTCACGAGTATGCTCTTTTTTCGAAGTCTTGGTGTCTGACTGTTGGGCTCGAGATTTAGCAGAACCCGATGAAGGGTGAGCCATAGAGTGGGCAGGCGAAAGTGGTGAGGTTGAACGGGCGATCTTTGCGCTGGCCGATCTGACGACCGTGGCACTAAAGGTGAGGTCGCAAGTATGCGTGGCCGCCTCCTTTGTTGGCCGAGGAGAAGCAAGGACAGTGCTGTATTTTCCTGTCTGAGGCACGGTGGGCTGTCGACTGGCGAATAATTTTCGAGCAGCAAAGGTCGACACCTTTTCCTTCACTCTGATTTCCTGGATGAGCTTTTCGTCCTTAGAAACGGGGCAATCTCGAGAGGAAGCAGCGTGGTCACCTATACAGTTGATGCAGCGAGGGGATGGAGGTGGACAAGCACCCTCATAGGCATCCTTGCCACACGTAACACATTTGGCCGGATTGGAACAGGACTGGCTGGTGTGATTGAACCGCTGACACCGATAGCAACGCGTAGGGTTTGGGACGTAAGGGCGAACGGAAATTATCTCATAGCCTGCTTTGATTTTCGATGGGAGTTGAACTTTGTCAAATGTCAAGAAGACAGTGCGGGTTGGAATGATGTTCATGTCTACCCTTTTCATAACCCTATGAACAGCCGTTACGCCCTGGTCAGACAGGTAGAGCTGAATTTCTTCATCAGACAATCCATCGAGGGAGCGTGTATAAACGACTCCACGCGAGGAATTTAAAGTACGGTGCGGTTCCATCCGGACAGGAAAGGTGTGTAGTAGTGAGGTACGCAGCAAATTTTGTGCCTGGAGGGCACTGACTGTTTCTAACAACAGGGTGCCATTCCGTAATCTGGAACAAGACTTTACAGGACCTGCAATTGCGTCGACACCTTTCTGAATAATGAAAGGGTTGACCGTGGACTAGTCGCGACCTTCGTCAGACCGAGAAACAACAAGGAACTGTGGCAACGATGGAAGAACTGTCTGTGGCTGAGACTCAGTGAACTTACGCTTGTGAGCAGATATAGTGGAAGGTGAGGAAACCATTGCGGAAGAATCCCCCATGATTACCGGCATCGCCGATGGCGCGCTCCTCCCTTGTGGGGGCCCTCTCTAAGGGCACTCCCACTTTAGGTGATTGTTCACACCTCAGGTCACACCTCCCGACAAACGGACGGAGGGACCAATCGGCACTTTCGGAAGGTATCAGCTCGGGTAATCACCCCTCCCTGGGCCTGGCCGTTACCAGGGGGTACGTACGTGTCCTACCTGTCTACCCGGGGCGGGGAATTACGCGTTACCCCGTCACCGGCTACACATGGAAGTGCGTGGGTCGGCCTTCAGACACGCACAGGGAGGAAAAAAGAGAAAGGGAAAGGAAAGAAGAGGGGTCTCAAACGCCGCAGCGGAGAAAAGGGCAGGAAAAGAGAAGGACAGAGGTAGGACGAAGACTTGCAAGTGTAGAAAGCAAGAAATTTGTAAGTTTCGAGCGTCCGTCTCCGGACGTAGGCACAAACCATACTCCCAGAGGGGGAGAAAGGGAAGGAAAGAGCTAGAGGTGAGGGGGGGGGGCGAAGATGGGGGACGGGGAAGGATGCGGAAAGGGAGGGTATGCAGCCTGGAAAGGAAGGAGGGCCACATTAGCTCGGGGTCCCGTTCTCGCTACGCACGTATCCACAAAAGAGTTGAGGACCCCCTGGGGGGAGTCATGAACTGTGCGGCTGGTCCCGGCGGAGGTTCGAGTCCTCCTTCGGGCATGGGTGTGTGTGTTTGTAGTTAGGATAATTTAGGTTAAGTAGTGTGTAGGCTTAGGGACTGACGTCCTTAGCAGTTAAGTCCCATAAGGTTTTAAAAAAAATAATGCAGTGAACCTCTTGGATCCATCATTTTCCTCGAGAATTCCAACGTATGGCCACTTTCCATTCATATTTGCAATACATTCTGAAATCGTATGTGCCACAATCATTTCCGAATTATCTGTGTACTGTGTGTGAGGCCATTTGTAAGGCTTGTTTGCACATCTAGCGTGGCTTGTTCTTTATCCAGTAACAGTTTCTATTCTTCCTACGTTGAATTCCTTTTCTCAAAAGACTGCAGTTTTATGCTTTCTGACTTTGACCTCCACCATTTATAATTTTCTTTGTTGTACACATAACACATTAACTGCACATAAGAAGTTGAAAAATCTGACTGGTAGAGCACAATATTTGTGTGTGTGTTCTTCCTAGCGCTACCGTCACGGCAGCCCTGCCCACTCCTCCACCTGCTCAGTCCGAGGAACAGTCAGAGTGCATATTTGATCCAAAGTATTTGTTGCTCTCTTATTCATAGTTGTCTTTATATATGAGAGCAGAGCCAGGTGATATGACAGTGAAGGCAATCTGAGAAAGCAGTGTCAACGTACGAACTGCAGAGTGGCTACTCCTGAAATCAGTCACAATCATAAAATATATAGGCATATGCCACCAGACAGATTTAGCGGTGACGTAAAAGCAGTTGCAGGAACGATGCACGATAGACTAAGATACATCGTAAGAAACCTAAGGAAATATAATTCACACAAGTGATGTACCTTACAAAACCTTAGCTCAAACAATTGTTGATCATTGTTGTTCAGTCTACGACTTTTACTAGTAATGGCTAAGAAGGTTAATGGAGCAAATCCAACGAACAATGGTAGATTTCGTCAAATGTTCGTTTAGGAAGCGTGAGAGGGCCACGAAAATGCTCATTAAATTACAGAGGCAGACACTACACTGTACGTTATATGAAGAGTCAAGGAATGTACTGTAATACTTCCTCCCATACTTATCTCGCGACGTATCTCCAAATATCAGAAAATTTTCAGTTCTTGTGGAGATTTTTTGACAATTCTCTTCCAGATGACCATTCGTAAAAGGAGCAAGAAACTAGGGAAACGATATTTGAACCGGAAAGATTCATCATTGGGCACCGTAAGGCGGCTTACAGCGTGTATATGTACTTTCCTCAACACACGTGGGACATAAAATAACATGTACTACACTCTTGGTGGTGACAAGCGTCAAGCGCTATACAACTTCTCTGACAAAGAAATATAAATATGAAGAGAATTTACAATTAAAATTGTTATTTCATAAACACAGTGGGTTTGGAAACTTAATGAAAGTATGCTTTGTAGGGTACTGGAGAGTAATGTAGAGGCGGAGGAAGTAAGGAGACGGGGCTCGTCTTCCACTAAAACGAAGCACATGTCGATGCAGAGGAATCATAACCGATGGTATTCATTCATGGACTTAATATGTATGGCTGGCACTCCCAGTAAAGCTTTTACATTTGCAAGTAATGAATTAAAGAAAAAGCTTTTTAATTTCTGCTTAGTCTCTGTACGAAACATGGATTGGACTATTAGCAGGAGGTGGTCATGTCAAACTAAATTCTGTGCTTAGTCAGATTCATCTGTTTGTACTTTGCTCATTTTTGATTACGTAGAATATCTGTCCAGTCATAAATCAAAATTATCTTGTCATTTGTTGAAATGGATGAGTAGAACAATTCAGTTCTCAGACCCGGGCTTGTTGATGATCAACACAGTATGATCATTCAACAGATGCCGCGACATAAAACTAAAAGCTGTACTGTCGCCACAGACGCGTACCTAATATTGCGCTATTTCGATCAGAACAACGAGCTAGAAGTGGAAAATTTTTGTTTGTCGCAGCAGACACTGATCTATCGCGCGAAAGCCTCCAGAAAATCCAGTTAGTGTTACGGCTTGATCGGCGTAAATGGCCTGTACGAGGGACCTAATGCGGACTTAATTAAAGCGCTGGGTTGTAGGAGGGGGAGAATGGAATCCATTAGCCCTTGCTTGCTGAAAGGGGGGAAGCGTAAAAGAGGCGACGACCTCCATGGCTCCGCACTACGTACATTATCTCTTCTCTATTTTGGTATTGTTTCTTTTTTTGCTGGTGTAGTTACGGCACTAAAGGTTTCAAAGGGAAAGAAAACGAATCATTTTCTTGATTTTAAATTGTTTCTTCTTTAGTTCGTAAGTTAAGACATTGTAGAACACCTGTGCTTTGATTATATGTGACGAATAACATATCTAAACTGTAAATTCAAAAAATAAACATAAAATATCATTTTCCTAGTGACATGAGCGTAACGTACTGTCGATTGTGAGTGTTTTTCTCCTAGAAACGAGATGAGAAAACTTAATTCAGTCGTATTTAATCTAAAATAGTACTTAGCTGGAAATATCTGTCGAAGTTACCTTATTCATTTTCCTACTAAAGTTTCATAGTGATCTTTGGTACATATGTCATTTTAAAAAGAATAAAAATGTATATGTAGCTAAGGAAGAATCTCTTGAAAACTTTTTTCATTATTATTATTGTTATTCATAATAATATGATAACACAGCCTAATAATTTACTTCAGTTTACAATTCTTACTGAAGTTCAAGGAAAGGGGAAGGTATATTTCGTGTATTATCAGAAGTAGCTAAGTTGCTATTCGCCTCTTTTACTAAGAAGTCAGTATCACGAAATAAGCCGATATCTAGCTCACGCTCAAGATTGTTTCGTAAATTTCAGTTTAAGTACGTTACATTTCCAACTACATAATTGAAGACAGCAAATATTCCTTCAAGGAATGTACAGAATTTCAGAACAAAAGTCCTTCAAGTCAGGTTCTAAAAACTACACATTATCATAAACAGTGATCAAACCTCGTTAGGCTACTCAAAATATATAACTCGGAGTGTTGTAGACTATTTTGAATAGTAGTTCATAATGTGTGTGAGACATACCATAGCCATACCTTCGCTAGCTTCTGAAAACTGCACAGGAAAGTAAAATTAAAACTCCATGTTCAGAATCACTTTAAATATGCTAGAAGTAAGTGTGCCATGTTGGAAAATATGGTAGGGTAGAGATTCAATAATTTTCAATATGCGTTTGGTGGACAGATTTATACTGCAACTAGGCATCCGCCCTGGCTTTACACACACACACACACACACACACACACACACACACACATATATATATATATATATATACAACACGGCACGGGATTTTAATCCATCATAGTTCAGTCAATTTACACAAAATATTATAAATTATACACAGAAACTTTTTCGTGAATGAGTCCATCTATTAATGAAAACATCATCAAAATCCCTGTAGTAAACCTGAGATTAGCCTTCACATACAGACAGACAAACGCGCCGGGGGACGTTACACACAACCTATACTAGTGACCCTGCCCGGCTATCTACAGCCAGCCGACTTGACTGGAGTAGCGTATTTCGTTTGTGTGCCACGAATAAAATTCAGAGAACAACGTGAAGTGAATATTATTACTTTCGTATAACTTACGCGATGTAAGCAGCGCGTCGGCAGGAATGTTGTCTGGAGGCGTGAATGTTACGTGTTACACATTGAATTGGCGTTTGTAGTGACATCTCATGACGGGAGCACACCGTGATTTAAGTACGGTAATATGTTTACAACCAATGTAAGTACTGTATGCGAAACATGAGTGTATGTGACTGAGTTATTAAATATGTATCGAAGGTTGGCTGAAATGGCACAAATGAAAGAAAAAATTAAAAAAAAAAAAAAAGAAATCCAGACCTGATGTAAATGCGCTTTGGTTGTGTTACAGCACACCTCTTGTGAGGCTTGGTACGCACAGTACGCGTTGTTGAGACTTACTGGTACTGTTCTTTGTTGTCGACGCTGTATGGAAGACTTCTTCGCCTTGCCACACAAAGAGTCGTGTCCACAACTAGGTCTGCTTCAAGGAAAGTAGGAAGCTAAAAAAAATGGTTCAAATGGCTCTGAGCACTATGCGACTTAACTTCAAAGTTCATCAGTCGCTTAGAACTTAGAACTAATTAAACCTAACTAACCTAAGCACATCACACACATCCATTCCCGAGGCAGGATTCGAACCTGCGACCGTAGCGGTCGCTTGGTTCCAGACTGTAGCGCCTAGAACCGCACGGCCACTCCGGCCGGCAGGAAGCTAAAAGCTGAGCCATCTGCAGCGATGCTGAAAGAACGCACTGTATGTAAACGGAGCAAAGTGTTTAAGTAGTTATTTGGAAAACGTTTTACTTGTAGCATAAAAAGTAAAAAGGCAGGCGTTTTGGATTCGTAGGTTTTTTTCTTTATGCTGCAGTTATCAATCGACCGCAGGGAAAATATTGGTTAAAAATATTTGAGTGTTTCATATTGTAAGAGTCACATCACATGGTGAGGTGGTTATCTTTTCGTTCCTGGACAAATTTATTACATTAATTCAAAGTTGAGTAACTCAGTGTCCGTTGTTCGAACAATTTTCAGTGAGTTAAGAGTGCGAGTGCGATTGCGATTACCAAAGTGAGGGAGTAGAAACTGGCAGCCTGAAACGGTCGTCATATTTTGAAATGTGTCCCTTAACCATCTACAGAAGTATTTCGAAATCTTCTGTATGCATCTGAACAAATTTTCCAGTCCCATTCAAGAAGATCGTGCCAATAACTTTCAATCCGACAAGCAGAGAAACATGTTCACATATACACTCCTGGAAATGGAAAACAGAACACATTGACACCGGTGTGTCAGACCCACCATACTTGCTCCGGACACTGCGAGAGGGCTGTACAAGCAATGATCACACGCACGGCACAGCGGACACACCAGGAACCGCGGTGTTGGCCGTCGAATGGCGCTAGCTGCGCAGCATTTGTGCACCGCCGCCGTCAGTGTCAGCCAGTTTGCCGTGGCATACGGAGCTCCATCGCAGTCTTTAACACTGGTAGCATGCCGCGACAGCGTGGACGTGAACCGTATGTGCAGTTGACGGACTTTGAGCGAGGGCGTATAGTGGGCATGCGGGAGGCCGGGTGGACGTACCGCCGAATTGCTCAACACGTGGGGCGTGAGGTCTCCACAGTACATCGATGTTGTCGCCAGTGGTCGGCGGAAGGAGCACGTGCCCGTCGACCTGGGACCGGACCGCAGCGACGCACAGATGCACGCCAAGACCGTAGGATCCTACGCAGTGCCGTAGGGGACCGCACCGCCACTTCCCAGCAAATTAGGGACACTGTTGCTCCTGGGATATCGGCGAGGACCATTCGCAACCGTCTCCATGAAGCTGGGCTACGGTCCCGCACACCGTTAGGCCGTCTTCCGCTCACGCCCCAACATCGTGCAGCCCGCCTCCAGTGGTGTCGCGACAGGCGTGAATGGAGGGACGAATGGAGACGTGTCGTCTTCAGCGATGAGAGTCGCTTCTGCCTTGGTGCCAATGATGGTCGTATGCGTGTTTGGCGCCGTGCAGGTGAGCGCCACAATCAGGACTGCATACGACCGAGGCACACAGGGCCAACACCCGGCATCATGATGTGGGGAGCGCTCTCCTACACTGGCCGTACACCACTGGTGATCGTCGAGGGGACACTGAATAGTGCACGGTACATCCAAACCGTCATCGAACCCATCGTTCTACCATTCCTAGACCGGCAAGGGAACTTGCTGTTCCAACAGGACAATGCACTTCCGCATGTATCCCGTGCCACCCAACGTGCTCTAGAAGGTGTAAGTCAACTACCCTGGCCAGCAAGATCTCCGGATCTGTCCCGCATTGAGCATGTTTGGGACTGGACGAAGCGTCGTCTCACGCGGTCTGCACGTCCAGCACGAACGCTGGTCCAACTGAGGCGCCAGGTGGAAATGGCATGGCAAGCCATTCCACAGGACTACATCCAGCATCTCTACGATCGTCTCCATGGGAGAATAGCAGCCTGCATTGCTGCGAAAGGTGGATATACACTGTACTAGTGCCGACATTGTGCATGCTCTGTTGCCTGTGTCTATGTGCCTGTGGTTCTGTCAGTGTGATCATGTGATGTATCTGACCCCAGGAATGTGTCAATAAAGTTTCCCCTTCCTGGGACAATGAATTCACGGTGTTCTTATTTCAATTTCCAGGAGTGTACATCTAACTCCAGGGAAGCAGAAAGCTGAAAGCCGAGTAATATACTGCGCTGATTTAAGATTTTCTTTATATAAATTAGACAAAACTGGCTCCCATGCTTCATTTTACTTTATGCACAGAGAGACGAAAACCACCACCGACTGTCACTTAGGCAACTTGCATCTCCATAACAAGCTATCCAACCGGTAAAAGGGAAGCTACAGTGTAACGTGGAATCTGAGCTACGTTTATTTTCTGGTGACTCTCTGCATTTTTGAGAGGTAAAAACTGGGTTAAAAGACGTAAGGAAACAAACGTGACCGAGCTACAATTCGATCCTACAACCATTTGATTTGTAGCCGTGCTCTTAACCGCTAGACCACAACGCAATATACAGACACGATAGCACTTCTTGTCATCTCAAGGCATCTCTGCTCCCTCACGTTAGGCGGCTATCCGCTAGGCTGCAATGACTTATTTTACACAAGTTAACTATAATTCATCGTAATTCAGTCTACTTGCACGAAATATACAATCCCACAGCTCTTTGAACATTCAAAATTGGAGCAAAATGATGTACAAATTAGACGAACGTGATATCCATTACTGGTCTCCCTGCAATCCTAATTAAAGTTTCTGAATCAGTCTGAACGAGTAAGGGAAATGATTTCGGGTATTTTCTACTGGGAAAAGAAAGTGATTTTATTTTGATTAAGTTTCATTTCATGAACGTAAAAACGTCAGGGAACAGTTTACGACACTAGTGAATGCAATACTCACGACTCTTTATTTCACTTTTATTCAGAACAAGGACTGTCCCATTACATACAGGGTGTCCCATCAATCTTGTCCACCCAAAATATCTCTGGAACAATAACAGCTATTGGAAACGACTTTCACCGGTATCAATGAAGGGTTGGGGCCCATGAATGTACGTATTTGGAAACATTCTAAAACGAAAGCATATGTGTTTTTTAACACAAACTTATTTTTTTTTAAATGGACCTCCTATATTTTTTCTTCAGCAATCCATAGCATGACAAAGCACATACACAATGGCGTTGATTGCATCGCAATAATCCGATTCCATCCCGAGATATTAAGACGCGAAGTAGACGCTTGAAACACCCGACATGCGCTGCTAGCGCACGTCCTGAGGCTCAGGCGTGAACCCCATGCTGCCCGTAATCGCGATGTGATTGACATGCGTAATCACACTTCCATACTTACCAAGAGGTCCGAAAGGAATAATACGGTCTGCTGCCATCCTGCATTAACGTCGTAAATTGCAGCAGGTATTTATCCCATAGGCTAGGGGTGATGCGGTTCTGTAACATATCTGTGTACCGCAACGTTAGTCACAAAGTTAACTTCGCTTATCGTTAATCCTTTACTAAAAAGGTAATGCCGTTCAACGTTAAAACTTCACTTTACTGTAGATCTAGCGCAAGTCACAGGTAATCATTCACTCGTAATAGTAAAATTCATGTTGATGGTTTTAGTGAAACGAGCAAGTGGACTAAAAGTTTTACCGTTGTTTAGGGAAAAATGTTTTGATTTGGGAAGTTCAGGTAGTACATAGAAGATGAATGTAAACATGTTTAACCAATTAGTTTTATTATCACATAATTATCAATGTTATGTTTATGTAATGCGTTAAATGACAAATTGTTGCAAACAAATGTTTCTTAACATCACTGGGTAAAATGGCCCTTTGTAGAAACTTCCACTGTGATACCAGCACTACATACTAAACATAGCGTTCCCATCTCATGCTCAAAGTGATGCCCATTGGCTTGCATACATTGGGTCACTCTGCGGATGAAGGATGCCCTACTTCGTGCTACTGTTTCCTCTTTGATGGCTGTACAAGCATCAATAATGCGTTGCTTCATGTCCTCTGGTGTTGTTGGTTCATGTTGGTGAACAGCATCCTTCTCTGCTCCCCAAAGAAAATAATCCAGCGGTGTAAAGTCCGGAGATCGGGCAGGCCACCTAACTGGGGCACCTCGTCCAATCCACCTACAAGGGAACTTACGGTTTAGAAGTCGTCGTGCTCGTAAGGCGCTATGTGCAGGGCATTCGTCATGCTAATACCACATGACCATTCTCCGGTTCAGAGGTACGGTGTCCAAGAGAAAAGGAAGATTGTATCGTATAGATCTGGAGTATTGTCTGCCATTTTGGATGCCATTTATAAAGAAAGGTCCGATAATGGTATCTCCAATAATCCCACACCAAACATTAACTTTCCACGGACGTTGATGCTCTACCTGACGGAGCCATTTTGGATTGTCTGCGGACCAATAATGCATATTCCTCATATTGACAATTCCTTTGTTGGAGAATGATGCTTCGTCGCTAAAGAGAACATCTGAAAAAAAATTGGATTAGTCAGAAGTTTTTGCTGAGCCCACCGACCAAATGTTACCCTATTGCGGAAGTCATTTCCATGAAGATCCTGGTGTAAATGAACATGATAAGGATGAAATTTATGACTTTTAAGAATACGCTGTGCACTTGATTTCGACACACCAACTTCACGTTCAATTTGACGTGTGCTGATTTGAGGATTTACAGCTATGGTAGCGAGCACAGCAACTTCAGCACGTTCATCTGTGCGTGTTCTAGGACGATGTCGAGGTCTTGGATTTAAGCTTCCCGTTTCACGTAGACGAGATGTGAGACGACCAAACATCCGGCGCGAAGGCGATGGCTTGTCAGGGAATCGTCATCTGTACAGTCGTTCTGCCTGAACAGCATTTCGTCCACCTACAACAGGGTACAGTACAGGTATGTAGAGTAGGGTAGAAAACAGACATATTAACTTAATAATCATAATGTTCGCGAACAGTACTATCAACAAACAAGCAATCTCATAACGTATTTCCCGTCAACGTACATTCTCCGTAGATCAGCAGCATTTCTACCATATCTTCATGTGTGTACATTATACTGTACAGTATAAGTTCCACAACACAACGTTTATTCACAATGTGTACTACCTCCGTGCCGTCACTAGATTACTCTGATGCACGACTACACTGGCAAGCGGTCTACTGCACGCCAAAGGAGCAACAAATGGGATGCTCGGAGGGTGGTGGAGTACAGGAGTTTGCATGGGTCGCAAATCATAAACAAGGCGAAGTGGTAACTGTGGCATTAGTGGGAACTACGTTGGACACTTGACTAGGTAGAGCCAGGCCCTGCGCGACAGGCATAATGAGTCATATAACGCATTAGATAAACATTATTTTGGGTGTGCAGGATAAATAAGACAACCTGACGGGTGTACACCGATCGGTACAGGTTCATATGGTGTACGTAGATACGTAAAACGTGCAAGGGGGAATCCATTATGTGCTTATGAGAGTTGATGGCAGCAGACCGTATTATTCGTTTCGGACCTCTTGATAAGTATGGAGGTGTGATTACACATGTCAATCACATTGCGATTACGGGCAGCATGGGGTTCACGCCTGAGCCTCAGGACGTGCGCTAGCAGCGCATGTCGGGTGTTTCAAGCGTCAACTTCGCGTCTCAATATCTCGGAATGTAATGGAAATATTGCGATGCAATCAACGCCATTGTGTATGTGCTTTGTCATGCTATGGATTGCTGAAGAAAAAATATGGGAGATCCATTTAAAAAAACATAAGTCTGTGTTAAAAAACACATATGCTTTCGTTTTAGAATGTTTCCAAATATGTACATTCATGGGCCCCAGCCCTACATTGATACCGGTGAAAGTCGTTTTCCAATAGCTGTTAATGTTCCAGAGATATTTTGGGTGGACAAAATAGCTGGGACACCCTGTATATGGGTTAGCGCTGCAGGGGATCCTAATGATAGCCGTTGTAGAAGTTATGTTGTGATTCTGCCACTCATGCCCGCCACGTGTTCGAACCATATATATATATATATATATATATATATATATATATATATATATATATATGTGTGTGTGTGTGTGTGTGTGTGTGTGTGTGTGTGTGTGTGTGTGTGTGTGTCCCCTTCTTGTCACTTAGAAGTTGCTGCTAAATGTTCACTGAAATGCTATGATGTTGTTCAATTGTTTGGAGTGCTTGGTAGGATCAGGAACAAGACAACGATTTATAGAACGTGTAACTCACCTTGATGGAAATTATTTAACTGAACAGCAGAACCAACTTTTCTTAACTGCTGCAAAATTCAGTATTTTCAGTAGTTACCAAGAGCTGCAGTAAAAGCTACATCAAATCAGTGTCGCTTAAAGAGTTTAATGCGTGCTTCTCTTGTTGTTTTGATCGTAAATTACTGTTGTTCTCTGCAGAATGATATTAATAAGCAGAAGCTAAGAGACCATTTATACTATGTGGTTTAAATTTCTGTTCGCACACCAACATATACCAGAAAGACTGTTGTAATGAACAGAGGAACATACATAGAAAAATATTAAGACTTCTTCAAAGCAAACAACATAACAGAGATACCTAAAGACACAACAGCCAGAATACAAAAAGAGACTAATCACATTTCATGTAGCATACTCTTCCTACTCACGAACCAAGAAGCAAGAAACTTTGCAGCATCGAGACCACAATCACATTGCCTTAGATCACAACCAAAGATACACAAAAATGGGACCCCCATCAGGCCCGTAGTGAACTGTAGGTACAGGCCAACATTTAAACTCAACAAAACGTTCTTAAAATTTTTCGAAGAAGCATACACCTTCAGTAATAAGCGAACACTTAGAAAAACAGCAGAATTTACACAAGATGTCACAAACAAAGAAGTTCCTGACAGACCCACAGTTGTATCATCTAGCATACAAAACCTTGACTCCTCTGTGTCAGTAGATCTCACACTATAGATAAATAATGCCACACACAAAAACACAAAAAAATCCCTTCAACTCATATTATTGAACTAATGAATATGCTCGAATTCACACTCTCACACAACTATTTCAAATTTAACAATAAAATCTACAAACAGATGGCCTGGCCATGGCCTCAAACTTTTCTGGATTGTTAGCTGAAATATTTGTAAGTAATTTAGAAGACAAACTCCTGAATTCCAATCACCACCTCCTCAAAAATATAATCTAATACTACAGATATGTAGATGATACCATCATCTTAATCACTGGCCAAAAGATGACATCAACGAGTTGAACCAGTTATTCAACAATACCCACGTAAACATAAAATTCACATGATTATTCTGAATAAATCCAGTTACTCTGCTATGTAAATTGCTTGTATTCTACCTAATTCGCGATGAGCCCATATTTATAATGATAAATACGTAATATCGCTGACCCACTGTCATCCAACCTGTCAGAAAAATAGCATATATGGAAAACAAGTAATATCCGACATACAACTCCAGTGTACACCTGGGAGAAAGTAATAATTCTAAAACAGACAGGACATGACAGCAACGATGTTACATGTAAAATAAAACAACTGATGGTATATTATAGCTTTTCAAATCATGGTTAGGAGACCATTATATTAAGACCACCTTATTTATGTATTTATAGAGCACCTGACAATGGCAATTTGCCGAAATGGGCTCATCGCGAATTAGGTAGAGTATCAGCAATGTACAGAGCAGTGTAGCTGGATTTATTCACGATAATCATGTCATTAAAAGACGTATTTTGCACTGCAGGCCCCAAAGAACAAAAGTTATAAAATTCACAGTTGAACACCAAGCAGGTAGCAGTACAAATTTTTTAGACCTTACCATTACAATAGAGACTAACAGATATTAGTCCGAAATTTATTGGAAGCCTACCACAACACATACTACAATCCACAGCTCCTTCTGTCACCCTACAGATCACAAAATGGCAGTATTCCGGTACATGATCAATAGAGCTGTCCAACGACCACACTCTTATGATAAATGTCAACAATAAATTGAAATGATTAAGGAAACAGCTATTGCAATTGGCTGTTACAGCTCAATAGTAGACACCTTAAAACACTCAAAAGCGTCAAAGGAATCAAATCACAAAAAGAAGAAGACGACATCTTCCATACAGTCCCATTTTTAGTTAATATTTCATGTCAGATTGCCAATGTCTTCAAATGAAAGGCATAGATATATCCTGTACCTCAGACAACAATATGGAACAGAAGTTACCTCTGTACAGCAACACACAAAACCCACGTCATCACACAGTTGTGTACAGAATTGAATGTTTGGGCTGTGACAGCTTATACATAGTTCAGACAGGTGGTTCATTTGAGATAGTAGCACTAAAAAACAAAAAATTCCACACGACAGGACTACCCACCCACCTGCATGAAACAAAACACCATGTTAACATCACAAGTATCAGCATCCTACACATCCAACCTAAAGGCAAAAAACTAGACATCCTAGAAACACTCCAAATATAAGAACACCAAACAAAACAATCTAAATTCATCTTAAATGACAAAATGACAATATTTACAATAGTATCATCTTTGTTCTCAGTAACTGCCTACGTTATTAAATTTGCAACACACACACACACACACACACACACACACGCACACGCACACACACACACACACACACAAACACACATTAATATTTACCATAAATATTCTGTTATGTTACCATGACATTCCCCAAATGTAGAAGGGATTTAACTCATTTTCAAATATACCCTCACACCAGCAGCTTGTACTTCCTGTCACCTTGAATCTATATGTACATCAACCAATGGCACAAACTGTACATCTATCAGCACATTTTAAAGCATTAACCTATGTGTTACCCCAACATGTAATTAGTTATTACATGTGACAGATATAATCTTAAGAACCCCCTAATTTGGAAAGTTTGCTCTCATCCAATCACTCTTTCCACCCTCTCTTTCCCTCTCTCTTTCTCTCCCTCTGCCTCCAGCCTTTCATTCCTATCTGTGAATTCTAACTAAATTAGTTATTTATGTGTAATTTTAACATTGTAGCCAATGTAACTATTGTAATTAAAGTTTGCAACATGTCACCTGATTTTATAACAACACTTAAAAACAAATATCCCCAAAAATCCTTTAAAAATTATTTTCTAATAATATTGTTATGCTATATATCCCTTGTCCCTTGTGATAATGTTTCTCTTTTGCTATATGATACTTGCACACAGTAGTTTCTAGATTCCATATTTGTTTACAAAATATGGCAGTATAGAAATGATATATTACGACAGTAAAAGGAACCTGTGTCCACTGGAGGTACTCTGTTTTTCTTATTTTATTTTTACCGTTAGATACACGTTTAATTTTTTGTCAAGAACTTCCAAAAAACATGTTCTGAAATAGTGTTTTGTTCCTCCCCTAGACAGCGCCAGAAGTTCCTCCAAAAATCGTAACACAACACACGCATATGTCATATGAACAAACGTAAATCCACCTGCTGATGGAGGTTTAAACCTCTGAAACGCATCGTGAAGATAAATAAACAGTGACTGGTAACAGTAAACTAGTTTCATTTGACTAAGTACCTAATAAATACCTTGAAGGATTTCATTTTGCTAGATTTAGGGTAATTAAGTTCGGAGAAGGCTTTAATTTAAGGTCTCATACACCGAAAACTGAATTTGTATACTCCCCTCCAAAAACATCGTGAACATCTGTAGCTCGGTTTTCGATTAAATTTATGTGGCATCCGAACGGTGTTCAAGTTCACCTCAAATATGTCGAATGAGGTTAAGATAGGTACGTTGAACAAATAAGTTAACCAAATGCGCCAAATTTTTTTTTAATCACGATGCAGTGATACTGGTAGTTTGGACAGCAGCATTGTCGTGCTGATGCATTCCTTTCACACTGTATCTTTTCATGAGCACACGCTCTCATTTTGCTACCAACGAAACTTAAATCGAATGATACAAACCCCAGACTGCATCACCTCCACAAAATGTTAATGCCATCACAACATTCTCAAGTAAATATCAAAGAAAATGTCGTTCGCCAGTATCAGCTTTGTACAGACACGCCCACCTGAATCCCACATTGTCGTCACAACATAAAATCCCATACTGCTACTTGAAAAGACCAATGTAGCGTTGTCTTTACGAATCGAAACAAATCAGTACATTCGCTCTGTGTTCAGTAGTTTCTTGGTAGTACGAAAAAGTACTTTAAATACTGTTCTGCGAAACTTAAAAAACATTAAATAAAATCAACTGCTGATTTATCCCCCTGTTGCCTGTCTTCGACAATAGATAGCTGTACTTGTAAATGTTCGAAGTTTGAGTGCTATAACATAGTTTAAGACACAAATAGACTCAAATTAATTATTTACCATAGCAATGATGCGTCTCAAAAGTTAGAATGTTCTTTACATCTCTAAAATGTCTCCATTAATGCATCAAAACGCAAAAGATACAGTATTTTCTTTTCCCCAGCCACACACCCACCAACCAACGCCCCCCCCCCCCCCCCCACCGCACACAAACACAGTTGTTGTCTACAATATGATTGTGAACTTTAAAGTGTGCTAATTCCATATTTAAATAAACAAGTGCGATTTAAGAAAAATAAGAAACTTTACACTGAACGTTATCCCTAAAAGATCTAAAATAACCTTACCAGGCTAAAATACTAGGTAAACACACAACAAAATTGGCATTCTGACTGTAATTTTCAGGTCTAATCTTGGTGTAACTCGTTCAAATTACATATTTAAATATTAAAATGCTATCTAAATACGTAAAGGTGTTCAGTATGAATCTGCGTACCGAACGTTTTCATCCTCAATTTAGGTTGGGCGCAGGTAATGTATAACTAGAAAATATAATCGATGGTACCGACTGGCAATTATTACATATGATTAGCCCTAGTCGATGTTAAATACAAAACGAACTGCTGCAATCGGAACTATGGTTACTGTGCTTCTAAAACGTTTACGATTCGTGACATTTTGAACGCCCAGGCAAGCGGCAACGTTTTTGTGTCCAGTACAACTGCAATTTTCGGGCTATGTCGGGCATTTGCGCCAGCAAATTTCCGCTGCAGGTCGCTCCCGCTCTGGATAATGAGGTAGACAGGAACAGGCAGGACGAGTGACTGCACTCACAGTTTGTTTCAAACAACTGTGCGCCCGGATGATGTCCTTGTTTCCTAATCTCCGCAAACCCCCTACAGAGCTCAATATTACTGGCAGTTGATAAAGCCGTTTATTGAGTAATAGAGCTGCGAAGTTCAAGTAAGACCTTGAAAGAGACTGCACAGCACTTCCTATTATGACAGTGTCCTGCGTCTGTGATTTTACATATTAGGGTATGTTTAAAATATACCGGTGATTGAAAGTCTGCCATCTTCTAATGAATCGTAAAGAGCGTAAGTTCAAGGCAGGAATTATCTGTACACATGAGATGTATACACTGACGAAAAAATAAAATCGTTACATCAAGAAGGATTGTGCGACATAAACGAAAGTTGGTAGGCGTGTTACTACATCTGAATGATGATATTTGTTCCAATTTAGTACCAGTCGCATAAGAGTGGCGCTAGTAGAGCCACTATGAGGATGATGCAAATCAGGTTCGCTTTTAATACACGCTGTAACGGTCGCAATCTTTTGTCACCATTGAGATAGGACGTGGTGAGTTTGTGTTAGTGGAGAATGCCTTTAAAGTGACAAATGCGCCATTATCAGCACCACACTGAGTTTCAACGAGCTCGCGTAATAGGGCTACTAGAAGCAGGATTTTCATTCTGCCATATTACAGAAAAACTAGGCAGGAATGTAGCCGTTGCACATGATTGCTGGCAGCGGTAGCCACGAGAATGCACGGTCGCAAGACGACCGGGTTCCGGACGGCCACGTGCCACTACCGAGAGGAAAGTCCATCGTGTTTGGTGTAGGTCTGGCGCATCGTACTGCATCTGCAACACCAATTTTAGCAGTACAAATTTTCGTTGTGTCACTACAGTGATACAACAAAGTGTTACAACAAAGTGGTACAAATCGGTTACTTCAAGGAGAGCTCCGAACCACAAGCCCTGTTGCTTACATTTCACTGACCCCAAATCAAGGCCACTTGCGACTTCACTGGTGTCAAGCGAGAGCTCATTGGTGGGCAGAGTGGAAGTCCGTTGTGTTTTCCGATGAAAGCTACTTCTACCTCGCTGCCAGTCAGGAACATACGTCGGTTAGAAAGAGGCCAGTTGAGGTCCTGCAACCAACTTCCCTGTGTGATAGACACAATGAATCAATACCTCGAGTTACAGTGGGTTACAATTTAGTGTAACAGCAGGATCATTCTCGTGGTTATCTCATGCACCCTGACTGCCAATCTGTACATCAATCTGATGATTCGACCTGTTATGCTTCCATTAATGAACAGCATTCCGGGTGGTGCTTTCCAACACGATAACGCTCGCCAGCATACCACTGTTGTAACCCAACAAGCTCTGCAGAGTGTCGACATTCTGCCTTGGCCTGCTCGATCACCAGATCTGTCTACAGTCGAGCACCATGGGACATCATCTGAAGGCAACTCTAACCTCATCCAAAACAACATTTTCCTCCCTGTTCTGACCGACCAAGTCCAACAGGCATGGAACTGCATCCCACAAACTGACATGTCGCAGCTGTACAACATAAGGTATGCACGTTTGCATGCTTGCATTCAACATTCTGGCAGTTAGACCGGTAATTACTGTACCAGCATTTCACATTTGCAATGGCTTAACTCGCGGTTACATTAACTTGTGATCTTGCAATGTTAATCGCTTAAATATGTTACCTAGACAAATCTGTTCACAACATCTCATTACTCTACATAGATTATTTAGTGGTGTGGCGACTTTTTTCGATCGGCGTTGTTTGCTTTGTGTTGGTGCTTTAACGAATTTTTGAGTTTCTCCATGAACATTTACTTTTAGGTGCCAGTGGCAGCACAGTGCAGTAGCTATATTACGGTTGATAGCAAAACATAACCGTAGACTCTTCATAACGAAACCTGAAAACCACACAGGGTGTATCATTCGCTGGCGATGAAACACTAAGTGGTGATGAGAAGGTTTTTAGAATAGAAACTGGCCAGACACAGTGCCAACTGTGCAAATACGAAATGAATTTTCCATAGTGTAAAGATACTAAGAACGGAAAGAAAATAAATTTCGAGCTTAACATTGTCATTAATACCGAGGTAGATGTTCAAAACATTATGACCACCACCCAGCACGAGACTGATAGCGTTGTGCGCACGTGACGCGGTAAAGGATGTGTGTAAGTGGAGCACAGACGAAAGGGGAGTCATTCTAGCGACGATACAGATCAGAAATTTGGAATTATACTGACATAAGCGACTTTGACAACGGACAATTTGTTATCTACCTGTAAGACCGGAGCTAATTGCCTGTTGCTGTACTACTGTCGTTGGCATCAATCGAAAGTGACTGAAGAACAGTGAAACCAGGAGTAAGCGACAAAGTGCTGGACGTTCACGCCTCATCACAGATACTGGAGGTCAGAGGTATGCCCGTTCTGTCGAGAACTACATAGGTACTCCACCAGTCAACGTACGGTGGATACCCTGTACCACTACTAGTCATTTCCGTTTCTATTCCACTTGCAAATACAGCGAGGGAAAAACGGCTATCTATATATCTCCGTATGACCCTTAGTTCCTTGCATCTTATCTTCTTGTTCCTCACGAGAAATTTACGTTGGCGGTTGACGTTGGATATCCTGTGACATTTTCTGCTGTCGCGTACCGAATTCATTGAGGTTGCTCTCTTTCTAGGGTTCCCTACCTCAATCAGTAAAAACGGAACTCTTATAGGATCGTTTCGTCGTCCGTCTGTCTGTCCGAATGTTATGAACTCGTATTTCTCGCTAACGGGTACAGGTATCAGCTTGAAATTTATGTCACATGCTGAGGTCTATGGTCCATTGGCTACGTCAAAAATTTAAATTTGTAAGTCAATGTAATCAAAGACATGTCCATATATGTCACACATTTCGATACTCGCAAACTCACTCATCCAAACGTATAACACGTGGCAGGAAACCGAGAGATCACGGGATCGAATGTCGGTCAGACTACGGATTTTTCAGTCTTCGTTTTAACCTAACCTTCGCTTCTCATCGATGTGAGGAGTCTCCAGAAACAACACGTGTTTCGTATTGCACATTAAAATTTGAGTCTGCTTTCCTCCGTTGGATAACTGGGGTAAGTTTGGGACACGCAAGTCGCCGAAGTGGCGTCCAACAGAAAGACTTGCACCACGGCACTGAGCCACACGAAATTTCATTACTATCTGTTTACATAATTGAATTGGTACGAAACCGCTGGAGCGGGAGTCCTACTAGCATGTGGCCGTCTTCTTTTATTTTTAATCGATAATAATTCCATTTGATGTACTGGGCCCTCCGGCCAACGAGATTCGACAAGCTGCAAATACAACACTACGATTCTTAGAGCCAGTTATCGGACTATATTGCCGAGCCAGCTGGCAAATTAATAAGGCCATGGACTAACATTTGGGAGGATGGTGGTTCACTCCAATTAAGGTTTTCCGGGTTTTTCCAGTCAGTACCCTTTCCCAATCAAAACTCACGTTTTCTCAATAAAGACCCCACAGCCGACTGGACTTTGCAGCCCAGTAATCCTTCCTTTGGATTAAATTCTGCAAGAGAAAGGCATAATGCAAATTTCACGACCATCGTAAACTTCACTACGGACTCATTTAGATTATGACTCGTCTTCTCGTCTTCAGATAGCTCGTCTTCATGAATGGTGAAATCTCACTCAGCAGTTCAACAAAAATCTTACAAAATTCACTTCGCCCAAAATGTTAAGCAATATTGTTCCCTATTAGGCAAAGTAAGGTGCTGATGTGAGATAAATATACAAACATATCAGGAAGGTACACTTATATTCACGACCTTGAGGGGTACTTTTACTGCTAACAGTTCAACTTACGACAAGCAAATTAATGTACCTGGTCAGTTACTACAACCACAACCGACGACAATGCCACGTTGTTAATTCTGGTTCCCACCAGATCACCGAAATTAAGCAACGTTTGGTCTGGCTAGTACTATGATGGGAAATCATCCACAGAAAGTAGGGTGCCTCTGGCTTTCAGGACACCCAAGGTGCCGAAGTGGCGTCCAATTGAAAGACTAGCGCCGGGTTGTTGTTCCACATGACATGTATTTATTTACAGCTACTGCTGCTATAACTTAAAAAATAAAATAAGTTTAGTAATTACCTGTTGGAATTTCCCTCATTTATTAGTTAGAGATCGGGACTACTTCAATGGTGAGCTAAATTGAAACACTGAACAATTGTACCCCTCAAACTGCCCCATAATTCCTAAATTTACGTCTGCTTTCAGTTTATTACGAACTGCTCCATGTTAGTTTTTATTCTGATATCTTTCTTGTGTACCATTGTGTGTCTGTTAGTATCAAGAATGCCAATATTAAGAAGTGTTAATTTCAGAAGTACCTAGTTCGCTGAAGGCAGACACAATGTCAGCCGAATTTGAAACCGGAAAGATGCAGCTAAAAAAACTGTACACGATTTCCAGCCACTATTGATACTTTCAGACATCGTATATCTAACAAGCACACCACATCTTTAAATTATAAATCAGTTTGTCGAATTTATCGGTGCAAAATACAATTGCCACAAGATGTGCGAAAGATGGGATGAGCTCTCCACAATATCTTCTACATCAGATACGAGCAACGAACGTGCGTAGTGAGAGCGTGAACCAACGGAAGTAGCGTGTGGAAGCTAAGGAGGTGAGCATCGACCCGCCGCAAGCTCAAATCGAATGGGGCAAGGCGGGCGCCGCAGCAGTCGCGCACCACACCCCAAGAAAAACCTACAGCTTGCCAACTTTCCTTTTTTATCTATATATAAAATTTGAACTGAGATCGCATCTCATAGAATTATGTCACTAGTGGTTTAAAGTATCGAAGCAGTTAATGCGAAAGTTGTGAGTTGAAATTTCGTCCAGCGTAATTCAACTTCTAAGCCCCACATTCATGCACTGTGTTCATATAAATATAGTTTGCCGCAAGCGATGCTTCTCGCCAACTTCTCGACATCCTTTGTGGGCTGAGCGCGAATGGCTCACACTGTAACGCTTTCTTATCGCTCACTGCATCAGTAGCTTCAGTAGCTTGATGTTGCCTGGATGCGATAATGAATTGGTGGGCTTGTCGTTACCTAAAGACCCAGCCAGAAGTGATTTGGTGTCTCAAAAGAAAACCAGAATCTAGATAGCCGAACAGAAATACGAATTCCGCCTCCCACGAATACGTACACTATGTGATCAAAAGTATCCGGACACCCCCAAAAACATACGTTTTTCATATTAGGTGCATTGCGCTTCCACCTACTGCCACGTACTCCATACCAGCGACCTCACTGTTCATTAGACATCGTGAGAGAGCGGAATGGGGCGCTTCTCGGAACTCACGGGCTTCGAACGTGGTCAGGTGATTGCGTGTCACTTGTGTCATACGTCTGTATGCGAGACTTCCACACTCCTAAACATCCCTAGGTCCACTGTTTCCGATGTGATAGTGAAGTGGAAACGTGAAGGGGCATGTACAGCAAAAATGAGTATAGGTCGACCTCGTCTGTAGACTGACAGACACCGCCGACTGTTGAAGAGGGTCGTAATGGGTAATAGACAGACATCCATCCAGACCATCACACAGGAATTTCAAACTGCATTAGCATCCACTGCAAGTACTATGACAGTTAGGCGTGAGGTGCGAAAACTAGGATTTCATGGCCGAGCGGCTGCTCATAAGCCACACACACGCCAGCAAATGCCAAACGACGCCTCGATTGCTGTAAGGAGCGTAAACATTGGACGATTGAACAGTGGAAAAACGTTGTGTAGAGCGATGAATTACGGTACACAATGTGGCGATCCCATGGCAGGGTATGGGTATAGAAAATGGCCGGTGAACGTCATATGCAGCGCGTGAATTACCAACAGTAAACTTCGGAGGCGGTGGTGTTAGCGTGTGGTTGGTGCTTTTCCTGGAGGGGCTTGCACCCCTTGTTGTTTTGCGTGGCACTATCACAGCACAGTCCTACATTGATGTTTTAAGCACCTTCTTGCTTCCCACTTTTGAAGACCAATTCTTGGAAGGCGATTGCATCTTTCAACACGAGCGAGCACCTGTTCATAATGCGCGGCCTGTGGCGAAGTGGTTACACGACGATAACATCCCTGTAATGGAGTGGTCTGCACAGAGTCCTGACCTGACTCCTCCAGAACACCTTTGGGGTGTTTTGGAACGCCAACTTCTTGCCAGGCCTCACCGACCGACATCGATACCTCTCCTCACTTCAGCACTCCGTGAAGAATGGGCTGCCATTCCCAAGAAGCCTTCCAGCACCTGACTGAACGTATGTATGCCTAGGAGAGTGGAAGCTGTTATCAAGGCTTAGAATGGACCAACACCATATTGAATTCCAGCATTACCACTGGAGGGCGCCACGAAAGTCATTTTTAGCCAGGTGTTCGGATACTTTTGATCACACAATGTATCTAATCCTGACCGCATCGCCACATCGCTGCGTGCCCCTGTTGAGAATGAGGCGATGAGGCGGAGGTCGCGAGATCGAGTTCTACTTGTAGCGTGGATGTGGAATAAACCTATGCTGTGTGTTTCCTTCGCTGTACGTTAAAATGTACGGACGCGGGGGAGGGGGGGGGGGGGTGGACAACCATACAGAAGCACCGCGAGGAATGCATGCTTAAACATAAATACAGATGCTGGATAAGGCTGCAGGTCGTGCTGTTGACCACGAACGGCACCTGTGCAATGTCCTCAATACTGCCAGTTGTGGCCATAATAGTATTCTATGTAGTTGTGAATGCATTATTTCAGAGCTCAGTGCAATCGGAAGTACACAGTTTGTAGGTGCTCTTATGATGGGTGCTTCCGCAGCCGAAGTGTTTGGTGTTTCAAGAGACACTGTATCTAAGATTTTTACCGCATTCAGGAAAAGCGGAAAAGTATCAACGAATAACTCACAAAGCGGACGAAAGTGTACGTTTAGTAATGGAGGCGGACGCTCATTGAAGGGGACTGTAACGACGGCAGATGCAAAAGTCACTGCAGAGCTAAATGTCGCACTCGCTAATCCTGTCAGAACCGAAAACAACACGAGGGAACTTCCATAAACATGGAAATGCAGAACGATCTGTAATTTCAAAACCACTCATCACCGATGAAAATACCCATAATACGAAAACATGGTGCCGAAGGCGTAAAACCTGGATTATGGAGCAATGGGAGTAAGCCATTTGTTCGGGTGAATCTTGTTGCACACTGTTTCCAGCTTGTGGCAGAGTTTATGTCCCAAGAGCGAAATATGCCGACGGTTCTGTGGTTATTTGGGCAGCCATATAGCAGTATTCCATGGAATTCAGTGTTACTTTGCAAGGTCGCATTACTGCCATGGGTTATCACACCATTTTGGTTGATCTGGCCCATACCATGGTACAATGTTTGTTCCGTAATGGCGATGCTGTGTCCAAAGATGACAGGGCCCAGATCACACAGCTTGCATTGTCCAGGACTCGCTAAGTGAGCACGACAATGAACTGTCGCATCAACCCTGGCTACCACAATCACCGGATCTCAATATTATTGAGCCTTCGTGGTATACTGTACTTTGGAGAGAAGGAAGCATGATCGCTATCCACCTCCATAATCGTCATCTGAAGTTACCACTTTTTTTTTTTAGGAAGAACGGTATAAGATTTCCTTGAAATCCATATAGGTCCTGTATTTATCCATTCCGAGAGGACTGGAAGGTGTTTTGAATGCCAAGAGTTTCCTACACCGTATTAGGTATGGTAATGGGTTTTGCCTTTAGTGTTTCCGTACTTTTGTCCACGCTCTGTGTCGTGCCCTCGCCAACGGACGTAACCAGAGCTGGTGCGATAAGACAGTTTCCGACTGGCGACACAGGTGGCGCTTTGAAGTTCGCCGCGAACCACAAGCGCGGCCCAATCAGCAGTATCCGCGCCGCCGCCAGTGAGATGGTGTAGGGAAGCAGCCTACTCACGCCGTATAAAATTCACATCAGTCTTTCCATTGTGCCAGCCTAGTCCGCTGTAACTAGCTCTGACCTCATAAATGTTGCGCAATACTTTAAAAATCAAGTAAATAACCTGAAACGTTTCTAGCATGTCAGAAGTAATACTAAATCAATATGTGTTGAATATCAGTTCAATAACTTTAACCATTTTCGAAATTTGGACGTTTTTCTGTAAAAATCATTGGCGCAGCAGAAAAGAGCTAGAAACTTAAAAATTTATATTTACATTCCTTTTTCATAATAATTTAGTAGAAACAGTATTCTGGATCTCACAAACTAAAATTTTAGTTAAAATTCATGATTTTCTGGTTTTTGTCTTAGAAATTAAGGAAGCAAGATAGATTAAGTAGGCGAATAAATAAGGCTAGGATATTTAAATTTAAGTAGAAGGGAGATCCGCTATAATCATAAAGATGTGAGAAGTTTCAATTGAATAACTATAAAACTATAGAGATAGCGTATCTCCAAAGCGCTAGTTCAGAGCTTGTCTACTGCGTGTAGTGTAATTAAATTAATTCTCTCACCCAAAATATTTGACTTAGCCATGTCAGACTTTTATTATGATTACTTACCTCTGTGCTGAATGCACATTTAAATTGAGAGCTTCATCGGCCATCAGCAAAGGAAGCGATGATTTATTCAATAACTTAAAGTGGTGCATTACTAGCCCAGCGGCTAGTCGGGAGAGCGGAACTGATCAGCCGCACCGCGGCTTTATATATAAGAACGCTGCGCGAGAGAAAAAGGCCCCAGTTCTCTCCAGATGCTGATTAGCACACCACCTGTGCCGGGAGTCGCGTCGCGTCGGTATCATTGCTATAAACAGCCTCGGATGCCGTAATAAGTTACTCGGGATACGCGTAACCATGAAATCGTTTTCGAGTGAAGTGTTAATTCTGGGATGACTTTAATGTTCTATCTTCAGTTTGCGTATGTCGTATTTTCACGTGCCGTCCGGGGACAGACATTCTACCATTATTTAGCGTGGCGTTTGATGAACATTATCATCAAATTATGGCGAGCATTCACTTAAACATTTAGTTTGAACAGTTATAGTTGCATCAGCGCATTAGACTCTGAACTGCTCTGGTAGTTGGATTGTGTGCTACCAGCGGTGCGGCCAGGCGAAACGGATGACGGCCTGGGGCGGCAACCGCCGGGTGGCGCAAGAGAAGAAATGCGCCGTGGCGGGGAAGGAGAACTGTGCTTCCTATGAGCCTTCTTGGAAGGTCGTTTAGTGGAAGTACTGGTCGATGGCTGGGAGTTCGAGGTACGTAGGAAGTCTGCACGGGACGGTTCCTTCTTGAAGGCCCGTGCATCTGACTTGTGGGTCTTCGTCTTGGCAGAAGCTGATGAAGGTGCTTGTGTCTGAGGGGTGACGGGAGGAAGAGGAGACGTCAACCGCGCGATCTTAGCACTGGCCGAACGGACGACCGCGGTGCTGAAGGTCAGATCGCATGTCTGCGTCGCCACCTCCCTGGTAGTCCGAGGAGAGGCGAGGACAGTACTGTATTTCCCCGCTGGGAGCAGCGTGGGCTTCCTACTAGCAAATAGCTTGCGGGCAGCCGAGGTGGATACTTTCTCTTTGACCCGAATTTCTTGGATACAGCGTTCTTCCTTGTAGATGGGACAGTCGCGGGAGGACGCTGCATGGTCACCCTGACAGTTCACACAACGAGGAGACGGAGGTGGACAGTCACCCTCATGGACATCCCTGCCACAAGTGACACATTTAGGCGCATTGGAACAAGACTGGCGAGTGTGATTAAAACGCTGACACTGATAGCAGCGCGTAGGTGTCGGGACATAGGGGCGAACAGAAATAACCTCGTAGCCCGCTTTGATGCGCGACGGCAGCTGAACACTATCAAAGGTCAATAAAAGTGTCTGGGTCGGTACAAGGTCATTGTTGACCTTTTTCATGACCCTATGGACAGCCGTCACGCCCTGCTCAGCGAGGAAAGACTCAATCTCCTCGTCAGTCAATCCGTCGAGTGACCTAGTATATACCACACCACGATACGAATTCAAAGTGCGGTGAGCCTCCACCCGTACAGGGAACGTGTACACGAGTGTGGCCCGAAGCAGTTTTTGTGCCTGCAAGGCGCTCTCAGTTTCTAGTAACAAGGTACCATTACGCAACCTGGTACAAGACTTGACAGATCCGGCTATGGCATCTACGCCCTTCTGGATAACGAAAGGGTTGACAGAGGAAAAATCCTTTCCGTTCTCAGATCGAGAAACTACGATGATCTGTGGGGCAGGCGGTAGTAATTTTGTCACTGGTGTCTGGTCAAGTTTCCGTTTGTGGGCAGAAGTCGAGAGAGAAGAAGGAGAGAAATCCATTGCGGAGGAACCCCATGATTACCAGCGTCTCCGATGGCGCGCTCCTTCCTTGTGGGGACCCTCTCAGAGGGCACTCCCGCCTTAGGTGAATGTTTACACCTCAGGTCACACCTACCGAGAAACAGACGGAGGGACCTATCGGCATGGTCAGAAGGTATCAGCTCAGGCAACCACCCCTCCCTGGGCCTGGCCTTTACCAGGGGGTACGTGCGTGCCTTACTTGTCTACCCAGGGCGGGGAATTACGCGTTACCCCGTCATCGGCTACGCGTGCGAACGCGTGGGTCGGCCTTCAGGCGCGCACAGGGAGGAAGGAAGAAGAGGAAAAAGAAGAGAGAGAGGGAGAGAGAGGACAGACTGTCTCAAACGCCGAGGCGGAGACCAGAGAAGGCAAGGAGAAGAAGGCAAGGAGAAGAAGGCAAGGAAAAGAGTAAGTAAGACAGTGAGATGGAGAAGAACAAAGAAAGGAACCACCCAAAGGAAGGAAGAAACGAGAAGAAATGAAAAACCAAAATGACCGCAAATATAGGTCGTGGAACCGTCCGTCTCCAGACGCAGGCGCTAACTACCCCCTTGAGGGGGAGGGACTCCTTTTAGTCGCCTCTCACGACAGGCAGGAATACCTCGGGCCTATTCTAACCCCCGGACACGCAGGGGGGAACTTTCGATTTATTTTTTATTTGTTAATAGAACTCTTGGGCAATAAGTTCCCAAAGTTTTAATGTTGAAATCGCATCCGAAGTGCCTGGAAATTAATTAAAAGTGTGAAGCAGCCTCCCTGCCACGCCCACGTTTTGAAGCAGCACTTCAATACCAACTCAGTGGACAACGATTCTGTGTATTACTTTCAACCAAAAGTGTGCGGGATGCATCTAGAAGGCCGTGATACATAGTCTTTGGTTTTATAGATCATCTTTGGCCGATCCTGCAATTCTCAAAAAGTGTATTCATGGCAAGACGCAAAATCCGAATGAGTATCTAAATTCACTTATATGTAAAAGATGCCCTAAAACACATTTCCAGCTGCTACAGTTGTCAGAATTGCAACTTATGATGCAATTATTGTATCTGATGATGGGAACGTCGGGAGGATGAAGGTATTAAAAAAATGGGCTTCAAGATGAGAAATTTTACTCAAGACATCCTGAGAAAAATAGATTTACAGCGCGTCTCTGCTGCTGAAAAGTCAGTTGAAGACCTGGTAAAGGAAAGAAGACAGACAACAAGAAACCAGAATAGAAGCCTTGAAGGGAAAGACGACCCAGAGTACAAATGTGGTGCCTTCTGAAGAAGTGACATAAGGAAAAAAAGTTAGGTTGAAATTTAAATTGCGTTTCTTGAAAAGTTTGTTTTTTAAAGTTTATGTACATTTTCCTCAGATTCTATGAGTGCTAGAATTATGAAATATTGTACACATATTTCTGTAAATGTAATAAACGTTGTCTCAACAGAAAATTTTGAAATTCTGATTGCAAGCTGAGATATGGGGTAAAGTGCTTAGAATTTTTCATGAATTTAGAATTGTACTAGAGGAATTATAATTAAAAATTATGAAAGTTCTCCTATTTGACCTATTCCAAAAACGTCATGAGAGAAGCTTACAACATATAAAGAGATGAAACAGATAGATTTTAGTAGAAATGTCTTCAATACTTTCTGAGAAAAAGGAACATACATTATTTTTTGAAAATAAAACTTCAAATTTCGTTCAAATAAAGTTGAATGTATATAATCAAAGGATTTTATATGTAAATGTGTTACTTTCATGTAAAGCGTGGTACAAAATTTCATTGCCGTATCTCCAAGACTGTGGATTCAGTGCATTTTTGAAATAGTGTGTGTTTTTCATCAACGTCCCCCCTTAAACACAACACGAGAGGTTACAGTATAAAAAGTTAAAAGTACATACTACTTTTCCATAAAAATAAAACTGAATTAAAAGTGGAATTCTGTACTGGTATGTAAAATTTGTTTTAGAAAAGGTCAGTGAATATAAATAACTTTTTGTACGCAAGTTGAAAATAGTCGTAAAATATGCTCTACTCATTTGTGAAGATTAAGAGCAAGCTAATTTACAAAAGGGTTAAGAAGTGCATTACGCAGTACACAACTGTATCAGCATATTTTATTCGAGACGATCGATTTCGGTTTATGATCAGACCATCAACAGGTCCACTGTACCAAACAAAAACAAGATATAACAAGTGCGTGAGATTAAAATTGCAGTTCTTACGGGAAAAAACATTAAATGCAGCACATCTCATATTAATGTAAAACAGTACCAACAAAAACATATCAGTTCTGCATTTGATTAATTGGAATAATAGTTATCAGATGTGTACCGTGCCATCACTAATAGTAGCCGTATATACGTAACAAGTATGTCCATTTGACCTCATAGACTTTTGTGTGTAGTATCATCATGCATGAGAGTAGGTCAAAGGTTATACAATGGAGCCTTTAACGCATTCCAAAGATAAACCAACTGCTGAGTATATGGATTGTCAGTACAACATAGATGCTAATATTATGCACTTTAGAAGTACTAAATGTGCCCCTTCTACATTACATCATTAGTAATTCCATTACAAACTATTTGTATTTTAGGATTACTGTATAACATTAATGGAAACACAGACACACACACTTCAGTCTAAATAAAAATGAAAGTAGTACAGGTAGTAGTCATACAGATAACGTCAATATGACATGAAAAAAATTTGTTTTTAATCGACATTTCATGTCATGATCATATTGTCTGTATGACAACCACATGCATTACTACAAGGTTTGTTTATACTGAAGTGTGTGTGTCTGTGTTTCCATTAATGTAGTACAATGACCATAAAATGCAAATGGTTCGTAACTGAATAACTAGTACTGTTATATAGTAAATGCAGTACTGCTTGTAATATGCGAAATGTTAGCCTCCATGTTGTGCTGATAATCGATGTAATCAGTAGCAGGTATATCTTCGCAATGCATTAAAGGCTCTATTGTATCATCTCTGACCTATTATGTTCACTGCATGATAATACTACACACAAACGTCTGTAAGGTTAAATGGACAAATATGATACGTATATAGAGATAATATTAGTGATGGAACCATATAGCCTGATAGCTGTTATTTCGCTAACAAAAACGCATAGGTGAGATTTTTCTGAGAGTACCTTTTTTGAACTAATCTGAGATATGATGCAGTTAATATATTTTCCCGTAACAGCTGTATAGTTCAATGTTACACACTTGTTATATGTTGTTTGTGTTTTTGTCTGATACAGTAGTCCCGATGATGGACTGATCCAAGACCGAAGCCATCGTTTCTAATAAGATATACTGATACAGCTGTGTATTGTATAAAGTTGTTTTAACCTTCATTAGAGCTGTACTTTCGGCGCAGTTGACTTGGAATTAGTCTCCTTAGGAACAGCGCAGATGTCTGACGTTGACGGGGTAAGTAGTATGTCGGAGTGGTATCTACCACAGGTGATCTATCTGGAAATTTTTTCTGAACACTGTGGGGCACTGCAGAAATGCTTCTTGGTTCTTGCATTCAGCTCTTGTTAGAAAGAAATATTTTGTATGATCTCTAGATTCTTAACTTCAGCAACGTTGTATTCTTGGCTACACCCAGCGAAGTTTCCAATAATGTTTAAGGCTTCTGAAGACTCAGCGCAAGTGTGTGAGTTGTATGCGTTTATTCTTCGTCACTCTCAGTTTCTGATGCCTCCTGTCGATTGAAAAGACTATGCAATATCACATAGTCAACTCCTCTTTCATAGCGAAATATCTGTCAATGTCCATTCGTCAATCTCTTCTGCTCACTCACTCAGCTCATTAGTGGTTGCAGAATCCATCACTCGTACTATTTCAGAGCGATCAGTTGTCGACTCCTCATCAAATAAAAACACGGAAACATTTGTGATGCGTGACGGACTATCGACTGCCGGATTCGCGTGCATTAACTCTGGAACAACACTGTCGGATTGTGGGTACCCTGCTTAGTGCCTAAATTTCTCTGCGCATGTGCAGCTTCAGCGGAGACGGTTGTCGCCAACTGTATCTTCACTGCTGCGAGAACTGTTGTGTTTACAAAACACTTATCATGCTTTGGTGCGTCCTTCGCGAGTGTTCTTAGCGCTGGGTCGTATAAAACCCCACAGTGTGGTTAACGTTACAGATTCTTACTGGGATTTTTTCTTATGATAGCGCGAATAATGGCGTAAAGGTATGAGAGTATACCAGAAAAAGCCCTCGAAAGAGTTACGTTTGAAGCTTTAGCATCTAGTCATACCGATTCAACTGATACAGAGTTCAGTGAATTGGAAAGTGGTGAAGAAGATAATGTTCTCAGTGATCAAATAGGAAATGATGATTTTGCCACTGAATCAGTGGAGGAAGACGAAGTGATGTCTCAAACAAAAGTTATTTTTTAAAATAATGGACATAAATGGTATACTTCAACCTTCCACTCAAATACACTCCTGGAAATTGAAATAAGAACACCGTGAATTCATTGTCCCAGGAAGGGGAAACTTTATTGACACATTCCTGGGGTCAGATACATCACATGATCACACTGACAGAACCACAGGCACATAGACACAGGCAACAGAGCATGCACAATGTCGGCACTAGTACAGTGTATATCCACCTTTCGCAGCAATGCAGGCTGCTATTCTCCCATGGAGACGATCGTAGAGATGCTGGATGTAGTCCTGTGGAACGGCTTGCCATGCCATTTCCACCTGGCGCCTCAGTTGGACCAGCGTTCGTGCTGGACGTGCAGACCGCGTGAGACGACGCTTCATCCAGTCCCAAACATGCTCAATGGGGGACAGATCCGGAGATCTTGCTGGCCAGGGTAGTTGACTTACACCTTCTAGAGCACGTTGGGTTGCACGGGATACATGCGGAAGTGCATTGTCCTGTTGGAACAGCAAGTTCCCTTGCCGGTCTAGGAATGGTAGAACGATGGGTTCGATGACGGTTTGGATGTACCGTGCACTATTCAGTGTCCCCTCGACGATCACCAGTGGTGTACGGCCAGTGTAGGAGATCGCTCCCCACACCATGATGCCGGGTGTTGGCCCTGTGTGCCTCGGTCGTATGCAGTCCTGATTGTGGCGCTCACCTGCACGGCGCCAAACACGCATACGACCATCATTGGCACCAAGGCAGAAGCGACTCTCATCGCTGAAGACGACACGTCTCCATTCGTCCCTCCATTCACGCCTGTCGCGACACCACTGGAGGCGGGCTGCACGATGTTGGGGCGTGAGCGGAAGACGGCCTAACGGTGTGCGGGACCGTAGCCCAGCTTCATGGAGACGGTTGCGAATGGCCCTCGCCGATACCCCAGGAGCAACAGTGTCCCTAATTTTCTGGGAAGTGGCGGTGCGGTCCCCTACGGCACTGCGTAGGATCCTACGGTCTTGGCGTGCATCCGTGCGTCGCTGCGGTCCGGTCCCAGGTCGACGGGCACGTGCACCTTCCGCCGACCACTGGCGACAACATCGATGTACTGTGGAGACCTCACGTATTGAGCAATTCGGCGGTACGTCCACCCGGCCTCCCGCATGCCCACTATACGCCCTCGCTCAAAGTCCGTCAACTGCACATACGGTTCACGTCCACGCTGTCGCGGCATGCTACCAGTGTTAAAGATTGCGATGGAGCTCCGTATGCCACGGCAAAGTGGCTGACACTGACGGCGGCGGTGCACAAATGCTGCGCAGCTAGCGCCATTCGACGGCCAACACTGCGGTTCCTGGTGTGTCCGCTGTGCCGTGCGTGTGATCATTGCTTGTACAGCCCTCTCGCAGTGTCCGGAGCAAGTATGGTGGGTCTGACACACCGGTGTCAATGTGTTCTTTTTTCCATTTCCAGGAGTGTAACATGGGCTGGGACTGTGTCCTGACTGTAAAGAAGATGAAGTGTAAATTCATTCAGAAGTGCAAGTCGAAAGACATAACTAGCTAAACAGATTAATAATTATTATATGACCATACTCAGTTAAAACTGTTGAGCTAACAAGCCCTGGATTTTTAGTGCGTCAGTTTGGCTATAAATAAACCCTTAAGTTTCTCCTTTGTATTAATCATTTACTATTGTGAAAGAAGTATTTACTCGTTTAAAGACAAAGCACACATATATCTAGACTTTTAAATTCGTCTCACTGGCGCGAGGCACACTGTGGTTCTGCATCAGAATAGTCTGTAATTCGTACAGAAGGGCCGAAGCTCGTTTGTTCCACTGAGTGTGCAGTCATGAAGGAATAACAGCATTAGTTCCATACGTTCATAGCACATTTCAGTCCCTGACTGTCTGTAGAACATCATCTTTTGGACGAAGAGACTAAAGCAGAACCACCGAACCAGCTGAAATCCAACTAAGGCTACAATAAAAAATAATATCTTCGTAAAAAGCTTGTGTGTGGCAGCATACTACTCTTGCAGCATATTTGGGCTATGTATACGACATTCGTGTGATTTCCTATTTCCCCGTCCTTCGCACCTTATGCTGTAAGTCCGTACAGCAACCTTGGAAAAGATAAATACGACGGCTTGTAGTTGTCCTGTAGGTGTATATCGACTTTCTGTCGCAGTGCAATAAGAACACATTTTCCTTTGAGCAGTACTGCTGTTACTGACCGTCCACTACGAACACACAGCGCAAATTTCTGACAGTCCTAATCGGTTTCCAAAGTGAAGCGAAATAACCTCCATATTCACGTCTAAAGGTAGCTACACTAATTTTATAACTTCTTAGTGAGGTTAAAATCCTTGCTTAACGGTAAGAATATGGCTTAACTGCAGGATGGCGTGAATTCAGCTGTTACCATAGCAATACAACCATCTTATTTAAGTGTCGCGAATTGTTAATATCAACTTTCGAGCAACTTACTTTCTCGTATATACAAATCTACCACAATCATCATTGAAACTTCCTGGCAGATTAAAACTGTGTGCCCGACCGAGACTCGAACTCGGGACCTATGCCTTTCGCGGGCAAGTGCTCTACCAACTGAGCTACCGAAGCACGACTCACGACCGGTACTCACAGCTTTACTTCTGCCAGTACCTCGTCTCCTACCTTCCAAACTTTACAGAAGCTCTCCTGCGAACCATGCAGAACTAGCACTCCTGAAACATCCCCCAGGCTGTGGCTAAGCCATGTCTCCGCATATCCTTTCTTTCAGGAGTGCTAGTTCTGCATGGTTCGCAGGAGAGCTTCTGTAAAGTTTGGAAGGTAGGAGACGAGGTACTGGCAGAAGTAAAGCTGTGAGTACCGGTCGTGAGTCGTGCTTCGGTAGCTCAGTTGGTAGAGCACTTGCCCGCGAAAGGCATAGGTCCCGAGTTCGAGTCTCGGTCGGGCACACAGTTTTAATCTGCCAGGAAGTTTCATATCAGCGCACACTCCGCTGCAGAGTGAAAATCTCATTCTGGAAACAATCATCATTATTTAAATTGATTTATTCTCCCAATTTTGGAAGTCTGAAACAACTTTTTCGCTACTCTGTACGTGCCTTAATAACTTTGTCGGTTCTGCTAATTAGAATTTTGTGTCAGTACTTGCGTGCAACTGTTAAACTGCATTGGTATACACCATGAACAACTCTGGCGGAACGCTGTTTGGGAACAACTAGGGACTGAGGCACGTTCACAACATCGTTTTCAGTTCTTGATGGACGTTGAGCGCACAAATTATCGTCCACACCTCATTACGACCGGACAATCAGCAGGAGGGGAAACAAGAGGAGTTGCTTTTGCACCACTTCCTTTTACCATTAAGGTCAGACAACGTTTCCCAAGCTTCATTCAAGAGTATCAGTTAGTCGTGGACAAGAGGTGCCTCGCTGAGTCTGACGCTTGCATTATGTGCGATACTCACATTGTACATCCTTAGCAGGCAGTACACAGGCTTCGGAAACCTTAGAACATGTACTAGGAGGACAACAACATTGGAATAACAATATATTGTCTTCATGAAAATTAAATTTGGGCTATGGCTTTAAATATGTAAATTATATGAATTCCAATGCCATTGCTGGCCGCGGTGGCCGAGCGGTTCTAGGTGCATCAGTCCGGAACCGCGCGACTGCTACGGTCGCAGGTTCGAATCCTGCCTCGGGCATGGATGTGTCTGATGTCCTTAGGTTAGTTAGGTTTAAGTAGTCCTAAGTTATACGGGACTGATGACCTCAGATGTTTTATAGAATCTTATACGTACCTCATCTGGTTCTGACGCATTTCCACTGCTAAGCGATTCCAGCTGCTTTTCACCTCCACGATTGGTTATCTTAATGTCTGCCATTTCAACGTTCGTACGACGATTGAAAGGAGGAACAGTGAATGCTACGATCTTCCGCGGTGAAACAGCTTCGGAAGACCGAATTCATTGTTTCGGCCTTCTCTCTGTTATCTTCCATTTCGGTGCCGGTGTGGTCGCTGAGACAATGAATAGATGATTTTGACCCACTTAGTGACTTTACATACGATCAAAATCTCTTAGATTTTAATTCAGGTCGGTTGACAACGTCTTAGTTTCAAAATCATTGTACGCTTCTCTCGTTGCTTTCCTTACGCTCATTTTCGCTTCGTTCAGCTTTTACTTGTCAGCTAGGTTTTTACTTCTCTTGAATCTGAGATGGAGTGCTCTTTGTTTACGGAGCGCCTTTCTAATACGGCTATTAAACAATGGTGGATCTTTCCCATCCCTCAAAGTATTACTCGCAACCTACTTGGCTTGGGCATAGTGAACGATGTCTGAATTTTTTCCACTTGTTCTCGACATCTTCGTCCTCATCACCTAATATTTGATGCTGACTGCTGAGATGTTCAGAAATTTGTATCCCGTCACTCTTGCTGAGCAAACATATCTTCCTACCTTTCTTAATTCCTTGTAGGACCCGTCGTCATAGATGCTGTCACAGCCTTATGATCACTGATACCTTTCTCTAGATTAGCCGATTCTGTAAGTTCAGATCTCTTTGATGTCAGGAGGTCTAAGACGTTTCCCTCACGAGTTGGTACTCCAACAATGCCACACGAATCCCTGTCTCCAGCAGCAGTTTTGATGGCGTAACATTCCCTATCTATACCTGGAAAGTTGAAGTCACCCCTATTACAAAGGCATGATCAGGAAAATTACTAATGATATTCTGCAAGTTCTGTCTGAAGCGCTCTACAACAATAGATCCTGACCCAGGTCTTCTACAAAAGCAACCGATCACCATTTTCGACCGTTCTTTGATATTCAGTGTCAAGCAGATTAATTCACATTCGGAGTTCGTGATAATCTCTCTAGATTTTATCGACCTTTTTACTTAAATAAACACGCCGCCACCTTTGGTCACTCACCTATCCTTACGATAAACATTCCAATCTGAATATAGGATATCGTTGTCATTGACGTCTGGTTTCAACCAGCTTTCTGTTCCCAATTATATCTGTGCATTATAACCTTCAGCAAGCGATACTAATTCTGGGAGCTTTCCTTGTGGATGTTCATGCAGTTTACTAACATCATATTAATATTTTCTATCTCTGATCTGGGAGGACCAAGATTCTCTGAGGTCATTGTGGCTGATTTAGTAGGCAAATAGCCTTTGATCCCAAGAGAGGTGTTCTCTAACCTAAAGGAGCCCCATGTGAAAGCCACACGTACTCCGCTATCCTTGTAGCCGCTTCCTGCGTATAGCGCACGCCTGACCTATTAAGGGGAACCCTACAATTCTGCACCAGATAGCGGAGGTCGAGATATTCGCATCCGATACCGTCGCAGAGTCGTCTGAGCTTCTATGAGCTTCTAGATTAGACCTTCCACTCTGCTACAAGCCAGAGGACCGCGGTCAACTCTGGGTACGATGCTACAGACAGACAGCTTAGCCTGTACCCCACGTGCGTTGCTAGTTGCCTTCCCCAAATCAGCCAGCCGCCGAAATAAGCCCAGGATGGCCTCAGAACCCTAGCTGCAGGCGTCATTCGTGCCGTCATGTGCCACTACGTGCAGCCGGTTGCACCCAGTGCACTCGATAGCCGCTGGCAGGGCCTCCTCCACATCACGGATGAGACGTCCCGCCTCGCCTGCAATCTTCCTATGAGGCTCCTTCACCCGCCTAACATTGGAGCTTCCAATGACAAGCAAACCCACCCTCCGCACTTGTCCGGACTGGGCAGGAAATTCGACCGCTGGCACAGAGTTATCATCAACACTGGTTAGCACCTCGTACCTGTTGCTAAGACGTAGGGAGCCAGCCGCACGGCCTGCTCCCTCTTTCGCCTTCCGCCCAGGGACACGTGAATCCACCACTGTCTGCCACCCACTCTGGAGTGAGGACGGACGGGTCAGATGTTGCGTTTCGGAAGCCGCAGCGACGTCCAGGCCACCAGGGGATTCCGGCGGCACCAAAGGTGTCGCGGGTCTCGTCACTGGCGCCCCGACGCCACCGCAACTTTGAGCTTTAGTTACAAGCCTGTCGACAATAGCCAACGCAGATTGCAGCTCTTTACGGACAGCAGCCAACTCTCCTTGTGTCAGCTCACAACAAGCACAGTCCCTAGCCATATCATACTACGTATAAAATAGAAATAAGGTCTCAAATGGAGTTTGGAATGCATACAAAATACACCAAAGGAGAATCAAGTAACACTAAAAATTGCTGTGCGGATTTCTCATTGCACTGACCTCAAGCTCTTAAACAGAAATAAATTTCTCTACTGAAGTTGATGTATTTAGATATACCTGTTATTAGAGACCCTGTTTACCGAGAAGTTACTGTACGAGATAAATATTCAAACTAGAATGCACTAGACCTGAAATGTATGCTGTCCACTAGCACAAAATTAAAACTTAGTAGCGTGGCGGAGTTTCTGGCGAGGGGAAAATTTACACTAGGACGCCACACTATACAAGGATATGGACAAGAATTACGCAAAAACATAAACTACTGTTAACTTTAGTTCACTTCTTTGCAGAAGTACGTGAAAAAAACAAAGACTAAAATAATTTACCGCTTATCAGACAACTGCTGTTGCTGCTGGCAGTTCTACTGTGCGTCCTCTTGGCTCGGCTGCTGCCGCTACATATGATTCGAAGTTACTGTAACTTTCGTGAATGGGTAGCGTGTCTCACATATTATGAAGATTCGGTGCGCCTGTCTTTGTGTGGCGAGTATATCTCGACACCGGGTTTGTTCTTAATTCAACCTAATTGCGGTCCAGTCATTTCTGTCACACTCCCTATCAATGAAACTTAGTCAGTATTTTGTGGCTTGTAACGAACATCATTTGTTTAATTTACTCAGGTATTGTAACTCTGTATTCCACGTGTTTTTGAGCACTTATGTTGCACTAATGCGGCTGAATAACTACACTCATGCTCATAAATTAAGGATAATTGCAGAATGTGGTGCAGCACAACGTGGCACTACACAAAACTGGCGCTAATGGCATAGGCATATAGGGAACTCACACGACACAGATAAGTAAGTCCACGGTATTGGTGATAAGTTGAGAAAACCGTCCCGAAACATATGTGGTACAAAACGTCAATGTTTCCTGCGCATGTACCCCCACATCAATATGGGATATGATCACCATGCATACGTACACAGGCCGCACAGCGGTTTGGCATACTCTGGATCAGGTAGTCGAGCGGCTGCTGGGGTATAGCCTCCCATTTTGCACCAGTGCCTGTCGGAGCTCCTGAAGTGACCTAGGGGCTTCAAAACGTGCAGCGATACGTCGACCGAGAGCATCCCAGACGTGCTCGATGGGGTTTAGGTCCGGAGGAGAGGCAGGCCACTCCATTCGCCTGATATCTTCTGTTTCAAGGTACTCCTCCACGACGGCAGCTCGGTGGGGCCGTGCGTTATCATCCATCAGGAGGAAGGTGGGACCCACTGCACCCCTGAAAAGGCGGACATATTGGAGCAAAATGACGTCCCGATACACCTGACCTGTTACAGTTCCTCTCTCAAAGACATGCAGGTGTGTACGTGCACCAATCATAATCCCACCCCACACCATCAAACCACGACCTCAATACAGGCCCCTTTCAAGAACATTAAGAGGTTCGTATCTGGTTCCTGGTTCACGCCAGATGAAAACCCGGCGAGAATCACTGTTCAGACTATACCTGGAATCGTCCGTGAACATAACGTGGGACCACTGTTCCAATGACCATGTACCGTGTTCTTGACACCAGGCTTTACGGACTCTCCTGTGACTACGGGTCAGTGGAATTCACCTTGCAGGTCTCCGGGCGAATAGAAAATGTCTGTTCAGTCGTCTGTAGACTGTGTGTCCGGAGACAATTGTTCCAGTGGCTGGGGTATGGTCCCGAGCAAGGCTACCTGCAGTACTCCGTGGCCGCCTGCGGGCACTGATGGTGAGATATCGGTCTTCTTGTGTTGTACACTGTGGACGTCCCGTACTGTAGCGCCTGGACACGTTACCGCTCTTCTGGAATAGTTGCCATAATCTTGAGATCACATTTTGTGGCACACGGAGGGCCCGTTCTACGATCTCGTATGTTTGACCATCCTCCAGTCGCCCTAGTATTCTACCCCTCATAACGTCATCAGAATGTGTTCTTTTAGCGATTTTCAACACACAGTCACCATTAGCACGTCTGAAAACGTCTGCACACTTACTCGCTGCACCAACACACCTCTGCGTATGTGGACTGCTGCCAGCGCCACCGTGCGACGACCGCAGGTCAAATGCACTGCATGGTCATACCCCGAGGTGATTTAAAATCGCAAACCGCCCACTAGAGCGTTATTCACAATGTTCCAGCATTATCCTTAATTTATGAGCATGAGAGTATATGGGAGCCAATCATAAGGTTTTACATTGACATAGTCTTACAGATCAATGTCGCTTGTCATTCATTTCTGATTTAGACGAATGATATCGATTTGCATTCCGCAACTGGAACGCGATTGGTTGATGTGAAACAAACTATCTACCTACAGAAATTGGTAGAACCTGTAGGATTTCTTACTGGAATTAATACTGCGCCTAGTTGTGACATATGCGATGCACCGCAGTCGTTAGTACCTCTGGCTGGCGTGTTGCTGGTAGCACGTTCAGATTTACTATCTTTTTATTTAGTATTTATCATTTCTACAAGGTTCTTGAAACGTATTATGTTTGTATATTCAGGAACATTCGACATTTATGCAAATACCAACATTCTGGAATATTAGATGTTTTTATTAATAGCTGCACTCTCCAGTCAAGAGATCAGTTCTGTTCTGGCTGTACTTGGTGTCAGTAATGAAAGTGCTTTCAGTGCAGGGTAGTGTACTTCATTGACGACCCCGCCTTGTTGTTTGAACTTGATAGTGATTTGTTATGCGACAATGTTTTGTCGAGACGCCGGGTACTTAAAATCATTTCCATTACCATGGCTCCAATTAGGAAACGTTAAAGCAATCGCCTACATGGACGGCAATCATTCCTAAGATACATCAATTCTGGGGACAGATGGATTCCTAAACAGAAGTAAATAAGCTGCACATCAGACATTCGTAGGTGTTTCCCGGAGACACAGGCCAGGACCCGACGAAATGGCTGAAAGGTTTCGATCGAGTCGCCAAATGCGAAATGTGGGAAAATATTATGTGTTTGGCAAACGAATACTTTTACTTGAATGACACAACGCAGCAATGGTTCGAGAGCAACGAAGAGAATCTCAGTTCTGGGACAAATTTCATGACGAACCGAAGAAAACATTTGGTGATAATCAACAGCAAGAACACTTAGCAGAAGATCGATTGAAGTACAGAACACAACGTCATGGCAAACGACAGTCATACATTTAGAATGTTTTGGTCCTTTGCAACACTGTAAATACGAATGTAACAGAAGCCGACGAAATCTCACATTTGATGAAAGGATAATCTCTTGCCGGCCGGAGTGGCCGTGCGGTTCTAAGCGCTACAGTCTGGAACCGAGCGACCGCTACGGTCGCAGGTTCGAATCCTGCCTCGGGCATGGATGTGTGTGATGTCGTTAGGTTAGTTAGGTTTAATTAGTTCTCAGTTCTAGGCGACTGATGACCTCAGAAGTCACATAGTGCTCAGAGCCATTTGAACCATTTTTGATAATCTCTTCTGGGATGTCAAAACAAGATAAGAATTCATAAAGTGGTAGCACCGCATCGAGGAAACGCAAAAAAAGGAGGATGTATGACCGACCCCCGAATGGCAGTCGTGCAAGAACACCTCTACCTCACTTTCCTGATACGCCCTTGCAACGGAAGTGATAAAGCACTTTATGACAGCCAGAACTGTCGGACCGAGTACGCAAGAGATAGCGGCCATGAACGTCGACCTCATTCATAAGGAGATAATAGAGAATGTCGAAGATGTGGAACGCGCCATGAGAAATAGACTTTGACACCTTGAAATCAAGCCGCTGCTGTCAAACGACAACCTGGCATCCGACTAACACAGGTACAACCAACTCCTCCATCAATCAAAACACCCCAGAGAGGAACAGACATTTGAAGGGCGGAGGACGACACACAAGTTTGTTGTCATTATGGACGCCCTGGACACGTTGTGTACTCCTGCAGCGAAAGAAGAAGAATATTTTACGACTATTGCGCAACTAGACGTCAACCATCACAACAGCCCTGTTCAAGCTAGTCACCTGAAGATGATTATAGTCGATCTGTGGACCGAAGGTCATAGCCGTACCATGGACGAGGTTATGCCTAATACGCAGTAGGCATTCCCCGTGGGCCTATAGAGGTACCAGACGCTTGCCCAGCCACCGACTGCAAGAAAACTAAGCCATGGGACCTTCTGTGGAGGTAATGCCACAAAAGATGAAAATCTTGCATGGATGACAGTTGCCAAGATGACAGCAATGACGTTATCGTTGACAGTCATTCAGTCCGGACGCTGACCGACTCAGGGGCTTCTTTTTATATAAGGTGGAATGCCTATCGTTGCCAGCTAAAGAAGACTACGTTCTGTGATACAAAAGCGCTTTTGGTGAAGGCCGCAAATGGGAAATACGTCCAGCCGACAGGAGCATGTATTGCAAGAATAACTATCACTAACAAAACGGAGCCCTCCGAATTTGTCGTTTGATTAGAATGTACTGTTGATGTTATTCTAGGAAGAAACTTTTTTCGGAAATCACAAACAATCACAGGTTATGGAGGATGAGAGCTGCAGATTAATGGAGCTGTTCCAACAAATACACATAATGAAGATTGTTCTATGAGATCGTTTGCCGCTGACGATATTGTTATCGTGATGTCACTAACGAGACTAGTTCCAGTCATCAGTTGAGACCCTCAGTTACATTGTGAAGTTTTTGTCGACTGCAAATTGCTATTCTGGCTCTGAAAAGAAATCTGCTAGCCGATGACGATAAGCACTGTGTGAGACCAAGGAGAACATCGGATGTCTAATAGTCATGAGCAACTACAACTCCTTTCTAAAAGCATATGTGTAAGGACAGCTCCTACGAAGGGCACAATAGTGTAATCGACGAAGAATCATGCTCTGTTATCACGGCAGACAACGCAGGGGAGGAAACTGCTATCGACCTGCCGATGAGATGTGTCTGGCTGAGGAACAGGCTCGACGGGTGATTGCCAATCTGCATCAATTTACGGGTGCTTGCACGGCCAGAGTGGAGAAAAGACAGACCCAGCAGGCCATGGTAAAACATCGTATCAACACTGGAGATCATCCACCATTCACTCATCGCTCATAAAGTGTCGCCGGCTGAAAGACGGGTAATCCAGGAGAAAATGGAGACGGTGCTGCAAGATGAGGACGTACGGCACAAATTTGTTTGCTTCGAAATAACAGTGACTGAACAAAATCACAAAGGAAGCTGTCTGTCGACTGTGGCGCATTTACGAGAGCTAGGAATGCTTGAAAGGAGCAAATTATTTCTCAGCCATGGACACGAATAGACGCTACTGGCAAATCGAGGTTGACAAGGCTCGCCAGGAAAATGTTGCTAACTCCTGACAGCTTCTACGAGTTCAAAGTTATGCCCTTTTGACTATGTAACGCACCAGCCACCTTCTGACGAATGATGGACAAATTGCTTCGACACCTTCTATGGATGACATGTCTCTTCTACCTGGATAACATAGTAGTTTTTTCCGAAGATATTTGAAGAATATCTAAGCCACCTAAAAAGCGTGTTGAAGTGTGTGCAGATTGCAGATCTCTCCGCCAGAATCCAAATCTTGGGGCACCTAGTGAATGGCGATGGATTCAGTTCCGATTCATAGAAAATAAAAGACGTCACAGATTTTCTGAGTCCGCGGCAAATTCGTGATGTGAAGATTTCTCGAAATGTGGCCGTAGGATTGAGTATTCATAAAGTATTTCTCTATCATGTATGTGTTGTGTTGGCAGAAGAGCCAACACCGTGTTACTAGTGGGGGCCGAAATGCACGTGTTTCAGCTCACGCGGGCTGGCGTGAGGAGGGAAGAACTATACTGACGTGAGGTCTGGAACATGACAAGGAATTAGAATTCAGAAAGCGGACGTAATTAGTTTGATACTTAACTTTAATCCATTAATGATGAACGTCGCTGTTGACGGTATATGATTCACAATATTATCTGTTCAGAATACATTGTAGGAGAATATGGCGCCTTGCTAGGTCGTAGCAAATGACGTAGCTGAAGGCTATGCTAAACTGTCGTCTCTGCAAATGAGAGCGTATGTATCCAGTGAACCATCGCTAGCAAAGTCGGCTGTACAACTGGGGCGAGTAGTGTTATGGAGTGTCTCTAGACTAGACCTGCCGTGTGGCGGCGCTCGGTCTGCAATCACTGATAGTGGCGACACGCGGGTCCAACGTATACTAACGGACAGCGGCCGATTTAAAGGCTACTACCTAGCAAGTGTGGTGTCTGGCGGTGACACCACAGTATGTACCTTGTAGGTCCTACTGCAGGGAGACAACAAATTTACCTGGAACAAGGTGTAAGAAAGATCTCTCCTTGTCCTTAAGGAGATGCTAACATTTCTAGAATGAGATTTTCGCTCTACAGCGGAATGTACGCTGATATGAAACTTTCTGGCAGATTAAAACTGTGTGCCGGACCGAGACTCGAACTCGGGACCTTTGCCTTTCGTTGGCAAGTGTTCTACCAACTGAGCTATCCAAGCACGACTCACGCCCCGTCCTCACAGCTTTAATTCCGCCAGTATCTCGTCTCCTAACTTCCAAACTTCACAGAAGCTGACACTTTTCGAAGCAGCAATCGTTCATCGTCAGCACTATTATACAAGATTCTATAAAAGCGATGTATATATAATTTTTATTTACAACTTTATGGTTTTTCTAGATTCGTGTATCACAATCCTGGTGATGAACTCTTGCTCTTTCGAAATGCATCAGTTTTATTGCTTTTTCACAGTGAAAGGTGGTTGGCTTACTTTTTAACATTAACTTTGGTTTGTTCTGTTTTGTCTGAAAGTAAGTAGTGTTACGTTTTATTTCGTCTGTAGATAGAACTGATATTGTTCTATATATAGCAGGCTGTGACAACTCCTAGCCCAAGCAGTAACAATGGGACAATTAACTACTACAGCAGCACGTTGGGACTGTATCGGAAAAACCATTTTCGAGCTTAATCGGACAAAACAGATACCACATAAATTTAAAGTTTGAAGGTATATTTCCTTAACAGTTAAAGATGGAGGAGTTAGGATTTAAACGAGATGAAAAAAACACGAAGGACACCACACAAATAGTTAGAATTCTTAAATTGACAAAGAGGGAAGTGAGTGAGAAATTTTCAGTTCCAAGAAGTACATTAGGCGAGAAAATTAAAGCTTTACGTGAATACAGGTAAGTTGCCACGAAACCCGATTTAGGAAATAATAAGTTTTCTGAGGCTATTCAGCGATGAAAAGAACACAGTATTTTACGATCATGTGGAAATTTAGACAGCTAGCTTGTGTTTTTGAGCAAATAAATTATGAGTTCTTAGAGTTAATGTACAAATGTGCAGAGCAACTGAAAATGAAGTATCGCTTCAATAAGACATAAATCAAAGTGGTGCAGACTACCGCTGTAAACAGTTGAAGCCACGAGTTTGCAGCGCGGAAAAAGTTAGAAAATTTTTTTGAGAAACTAGGTGAATTGGTGGACAAGTTCACGTTTATAATATTTACAATTTAATTAAAATATTTTTTTGCAACAAGAATCACTTTTTTGCACATTACAATTTAATGTCCGATACAATCAGAACATTTAAACGGCTATTATGCAAGATGTATAGGAACATAAAACGATCCTCGCAGATGCCTGTTCCTATGTGACAGAGTTTTATAATTGTATGAAGTAACGAATCATAGCACAGTACAGTAAAAAAAAAAAAAACGTTGCAAATACTATGGTCTGAAAATATAATTTCGGAAAATCATACATGTCCGACACTACCCGACCATACCATATTTATGATGAACTTCATAAAATATATGACGAGTCAAGTACTGAAATAAGTACGTTGTTTTCCTAAACTTTCATAATATTGTTATTCCATGATTTGCGTTTGATATAGTGCTGCTTCTATCAGTATCATACGAGGGGTGTTCAAACAAAAAGGTATGCAACAGTACTGTGGGTATAATTGAAGTCTTTATTCAAAAGTAATCACCACAGTCTGGGTCACGGCTATGCAACTGTTTCAGGAGCCGAAGGATTCCCTTCCCTCAGAAATGCTGTGCCTATGCCAGGAGCCTGTACTCCACTCTGCCCTTCAATTCGTCGTCCGAGCTGAGACGTTGTATTAGGAAATCACAAGGCGACATGTTCGGGCTGTAGGGCGGATGCTCAAGCTGCTCGCTTTTGAACTTGGCCTTCCACTCTGTGTGACCTAGGAGACGTGGAGCTGTGTGGACGTTCATTATCGTGGAGCAGAATCACTCCCTACGAGAGCACGCCAGGCCGTTTGCTGTTGATGGAATTACGTAGGCTACGGGGTGTCTCACGTTATACGAGCGTCACTGTTAATGGTTTTTCTGTGCTCGAGTGTCGGACCTCGGACGCCGAAAATGCTTTCGATGTTTTAGGGAGAAGTTATCCCAAAACTGTATATGCAAATTTCAAGCCGTTTGGTTGTTACGACGTTTCATATCTTTTCATTTAAACACTTTTTTTTTGTTACACGCCAATGCCTTGGGGGGGGGGGGGGAGAGGAATTCTGTGGGATATTTCTATTTTATTTTTAGTCATTTATTGAGATCAGCTGCCTCGTTCTTTCCAATACCAAGTCCTGGTTTGTTTGCCTACATGAGGTAGCAACATGGCTTCATAGTTGTAAGTTAGAGCAGCTTTCTTTCCTTAATTCTCTGTGGGATGGTTTGGGAAGGTGCGTTAGATTTTCTTCCAAACGTGGCTGGCGTGCTCGAATTAGACGGTAGAGACAAGTTTTCCCGCCTTCGTGTGAGGCCAGGGCAATGACCATTACCGGCCGGCTTTTCTCATGCCTCTGTTTGGCCCTGAGCGTCAAGTATTCCGGTAACTCCAGGGGATAGGCCGTCAGCCACCATTGTCTAACGGAGTGTCTCAGGACACAGCGTCCGCAGAGCATTTTTAAGAAGCGCCACAGCGTTAGACTGGGACGAGGCTACGGTGAATATGATCGTTTCTCTGGAACACGGATTAGAATAAGTGCGGTTGAGGTTTAAGAAGTTAGGATGTTGTTAAACGTGAAGGTATCACCTCCTTCAGTATTAGGTGGTGATTAGCTCCGCTTCTATTATCGTTTGCGTGTGAATATTGATTAGTTCCTGTTAAGATACTGCTTTTATCTTGTAACTAGTCACGCAGTCGCTTCACATATATGATTAGCTGTACCAAATGTGGACCGAGCGAAGTGGTGCAGTGGTTAACACACTGGACTCGCATTGGGAAGAATACGGTTCAAACTCACATCCGGCCATCCTGATTTAGGTTTTCACTGATTTCCCTAAATCGCTTCAGAAAATACCGGGATGGTTCCTTTGAAGGGAAAGTAATGCGATAGGACCGATGACCTTGCTCTTTGGTCTCCTCCCCCAACCATCCAAACAAATGTGGTTAGACGAACGGAGTGTTTTCTTCCTTTCTCTATGAAGAAGCGTTCAGCAGAGTCCAGAGCATTCTTTATGTGGTGTGAGACACCGTGTGGCAATAGATCAATGCTTTATGGTCAGTAACCTCGTTTACTAGCGAGAACTGAAGCCCACGAACATAACGAATACCTATACTCTTCATATCAAATGCATAAGCTGATTCTCATTAAATTTATCATAGTTTGCTATCACTGACTGCCCCTTGCTCTTATTACATCTCACATGGTTTCTAGCCTACATGCATTACAGTAATTCGTCCTAAAGTAGATCAACACCCTTATGTGTATGAAGATCCCTTGCCCTGATACTCATTCATAATTCAACCCTCCATCCTTTCTGGAGCTTGTGTAAAGAACCACAGAAGTTTCATATTATATGTGAAGATATTTCTCTTGCGTTCAACTGAAAACTGAGTGAAGCGACGCAGTGGTTATCACACTGGACTCGCATTCGGTAGGTCGACGGTTTAAATACGCTTGTGGCCATCCAGATTTAGATTCTTCGTGACTTACCTAAATCACTCCAGACAGATTCCGGGATGGTTACTTTGAAAGGGACCGAACGATTTCCTTCCCTATCTTTGTAACGAGTCGAGATTGTGTTCTACCTCTAAGGACTTGGATGTTAATCCATGATCTCCCTTCCTTCCTTTTCAACTGGATATCAGTTTTGTAATGAACAACCAACTTGTAATGTGAATGAGTATGGCAGTGAAGATCTTTCCCCTCTCCTGTAAAACACACATGTTATCTCAAAGACCTTAGGAATGGGCACTGACAAGTGGACCGCGCCTACAGTCATCACAGATTTCGTCCAATTTTATGGAACATCCTCGCCTTGGCCGCAAATGAAACTGACAACAGGTGACAGCTCCAGATGGTCTAACGCTTAGAAAAAAAACAGCATTTTTGTGCGGATCGGGTGAGGCATGAGCTGCTTACGTTATATTAATGTCCAGGCAGCGTTTGGCACAGCGAAAAGGGTGCAGAATGGTAATCCAAAGGTCGTGGGTTCGAGGCCCTGTACGGAAACGTTTCCTTTTTTTTTCAGTTTTTAGGTTCTTGCACTGCACATGAACCGAGAGGCGCCAGATGCTACCGGAAAACTAACATAGGTGGCTCATGCCTTACCCAACTAGCTCCATTTCTTTTTCTAAACGCTTGGCCATCTGGAGCTCGCACTTCTATAACTTTCATTCTGGCCAAGTCCTGGATGTAACATAAATCTAGGCGAAATCGATGAAGGTTCCTGGAGCCACTCTGTAGCAATTCTGGACGTGGGGGATGTCGCATTGTCCTGCTGGAATTGCCCAAGTCCGTCAGAATGCACAATGGACATTAATGGATGCAGGTAATCAGACAGGATGCTTACGTACTTGTTATACATGTCAGAGTCGTATCTAGATTTATCACGGGTCCTATATCACTTCAACTGCACACGCCCCACACAATAACAGAGCCTACACCAGCTTGAACGGTCTCCTGATGAGATGCAGGGTTCATGAATTCATGAGGTTGTCTCCATACCCGTACACGTCCATCCGCTCGATACAATTTGAAACGACACTCGTCCGACTAGGGAACGTGTTTCCAGTCATGAATAGTCCAATGTCGGTGCTGACGGGCACAGGCGAGGCGTAAAGCTTTTTGTCGTACAGCCATCAAGGGTACAAGAGCGGACCTTCGGCTCCGAAAGCCAATGTCGATGATGTTTCGTTGAATGATTTGCACGCTGTCAGTTGTTGATGGCCTATCACTGAAATCTGCAGTAATTTGCGGAAGGGTTGCACTTCTGTGACGTTGAACGATTCTCTTTAGTCTTCGTTGGTCCTGTTCTTGCAGGATCTTTTTCCGGCAGCAGCGATGTCGGAGATCTGATGTTTTACCGGATTCTTGATATTCACGGTACATTCGTGAAGTAGTCCTATGGGAATATCCCACTTCATCGGTATCTCGGAGATGCTGTGTCCCATCGCTTGTAGGCCGACTATAATACCACGTAAAAAGTCACTTAAATCTTGATAAGCAGCCATTGCAGCTGCAGTAAGCGATCGAACAACTGCGCGAGGCGCTTGTCTTATATAGGCGTTGCCGACAGCAGCGCCATAAAAAAATGGTTCAAATGGCTCTGAGGACTATGGGACTTAACATCTATGGTCATCAGTCCCCTAGAACTTAGAACTACTTAAACCTAACTAACCTAAGGACAACACACAACACCCAGTCACCACGAGGCAGAGAAAAATCCCTGACCCCGCCGGGAATCGAACCCGGGAACCCGAGAGTGGGAAGCGAGAACGCTACCGCACGACCACGAGCTGCGGACAGCAGCGCCGTAGTCTGCCTGTTTATATATTTCAGTATTTGAACATGCATGCCTATACCATTTTCTTTGGCGCTTCAGTGTAGATTATAGATGTCATAGCTTAAATGCACTTTATCAAATAATGATTCAGCACTACTCTTACACATGCGCTGGACGACAACTCTGTCGACGCAGCGACTCACGACGAATAAAAAGTTATCCTGTTTGATAGCCTAAAGTAGAATCCTTTTAATAAATTTCGAAAACGAGGGGGAACAAGCTACATATCCAGTGTCCAACACGATTGTCGATTGTTAATTGTTATCACAAAACAAATAATTGTCCGATTTTTGTGCTATATTTGGCGACAGTATGTAACTAAGAAAGAGACTAACATGCGTGGAAACCACTGTAAACAAATAAGATGAAAGTATAATTTCTAAACGTGTAAAATACCAGCGTACTTGGACACCTAGAAGTCCAATAAACAAAGCAATGCGCACGCATGAGGAACGCTGGAACGGTTGGGACGAGCGTGAGGCGGTGAGCGAGGATCCAGATTGAGAGCGTCGCATAACATTATTGCGGCAGCGGCGTGCCGACGCCGCCACAATTGGCAGGTGCTGGCTGCGGGCTGCGGGCGCGCTCTGCGCTCGAGCTGCCTTTAAAGCGGACGTGCCGAGACACCTTCATTAGCAGCCAGCCGCTATCCACCACACGTCCCTCTGACGCAACTCCACTGCGTGTCAACATTCATTTCACCGAAATTCGACCGAATATGCGTCTACAAAATGCAGCTAGTCCCTTTAAATTCCACTGGCATTTTTTACGGAAACATACCGATGCTCGAATGCTTTCGATATCCGATATAAGTTCGTAATACAAAATTCTATCTACGTGTTTATTAGATATCGGAATATGTCCGGCCAGGATATGCGTCATTGGTAAATCGCTCTTGCTCGTAACGAGCAAGTAACGTTGCGTGTTTTTACAATGAAAACAGATCTTTGAGAGGAACACTTACGTTGCGCCGCGAAGGTTATTTAAAGTAATCATTCTGAAATAACATATTTAAACAGTTCTGTAAATGACGTAACTAAATGGCAACAGTGTGCCGAGGGGACAGAAGCCATGGGATAGCGATATGCACACGTACACGTGGCGGCAGTATCGCGTACACAGGGGATAAAAGGGCAGTACATCGGAGTAACTGTCACTTGTACTCAAATGATTCATATGAAAAAATTTCCGGCGTGATTGTGGCCGCACGACGGGATTTAACAGACTCTGAACGAAGAATGGTAGGCGCATGGGACATTCCATTATAACACATTCCAGGAATTTCCTCTCACTACGGACAACACAGTGGCCGACGGCCTTCACTTAACGACTGAGAGCAGCGGCGTTCGCGTAGAGTTGTCAGTACTAACAGACAAGCAGCACTGCGAGGCATTACACCAGGAATCAATGGCAGTAGACGGCCGACGCGAGTGCCTTTGCTAAAAGCGCGACATCGGCTGCAGCTCTTCTCCTGGGCGCATGACGATATGGGTTGGACCGTAGACGACTGGAAAACCGTGGCCTGATCAGATGAGTCGCTGTTTCATTTGGTAAGAGCTAATGGCACGGTTCAAGTGTAGCTCAGATTTCACAAATCCATGGACCAAAGTTGTCAATAAGGCACTGTACAAACTGATGATGGCTCCATAATGTTGAGGGATATGTTTATATGAAATGGACTGGATCCTCTGGATGTTTAACGGCTTGGAGACCATTTGCAGCCATTCATGGGCGTCATATTCCCAAAAAACAATGTGATTTTTATGTACGATAATGTGCCATGTCACTGGGCTACAGTTGTTTCCAACTGGTTTGAAAAACCTCCTGGACAATTCTACCGAATTGTTTGCCACCCAGGTAGCCCGATATGACTCCCATAGAACATTTATGGGACATACTCGAGAGGTCACTTCTTGCAAGCACTCCTGCACCGGCAAAACTTGCGCAATTATGGACGGCTATAGAGGCATCATAGTTCAATATTTCTGGCACGGACTTGCAACGGCTTGTTGAGTCCATGCCACATCTAACTGCTACACACCACCGGGTAAAAGGAGCTCAGACACGACATTAGGAGGTATCTCGTGCCTTCTGTCACCTCGATGTATTCAAATTTATTGGGACGGGTTTAGGAAGACATGTAAATAATGCCACATAGCGTCGAAAGCACCAATCTGAAGTAGATTGTTCTGTTGTATCAAGTGGAATGTAGTACGTGTACAGAATTATGCCGCAGATCACTTGAGCAACAGCCGGCCGATGTGGCCGAGCGGTTCTACGCGCTTCAGTCTGGAACCGCACTACCGCTACGGTGACTGATGACCTCAGATGTTCAGTCCCATAGTGCTCAGAGCCATTTGAACCATTTGAACTTGAGCAACGCTTAAATGTCACATTATATCATAGAAGGACTATGCATCTGAAGTTGGTGCAACAGTACGGAGTCAAACCCATGAACACAAAATGTGCTTACGACATTTAGCTCTAGTGTTAAAAACCATAGGCATGAGACACGTCAACCAGCTGTGAAAGGGCCCGGTACGAAATTGACAGCGCTTTTACAGTGATACCCGATAATTTCAACAAAAAAAAGGCCAGTAACAGTGTCACGCCATTATTGACATTTATGTGCGAAAGCAGAAGATCCGCTCCAGGTATGTGATGCACGAACTGCCGCTGTGGCCGAGGGGTTCTAGGCGCTTCAGTGTGGATCCTCGCGACCACTATGGTCCTGCCTCGGGCGTGGAGGTGTGTCATGTCCTTAGGTTAGGTTAAGTGTAGACCTCAGACGTTAAGTACCGTAGTGCTCAGAGCCATTTTTAACAGAGGGCAACGTGGATGACAGCCGCTGGAGATTTCATCGACACGTGTGGCAGATCCACGATTACAGTGGATGAGACTTACTCCCACTATCTTTATCAGAAGTAGAGTAGCCAACTTTCTCACTCACTACGGACATCTTTTTGCATTGGTTTTCGACAGACATGTAAGGATGTGACATGAAAGCCTTCACTGATGTCATACGACGTTTTCGTGGATTGTTTCCCGCAGTTTAATAGACGTTCCCAGACTGAAGGTTACATTAAAGGCGAATAGAAATATTACTTTCAGTGATATATTCTCTCAATTTTATGATATCAGTCATCTAGGACGCTAAACGAACCTTGTTTATGAATATCTCGTATATTCTGTCTGATCAGTAGTATCCGGACGCCTGTTACTGATCGTTAATATGGAGTGCGTCCACACTTCGCCCTAATGACGACTTGACTCCGCTGGGGCACTTTCAGTGAGGTAGCTGAACGTCTGTAAAGAAATGGCAGGCAATTCTCCAAAAAATGGTTCAAATGGCTCTGAGCACTATGGGACTTAACTTCTAAGGTCATCAGTCCCCTAGAACTTAGAACTACTTAAACCTAACTAACCTAAGGACATCACACACATCCATGCCCGAGGCAGGATTCGAACCTGCGACCGTAGCGGCCACGCGGTTCCAGACTGTAACGCCTTTAACCGCTTGGCCACACCGGCCGGCGGCAATTCTCCATCAAGAGCTAGAAGCAGAGAAGGCAGTGTTGTTGTACGCTGGAGTATGCAGTGAAGTCGACATTCTAACTCATCTCAGCGGTGTTCCATTGCGTTCAGGGCGGTACTCTGGGCAGGCTAGTCAATTTCTAGAATGTTATTGTGCATAAATTATTACTTCACAGATACTACTTTATGACAGCTTGCTTTGTCATGCTGATACAAACAATTAACATCTCTGAACTCTCCTCTACTGTACGCAGTATATAGTGCTGTTAAATGTATTCATATCTTTCCACATTTAGCATTTCCTTATGTACAATAACAGAGCCACCCCCCTAACCACAAAAATACAGTCACAGACTTCAGTATAGGCACTACAAAATTTGGCACATAAGGTTCTCCAGGAATTCGCCAAACCCAAACCCTTCCATCGGATTGGGAGATGGCATAGCGTGAGTCACGACTCCAAATCACTCATTCCTTGTTATTCACTTTCAGTGGCGTCTCTCTGCATATCACTTCAGGCTCAGCGTAGCTGTGTGGCTAATGGAGTTCAAATGGCTCTGAGCACTATGGGACTCAACTGCTGAGGTCATTAGTCCCCTAGAACTTAGAACTAGTTAAACCTAACTAATCTAAGGACATCACAAACATCCATGCCCGAGGCAGGATTCGAACCTGCGACCGTAGTGGTCTTGCGGTTCCAGACTGCAGCGCCTTTAACCGCACGGCCACTTCGGCCGGCGTGTGGCTAATGAGGAGCTATTCGACCATTGAACCCCATTCTTACTAACTCCCTACGCATAGTCATCGAACCAGTTGGGCTGTTGGTTGCACACTGTAGTTCACGAGTAATCCTTCCGCGGATTTCATGAGATTTTTCATAACCACCCCCGTTTGGCCAACAGTCGACCTGGACACCTTTAGAGGGATTGTAATGTCCCTGATGGATCTGCTACTCAGGTGACATTCAGTGACTGGTCGACGTTCGAAGTCCCTGAGCTCTCCTTACCGCTGTACCTGACGACACAACACTCCTCGCCTTCGCAGATTCGTTCTCGTTGTGATTTCCACATCACAACGGATGTCCGGATACTGCCTCTACAGAAGCTTTATCACTAGAGTACGAAAAAATAGAGGCGTTTACCTTTTCAGTTCTGACTAGCAAATGCAGCTCTGTTTTCTTCACTTTTCCTCTTCTTTGTTTTTCCTTCTTTAAATTTGCTTACAAGACAAATTGATACGTACAACTGACGTTTGTGTGTGATCTATTAGGGTTAGTCCAGAACTGAGAAGAAAACAATGTGGATGTGATGTCTCACCTTGTTAGGAAGAACGATGTTCCGCTTTTTGTGTTCACTGTCTAAGATCAGTGGAGGAGTGTAGGGTAATATGTAGTATTACAACAGAAACGTTGTGTGTGTACAAGAGCAAGTATTTCCTTTAATATAACTGTCTTGAGCAGCTTCTGCACAGTTCATACAGACTATGGGATGAAACATACAGAATGAAACGCATGAAGGGGAGTTACTAGAATAATCTCATGCAAAACTGTCGAGGTGAGGGTGCTTAGTTTCTTTTGAATTGAAATTACTAAATGCTAGTGGCAGTTTCAAGTACCAAGACCTTTTCTCAAGCGTTTTTATAGTTATACGACATACAAACTTACAACTATATCTCTCGATTCCTTATATGATAAATCGCGTCACTAGATCATGTTGTTGTTCTTGTGGTCTTCAGTCCTGAGACTGGTTTGATGCAGCTCTCCATGCAAATCTATCCTGTGCAAGCTCCTTCATCTCCCAGTACCTACTGCAACCTAAATCCTTCTGAATCTGCTTAGTGTATTCATCTCTTGGTCTCCCTCCACGATTTTTACCCTCCACGCTGCCCTCCAATGCTAAATTTGTGATCCCTTGATGCCTCAGGACATGTCCTACCAACCGATCCCTTCTTCTAGTCAAGTTGTGCCACAAACTTCTCTTCTCCCCAATTCTATTCAATACCTCCTCATTAGTTACGAGATCTACCCACCTAATCTTCAAAGTCTTCTGTAGCACCACATTTCGAAAGCTTCTATTCTCTTCTTGTCCAAACTATTTATTGTCCATGTTTCACTTCCATACATGGCCACACTCCACACAAATACTTTCTGAAACGACTTCCTGACACTTAAATCTATACTCGATGTTAACAAATTTCTCTTCTTCAGAAACGCTTTCCTTGCCATTGCCAGTCTACATTTTATATCCTCTCTACTTCGACCATCATCAGTTATTTTGCTCCCCAAATAGCAAAACTCCTTTACTACTTTAAGTGTCTCATTTCCTAATCTAATTCCCTCAGCATCACCCGACTTAATTCGACTACATTCCATTATCCTCGTTTTGCTTTTGTTGATGTTCGTCTTATACCCTCCTTTCAAGACACTGTCCATTCCGTTCAACTGCTCTTCCAAGTCCTTTGCTGTCTCTGACAGAATTACAATGTCATCGGCGAACCTCAAAGTTTTTATTTCTTCTCCCTGGATTTTAATACCTACTCCAAATTTTTCTTTTGTTTCCTTTACTGCTTGCTCAATATACAGATTGAATAACATCGGGGAGAGGCTACAACCCTGTCTCATTCCCTTCCCAACCACTGCTTCCCTTTCATGTCCCTCGACTCTTATAACTGCCATCTGGTTTCTGTACAAATTGTAAATAACCGTTCGCTCCCTGTATTTTACCCCTGCCACCTTCAGAATTTGAAAGAGAGTATTCCAGCCAACATTGTCAAAAGCTTTCTCTAAGTCTACATCATACAGATCACTATATTGCGCAGATGGAGTGCAAGTTGCTACTATATGATAAGTATATTGGATGCAGTATGGATCACAATGGTGAAATGGTCTAGTGGAAAATAATGCAGTCCGAAAGTATTTAGTAATTTCTGATGTACATATCTGCTGTAAAACTTCGTCAGAATGTATTCTGGGAGTCTTTCGTGAATTTATGTGAAATTATTTGTGAGACAGAAACGTTAAATGAAAAATATAGGTTTACTAGGCACGTATTTACAGGTAATGAGCTACACTCTGGCCCTGTTTAGTTATACTCTTCAAACTGGAGTCCCATCGTTAACTAGGTAGCTACTTGCAAACAAGAAGAGCAGTACGTGGTGTATAAATTTAAAATTGTGTCTGTTGGTGTATAGATGTATCGATTACAGCGGTGAACTGAGAACGTCAGAAGTATCTTCGAGTATATGGATACAGTCCCTTAATAAGTGCAAAGAAACGCTTATTAACCACACAGTGCTAACTTAACAGCCCGGAAACCAGATAAGTAGAGACGAATTACTTTGTGTTTACTTTGATTGCACTATTACAGTGAATCACATACTTCGCTTCTCCCTGAGTTTCCGAAGACACGCTACTGTGACTAGATGCGTTATATCGAAACAAGAGAGAGAACGAGACAGACAGAGAGAGAGAGAGAGAGAGAGAGAGATAGAGAGAGAGAGAGAGAGAGAGAGAGATAGGTTGTGAAACGAAACGAGATGATTCAGAAATATAAGCCGATTACCAACTACCTGAATTTGCGAAGACGTGTGATGTATTCAGCGAATGTGATGGCCACATCCTTCTAGACATCTAGTGGAATGGAAATGTATTTTCGTTGTTTTTTTTTTTTATAAAAGCAAACGTTTAATTATCCATGAAGGTCTTTGATTTGATGCCAAGATTTCATATTCGAAAAGGCATGAGTTGATTCAGCAAAGAACTTATCGCCGAAAAATGGTACTGAAATCATCACCCGCTGTTGGGGTCTTCCAGCATCTGATTAATATATACTGTGGAAAGTATGCTCTACCTTCACAACTAAAAGACTTACGGGGGATTTTTAGAATTATTCGTGATCTGTGTGTCCTGCACTCCCTTGGAATTTAAGGAGAATTGCATTCATTCTTCAGATTTCTTCAGCTCTTCAGGCTTAGATCACCTATGGCGACTTGTGCGAATATAATATGTTTAAAAAATTTAGCAACCTCGTGCGAAACTGATGCAGTTATTCTTCTCAACAAAGATAAAACGTCAGTCGTCAGCTGCACTTGGTTCACTTTACCGGTTTCAACAGTTAAAACTGTCATCTTTACAAGAGAAATGGCTTCAAATCATTCCTAAGCCAACGTCAAAATAAGAATCGGACGATAGCGCCCTTTTCTACAGAGTCAATAAAACAGAATGACATATTTAAAAATATATAATACGTTTGATAAGTGGCAAACAATTAAATGTCAAATTTCGCTTCGTACATAGTACGTGCGAGAAATCCTAACGTTGTAGTATACGAAATTATGTGGAGCAAAGATTTCATTCGTTTAACTGTGAATAATACACTCCTGGAAATGGAAAAAAGAACACATTGACACCGGTGTGTCAGACCCACCATACTTGCTCCGGACACTGCGAGAGGGCTGTACAAGCAATGATCACACGCACGGCACAGCGGACACACCAGGAACCGCGGTGTTGGCCGTCGAATGGCGCTAGCTGCGCAGCATTTGTGCACCGCCGCCGTCAGTGTCAGCCAGTTTGCCGTGGCATACGGAGCTCCATCGCAGTCTTTAACACTGGTAGCATGCCGCGACAGCGTGGACGTGAACCGTATGTGCAGTTGACGGACTTTGAGCGAGGGCGTATAGTGGGCATGCGGGAGGCCGGGTGGACGTACCGCCGAATTGCTCAACACGTTGGGCGTGAGGTCTCCACAGTACATCGATGTTGTCGCCAGTGGTCGGCGGAAGGTGCACGTGCCCGTCGACCTGGGACCGGACCGCAGCGACGCACGGATGCACGCCAAGACCGTAGGATCCTACGCAGTGCCGTAGGGGACCGCACCGCCACTTCCCAGCAAATTAGGGACACTGTTGCTCCTGGGGTATCGGCGAGGACCATTCGCAACCGTCTCCATGAAGCTGGGCTACGGTCCCGCACACCGTTAGGCCGTCTTCCGCTCACGCCCCAACATCGTGCAGCCCGCCTCCAGTGGTGTCGCGACAGGCGTGAATGGAGGGACGAATGGAGACGTGTCGTCTTCAGCGATGAGAGTCGCTTCTGCCTTGGTGCCAATGATGGTCGTATGCGTGTTTGGCGCCGTGCAGGTGAGCGCCACAATCAGGACTGCATACGACCGAGGCACACAGGGCCAGGAGCGATCTCCTACACTGGCCGTACACCACTGGTGATCGTCGAGGGGACACTGAATAGTGCACGGTACATGCAAACCGTCATCGAACCCATCGTTCTACCATTCCTAGACCGGCAAGGGAACTTGCTGTTCCAACAGGACAATGCACGTCCGCATGTATCCCGTGCCACCCAACGTGCTCTAGAAGGTGTAAGTCAACTACCCTGGCCAGCAAGATCTCCGGATCTGTACCCCATTGAGCATGTTTGGGACTGGATGAAGCGTCGTCTCACGCGGTCTGCACGTCCAGCACGAACGCTGGTCCAACTGAGGCGCCAGGTGGAAATGGCATGGCAAGCCGTTCCACAGGACTACATCCAGCATCTCTACGATCGTCTCCATGGGAGAATAGCAGCCTACATTGCTGCGAAAGGTGGATATACACTGTACTAGTGCCGACATTGTGCATGCTCTGTTGCCTGTGTCTATGTGCCTGTGGTTCTGTCAGTGTGATCATGTGATGTATCGGACCCCAGGAATGTGTCAATAAAGTTTCCCCTTCCTGGGACAATGAATTCACGGTGTTCTTATTTCAATTTCCAGGAGTGTATAACTCAACAGTTGTAACCTAGCCTCGTAGTTTTCTATATATCCTCAATACACGTTGTTTCGCAGAACATCGTCAATTAATGAGCAGCATATACGAATTTCTAGAATTGGTATCAGAATTGTTCATGTAGAACCTTGTTTTACATTCTGCTTTGAAAGTGTAGCTCTGAAGGCAGCGCTTTAATTCTTATATGTGAATTTTCAAATCCATTAAAATATGTAACCTTTTAGAAAACTGATGTGCCAGTAATGATGTCTCGGTATACGAAGTGAATAAGGCTACATTAGGGATACAATATTAATATTTTCAGAAAGAATCAGACATGTTTATCTCTCAGCACCTCATCTTGTATGAAAAGAGTATTCAGCGTTGTGCCAAATTGAAACCTATAGAGCCGTAAAACGTAAACATGAAAGTAATTGACATCAGTCATCGGCGAGAAAAGGCTTAAAATCAGCATATAAATGAGCACAAACTGAATGTCAGCTGATGGCGTTATGGGCTTGTGACGTAGTTAAGGAAAGTATGTAAGTGGAGCAAAGGCGAATGGGGTCTCATTCTAGTAACGTTATAGGCTCCAAATGGGGAAATCCATTCACGTAAGGGACTTCGGCAAAACAGGCCGATTGCTATGATTCTATGGCTGGGAACGAGGATGTTAGAAACGGCGAACCCCTTTTCTGTTCGCATACTACAGTCGTGAGCCTACGGAGAGTGCTTGAAGGACGAGTAGGCGGAAGTCCACGCCTCATCACATTTGCTCGGTGTGTGCGCTAGAACTGGCGGCAGTCTGTGTTACATCTGAAGACGGAGTGCAGTACTAGAGAAGGAGATTGTCTTTCGGAGCACGTAGTCCGTTGCACATTGTTGAACATATGGATCTGTAGCAGACGACCTACACAAGTTCCCATATTGACCGAACGAAATGGACAAATACGATTACAGACGGCTCGGAATAAGCGAGTTTGGACGATGGGTTGGACCCAGGCCGGTGGAGGCAGTATTACGCTATGCGGTAATTTAACTAACTTTCATGAGCCCTGTAAATGTAAATGTCGTGTGACTAGGGCCTCCCGTCGGGTAGACCTTTCGCCGGGTGCAAGTCTTTCGATCTGACGCCACTTCGGCGACTGGCGTGTCGATGGGGATGAAATGATGATGATTAGGACAACAGAACACCCAGTCCCTGAGAGGAGAAAATCTCCGACCCAGCCGGGAATCGAACCCGGGCCCTTAGGATTGACAGTCTGTCGCGCTGACCACTCAGCTACAGGGGCGGGGGGGGGGAGATGTGGGGGACATGAGCCCTGTGATAGTAGTCAAAGGCACCATGAAAGCCGCGGACGAAGTGGACGTTATTCCTAACTACCTGAATCCTTTCAAGCTTGGTGTCATCCCCGATGACGATGGCATCTTCCAGAAGTTTAATAGTTCGTGTCACAAGAGCAGAATAGTTCTACCGTGCTTTGTGGAACATGATAGTCAACTCACACTGCTGTCTCGGCCATCAAGTGCGCTTGATCTTAACTCGACGGAACACAGTGGAGTGCAGTCTACCGCCATCTCCACATCCACGTGTCACCAGCCCCTATTTTAAGAGGATTACGTGGCCTGTGTGTAGACATCTGGAAATACACATCCCCGAAAACCTGCCAACGACTTGTCGAAATCAACTCATGAAGAATCTAGGCTGTATTTCGATCTAAATGTGGAACGGTACGTTGTCTCACCAGTTGTACAGGCCATAAAATTAATTTCGATAACAATAGAATTTTCGAAAAATGAAATAAAAAACGCCGAGAAAGAAGCATTGTTAACGGTGAGACAAAATCGATGATGTAGCTACTTCGTACACATGACTAAAAGTGTGGAGTAGAAACAAATTCCAAATGGCGATTCTTGAGGTGCTTTGTATGATGCACTATCTGTAAGTTTATGCCTCGGCAACGGCGGAATACTGTATTAAGACAGCTATTGAACCAATAGTGCATTGCACATCGGTGGGTTTGAACGAAGGGAAATGGCAATTTATCAAGTTCACGTCTGTCTTGCAGCGTAATAAAAAACTTGGCTATGATTATTGCTGCCCCTGCTACGCCGCCAATATAGACACCCCTATTTCCTGGAAAATTTTTCAATCTCCCCTATAGTGATGCCTTCTTACGTGTTAGATGTAACCGTGGCAATGAAAATATGGCAGCCTGTGTTGCTGTGTGGAGTAACAGAGACAAGTATGATCGTTTAGCGCGACATTTGATACGACACGCAATTATGAGATTTCGAGTCCAATTTGTTCATATCGGTCTGTACAGTTACTCTTTAATAAACAATAGTTGATCACATGGAACACTGTTCCATCTTCAGATTACTCCACGCACCATTCTTCTACCCCCAAGTTACAAATTCACGTCATGTGTTGGAGATGACTGATAGACAGATTCTCTGTTACTGTCTCACAACTATCACTTTTAATGTTGCACCAGCTGTTCGAGAGTATCTGGACATTCGATGGCGGACATTAAAAGCGAGTGTATTCACCCTTTGCCTTTATGAGAGCTTGAACCGTGCTGGGGACACATTTAGTGAGGTGTCAATGTCTGGGGAGGAATGGCTACTCATTCTTCCTCAACAGCTTAAGTGGCTGATGCTGGACACCGGAATCTGGAGCGACGCCGACGTTTTGAGTCATACCAGAGCTATTCTATTGGGATAACATGGGGACTCAGGGGAGTCCAGTCCATTTTAAAAAAATTATTCTCCACAAACCCTTGCCTTACAGAAACTGCTTCACGACATGGTCCATTGTCATGTCGATACAAAGAGTCATTGCCCCACATGGTTCCTCTACTGTAGGCAGTACACATTGTACACATTGTATCTTTCAGCATTTAGTGTTTCATAAAGTTTAATAATGGTACCATACCATAACCACGCAAAACACTCGCGTATCTTAACACCAACAATATCTCCTCCGTACTTTACTGCTGGCTCGATACTTGATGGCTGGTAACATTCTCCAGGCATTTTCCATCGAATTGCCACAGGTTATAGCGTGATTAATCACGCCAAATCACTTGGTTCCAGTCATCCACTGTCTAGTGACGTCTCTCTCTACGCCACCTTAACCGTTGCTTTGTAAAGACTACAGAAATACGTGTGGCTAACAACGGGCTTTCGAGCAGAGTACCCCATTATATTTAATTCTCTTTTTTTTTAAGTTCGTGAGCTAGCAGGACTGTTGGTAGTATTTTGTAACTCACGAGTGATTTCTTCTGCTGATTTCATGCGATGTTTGACAACCACGCTTCACAATGTTCGACGGCCCTGTCCGTCAGTACAGGAGGTATGCCTGGTTTTGTTTTAGCTGACAATGCAACAACAGCTTCTTTTGTGATCAGAAGCGTATGAATCACAAGTCTGAAGTGTTGAATGGCTCAACGATTTGCTCGGACTTCTACCCAAACAGATCCGAACTCCTGAAGATCGCTAAAGAGATACATCACTTGCCAAATTCCAAGCAAGAGGTCTCTGCAAATGCAGCGATCGGAATCGGACTCCCAATATCGCTTCCAGCGCAAAGACCGCAATGCAACTGCATCGTACGTGAAACACCCTACAGCTACTAGCCGTTGGTTGTCTTATTTCCTGTAAATCGTTTGATTTCAAGAGCTATAAAATTTTAGGAAAATAACGAAAACCATGAAAGATGCTTTCTGTAGTTAAAGTAAAATTATCAGACAAGTGATTAGTCACCCGTTCAAAAGATCGCATCAGTCAGTTTGGAGCGCTATAAACGATGAACGGTCACCATGTAGCCATGTGACCCTTCGTCAGTCATAACTCATGGTAATGAAGTGGTGTGCAAGTACCACTCTATTGTATGGATTCAGCAAAGTAAGATGGATAGATACGGAGACGTAAAAAATGTTGAAATGCGTGTGAATTCCTAAGGGGCCAACCTGCTGCGGTCATCGGTCCCTAGACTTCCACACTAGTTAAACTAATTTAAACTAACTTATGATAAGAACAACACACATACCCATGCCCGAGGGAGGACTCGAACCTCTGGGGGGGGGGGGGGGCGGGGGGGGGGGGTGTAGAGGGGCACGGAGACGTAACACAACGGCAGAAAGGAGATATCATGAATGAAGTTGCCCAATTTGTTTTTGTGTCAATGCGGGCTGTCAATCTTGTCTACAAGGAATGGTGTACGACTCGCAGTCACGTACTACACTGAAAGAACACTGGTCCTATAAAGATCTTAACCGAGAGCAACCGGAGACGTGTGTCACGCGCTGACAACCACCATCAGTTAAACACCTGATAGAACGGCTGCTGTCAGTGAATGCAGGGACATTCCTCACAGTGGCATATAAAACTGCACATTTCAATACGTCAAAAATCAGGAACAGCCCAGTAGATGACTTCAGCAGTGTTATGTTGTCCAACGAGTCGCGATTTTGCCTCATTTCTAACGGTGCAAGATACCTAGTGCTCGTACTTCTACATCTATATGTACATATATAACTCACAAGCTACGCTACGGTGAGTGGCGGACGGTACTAGACTACTAGTCTCCTTTCTTGTTCCATTCGCAAACAGAACGAGGGAAAACGACTGTCTATATGCCTCCTTACGAACATTAATTTCTCTTATCTTCGTTGTACTTACGCAAAATATACGTTGGCGGCCGTAGAATCGTCTTGCAGCCAGCGTCAGTTGCCGTTTCCCTAACTTTTCTCCATATTTTTCCTAGAACAGACCGTTGCCTTCTCACCAGAGATTACCATTAGAGTTCCCGAATCATCTCCGTAATAACTACGTGTTGTTCGAACCTATCGGTAACAAACATAGCAGCCCGTCTAGGACTCGAGAATGGGTAGCACTAGCCTCCCGTACAGATCAGCCACTCTTTCCTAAAATATTCCCAATATACTGAAATCGACCATTCACTTTACCTACTACACAGAAGAGCCAAAAAAAAAAAAAAAAAAAACTGGTACACCTGCCTAATATCGTGTACGGTCCCCGAGAGCATGCAGAAGTGCCGCAACACGACATGGCATGGACTCGAATAATGTCTGAAATAGTGCTGGAAGGAATTGACACCATGAATCGTGCAAGGCTAATAAATCCGTAAGAGTACGAGGGGGTGGACATCTCTTCTGAACAGCACGTTGCAAGGCATCCCAGATATGCTCAATAATATTCATGTATGGACAGTTTGGTGGCCAGCGGAAGTGTTTAAACTCAGTATACTGTTCCTGGAGCCACTCTGTAGCAATTCTGGACGTGTGGGATGTCGCATTGTCGTGCTGAAATTGCCCACGTCTGTTGGATGCACAACGTACATGAATAGATGCAGGTGATCAGACAGGATGATTACATACGTGTTACCTGTCAGTGTCGTGTCCAGACGAAACAGGGATGGCCATATCACTCCAACTGCACACTCCACACGTCATTACAGAGCTTTCCCCAGCTTGAACAGTTCCCTGTTGACATGCGGGATCCATGGATTCATGAGGTTGTCTCCAAACCCGTACACGTCCATCAGCTAGATATAATTTGAAACGAGACTCGTCCGACCAGGCAACATGTTTCTGGTCATTAACAGTCCAATGCCGGTGTTGACGGGCCCAGATGAGGCCTCAAACATTGTGTCGCACACGAGGGACCTTCGGCACCGAAAGCCCATGTCGATGATGTTTCGTTGAAAGGTTCGCACGCTGACGTTTGTTGATGGCCCATCGTTGAAATCTGCAGTAATTTGCGGAAGGTTTGCACTTCTGTGACGTTGAACGATTCTCTTCAGTCGTCGTTGGTCCCGTTCTTGCAGGATCTTTTTCTGGCTGCAGCGATGTCGGAGATCTGATGTTCTACCGGGTTCTTGATATTCACGCTACATTCGTGAAGTAGTCCTATGGGAAAACCCCACTTCATCGCTATCTTGGAGATGCTGTGTCTCATCACTGGTGCGCAGACTATAACATCACGTTCAAACTCACTTTAACCTTGATAAACTGCCACTGTAGCAGCTGTAGCCGATCTAACAATTGCACCAGACACTTGCTGTCTTTACAGGTGTTGCTGACCGCAGAGCCGTGTTCTGCCTGTTTACATGTCTCTGTATTTGAATACGCATGCCTATACCAGTTTCTTTGGCGCTTCAGTGTAGAATCCTTACATGCTCGTTCCATTTCGTATCGCTTTGCAACGTTACGCTTAGATATTTGATCGGCATGAATATGTCAAGCAGCACATTACTAATGCTATATTCGATTTTCGTACCCATCTTCATAAACTTACATTTTTCTACCGTTATACCTAGTTGCTATTCATCTCACCAACTAGAAATTTTGTCTGTGTCATCTTGTATCCTCCTACAGTCACTCAACAACGATACCTTTCCGTACACCTCAGCATCATAGGCAAACAGTCGCAGATTGCTGTCGCCTCAGAACATTTACGTACAGCACATAGAAAATTACAGCGATCTTATCTCACTTCCCTGGGGCTCTCCTGACGATAACCTTGTCTTTGATGAACACTCGCCGTGGAGTACAACGTACTGAGTTCTGTTACTTAAGAAGTCTTCGAGGCACTCACATATCTTTAAATCTATTACGTATGGTCGTACTTTCCTTATGGGCAGTGGGACCACGTGTCAAATGGATTTCGGAAATCTAGGAATGCGGAATCTTCTTGTTGCCCTTCATCCATAGTTTGCAGGTTATATGTCAGAAGATGGAAAGCAGAGCTTCGCACGAGCGACGCTTTCTAAAACCATCCTGATTCGGGAACAGAAATTTTTCCGTCTCATGTAAATATTAATACACTCCTGGAAATGGAAAAAAGAACACATTGACACCGGTGAGTCAGACCCATCATACTTGCTCCGGACACTGCGAGAGGGCTGTACAAGCAATGATCACACGCACGGCACAGCGGACACACCAGGAACCGCGGTGTTGGCCGTCGAATGGCGCTAGCTGCGCAGCATTTGTGCACCGCCGCCGTCAGTGTCAGCCAGTTTGCCGTGGCATACGGAGCTCCATCGCAGTCTTTAACACTGGTAGCATGCCGCGACAGCGTGGACGTGAACCGTATGTGCAGTTGACGGACTTTGAGCGAGGGCGTATAGTGGGCATGCGGGAGGCCGGGTGGACGTACCGCCGAATTGCTCAACACGTGGGGCGTGAGGTCTCCACAGTACATCGATGTTGTCGCCAGTGGTCGGCGGAAGGTGCACGTGCCCGTCGACCTGGGACCGGACCGCAGCGACGCACGGATGCACGCCAAGACCGTAGGATCCTACGCAGTGCCGTAGGGGACCGCACCGCCACTTCCCAGCAAATTAGGGACACTGTTGCTCCTGGGGTATCGGCGAGGACCATTCGCAACCGTCTCCATGAAGCTGGGCTACGGTCCCGCACACCGTTAGGCCGTCTTCCGCTCACGCCCCAACATCGTGCAGCCCGCCTCCAGTGGTGTCGCGACAGGCGTGAATGGAGGGACGAATGGAGACGTGTCGTCTTCAGCGATGAGAGTCGCTTCTGCCTTGGTGCCAATGATGGTCGTATGCGTGTTTGGCGCCGTGCAGGTGAGCGCCACAATCAGGACTGCATACGACCGAGGCACACAGGGCCAACACCCGGCATCATGGTGTGGGGAGCGATCTCCTACACTGGCCGTACACCACTGGTGATCGTCGAGGGGACACTGAATAGTGCACGGTACATCCAAACCGTCATCGAACCCATCGTTCTACCATTCCTAGACCGGCAAGGGAACTTGCTGTTCCAACAGGACAATGCACGTCCGCATGTATCCCGTGCCACCCAACGTGCTCTAGAAGGTGTAAGTCAACTACCCTGGCCAGCAAGATCTCCGGATCTGTCCCCCATTGAGTATGTTTGGGACTGGATGAAGCGTCGTCTCACGCGGTCTGCACGTCCAGCACGAACGCTGGTCCAACTGAGGCGCCAGGTGGAAATGGCATGGCAAGCCGTTCCACAGGACTACATCCAGCATCTCTACGATCGTCTCCATGGGAGAATAGCAGCCTGCATTGCTGCGAAAGGTGGATATACACTGTACTAGTGCCGACATTGTGCATGCTCTGTTGCCTGTGTCTATGTGCCTGTGGTTCTGTCAGTGTGATCATGTGATGTATCTGACTCCAGGAATGTGTCAATAAAGTTTCCCCTTCCTAGGACAATGAATTCACGGTGTTCTTATTTCAATTTCCAGGAGTGTACACTCCTGGAAATTGAAATAAGAACACCGTGAATTCATTGTCCCAGGAAGGGGAAACTTTATTGACACATTCCTGGGGTCAGATACATCACATGATCACACTGACAGAACCACAGGCACATAGACACAGGCAACAGAGCATGCACAATGTCGGCACTAGTACAGTGTGTATCCACCTTTCGCAGCAATGCAGGCTGCTATTCTCCCATGGAGACGATCGTAGAGATGCTGGATGTAGTCCTGTGGAACGGCTTGCCATGCCATTTCCACCTGGCGCCTCAGTTGGACCAGCGTTCGTGCTGGACGTGCAGACCGCGTGAGACGACGCTTCATCCAGTCCCAAACATGCTCAAGGGGGGACAGATCCGGAGATCTTGCTGGCCAGGGTAGTTGACTTACACCTTCTAGAGCACGTTGGGTGGCACGGGATACATGCGGACGTGCATTGTCCTGTTGGAACAGCAAGTTCCCTTGCCGGTCTAGGAATGGTAGAACGATGGGTTCGATGACGGTTTGGATGTACCGTGCACTATTCAGTGTCCCCTCGACGATCACCAGTGGTGTACGGCCAGTGTAGGAGATCGCTCCCCACACCATGATGCCGGGTGTTGGCCCTGTGTGCCTCGGTCGTATGCAGTCCTGATTGTGGCGCTCACCTGCACGGCGCCAAACACGCATACGACCATCATTGGCACCAAGGCAGAAGCGACTCTCATCGCTGAAGACGACACGTCTCCATTCGTCCCTCCATTCACGCCTGTCGCGACACCACTGGAGGCGGGCTGCACGATGTTGGGGCGTGAGCGGAAGACGGCCTAACGGTGTGCGGGACCGTAGCCCAGCTTCATGGAGACGGTTGCGAATGGTCCTCGCCGATACCCCAGGAGCAACAGTGTCCCTAATTTGCTGGGAAGTGGCGGTGCGGTCCCCTACGGCACTGCGTAGGATCCTACGGTCTTGGCGTGCATCCGTGCGTCGCTGCGGTCCGGTCCCAGGTCGACGGGCACGTGCACCTTCCGCCGACCACTGGCGACAACATCGATGTACTGTGGAGACCTCACGCCCCACGTGTTGAGCAATTCGGCGGTACGTCCACCCGGCCTCCCGCATGCCCACTATACGCCCTCGCTCAAAGTCCGTCAACTGCACATACTGTTCACGTCCACGCTGTCGCGGCATGCTACCAGTGTTAAAGACTGCGATGGAGCTCCGTATGCCACGGCAAACTGGCTGACACTGACGGCGGCGGTGCACAAATGCTGCGCAGCTAGCGCCGTTCGACGGCCAACACCGCGGTTCCTGGTGTGTCCGCTGTGCCGTGCGTGTGATCATTGCTTGTACAGCCCTCTCGCAGTGTCCGGAGCAAGTATGGTGGGTCTGACACACCGGTGTCAATGTGTTCTTTTTTCCATTTCCAGGAGTGTATATTCGAACTGAGAATATGTTCAAGAATTCTGCAGCAAAGCGACGTTAATGCTATTTGTCCGTAATTGTGTCGTTCGTGCTTTTATCTTTCTTCTAAGCAGGAGTCACCTGTACTTTTTTTCAGTCGCTTGGTAGTCTGCACAGGGTGAGAGATTCGCGCTAAATGTAAGCCAAGAAAGGGGTTTTTGCTGTGGAGTACTCTTTGCAAAACCGACTTGGGATTCCATCCGGACCTGGCTACTTACTTACTTTCAATTTTTTCAGTTTTTCTACGACAGGGATCCTTATTACTATTGTCCATCATACGGCAGTCTGTGCGATAATCAAACGACGGTATTTTAGTACGATTCTCCAAAGTTAACGATTTCTTAAATGCCAAATTTAAAACCTCGACTGTCGTTTCCCATTTTCTGCTTCTCAATGAGGCGCTTAACCCGCCATGTGTGAAGGGCTTAATTCAGGCCGGAGGTGGTTCTGTGATGTTATACGGTTTCGCCGGCCTATGTGGCCGAGCGGTTCTAGGCGCGTCAGTCTGGAACCACGCGACCGCTACGGTCGCAGGTTCGAATCCTGCCTCGGGCATGGATGTGTGTGATGTCGTTAGGTTAGTAAGGTTTAAGTAGTTCTAAGTTCTAGGGGCTGATGACCACAGATGTTAAGTCCCATAGTACTCAGAGTCATTTTAACCAACTGTGCCGCTAAATAGGAGTATATTAATCCAACAGTAAATATTTGGAACTATTTGGAACAGTGTGTGAAATGTAGTCATCAGTACAGCCGTAGTCTGGTAGATCCATAGGATCTAATCATCAATGAGCATCTTCAGCTGGATATGGCATTCATGCAGAAATTGATTGACTCTCTTCTTTGCCATTATTTGGGGAAGAGGCGGTGTTACGCGGTATTAGGGAGATGTCTCTGGGGATGATTAATTTTAATTCTGATGTGCTTATTATAAATCTGCTGTTAAGTATAGCTACAGAAGGCACTGTGAGATGTGGCGCAGTTGTTAAATACTGGACTGGAATTCGGGAGGACAAGGGTTCAAATACTCGTCCGACCATCGATGTTTAGGTTTTCCTTGATTTCCCTAAATCACTTAAGTCACCGAAAGGACACGTCCGATTTCCTCCCCCGTCCTGCCCAATTCCGAGCTTGTTCTCCGTTCTAGGGGCCTTGTTTTCGACGAGACATTTCAAACTACTCTTCCTGACATTTTATAAAAGGCCGTCATATAAGCAAATACACTAATGTTTTAGACATTACCTGCTAGTGGATATTGATTTACATCAGTAGGGTAAGTTGTAAATTTGCGCAGGACTGGGATTGGAACACGAGTCTCCTGCTTACTAGGCGGTGGCGCTGACTAGTACGCCACCCGGACACAGTGGTCAGTACGACCGCTCGCACTGCGCTAGCACGCCTCCCAGCACACTCAAGTTCTCAATTTATAGCGCACACTACTGATGTACTGCCCCTGCTCATTGACCCCACTGTTTGCGGCATCTCGACGATCCCTGTAAGAGTTCGAGCTTGGTGTACAGCTGCACAGAAGGGATCATTGACAGTCATCATACCATTTTGATCCTGCAGCCACTATGAATCAAGACACAAGCTAATTAAATACATTAGCTGCAGAATCCAAATGGTGTCTGTTCATGTCCAAAAGAACAGACACCAGAAATATATAGATTGAATTTTAATACAGGGTGTTCTGGTTGAACACTCAATAGTGTAAAATCTAATAACTTGGGACGTAATCGGGTTATTTATTATGGTTTTGCTTCTACAAGTATGGTAACTCAAAATGTTTTTCGTGTTTGCTTGAGGCACTTGGTATCACTTGCACATGTGCGTAACTGCTTTGTTTATGTAAACGCGCGTCACCAGCCCATGTCGACTCCACAACCCAGTACGCTGTCCTCTATGGTGAGTGTTCATCGGGGGTGAGGGTATCATCTGGAGTGCCCCAGGGAAGTGTGGTAGGTCCGTTGTTGTTTTCTGTCTACATAAATGATTTTTTGGATATGGTGGATAGCAATGTGCGGCTGTTTGCTGATGATGCTGTGGTGTACGGGTAGGTGTCGTCGTTGAGTGACTGTAGGAGGATACAAGATGACTTGGACAGGATTTGTGATTGGTGTAAAGAATGGCAGCTAACTCTAAATATAGATAAATGTAAATGAATGCAGATGAATAGGAAAAAGACTCCCGTAATGTTTGAATACTCCGTTAGCAGTGTAGCGCTTGACACAGTCACGTCGTTTAAGTATTTGGGCGTAACATTGGAGAGCGATATGAAGTGGGACAAGCATGTAATGGCAGTTGTGGGGAAGGCGGATAGTCGTCTTCGGTTCATTGGCAGAATTTTGGGAAGATGTGGTTCATCTGTAAAGGAGACCGCTTATAAAACACTAATACGACCTATTCTTGAGTACTGCTCGAGCGTTTGGGATCCGTATCAGGTCGGATTGAGGGAGGACGTAGAAGCAATTCAGAGGCGGGCTGCTAGATTTGTTACTGATAGGTTTGATCATCACGCGAGTGTTACGGAAATGCTTCAGGAACTTGGGTGAGAGTCTCTGGAGGAAAGGAGGCGTTCTTTTCGTGAATCGCTACTGAGGAAATTTAGAGAACCATCATTTGAGGCTGACTGCAGTACAATTTTACTGCCGCCAACTTATATTTCGCGGAAAGACTACAAAGATAAGATAAGGGAAATTAGGGTTCGTACAGAGGCATAAGCAGTCATTTTTCCCTCGTTCTGTTTGGGAGTGGAACCGGGAGAGAAGATGCTAGTTGTGGTACGAGGTACCCTCCGCCACGCACCGTATGGTGGATTGCGGAGTATGTATGTAGATGTAGATGTAGACAACAGGAGGTGCTGCGTGTGCCTTCTCTCGCGCATCTAAGGCTTGTTACACCGGTAAAACGTCGTTTTCTTCGCGACTATGGACTGCGACCAACTGATGATGTTCCCACTTACGTAACAACCAAGAAAGTGGCAAGCAGCTTCGGGAAAGTGGGAGTTTGCTTCACTGCCGGCTCACCAAGCCATGCACGCAGTAAGAGATGCTGCTGTTGAATTGAACCGTACGTGCTTCCAGCGGAGCCCTCGAAAGTCAATCTGACAAGCAAATAGGCAGTTACAGTTACCTTTTTTGACAGAACAAAGGGTCATCCATAAGAGTTTGCTCCTAAGGGCATACAGCCTGCAGCTTGATTAGAAAATGAAGCATTAGGACAAGACGCGACGTAAGTCATTCGCGGAGACAATTCTGGAAATAATGGATGAAAACAAGGCATTCCTCGGTTTAGTCTGTTTCTCGGAGGAGGCTTCCGCACTTCTGGCATGATAAACAAGCACAGTCGTCGCTAATGGGGAACTGAACCGCTCCACGTAGTGACAGAGTACGAACGTGACTCTCCGAAAGTGAACGTTTAGTGTGGATTGTTGAAGAACAGGGTTGTAGGCTCATTCTTCTTGTCAGAGCCAACAGTTAATGCAACAACGTACGTAGACGTCTTGGAGCTGTATGCGCTGCAGGAACTTCCTCGTGACGTGATATTTCAACAAGATGACATACCATGCCATTTTACGAACATTGTGAGGGATTTCTTGGTTCATGAGTTCCCAAATCGCTGTATTGGGAGACAGTCCGTCGAATGCTTGGCCGTCCAGGAGCACAGACATTATGCCAGTTGATTTTTTTTCTTTGAGGGTTTATCAAGAATCAAGTGTACATCAGTTCGTGATCTACCGGATCTGTGCCATCGCATTCGTGCAGTTATCGCAAATTTTACGCCTACAGTGCTGCAAAACACTTAGAGAGAAGTGGAATACAGATTAGATGTCCGTCGCGCCATTAATGGTGCGCATATCGATATGTATTAGGAGTGTAAAAAACATTGAGTTACCAATATTGTAAAAACATACCGTCAATAAATATCTCAATTACTTCCCAAGTTATTACATTTTATGGCATATGTTTTATGTTATATGTTTAACCCGAGCGCCCTCTATACTTTAAAATATTGTAATATACTATCAACAAAGCTGTTAAGGATCACAGGACTCATAGTTTGAGTATGCCATTGGATAGACATTATCATTACCAAAACTTGAAACTGACTGAAGTTGCGCACTGCCAAAGAGACTTGTCGTGTACCGCGCCGGGTAGCCGCTTGGTCTCAGGCGTCTTGTCACGGTCCGCGCTGTTGTCCCCGTCGGAGGTTCCAGTCCTCCCTCAGGCATGGGTGTGCGTGTTGTCCATAGCGTAAGTTAGTTTAGATTGGATTAAGTAGTGGGTAAGCCTAGGGACCGATGACCTCAGCCGTTTGGTCCCATAGTCCTTAACACAAATTTCCAAAAAATTTCGAATTTTCAAATTGGGATCACCAATTTTTATTCTTTATTCGGGTTCTAAGCCAAAAAAGGACGTACCATTTACTCAAACCATTGTATTCCATTCGTGGCAGATGGCACTGATATCCACAAATATAAAAAGTGCCTGGTTTTTGCAATTAAGAACCGACAAATTTGATTCCACATTTCATCTACGGTGTGTACGAAGACTTTTGTGTTCTGGCGGTTGATATTGGGGTTCAAACGTTTAAAGAGTGATTTTTGCGAGTCCACTTGCCTATCACTATTGGGGTGCTTCTTGCAGCATCGCCATAAGTTAAAATTACGAGTTACGATCTTCTCTGCAACGGATAAAACATCCATTCCATGAGCCGTGCCAGAACAGGGAGGAGTGGTGCCGATAGTTGGGTGTCGGTGCTTATACAAGCTCCGGAGCTGCAGTGGGACGTGTCACGTGGTGGGGCGAGCGTGTGAGTATTTACACGGTGTGTATGTGTGTGTGTGTGTGTGTGTGTGTGTGTGTGTGTATCCATGGCAGGTGTGGTGTCACCGCCAGACACCACACTTGCTAGGTGGTAGCTTAAATCGGCCGCGGTCCATTTAGTACATGTCGGACCCACGTGTCGCCACTGTGTGATCGCAGACCTAGCGCCACCACAAGGCAGGTCTCGTGATACGAACAAGCACTCGTCCCAGTTGTACGGACGACATTGCTAGCGACCATACGGACGAAGCCTTCCTCTCATTTGCCGAGAGACAGTTAGAATAGCCTTCTGCTAAGTCCATGGCTACGACCTAGCAAGGCGCCATTAGCCTTACCTACTTTGAGAGTTATAGTATAAATGTCTCAAGAAGAACGCTGTATTCATCACATAATAAAAGTTAAGTATAAAGCAGCTACGTACTTTTCTTGCTACCATTCAATAGTTATCCTGTTCCAGAATTGACGCCAGTCGGCGTGTGTGTACGCGTGCCTTTCTTTCGGCTACTACCGTATGGCGTAACTGTCTTGTTACGTCACTACAGCAGGTGCACCTCTCACTATAATTTCATGCTCACTTTGTCTTATTATAATGATTGTGATTTTCATCCCATCGGTAACTACGCAGAGGCCAGAGTGCGAGCTACACACACCTAAATGAGTCACCCTAATGGCAGGGTTAGAGGACGGCCACCGAAATCAAGCATTCCGATGGACTGGGGATCAGCACCATCAGTCCGATAGGGAACAGAAAACTGCGCTACGATACAAGTAGCCCATCTGCCAGAAATTTGAATGTCTAGCCATATTATTTGTACTGTAGAATCACATTTGCATCACAAGTAACGTTTGAACATCAGTAGTAACAGCTAAAACACAAGGTTTGTATTTATATGCTAGACAAAACGTAGAATCAAATGTGTCGGTTCTTAAATGCAAAATCACACACATTTGATATCTGTCGATTGCAGCTCTATCTACCACGAATGGTTTGAGTAAACGGTACGTATTTTTGGTGTAGAATCCGAATATGCAATAAAAATTTGGAGTTCCCGTCTGAAAATTCAAAGCTGACGCCTCCCAAGCAGGAGGAATGGTTAGGATGTGGCCAGCTGCAGCACAGACAGATGACTCCTTTACTGAAATTAACTTTTAACAGACAACTTTTTTTTTTGTATGTCGTTTTCGAGATATTTAGTTGTCTCAAGTTAAAACAAACACTGTATATCTCTTACAATACAAGACAGACAGTTTTAAAACCTACGTTAACTAAACAGTAATTTTTTGAAAATGGCTAAAATACTTCCTCACTGGCCAAAAATAGGTACGTTAATATAGCGGAGTGCCACTGTCTTTTTAACACGCAGCACTAACGGATCTTCCTCTTTAACACGTCAGAATATTCGGCTCGCGGACTCCAGGTACAGAAACACGGTATTATGTAACGAGCTCCCACCAAGTCAGAGGATAATCTGAGAAAACATTATTCTCTCGCATTACACGAAACATGTTTACAACACGGTGGCTTCCAAACAGCTTGCGAAGCGGTAAAGTTGAATAACTCCTTTCGCTGCGATTCTGCTGTCTTTCTCTTGGATCTGCATCAGTCAACTAGATGAATTTACATGTTTTTAAGGTATTACACGGTAATTTTCTTCTTTTTAAATTGTTTTATAAACTACACAACTACTAATCTCAATATCTCTTATTATCGTTTACAGCACCAAAGACAGATTTCGCTCCTCGAGAGGTGTGTTTGACTGTTTCGAATAGAGAATCTTGTTTTTTACTACTATTATCATTTATTTATTGTTTATTTAGCCCGACAAGATTGGATTCTTAAGGCCATCACTTACATCGTACCAGGAACAACGCATACCAAAAAATATTACGAAAATATTCTCAGTTTGTGTGCAAATATTTAGGTCAGTTAAGTACATCTGAGAAATTATTTCATAAGCAATTATGATTGCCAACACAAATGATAACAGTGAATAATAATAGTAATAATAATTGGCATCGATAATAATAACAACAATAATAGTAACAAGAACAGTAGTAATAAGGACATTACGAAAAACAGCAATATTGATAATTTTAGCACATTTGAAGCCGTGTTTAATTAGAAACAGAAGGGATAATGAAAGAGGAGAAAACTGAAATGACAGTGACGATAGTTGTTGAGGATGAACACGCTCTCAATGAAGGACTCTGTGGCAAGGAAGAGGGAAAAGACGCGAGGAAGAGATATTGACAATCTTTGTTTTTCATATTAGTATTATTATCATCAGTGGCTGTTATACAGCAAGTAAGCATCATGAACAGGTACTGCAACCAATAAGACTGTTTTAATAGAAAGAGCATTTCAATTATTGATCAACAAGATGAATTTGCATCGGTCACAATCTGTTGATCAGAGATGGCCCAACAGACTAAACAGTCGAAATACACTGAGGTTAGAAAAGACGTGTGTGTGCGTGTGTGTGTGTGTGTGTGTGTGTGTGTGTGTGTGTGTGTGTGTGTTTGGAAGTTATGGGTGCTCAACGGCAAGGTTATCAGAGCCCATACGCACATTAAAAGAATCATATACGGATAAAATTACGAAAATGTTATCACACAATGAGTAGGACACCTATAAAATAACACTCATGCACTCACTCCCACTTCACTTGTGTTGATCGAGCAATCACTCTATCTCACACGCCTTAAGACAACGGAGAAAAGGTGAAAGTTGCCATACCTGAGATTAAGACAGGAATAAAACAACAGAGAAGCTAAAAGAGAGTCACAGGTAATTTGACGGGCTGAGAAAGTCATGGACTACTTCGTGATATCGTGTCGGATCTCCTTTCGTCCGACGTAGTGCATCAACTCGACTTCACATGGCCTCGAAAAGTCGTTGAAAATTCCCCGCATAAATGATCAGCCATGCTTCCTATATAGCCGCCCGTAATTGCGAAAGTGTTGCCGGTGCAGGAGTTTGTGCAACAACTGACTTGAGGATTAAGGCTCATAAATGTTCGATGGGATTCATGTCGGGTGATCAGGATGTCCAATTCATTCGCTCGAACTGTCCTGTCCAGAACGTCCTCCAAACCAATAGTGAAAAATTGTGGTCCGGTGACAGAGTGTATAGTCATCCATAAAAATTCCAGCATTGTTTGGGGAGGTGACGTCCACGAATGGCTGCAAATAACCATTTCCAGTTAACGATCGGCACAGTTTGACCAGAGAATCCAGTCTATTCCATGTAACCACAGCCCACACCATTATGGAACCACCAGCAGCTTGCACAGTACCTTGTTGACATAATGGGTCCGAGGGTTCGAAGGATCTGCACCATACTCGAACCCTACCATCGGCTCTTAGAAACTGAGATGGGAACTCATGTGACCAGGACACGGTTTTCCAGTCGTCTAGGGTCCAACCCATATGGTCACGAGCCCAGGAGAAGCGCTGCAGGAGATGTCGAGCTGTTAGCAAATGCACACGCTTGGTACTGTGGATCTCGGAGTATTGAATTCCTCACCGGTTTCCGAAATGGAGTTCCCTTGCGTCTAACTCCAACCACCACTCCGCGTGCAAAGTTTGTTAATTCCCGTCGTGCGGCCGTAATCACGCGTCAGATCTTTTGCCACGAATCACCTGTCTACAAATGACGGCTCCGCCAATGCACTTCCTTTTATACCTCGTGTATATGTGCATACCTGTCACCTCTGTGTGTATTAACTGATTAGCCAGAAAATTGTGACCACTGACCTACTATCGATCTAAAACCGACCTGGTGATAGCACCGTCACCTGGCGAGGAAGGACTGCTAGTCAATCACACGCACGGTGCATGTAGTTTCAGTGAGAGTGCTGTCCGTGTGTAGAATGGGAAGGTGCGCGACCTGTCTGAGTTTGACCGAGGGCAGATTGTGATGACCCGGAGGGTCGGCACGAGCATTTCGGACACTACACGACTTGTCGGGTGTTCGAGGAGTGCTGTGGTGAGTGTCGTCAAAATGTGGAGAAACCAAGGTGAAACCACGTCCAGATGTCGTGGGGTTGGGCGGCCACCCGCCATAACAGATGTCGGACGTCGTACGCTGGGTAGGCTGGTAAAACAGGAAAGATGGCGAACTGTGGCGGGATTGGCATCAGACTTGAATTCTGGGCAACGTCTGAATGCAGAGAGCACCAAACTGTCCTGACGATCGGGCTCTGCAGCCGAGGACGCACGCACGCACGTACCAATGCTAACACCACGACATCGCCAACTACGACTGAAATGGGTAACTTGTCGGAGAGGCAGCGCTCCATGGTCTGATGAATACCTATACCTTCTTCGTCGCGCCGACTGGAGGGCGCGAATTCGTCCTCTTCCAGGGGAACAGCTCCTTGACACCTGTACTGCGGGACCGAGGTAATATGGTGGCAGCTCTGTTATGCTCTGGGAAACATTCACGTGGGCATCCATTGGTCCAGTGGAGCTCGTGGAAGGCACCATAATGGCGAAGGAGTAGCGTACATGTCAAAATGTGTCGCCGCTATTATCCATGCCAAAAGTGGACATACCGGCATTTAGGTAGGTGGTCATAATGTTCTTGCTGATCAGTGCATTTTGGGCAACTTAATGCAACCTCATCTGCTCGAGACTTATTTAACTGCTCCTCAGCTACAGAGCCCCTATAATACGAGCTAACAGTGGTATCATAAAAGGGCATCCACTAACATTACTGCGAGTATGACGTGGAGAGTGGCAGATTCAGAAACCAAACGCAAAGTAAACGATTATATGAAAGTGAGAAGGCAAAAAAGGAATGTATCAAGCCAAGGACACCCTTGTACAAGAGAATGAGTGAATGCGAAGTTGGACAGGTCTCGTCCCTAATTCAAAGGTACCTGATGTATCAGTAATACTTCTTTCTCTATATACGACAAACATTCTGCAGATGTGACATATTGGCTTTTCCTTATATAACGGCAGCAGATGCGTAAATATATATAGAACATATTTTAAAGCTGAGTGATTAATGACATTCTCATACGTAACTCTGACCAGAAAAACAGAAGCAGTGAATCTGCCAATCTACAGAAAAATAGCACACGTCTTTGACGTAGAATACTGAAGTCACGAAACAAGTTTAAGAGCAAAGCATGTCAATAAGAACATGTCAAATTTCCAAGGCAAATATTTGAATTATTGAGACGCGATAACAAAGTTTACTAATCCAAAAATGCATACAAATGGGCTTCACTGACTTGGAGGACATAAAAAGACTTCCCAGAAACTTGACTCAGCGACAGAGGAGCTAAAACAAGCGAACACGTGTCTCGGATTATCCGTAAACACTCGACCGATCTAAGAAAGCGACGGGCAAAGTTTTCGACGTACCTTAGATGCCTTTCTATAGAGCGCGATAATCCTAGCGGAAACTGTGGCACAGTGATTAGCGTCGGGACCTCTCACTTCTGCGCCCTGTGTTTGAAACCCGATTATTATTTTATCTTATTTATCTTTTTCATTTATCTATCCATGTCCGTAGAAGGTTACTCCTCGAGTGTTTGTTATCGAGTTAGAAAATACAAGGGCGTTATATTAATTGCAAAATTACAATTGTGTTTCGCGATAAGTGGTGGTGGTTAGTGTTTAACGTCCCGTCGACAACGAGGTCATTAGAGACGGAGCGCAAGCTCGGGTTAGGGAAGGATTGGGAAGGAAATCGACCGTGCCCTTTCAAAGGAACCATCCCGGCATTTGCCTGAAACGATTTAGGGAAATCACGGAAAACCTAAATCAGGATGGCCGGAGACGGGATTGAACCGTCGTCCTCCCGAATGCGAGTCCAGTGTCCTAATTTCGCGATAAGTGTCATACATGTGTGTGTATGGTATTTTCAGGGATTATTTTTAAACTATCATATTCTTATATTTCAATTTATATCAATTTTTATATTAATTCGTAAATTTTATTCTTATGTTTATTCTGTAGGAAACTTTGGTGCATTCTTTTGAATGGTACACATCGCAGGAACATTCGAAACACAAAATTTCCGAACACCACAAGCATTTCGCGAATGCATGCTTGCCACAGTGACATTTCTTTGCATAAATTTCTCTCGGAAAAGAAACGTCATTAATATTCCCGAAGAATTCATGCGTTGGCAAATATTTCTCAGCGAACCACACATACCGAATCACTTAACCGATATGCGGCGCCTGCAGTTGACACTACACGAATTTCACAGATAACAATTTTGAATAATTTTTTCAGTTACTGATCCTTTTCTTCAAAAATGTTCAAATGTGTGTAATCTTATGGGACTTAACTGCTAAGGTGATCAGTCTCTAAGCTTACACACTACTTAACCTAAATTATCCTAAGGACAAACACACACACCCATGCCCGAGGGAGGACTCGAACCTCCGCAGGGACCAGCCGCACAGTCCATGACTGCAGCGCCTAAGACCGCTCGGCTAATCCCGCGCGGCGATCCTTTTCTCTTGCTTTAAAATTCATTCAATAGACATAGAATGAGAAGTCGAATACGGGCAACGTTGTTTCATTTTACATTGGAAAATATTCGTGTAGTAATCTTCTACGGACATGGGTAGCTCAATGTAATACAAAAATAAAAATAATAATCGGGTTTAGAGCGCGGGGTGCAAAGCGTCAAGCCGCGACGTTAGTCACCTTGCCACCGTTTTAGTTGAACTGCTTACGGAGTAGTGTACCAGACTAGCAATGATAAGTAACAAACTAAATATTTCATCGAGTATATTGGGAATCGAGTAGTGCCAATGGAACTAAGACAATAGCCCTTCATTTATAAATGTACAAGGGAACAATGCTTTGATGATCTTTGAAGTACATTCACGCAGGGCGCCAAGTGTAGATTAATGCGACATCTGCGTGCGCACTGCACGCACACCCGATAAGCGAGTCGCGAACACGTCAGTTTGCCTCGAAATCGACTGCGAAACACATCAGACGTGCTGATATATGAACACACTGTGGCAGGTCAAGCCATCCCAATAGGAATTACCTCACGTCAGGCGAACGAATGTCAACCTGTGCCGAGTAGAGACACAACCTCCCTGCCCCCCTTTTACCCCAACTGGTGCGGTTTCGGATAGAGAAAAGGAAATTGTAAAGAGGGGAGATCCGGAAGCACACGAGACGCAAAAGAAAACACAGTCACGTAAACGTAAACCAGAAGCAAGAGCGGGGAAATAACTGTTTTGCCGTCAACGGAAGAGTAGATAAAAATGAAGAAATCCTGTCAAGCGATGTGAACAGCGCAAATTAAACTTTACGGAAAGAAGGTGAAATTACATTAAAAGGAAGCACCGCTCAGGAGCAAGAAGTGCATAAGCTGCAGTATTTTCCGTCCACTCCCACTATTAAAGTGTAAACTGCCAACAGAGCAACATTCGTCCAAGTTGACGTCAGCGGCGCGGCATGCTACTGCGCACACACCTCGTGATCGCTACAGTGTATGCTAGTATCCGTGGACACTAGTAACCCTCTGTAGATCCAGTGGCCAGAGATAATGCAATTTTACTATAGGGCACAAAGGAATTTTACTTTTTGGCCGTGCACCAGTCATGTGAAGATCATTCACCTCTACACGATTGTATAGTCACAATAAAATATGTTAAAGTAAAAATCGTTGAAATATCCAGAAAACATATTAAAGGTTTCAGAATAACAGAATCAGTCCACATCGATTCATTACATACAGGAGTTACGGGTCGTCCGGAGACATTAAAAAAAGTTTCAAATAGAGCAGGGCGCTCAATAAATTACACACGAAGATATAAAGCAGGCTATACATACCTATTTCTCCAAACTTAATGTCACCTATAGGAGAGACCTGAACAAAATGAAGCAATGGTTTCCGAACGTAGATAACTTGGAAACCGTCACGGAACATATGAATTGGGTTTTACTTAATCCTTCTACAGTCGACGATTTAAGGACGAGCTTGATGAACGCATCAGCCCAAGGTGGAAGTGCTGATGATTTACCGGTGGTGTTTAATAACCATTTTTGGGACATAATGGATGAAATATTAGTTACCACTTGCAGGGACATTTTGCAAGGTGTATCCCTTGCAGCGAACTTCTCAGTATCCACAACTTTCTCAATACCTATAAAAAGCAAAATTACCCATCCGGTAAATATGAGACCGATTGCTTCATACAACGCCGACTTCAAAAGGGTCACAAGGGTGGTAAATGCCAAATTAAGAAAAGTAATAACAGAAAACCTGGGCCTTACCAAAGTCGGTTATCCAGGTCCTTAGGATGGTGGATGCCTCCGTGGAATATCGTGATACTGTATATACAAATTTGACAGCTAAGGTACCACCTGGCCATCGCATCTGTGCAATTTCAAAAATTGTATGTTAGTCTCGAGCATGCTTACCACTTTCAAGTACTCCAAGAAATGGTTTCCGATACAAAATTTGTAATTGTCATCAAAAATTGTTTGTAAATTGCACGCAGAATAATTCAAGTTAATGTCACATGTAAGGGTTACATCCAAATGCAACGAGCGTTGAGACAGTGATGTTTGCAGGTGTCCTCTTTGTATGCCATTAACATAGAACTCTCTCTGAAAAGACTGAAAAGCTAGCTAGACGGTAGCCTCATATTTCAACATAAAATGGTCGCATATGCGTACGCAGACGACCTTAGTTTCGTTTTAAATCGGTGTAAAGACGAATGCACTGCCAAAAGTCTTACGGCAGAATATCAGAAGATCAGTGCGGCTCTAATTAACAAGAAATAATCCGCATTCTCAACTTAGGTCAAAGAAGCCTGACTATGCCGTAACTGGCTAATACCGGCGAATATCTGGCGTCAGTTAGGCGTGATCGTCATGACGAAACCACAGGAAATGATGGACTAAAGTTGGAAATAAAAGTCCAACGCCAAAAGAAGCAAACACTTCAGAATCTAGACAGATTGCAAAGAGCACATTACATAAATACTCCCATTTTGGCGAAGCTCAATTACATCGTGGCGGTGCTGCCTCTGACAAAAATTACGTTAGACAGCTACTGGCCCAATGAACTTGTAGGTCTGGAACCTCAGTGTGATCAAACTACCACTCTGCAAAATGGCCATTTTCTTTGTAACTGCACAACCTGCATTCTTGAAACAAACTGCCGAAACGCTCGACATCATCAAGGCTAGGATAAGCGCAAAGCTATCGTCCTGTAAACACAAATACCATCATACATTTAAATATGGACAATTTCAGACCATATTATGTCAACTTGCACTATTTGGAATCCAACTAACAAGGGAGCAGCTCAGTTCGACATGTCGAAACCTTCCATGACATTTTTTCCCAGGATGAATACATTCTCAAAATTTTAGTTGCTAAGGCACACTGAAAGTATATAAACAACTGTTGAAGTTGCTCGTTTTTGCTGCTAGAAGAATCGCTTATAACAGCGGTCTGTACAGCCCTTCCTGCCCAAATGCGGATCGGTGAATGAGCTGGCACAGCCAAGGCAAGAGAACGTTACGGCCCGGAGCACAAAAATCTAGGGAACACATAATCCAAGTTCAACCTGCTAAATCGTACCGAAAATGGCATTTATCATTAATTTTGTGAATAACGTGCAATTCACATCGACAGCAAAACTGCTACACATTCTTACAAACGTGACTAGCAGAGGAAAGAAAATCAAGGCAGTGTTTGATGTTGCATTAGAAACGAATTCTATAAGTTGGGACTTTAATTTGTTGAAATGAAATGTTATTTATACATAAATCATTCGTTACACTCCAGTTAGCAGAGTCATGACGATATTTTCTTAATAATGTATATTTTACCAACAATGTAACTGTTCCTTGTTTGTTCCCTATAGTTGTCACAAAAATGCGCAGTATTTGTTGAATGACGAAAACATACATTTTCCTTGCACCAGGAATACCTGATAAAAGCGAAATAACTGCATTCAAGCACATTGTGCAGTAATTACTAATTTTATTTACAAGGAATTGAGATGGGGTAAGAACGGTTCCAGTCGTTCTGCATACTGTGCTGAGTACAAGGTATACTTCACCCAATTCATAATACGTGACAATGCAAACTAAAAAGTATGTCGTGTGACTTGGGCCTCCCGTCGGGTAGAGGATTCGCCGGGTGCAAGACTTTCGATTTGACGCCACTTCGGCGGCTTGCGCATCGATGGGAATGAAATGATAATGATTAGGACAACACAAAGCCCTGTCCCTGAGCGGAGAAAATCTCCGACCTACCCGGGAATCGAACCCGGGCGCTGAAATTGACATTCTGTCGTGCTGACCACTCAGCAACCGGGGGCGGATACAACGAAAACGGATAATGTATAAATGACCGAAGTTTAGGAATACTGTTCTGTTCACAAACTTGAAACGGCAAAGACATATCAAAAATTATATTGTCAGGTGGTTTCCGGAAAAATGCTTTTCACTGTGGAAAATTTTTTTATCACGTGGTTGAATCACATTAGTAGTTTTGTTTAGAATCCGAATTATATCAAATGCATCTTCGTCGTCCTCAGAGACATGGGTGTTGTTATGTCCAGGTCGAAAGTCCAACAAAAGCAATTAGCTATGAAATAGTGAAAGTTATTCTTTACCATTTTGCCAGATTTTGATGAATCGATTACAAGATTTTTGCAACGGAACACACTCTCTTTTTTGCCCTAATTTGCCTTGAGGTTCCTGAAAGATATAAGGCTGCGGAAACACTAATCCCTCATACTTGTTATTGGCTTTATTGTGTACGAATGTGTCATAGCATTCATCGATTGCGCAGCCGACTGTGATCTTTTCTCGCCCCGAAATGATAAAGTGCTGTTTGCACGCAGTTCTTTCACAAAACCTGACTGATCATCATTATACACAGCAGATGTGGGGATAACAGCAAGCTTCGTCTTCATGTCCGCTACTAATCTTCTGCGGTGTTGCCTATTAACTGCATCTCCGCTACAAACTTACTTGAAGTAAACTTCATAATTTTGCTAGTTCCTGTTCTGTATGATTTCTTCAACCTGCTTCGCCCTGGTAGATAAGCATGGAAACCATGAATGATAATCTAACTTGCGATCTGGAGCGCCCAGTCATGCAGATGTCCAGTGATAACTGTGCATTTTCTCTCACGAGCAGTTCTATATCTTTCGAATAGTTTTTCTTTCGCACTTTTACGAGATTCGTTGTCTCCCATTGTACAATTCGCGATCAGAGTTTACAAAACGAAGCCGGCCGGAGTGGTCGAGCGGTTCTAGGCGCTTCAGTCTGGAACCGCGCGACCGCTACGGTCGCAGGTTCGAATCCTGCCTCGGGTATGGATGTGTGTGCTGTCCTTAGATTAATTAGGTTTAAGTAGTTCTAAGTTCTAGGGGACATATGACCTCAGGTGTTAAGTCCCATAGTGCTCAGAGCCATTTGAACCATTGGAACAAAACGAAACTGACTTTTTGCACACTCGTTAGCTTTAAGCGTTTTCTCTCCTTTTCGTTTAATCTAAAGTACACAGCCTTTTCTTTGCCACTGGAAGCTATTACTGTACATATTTTCTTTGGGCTAGGAAGGCATACTTGTTCCAGACTTTTATTGGAACAACAATAATTGTTCGTACCGCAATTGAATGAATCGTCAGACTAATTTCCTATGTATTCCAACGTTTCCACAATTTCTACCGAAATATACACATCATTAAAATTAATGGCCTGGAAATTAACTAACAAATTACACATACGTAGGTCTTCAGGTGATGTAGATGATTTCGATTGTATACCACGTTCTTCACATTTTACCTTTGCAGCTTTGAGAAGGTAAATTAGGTTCCTCATTGCTGTGAAACACTGGAACTTGCACACTGACACATACTATTAGCAGACATATATGAAGAAAGTACAGTGAATGTAATTCAGCTTTGTTAAACTGATTCCACAAAAGGAACGGATAATTATTTTGAATGTAAAATGAGTTGCAGATTCTAGGGAATAATGACCGAACATATGTATCATAAAAACTATCAAGAGAAACTAAATTCGATTTACAAATTACGGTAGAGTTGTGTCATGTTATCTGTTTAGTGATGCGCTGTCAATCATGGCTATGGGTCTGCCCTGTTGCTCCTGCGCAGACTGCCACAGCTACGATAAGGCTGTACATTTCTCTTGCCGCCTGGCGGTTTATTAATTTCACGGTTTCCATCATTTTTTAACAGTGCGTCTTAACAGCTAAAATCTTGATACTGTTTTCTTTCGGTGTATTCTTCCTGTATACCAAATTTTAGAGCAGATTTCAACATGTCGGAATGGAATATTCACTAGTAAATTGAATAAAAATCGTAAAACAGGTAACCGCCGATATATACACTCCTGGAAATTGAAATAAGAACACCGTGAATTCATTGTCCCAGGAAGGGGAAACTTTATTGACACATTCCTGGGGTCAGATACATCACATGATCACACTGACAGAACCACAGGCACATAGACACAGGCAACAGAGCATGCACAATGTCGGCACTAGTACAGTGTATATCCACCTTTCGCAGCAATGCAGGCTGCTATTCTCCCATGGAGACGATCGTAGAGATGCTGGATGTAGTCCTGTGGAACGGCTTGCCAAGCCATTTCCACCTGGCGCCTCAGTTGGACCAGCGTTCGTGCTGGACGTGCAGACCGCGTGAGACGACGCTTCATCCAGTCCCAAACATGCTCAATGGGGGACAGATCCGGAGATCTTGCTGGCCAGGGTAGTTGACTTACACCTTCTAGAGCACGTTGGGTGGCACGGGATACATGCGGACGTGCATTGTCCTGTTGGAACAGCAAGTTCCCTTGCCGGTCTAGGAATGGTAGAACGATGGGTTCGATGACGGTTTGGATGTACCTTGCACTATTCAGTGTCCCCTCGACGATCACCAGTGGTGTACGGCCAGTGTAGGAGATCGCTCCCCACACCATGATGCCGGGTGTTGGCCCTGTGTGCCTCGGTCGTATGCAGTCCTGATTGTGGCGCTCACCTGCACGGCGCCAAACACGCATACGACCATCATTGGCACCAAGGCAGAAGCGACTCTCATCGCTGAAGACGACACGTCTCCATTCGTCCCTCCATTCACGCCTGTCGCGACACCACTGGAGGCGGGCTGCACGATGTTGGGGCGTGAGCGGAAGACGGCCTAACGGTGTGCGGGACCGTAGCCCAGCTTCATGGAGACGATTGCGAATGGTCCTCGCCGATACCCCAGGAGCAACAGTGTCCCTAATTTGCTGGGAAGTGGCGGTGCGTAGGATCCTACGGTCTTGGCGTGCTCCGTGCGTCGCTGCGGTCCGGTCCCAGGTCGACGGGCACGTGCACCTTCCGCCGACCACTGGCGACAACATCGATGTACTGTGGAGACCTCACGCCCCACGTGTTGAGCAATTCGGCGGTACGTCCACCCGGCCTCCCGCATGCCCACTATACGCCCTCGCTCAAAGTCCGTCAACTGCACATACGGTTCACGTCCACGCTGTCGCGGCATGCTACCAGTGTTAAAGACTGCGATGGAGCTCCGTATGCCACGGCAAACTGGCTGACACTGACGGCGGCGGTGCACAAATGCTGCGCAGCTAGCGCCATTCGACGGCCAACACCGCGGTTCCTGGTGTGTCCGCTGTGCCGTGCGTGTGATCATTGCTTGTACAGCCCTCTCGCAGTGTCCGGAGCAAGTATGGTGGGTCTGACACACCGGTGTCAATGTGTTCTTTTTTCCATTTCCAGGAGTGTATATTTCACTGTTGTACAGAAGCCCCCAACGACAGAAGAAGGAAAAATACCCACATAAAATTACTGTCCACATTTATCAAAGCTGTTTTGTTTTATATAATGACGGAGAACTGCCCAACCGCGGAAAAAACATGTGAGAGAAACTAACTCCAACCCCCATCTGCAACATAGTAGGAAGTGCAATCCACATCTATTTATGTAACTGAATCACCATGATCTGGAAATGCTGACGAGGAAAGCTAAGTATAATAATGCGAACACAGTTTCAGATATAGGACTTTGTTAGAAAAAAAATCCGTCTGAAGATTAAGCAAGAACCAATTACAGCAAAGGTTTGTTTTAAACTTTACAAACTAGCATATTTGTATGAATACGAGTTGTTGGTTTTTCATTAAGTGAGGGAAGGAAACCATTCGCACAATTCTGATAGGGTGAGAAATATCGATTCGACACTTTTAATCCCCGGAAGAAAATAGAAAACAATAAGTAAAAAATAACTTCTAGCTGCATTCTACATCTGTCCAGGAGGAACTCAAGGTGAAAGTGTATCAGTGATAAGATTCGCTGATGACATTGCTGTCCTCAGTGAACGCGAAGAAGAATTACAGGAGCTGCTGAATGCAATGAACAGTCTAATGAGTACAGAATTTTGATCGAGAGTGAATCGAAGAAAGACGAAAGTAACGAGAATAAGCAGGAATGAGAACAGCGGGAAACTTAACATCTGGATTAGTAATCACGAAATAAATGAAGTTAAGGTATTCTGCTACCTAGGCAGCAAACTAACGTGTGACGGACGCAGCAAGGAGAACATACAAAGCATACTACCACGGGCAAAATTGTCTCCCTGGCCAAGAGAAGCCTACTAGCATCAAATAAATACCTTAATGTGAGGAAGAAATTTCTGAATATGTACGTTTGGACCTCAGGAGTGTATGACACAGGGCGACAATTATTGAACCATATGAAAAAGGAACGTAAATTCGTTAAAACTACGGCGTGCACACACTTTATTCAACATGTAAACGTCACTACAGATATTCGGATTTTGGTTACAGTTTCGATATGTCTGCCATCATTGGCGATAATGTGGCGCAGACGAATAGCGGAATTCTGCATGACCCGCTGAGGTGTCGGAACATCGATGCTGTCGATGACCTGATTGGCTGTTTTCAGCTCAGTGGGCTTACTGCTGTACACCTTATCTTTAATATGGCCCCACAAAAGGGAGTCGCATATGTTCAGATCCGGAGAATATGGCGGCCAAACGATGCCAGTTCCCGTGGCCTCTGGGTACCCCAGAGCCAGAGTGCGGTCCCCAATGTGCTCGGTCTTGCATGAAGCACATCTTGTCGAAATCAGGATCACTTTGGATAATGGGGATGAAATCATCTTCCAAAACCTTGACATACCGATCGATAACCACCGTGCCATCAAGTAATATCGCACCGATTATTCAGTGACTGTAAATTGCACACCACAGTCATCCGTTGAGAGTGAAGAGACTTCTCGATGCCGAATGCGGATTCTCAGACCCCCAGATTCACCAGTTTTGAATAATTACGAACCCATCCAAATGAAAGTGGGCTTCGTCGCTAAACCAAATGCGCATGTGCGTACTAATTCTCATCATGCCTTACGTCCAACCGTGCAGTTTGAACGTCCTAGCGCTTACTGTTCAGAAGTTATGACGATTTTATTTCATATAGTTCAATATGTGTCACCCTTTAGTGAAACATCGACTGTGGAAAAACTGGAAGAGAGGAGAATCCAATTAATGGAGATTTGATGGTACAGAAGAGTGCTGAAAATTAGGTAGACTAGAGGGACCTACAGAGAGTAAAAACTGTAGAGGAAGAGAGAAATTTGAACGCATGCAGCAAATAATTGAGGATATAGGTTGCAAGTGCTACTGTGAAATAAAGAGGTTGGCATAGGAGAGGAATTCGTGGCGGACCACATCAGGCCAGTCTGAAGACTGATGACTCAAAAAGAAAGGAGGAATTAGTTTATGTTACTTCATTTATTTTTAATTCGGAATAGTCGAGAGCGGTTTATTACGTTTGTTTGATGTAAGAACGAAGATGATATTCGATACAAGAACAAATTTTAGTAAATAAAAACAAGTAGCTGAGAACGCTAATGCACGCCTATGAAGTGCGCTCGATTTGGAGGTAATCTGGCTCGTAATGGTAAAATTTTTCACTGCCATTATTTGGCCAGCTAAGATATGACAGGAGGTGGTTTAAAGTTCATGATCACCAGTCTTTGAACCAATAGCCTAGATTAAATTGTAAACCTCTACAGAATGTCATGCGAAATGAAGGCATATGACGCTGTTGGTGGTGATGCGTCCGTCGGATGGGGACGTTACCTCTGGCGGTCTCCTTGATGTTTTCGAGAGGAGCAGCCTACGTACCGGCACACAGTTTTCCCATTTTCCTTCAGTTGTCATTGTTCAACAGAAACATGACACATCACTATGCACACTTATTACAGTCACTTACACTCGAAAGACACTCTTAGTAAACAGCTCTCATACAATGCAAAACAAAAGTGCCATTGTGTACAAATGAATGCGAAATCTTTCCAATTGGGCAGCTGATCTACCTCTCGGATCTCTAAGTCAACAGTGCCACACGTGGAAGAATAAATCAACAGGCATTGTAGCATGGTCTGCTACATGCTGGTTACAGTATTTTATTTGCTGAGCGAAGTGATAGAATAGCTATGTCATTATGCATTCAGGAGAACGACGGTTTATATCCCCGTCTGACCATCCAGATCTACATTTTACATGGTTTCACTGAATAGGGTGAAAGCCTCAAAAACCGAAAACGTAACGGTAGTAAATGTAGTGTTGGAAGTTGAGTATCTACTTATTATTAAAGTTCTGTAATATACTACTGAGGCAAACCATTCTGCTGTAATCAACTTAGAAGATATTAGGAGAATAGGTACGCTGGGAAGCTGCGTTAATCAGTTAGATCCATTTGCGTCAGTTAAGTCAGAATGCTGTCCGGTGACAAATTAGAATCGAGGCGAAATGAAGGCATATGTGGCAGGTCATTCTTTTGCTCGTGAACCGTGGGGACATTTTCTAACCACACATTAGACGTCTATGAGGTTTCACTATAATCCGTCTCGTACTGTGTGCCTAAATACGAGGGCTATTCGGAAAGTCAGGTCCAGTTGGTCGCGAAATGGAAACCATAGAGAAAATCAAAAATATTTTACTCTAAACTGTTAGTACACCTTCCAGCTACTACTCTACACAGTCGCCACTCCGACTCAGACATCTGTCGTAGCATTGTACTAACTGTCAGTACCCTCATCATAGAAGGCAGCTGCCTGCGTTTTCTGCAAAATCTCTATGCTTACCTGCAGCTTGTTGTCTGTGGCAAAGTTTTGTCTTCATAGCCAGCGATTCAAGTGAGGAGAGATGATACTCAGAGGGAGCCAAGTCAGGGCTATATGGTGGATGATCAAACACTTCCCATGGCAATAGCAGCGGGGGGGTGGGGGGGGGGTTTCATTGCTAGTGCAGTCTGCAGTCCAGAATCGTCACGAAGAAGGAAATGCATGACAGTTACGTTATGTGGGTTGCATAAAATGTGGCGAATTCTTTCAGCAGCCACTCATACTTGGCGAGAGACGCTATTTTCTAGGCAATATTACGTGCTCTCTTTGCGTTCAGAATTGAAAAGACCGACGTGTTGTGATCTACGGGCATACTAGAGACTCTGTACAACACACCTATGGAAAGCTTCATTGGATTTTCAGTTCTATTTCTATTTCGTGTGCGATCGGACCTTACTTTCCGAACAGTCCTCGTATGTAGGAATGAGCCTCATACGCACACGACCTCTCCCGCTCTGATTATGTGAATTCTGCATTAATGGGAAACAGAAAAGAAACGTATGCAGGTTGCTTTGTTCCAGTGTCGACTTTAGCATCACATTAAAGAAATTTAAAGAATGTTAGTTTTCCTGTTAACGACACTAAAGTCGATCAGTACTATAAAGTTCCCCTAGGATGCAATGTGCCTAATACTTTCAAAGCTGCTAAACACGACTCGCTACCAGTACCGTCTTCTAATCAAACGGTGTATGATATGTGAAATGTAAATTGGCTACTCTTTTGACAAAGATGTGGTGGTTCTGCTAAGTACGAAACAGCGTAACTCACCGGCTTATTGTCAAGATTACAGTTCGTCTTACAGAAATGTACCCCGACTCGAAGTACTGCGCCAGTACTACACTGTTGCATCAATACTGAAAGTAAATGATAACGAGGAAACTCGTGTGCAATGAGTATTCCATAACCCATGCTGGACATAGCATTGATGATATTAATCCTAATATGCTGTTTCAGGTTAGCATTAAAGTAGTAACCTTATTATTGGAAATTCAGCTCATCAACTTTGATCTTACAATGAAGTTGAAGTACGAATAATGTAAATTTTGTAATAATATGTTCTAAGGCATTTTGCGAATAGTTATTCCTAACCAATGTATTTTGGTTGGCAAATCTAGATGTTGTAAGTAGCATTCTTAGAAATGTCTTGACCTAAAGACACTTATTGGCAAAATTCTTTATTCGATCCTATCTCTGAGGTAGGATCTTACCGTATATCCTAATTCAGTTTTATTAGTGTGTCTGAACACTCAGGATGCCCACAGAACTTTTAATGAAATATTCCACTAGTAAACAATGTTCTCGTGGTACATAGGTTCTGATTACTGTTTACGCACTACGACAGTAAGGTAATGATTACAACTAATCCCCCAATTATTTTCAGTGAGAAGAATTTTAATACCGTTAATATCTGTATGTTCTTCTCAAACAAGAAAAAGAAAGCTTTAAATTTTTGCGTCCGTGCATTATTAATGCAACACTTGGTAGCAAATACAGCATTTTCATCTGGGTAGTGGAAATCAATACGGCAGAAAACTCCAAAAGCAGTACACTTTAAGTAACTAATCATCAGATCTGGACAAAAGTCAAGTAAATATTACTTTTTTACAACAAACTCTGGCAGGTAGCAATGTTAATCAGTCTGAATACAAAATATATCTACGAAGACCATATCGGTAGTCCATTCTTATGAAGTAACATGGGGCTTTACAATTACAATGACAAAGACAAAGTCGCAGGCTGCGACGTGTGTTCATTTCAGTTCATACAAAACTGATATTCTGTTCATTCTGTGCCTTGATTTATTCTCTTCATGGCAATGGCAAACTCATCTAGAGGCACCTTCTGTATTGCTGACTATGTAACCCAGCGGCTGCCAGTTGTATCGCACTTCCATTTCGTGATAGCAGATAGCTCTTTTCTCGACGTGCAGGCACGTCTTTTGTCATTGAAGAGAGAAAAAAAACATGTTACTATACTTAAGTCATTGAAGTTGTTTGGTATTATTAACAAAAATTGACTTGGCTGTTGTCTTACAGGTGTAAATGTATTTCATCAGCGTACCCACATATCAGCGGAGTAGCAATGTAACAGAACCAGTGACGTAAGTAGGATTCATAACAAAATGATGTGACCTAGCCAATTACATGAAAATATAAGCTTATCATTGTGAGGTCACCCTGGTTTGTTACACGTCCTGAAGGTTTATCCTGAAATGGTATGAGCTTTTTTTCCTAGCTAATGTGGATTTGGTTTGCATCTATTTGTGACCAAATCGGTCCCTGGACTTCATTCTGGCTGAATATGCATCACAGCTCGTATTACCATTTTGTATGTCACCGGTGGTGTTGGACACTTCAAAGCGAGTACTAAACTAGTAGCAAGGCCCATGGTTGATTTCCTGTGTACCTTGCGTCCGCCGCACTGTGTCACGTTTCATAATACTGCCAGAACACCTGGTATGGCACACATTATAGCGGTGTCGATGTTGTTTTGCACATGTCGAAGATATGCTAACATGTGAATGTGAGTGTGTTAATGCGGAACCGGCCGTTGTAGCCGCGCGGTTCTAGGCGCTTCAGTCTGGAACCGCGCGACCGCTACGGCCGCAGGTTCGAATGATGCCTCGGGCATGGATGTGTGTGCTGTCCTTAGGTTAGTTAGATTTAAGTAGTTCTAAGTTCTAGGGGACTGATGGCCTCAGGTGTTAAGTCCCATAGTGCTCAGAGCCATTTGAACCATTTTTGTTAATGCGGTGAGCCGAGTGTTGTAACACAGAAACATCCTGCTTCCATATTCTCCCGTAGTGTGCTGTTTCATTGGAGAATATGCATTACAGTGAGTCGTCTTTCTTCCCATGCTCAGAATACACATGTGACACTTGTAGACAATTTGTCTAAGACAAATAACCTAAAGTAACAATTTACCGTGGTACCTGATAGCGTGTCATGAAATTAACTGTGGAATGCCAGCCAGCTGCAGTTGAATTTAAACCAGAAATATCAACACCATTCCTTGTTGTCCACATTGCAAATAATGAGCGACTGGAACGTAGCAAGAGTTTCCTCAGAGATTCGGCTTTTATACCTTCAGCTCAAAGATACTGGGAGGATAATACAGACGAAAGAGATCGTAAATATATATTTGTTGCACCAGAAGAAGATCAAACATTTTAAATAGTTAACATAAAAGTTTTCTGGGTGTGGTACCGCGTCAAACTGTATAAAACTAGAGCTGGAGAAAATCCAACGTTTCGGCCACGTTTTCAGCGGCCCTCTTCTGGGAACCAGTCCGCAGTGTGTTTATTATACCCACCCGGTATGTGCGGTTTTACTAAAATCATTCGACACGTATTGTTTTGGCGGCAGTCTGGGAAACAGTTGTGTATGTAATTAGAGCTTCTCGTCAGCGTGCGCAACAAGTCCCCTCTGATGGCCGCTTTGTGCTACACGCCTCTTGCTGGCAGCTCCTCGGCTGCTACCCATTCATGTGCGTGCCCTGTACCGCAAAATAGCTGCGCTCCGAGCTGTTATATACCTGCTCGAAATAATACAGCGGAGTCTTGTAGAATACGGGGAACGCTGGCACTTGCACACGCGCACACGCGCACACACACACACACACACACACACACACACACACACACGCATACAAAAAGGGTCAGAAACAGGGAGAATGCCTTTTTAAATGCTCCCAGAACTAACAAAGACAGCAGTATTAATGAGTGGTCGCAGTCTGAAATAGATTCCTACGGAACATGCGCTGCTAATACATTATTCAGTGGGCATCTCGTAATGTCGTAATATTATTGTGTTATAGATGCAAAACTGTTAAGGATACGGACTTCTAATTCACACACAGGGCTGACAAGTATTTGAAGTTGGTTTACCACTATGTTTGCTTCAAGAGTACTGAGTTAAGTAAAAATGTACGTTTAAATTAATAAAGGAAAAAGCTCTAGTACTGTTGAGGTATGCAGCAGTGTGAGTGATTCACCGCGTTTATCGCAATGGGAACACACTAAAAGTTACGGTACAGTTCGACGTCCTTCAAGAGAACAGGTAAACGGTATCCACTAAAACTCCCCGCGAAGCCTACCTAAGACATTTCAGCCGGCTGGTGTGGCCTTGCGGTACTAGGCGCTTCAGTCTGGAAATGCGTGACTGCTACGGTCGCAGGTTCGAATCCTTCCTCGGGCATGGATGTGTGTGATGTCCTTAGGTTAGTTAGGTTTAATTAGTTCTAAGTTCTAGGCGACTGATGACCTCAGAAGTTAAGTCGCATAGTGCTCAGTGCCATTTGAACCATTTGAGACATTTAAATAACCGTGCAGGTCGCACGGATAGATAGTACGTCGAGGTTACAAAAGTTGCTCAATGTGACGACCATCGTCATCCATGACAACCGGGAACCGCAATAAAAATTACTCTACTGCTGCCCAAAAGATCTCATGTAGGATGTTTGGTACTTTCCTCGCTGTGTTCACCCCCAAACTCCAAGGTGTTAGTGTCTCGTAGATAAACCCCGCCGCCAGAAATCACACGGGTTTAAATTTGGTGATCTTTGTGGCCATGCAGTTTCGAATGATCAGCCAACGATGCGGTGATCCCCAAATACGTTATGGAGTAACCAAGTGACCTCACGGGCAATGTGAGATAGAAATAGGTCGTGCATCAAAATAGTTGAATCCTGCAGCTCAGGAATCATATGTTAGAGAAGCAGATCACAGTAACGAGTGCCGCTCATGTTGCACGTCCTTGGTCTTTGGGGTGTGAGTTCCTCAAAGAAAAATGGACCATTCATGAACTGTGCCGTGAAGCGACACAACACAGGGAGGCGTTCACTGTGAAGGGGAACTTCATTTCATGAACGTTCGTTGGCGGGGACGATCCTCAAATGCGATAACTATGATTGTTCACTGCCTCAGGGAGCGTAAAGTGGTCTCACTTGACAAAATGTTTCAAGGCCACATACCATCCTGTTGAACCCTTGCAGGGAACGTAAGAGTAAATTCTACTCGAATGCCTACGTCACGTGACAAAAGTTGGTGAGTAAGGATTGTTGTTTTTGTGGTCTTCAGTCCGAAGACTGGTCTGATGCAGCTCTTCGTGGTATTCTATCCTGTGCAAACCTCTTCATCTTCGATTAGCTACTGCAACTTCTGAATCTGCTTACTGTATTCATCTCTTGGTCTCCCTCAGCGATTTTAACCCCCCACATTTAGCTTCAGTACTAAATTGGGTATCCTTTGATGTCTCAGAATGTGTCCTATCTACCGGTCCCCTCTTCTAGTCAGGCTATTCCAAAAATGTCTTCTCTCCCTGATTCTATTCAGGACCTCCTCATTTCTTACATGATCTACCCAAAAAATTTTCAGCATTCTTCTGTAGCACCACATTACAAAAGCTTCTTTTCTCAACTGTTTGTCGTCCACGTTTCACTTCCACACATGGCCACACACCAAACAAATAATTTAAGGAAATAATACCTAACACTTAAATCTGTATTTGATGTCAACAAATTTATCTTCTTCATAAACCTTTTATTTTCCATTGCGAGTCTACATTTTATATCCTCTCCATTTCGGCCACTGTCAATTATTTTACTGCCCAAGTAACAAAACTCATCTACTGTTTTCAGTGTCTCGTTTCCAAATCTAATTCTCTCAGCATCACCTGATTTAATTCGACGACATTCCATATCCTTGTTTTGCTTTTGTTGATGTTTATCTTATATCCACTTTTGAAGACACACATACATTAAATACATTCGCAATTGCGAATATGGAAAATCATTAACTGTAGAATGGAACGAAGAGAATGAAAATTTATGCCGGACTGGGATTCGAGCCCGGATTCCCGCTTATTGCGATCCGTTGGCTTAGCATTAGGCTACCAATGCACGACTCATGGTCAGACCCAAACTTGCATATGTCGTCAACCATGCGTCTGCGACCTGTGCTCACGCATCCATTACGTATATTCCCGTACAGGCGAGACTTTTCACTTGAAAGTCGCTTGCCAAGTGTCGGCGGGTAAATACGGTATTGTACTATGTTATTCTGAACTACGATGCAAAGCTCCTTTGGACATGCATGCACTGCGGCACTGCGACGGCTACAGTCGTTATATAATACATTAAATGTATTCGCAACTGCGAATATGAACAACCATTAACTGTAGAATGGAATGGCCCGCGGTGCCTGTACCCTTGGACATACACGCACATCCACAGGAGCTGTGCATCAATTTCAGAATAACGCAGGCACTGCAATATCGTATTTCAAGGCTCTGTCCATTCCGTTCGTCTACTCTTCGAACAAGTCCTTTCCCTTCTCTGACAGAATTACGGTATCATCGGCGAACCTCAAAGCTTTCATTTCTTCTCCCTGGGCTGTAATTATTTTCCAAACTTTTCTTTGTTTGCTTTACTGTTTGCTCAGCCTACAGACTGGATAACATCGAGGATAATTTACAACCCTGTCCTACTCTTCCCAACCACTGCTTCCCTTTCATGCCCCTCGACTCTCTCGTAACCTCCGTCTGGTTTCTTTATAAGTTGTAAACAACCTTTCGCTTCCTGTATTTTAAGATTGCCATCTTTCGTATTCAGAATGAGTATTCCAGACAACATTGACGAAAGCTTTCTGAAAGTCTACAAATGCTATAAAAATAGGTTTGCCTTTCCTTAACTTGCCTCCTAAGATAAGTCGTAGACCAGTATTGCCTAAAGTGTGCGCAAATTTCTCCAAAATCTAAACCGATCTTCCCCGAGATAGGCTCCTACCAGTTTTTCCATTCTTCTGTAAAAAATCTTCTTGAAGTCTGAGGGTATTTCGCCTGTCTAATATATCTTTCATACCAGATGGAAGAGTTTTGTCGTGGCTGGCTCTCCCAAGGCTATCAGTAAGTCTGACGGAATATCACCTTCTCCCGGGGCCTCGTTCTGAATCAGGTCTTTCAGCGCCCCATCAAATTCTTCTCGAAGTATCATGTCTGCCATGTCATCTTCATCTACGTCCTCTTCTATTTCTATAATATTGCCTGCAAGTTTACCTCCTTTGCACAAACCCTGTATACCCTCCATACACGCCTTCCACCTTTCAGCTTTCCCTTCTTTGCTTAGAACTGATTTTCCATCTGAGCTCTTTATATCCATACACTGCTTCTCTTTTCTCCAAAGGCCTCTTTAATTTTCCTGTTGGCAGTATATTTTCTACCTAGTGATACATGCTTGTAAATCCTCAAATTTGTCGTCTAGTAATTCCTGTTTAGCCATTTTGTACTTCCTGTCAGTCTCATTCTTTAGAAGTTTGTTCTTCCTTTTCACGTGCTTCACTTGCTGCGTTTTTTAATTTTCTTCATTCATCTACTAAATTCAATATCTCCTGTGTTTTCCAAGGATTTCCATACATCTTGTCTTTTTAGCTATTTGATTCTCAGCTGCCTTCACCATTTTATCTCTCAAAGCTACTCATTCACATTCTACTGTAAACCTTTGTCTTTTCTGGTCAATCCTTGCCCAATACTTCCTCTGAAACACTCGACAACCTCTGCTGTGTTCCACTTATCCAGAGCCCATCTCCTTAATTTCCCACCTTTTTGTAATTTCTTTAGTTTTAATCCACTGTTCATAACCAATAAATTATGGTTAGAGTCCACATCTGTCCCTGAAGGTGTCTTACAATTAAAAATTTGGTTCCAAAATCTCAGTCTTACCATAGTACACTGAACAGCCAGAGAAACTGGTACACCTGCCTAATATCGTCTAGAGCCCCGCGAGTACGCAGAAGTGCCGCTACACGACGTGGCGTGGACTCGACTAATGTCTGAAGTAGTGCTGGAGGGAACTGACACCATGTATCCTGCAACGCTGTCCATAAATCCGTAAAAGTACAAGGCGGTGGAGATCTCTTCTGAACAGCACGTTGTAAGGCATCCCAAATATGCTCAACGATGCTATGTATGGGCAGCTTGGTGGCCAGCGGAAGTGTTTAAACTCAGAATGGTGTTCCTGGAGCCACTCTTTAGCAATTCTCGACGTGTGGGTTGTCGCATTGTCCCGCTTCAATTGCCCAAGTCCGTCGGAATGGACATTGAACATAAATGGATGCAGCAGATCAGATAGGATTCTTACGTACTTGTCACCTGTCAGAGTCGTATCTAGACGTATCAGGGGTCCATATCACTCCAACTGCACACGGCCCAGACCATTGCAGAGCCTCCATCAGCTTAAACAGTTTTGCTAAAGAATTTGCTCCCCTTCTGGTAACAGTTTACCGTTAATCACTGGAGCAACGAAGGGGTTCGAACGATTGGAGAAAAGGGTGGAAGTCATTCCGTTTTTCATGAAAGGTCATCGGATGCAAGTGCATAGTTATAGGTCTGTATGAATTATCGAACTCATAATTTGGTTAGTCATCAGTCGTCTGACAAAGAAACACCAAATTGACCTCATATTTTAAGGAGAAGAAAGCACACCCGTAAGTTATCAGCTCTAGCAATCGATAAAGCGTGAAAATTTAGCTCATAATTATGACACTTTGCAGTTATGACCTCCTGAATGTATAGATTTTAAACATGCGCTCGCACCGGTTGTTTGTCACTCTCTCCATCCAACTGTAGCCACTTAAAACTGGAGCGCGAACTAATGTACAGTGGAGCGAATAACAAATTTGTTGGTTCAAATGGCTCTGAGCACCATGGGACTTAACATCTGAGGTCATCAGTCCCATAGAACTTAGAACTACTTAAACCTAACTAACCTAAGGACATCACACACATCCATGCCCGAGGCAGGATTCGAACCTGCGACAGTAGCAGTCATGCGGTTCCGGTCTGAAGCGCCTAGAACAAATTTGTGAGATACTGTTCTGACACTGGAAACATGCTTTTTTCGCTGTGTGAAACTGCGCCGTTTCTAACCAGTAGCTGGTGCCTGATATGTCTTTGTATCGAACATTTTTATGTTGCGTTTCACAGATGCAGTGAAAATGAAGCAAACAAATGAGTGTGCCATTGAAGAAATATCGTAGCGTTGTTTAATTATAAACATCGCTTTTGTGCTTTATTTGCTTTGGATTTTAAAGCTGACACAGTTAATAATTTCGGAGAATATTTCTCCCGGAGAAAATCAGCGTTCTAGCTAAAATAAAAAATGGATTAAAACTTGTCTTGGCCGCAATAAAATATTTATTTGCTATGGTAAACTGTTTTAGTCAAATCGTGAACATGTTCGGAAAATTTATACTGAAATACGGGGTGTACCAGAAAGGTATGGCACAAATTGCAGGATCCATTTCTCACACGTAGACGAGGAAATCATATTATATGAACATGGACCCATGTTACAACTCATTTTCTCCAATTCATTAATCATGGGAAACACACACAAACAGAATGCACCAGCTTACCACATGAAACTCCTCCTCACAGGAGATGTTCAATATGCCCCCCGTGGAAACTGAAACGTGTGAGATACCCTACCATCGTTGGGAGTCTCGGATGCTCTGATGTATCCCTGGTCTATTGCAGATGGTTTCTCAGCCTTCCATAATACAGGCACGGAAAACCTGAACCTCTTACAGTGGGTTCCATACACAAGAGCTCCCAAATGCTCCCATAAATAAAAGTCCGGTGTATTTAGGTCCGGAGAGCGTGGAGGCCAGGCAATTGGTCCATATATATCTATCCATCTATCACCGAATGTGTTATTTATGCGTGGACGGACGTTAAACTAAAATGAAGATTTTCTCCATTGAGCATGGAGTACATGTTCTGTCGCACAGATAAGGGCAAATCTGAAATTAACAGGCCAGGCAGAATACTCTCTACGAAATTATGATAACTTTGTCCGCTGCGCCAGGGTGTAAGAAAGTGAGGCCATATCAGTCATCAACAATGATGGCCCAAACATTTACAGAAAATCTTTGTTGATGACTTCCTTTAAGAGTTGCATGAGGATTTACGTCTTGGCATATATGCCAACTGTGAAAATTTGCAATCTGATCTCGTTGAAACGACGCCTCATCTGTGAACAGCACCCTTGCACTAAAATTAGGATTGACACTTTGTTGAGTAAACCATTCGCAGAAGAATACCAATGCAGGAAAATCAGCTGTTGATAGTGCGTGCACACGCTGTAAGTGATTCGGATACTGCTGTAACACTTGCCAGACAGTTACGGGGTCAGCATTCAATGTTACAACTACATGTACTGACACGAGGGTTGTCGTCAACGGTAAGAAGAATTGCCGTCTCCTGTTGCGGCGCGCCGTCGTTCTAGACCTTCCCCGGTCGCGAGTATTAGGCGTAAATACCCCATGTTGCCTAAGATGAATATCAGTGGCTTCAAACGTTATCCTGTCAGGGCACTTGCGTCCTGGAAATCTCTCCCAGTACAAACGCTGAGTGCGAGCACCACTGTCGTCCGCTAATCTATACATCAAATGAGCAGCTGTCATCTCTGCATTTGTGTACACTGCCATTGGACGAGCCAAGTCTAATTAACTCTACGCAGGATGAAGTGGCCGATGCACAGTGACCAGTTTTCGTCCAAAGCGCTGGGTGAGTTCATTCGTCTGTTCAGAAGGGGAGGCCGACAATTGTTTCCACCTGTCGGCCGGTCAGTGATGACAGAATCGAGGCGCGCACCCTGCAGTCTTTCTCAAACGATTTTACATAAACTATTGGGTAAAGGAACTTAATTTTTGCTTTTCTTATAGCTTTATGTATCAGGTTCATTATGATGTGCCCATCATTTCGTTAATGGTCACAGTTATTGCGATATTTACGTGTAAGACGCTTCGTGAAATTCGGAAAAGTGTGCAATGAAAAATAGAGGTCGCTAGGATTTTGCAATTGGTGTTTATTACATAATATGTTGTTGCATATAAGATTTAGCTAACATATTGAATTTTTCCTTTAGAGGTGGGTAGATGTATCTATCTGTCACCAATATCAAGAAAATTGAGCGTGTCGCGCCAGCGATAAAGCCAGAGTGAAATATACACAACATTCCTCATATTTCGTAAACAGTTTCAAATATCGAAGTTCGATTTTGGCAAATGGTAGCACGCAAAGAGGAGAGTATTTTACCATGTCGTTATTAAGTAAAACTTCGTTATTCCAATAACTAAAGACTTTTTCGGTGAAAGAATGTAATTTTAAGGTCCATCGATAGCTGGTGAAACGAGAAATGCTTTGGGTTTTGGAGCAACATATGTGAAGACATTATACGTTTTTCGTACCGAGGATGTGCTTTTTGATAAGCTACTGACTATATTTTTCCTCAGATTCTCACTTAATATACCACCGTTACAGAAAATGGTTCAAATGGCTCTGAGCACTGTGGGCCTTAGGAGCTGTGGCCACCAGTCCCCTACAACTTAGAACTACTTAAACCTAACTAACCTAAGGACATAACACACACCCATGCCCGAGGCACGATTCGAATCTGCGACCGCAGCGGTCGTGCGGTTCCAGATTGAAGCGCCTAGAACCACGCGGCCACACTGGCCGGCCACCGTTTCAGAATTGTCTAGCAATGGTGTCTGCACAACATATTAGTGAGGTGAGACAGTGTAAATTCCACTGTGTTTTGGCAGAAGCAGCAAATTTTGACATGGCAACCAGAGAAACTTTTAGGTTTTACTCAAAATTTGCTACTCATAACGCTTCTCTGAAAGTTGAAAATGGTTTACAAGCCAGACGAAAATAAATCGTTCATTTTCGGAAGAATTTCTTTTAGATACTAACTAAAGCAGAGCTGACAGTAGATCTTTTAGAATTGTCACCATGCAAGCGTGGGTGTGGAGGGGTCCCACTTAATATTTTAAAAAATGTGAGTGTAGGCTTCAGTTTAGAGCGGTATTTCCCCTCCAGAGCTTGGATTTGCCCCTACTGCGCTCTGAGCGACATCCCCACCACTGCCACACTCCCTACGCTTCCCTAGCCAACTGCGCATCTAGCGGCCATGGTATTTTTCGTACATTATATAACCAGTGTGTTAACAACGGTCTTACTAGAGTGCATGTTCCCAAGATTCTAATGTTTTGTTCTTGTGTGTTTTCGATGATTAATCAGGAAGAGAAATGAGTTGTAACATGAAATCAAAGAGCTTCCAAACACATGTTCATATAACCCAATTTCCTCCTCTACATGAGAGGAATGTGTCCTGCAGTTTGTGCCATATACCCTGCATAAATACAAAATACATTTAGAGGGAAGTCTGATTATAGTAGTAACATATAAAATACATGATACATAACCAAAATTAAAAGAATAATTACGCTCATGATGTTAGGCTGTGGTGGTGAACGGAGCAGGTGTCGTGGCTCAACTAACGTCAACGGCTTAGGAGAGTACTGGAGTTGTTGCTTAAATACACTGTGCTCCACCCAGTGCATACCACATTATGTCAGTAGTAACCAGTCAGGAATTAAAACTGGTATTACATGAGTTATATACCGAATAATTTCCCAAAAGTTAATAACAAATGAAGAAATAGGTACATTACAGTTTATAAAACAACTGCTAACGTCAATATGTGATAAAAACACATACAGAAGTGATAACAAATAATAAAGGGCTGTGCGAACATCGGTAACCATCTGTGGGGATTTGCTGAAAACTCGTAGATCGTATGCCAGCAAAGAGAGAGCTTAAGTGACGCCAATGGTTCCCATGGACACGGCGTGGACGTGTCAATATGCGCCATTAAGCGGAAGTCAATTTCAGAGCTGCCACAGCGAATGAATGTTAAAAACGTACTTGCACGCAGACAAGCATGCAAAAACGCATACCAGTTATTGTAGACTGCTCCTAGTCCGTAGAGCCAGTCAAAATATTGCTTGAAAGATGCCGTTGTTTACCATGGAGACGTCGTGGAACTGCTATCCATGTTTCAACGGAAGACGATTCAAAGCTACGACAGCGACTAGCTGTTACCAAATACTCGTTTGCAAGTAAGACAACTGAGGCGAAGCATGTCAGATCCCCTAGATGAATGTGGCCAAGTGATCAACCAGATAACAAGTAAAATAGGAGTACGTAATACCACATGTACGAAAATATAGGATACTACGACACAAAACATCATGGACACATCAAGGTAGTCATGTAAATAGTCTGACGTTGGCCACATTCTGTCCGAAACTGGTTGCCCTTACAAATAAATATTTTATTGTGGATTAGACTCTTTTTAATCCATTTTAATGACACTTTTAAAATGAAGTACATTTGCAGGAGGTGCTCTATTCTTCAGACTTATTGGCGTAATTGAATTGTAAATCTAAAAGCTTTACCTCAATCTGACAATGATTCTTCATTTGCTTAGGTTTATTAATTTTGATTTTGAGGCCTATATACAGCTGCAGAGCATCAGTTCAAGAATATTTTTAAAATAGTCTTGACCCTAGTTATACGAGTATGTACATGAGTTTGAGATGTTTCTTATACATATTACTTGTTTTCCGCGTAGAACATGAATTCTCCAAAAAGATTTCAAAACGTCGGGCAGATGTGGCGATCTCCTCCTGCTCTTCCTTCGCCTTCAAAATCCCAAGATCAGGAGGCCACTGGTTGTCACTCCGCTGCACAGACTTCGCTTTCAGACTACAGGCGGCTTCAGTGAGGCGGAGTGAGTAACAAACAAGCACGAGCGTATCTTACAGAACTTCTTAATTGAATACTGTCAAAATTATCGCCCAATTCTTTCTCTGGGGGGGGGGGGGGGATTTGTGTTAAGGTCTTATGGGACTAAACTGTTAAGGTCATCAGTCCCTAAGCTTACACACTACTTAATCTAACTTACGCTAAGGACAACACACACGCCCAAGCCCTAGGGAGGATTCGAACCTCCGACGGGAGGAGCCGCGCGGACCGTGCAAGGCGTCTTAGACCGCTCGGCTACCCAGCGCGGCGCCCAAATTTTCGCGCGGGTTCTATTTCCGTGGCTGATATCCTGCAATTGTACTTATCTCACCTTAAACTATGAAGTCAAGTTGTTGATATTTCCTTGTGATTTGTTTGATGCAGCCCACCACAAATTCTGTCCCCTGTGAAAAGTTTTTCATCTCAGAGTAGCACTTGAACAGTACGTTCTCTGTTGCTTGTTGAATTAATTCCAATCTCTATCTGCTTCTTCAGTTATTACCCTGTACAGCTGCCTATAGTAGCATGGAAATAATTTCCTGGTGTTTTAACACATGTACCACCTTCCTGTTCGTTCTTCTTGTCAGTCTTTTCCAAGCGTTCCTTTCTTCCCTGATTTTGTGGAGAACCTTCCTTTGCAGAAAATATTTTTTTTTCGTTTTGTGTTTATTCTTTCTTGGTAAATGTAAGTTCAGTCTAGCTCTTGTTCCACGGTGATGGACAGAGATATCTGTACAGTAGTTATCAATGTTATTTCTGACGTATGGTACCCTTAAATGGCTTAGTTAAAATCCGCAGTGTTTATGTTTTGAACAAATCTTTATCTGAGTTCGACTGTTATTTTTGTTATTACTCTTATGGCTATTTTTTGTAGTTTGAAAACTGTTCATATTTTGTGCACTTTTTCCCCAGAAAAGAATTCCAGATCTAATAATTGAGTGTATGTATGAATAGTATGTAAGTAAAAGACACTGACTTTTACACGTAGATGAAAGGTCTCTAACAGAATAACATGCAGATGACATTCTGTTTACAAGTATCTTCGTGTGTTCATACCACTTCAACTGAGAATCGATATTCATTCTCACAAAATTGGTATTTGTTACGCGGTCTGCAGAGGTGCTATCCACATTTAATATGACAGAGTTATATTTACTCTTCAAACTGAAAATTATAGCATTTGGTTTCTTTATGTGCAGTGTCACTTTCCTGCATATTGACAAATTATAAATCTCCTGGAGGGTTTAATTTGATTCCGTTGCAAGTAACTCTCTTGTTTTCTCAGTGACTTGTGTCGTGAGCAAAGAGAATTTTTCCTCATGATTAACACTATCTGTAAAGACATTCATGTGTGTAAGGAAACGATTGTTGCCAGGCATGCTCTACTTCTTCCGAAACAAATCTACGGCCAAAAATCTCTTTCTTCAGGGTTGTAACAACATGGAAACCACGTGGGGAGAGATGGGCGCAATGTGGAAGATGTGTAAGGGCTTCCCAGGGAAGCTTCTGCAGTTTAGTCGAAAAAACCTTGACATTGTAACTCTTCAGGCTTTCCCGGCGAGATCTTGACATGTGGAACAATCGGGTCTACTGCCGGATGTTTGTGTCGCTCTGGCACAATATTTCGGCCACGTAACTCGTTGCCTTCTTCAGGTGCTACCTGAGACTGCCGTATTGGAGGATCTTGTCCAGTATTTATGCCCAGAGGGCTCTGGGTGCCAGAGCGACACAAACATCCGGCAGTAGATCCGATTATTCCACATGTAAACCTTGGAATTCATTAAACATTCCCAGCAGAGAGCCTTTCTCGAAAATCGAATTCCATTACTCGAAATTTTAACAAGTAGGAATAATACAAAATCAAATACCCTCTATTTGAATTTCACCCTGATGAAGACAGGAAGCTGTGAGCAGTCCCTACCTAGACAGAGCATTAAATCGATTCTTCACGTTTTTCAAGTTGAAAATTGTATTGAATGGCTGAGCTGTTCAAACGCAATCTTAAAGAAGATCTACAGGTTTACATATAGGCTATAAATATAATTTGGTATAATATCTGAAAACACCGTAACTCACATTCTGTCGTATTAAATTTCGAGAAAAATGTCTCTAATTATCATGTGAAAGTTCTCGGATGGGTACTTATTCTGTATTCATAGGTTTAATGTAGCCTTAGGAGAAATCAGGCGATTGGTGGGTCAATTGTCTGGGTAATGAGCTTACTATTTTTAAATATCTTTTCTAAATAGGCTGAATTTCGATGACACTTCCGACGACACTGTACTGCCACAGCCTGCCGTACGAGCCAAACAGTTTTATAAACCCAACGAAATTCAAGAATGAAAGAGAGACGGTCCAGCGAAAGATATGCTGCTCAACCAGATGCTGACGTCGTGCGTCCAAAGACACTCGAAGCTCTTGTGCGACTTTTTATCCTCCACTGAAGAGAATATTGGAAGCTAAACGGGACGAGGAAGAACAGCTGCGTGAGGGGAGAGCGCGGGCCGGAAGGTGCACTGCTCGATATCCGGCCAGCATCCCCGACCCATCTCATCGCTTCCATGTTTTCATTTGCGCCCTCGCATCTCCCACCCTTTCTGAGACTCAACTTGTGTGTCTATTAGTCTCCGGATAGGTGGCGTTGTTCTTCACCAAAGTTGGCTTTTTATGTCAAATGCAGAGAATAACACGGAACAAGTCTGAAACACAGTAATCAGACGTATTGTCAAGTTGTAACCACAATCAAGTCCAAATCCGAAACCAGAGTCGTCGAAGTACAAAACTTAGCAATGAAAGTTGTTTATTATCGATACTAACTAGCGTACAAAACGAACATAACTATCCCCAGGAGGGCAAGTGCTGCTATTTACGCAAACATCGAATATTGCAAAAGATTCAGACATTACAAACACAAGGAATTTCGAGAACCTCTTAGAAATGATGAATAGCAGATAACAAATATTTGTTTCTGATCAGATTGGAAGTGGCGACCCGTAGCACGTTGCCAGCCTGTGCCGCTGACCACTACAGTTTTTTCTTTTCATTTTTCTTTTAAGATCTCTATTCGTGTTAACAGCTCACTTAACCCGATACCAGAAAACATTTGATGCAACCTGTAGAAATGTATAGTAGTGATAGTTTCCAGTACAGGTTCTTGTAGCCGAAGAATACTACACATTTTTCTGACAGGGAAGGTGTGTGTTGGAGCTGCGGAAGACGAGAAAATCACAAGGTGAGTGAACATTATTTTTGTGGGATGAACATTATAACCGCTCTGTTTTTACTCCATATTGTATGAAACACGGTTCACGGCAATATAGTAATCCAGAGTGAGATTTTCACTCTGCAGCGGAGTGTGCGCTGATATGAAACTTCCTGGCAGATTAAAACTGTGTGCCGGACCGAGACTCGAACTCGGGATCTTTGCCTTACCAAGGTAGAGCACTTGCCCGCGAAAGGCGAAGATCCCTAGTTCGAGTCTCGGTCCGGCACACAGTTTTAATCTGCCAGGAAGTTTCAATATAGTAATCATCCGACAAAATTTCGGAAGTTGTTCAAGGACTTTTTATGTGTATTGCCGTACAAGAGACCTGTGGTGTCAGGTGACTCATTACAGAGTAACTAATTTTCATTTAGTTTCTTACTGTATTTCTTTTTTTATGTATACTGTACTCAAAATTTCTTCACAGAAGTGCAAATATAGACGGTGTCCACTACGTGTCTGGTTTAGCAAGAAAATTGTTCTAAACACTCGCGGAACATCATATTGACAACAGTATTTCTCACTTAACTATTCGCTTACGTTCAGTACTGCTCGGTTCCCTCGTTTTGGAAATGTTAGTTATAATTTAACAGTAGTACACAGCAGTACGGATAAGTTAACTGATCAGTGTAGGCAGATACTCGTCTCGTTCATGCGTTCACTGAATGTAATGGAAGAGCGGCACAGTGAGGCTATGCTGAGCTCTTCCCGCAGCGATGACATCAGAGTTCTTTTTGCATCTTTAAACTGGCGCCTACGATAAACCGGATCGTTCCGTGTCTGAATGATTGCATATTGCCGGGTTTATCGCTGTTGGAAAGGAGTTTTCGCAAAAACAAAGGTAATTTGGGTAACAAACCGAATAAATCATCGCACAGACCACATCAGTACTGCTGGTTCACCGTGCCCAAAGGGCGCAGTATTTCAGAAATCAAACGTTCACCTGACGATGGCGACATGTCAGTTCTCCGATATATTATGCCCGTTGGACACTATAAATCGGCATTACACCCGTGGACTGTACGATAAACAAATACTCCGGGAGAAACTCGAGAATCGAATAAAACATAATTACGTATTACTCTGTAACAGGCTACCAGTGACCGCAGGTGCCTTATACTATAATGGGCGATCGAAGGGTTTCCGTTTGAGGGCGTTGCTGCAGCGTATATAAGCAACGTTGCACGACTCCGATGGTGGTGCATAAGCACCGTCATGTAGGAAAGGGATTAGGGGGCGTCAGTGTCTTTCCGACGTGCGTGCGGTAAATGCGGACTCGTGAACTATGACGACATTATTACCAAATGCGTCCTAAAATGGTTCAAATGGCTCTGAGCACTATGGGACTTAACATCTGTGGTCATCAGTCCCCTAGAACTTAGAACTACTTAAACCTAAGTAACCTAAGGACATCACACACATCCATGCCCGAGGCAGGATTCGAACCTGCGACCGTAGCAGTTGCGCGGTTCCGGACTGAGCGCCTAGAACCGCTGGACCACCGCGGCCGGCAAATGCGTCCTAACAGGACCAGCGTCCTGTTATTCTTTTCTTGGCTGCCGAAGGCCAAACAACATTAGCCATCCATCGGAGAATGAGCAAAGTGTATGGAAAAACATGTCTGTCGAAAACCACCATTGTGAAATGGTGGGCCAGGTTTCGTGGTGGTCACGATTTGACACAGGACGCCGGACGATTTCGGAGGCTAGCCACATCAAGTGGGAGACACTCGAGCACCTGTTCTATAGTCTTGATCGTTCCCCATCCCATTATCACGCCTTCGGTCTCTTGAAATAAAACCTGAAGGCTCCACGATTCCTGTCGTATGAGAAAGCGCAGCAGACCGATTCTAGCTTCTTCACGCAGCACATCACCTTATTTTACCAAACTGGTAACTTCATCGTGGTGGGTCTCTGGGACGATTGCTTCAATGTTCACGGAGCTTTTATCTGATTGGTATACCGATTTTGGACTGTACGGCCTTAGAACGGACACTTTTTGATCGATCTTTATAAAATACAGTGAAAATACCCCCTAACACCAACTGAAGTTTTGTGAGTTCGGAATCACATAGTACACGTGGTCATTTGTCGAGAATCATTCAGCTAGGGCTAACAGACAGTGTGCTGATGAATAGTAAGTGCACACGTAAGCAGACTGACAAATATATCTCTAATTTATGGACTAAATAGGGGAAAGTAACATATTTCACAAAATTTAGATGTTTCAGTACAGCTCCGTTCTAATACATGATGTACGGTAACAATACAGCTATGTAGGTCCCCTATGATCCTCGTTAAACGATGGAAACTAAAAGAGTCTGTCCACAAAATAGAGCACGGGATAATTATCGCGGGGTATTAAATGTTTCATAACAGGAAAGCAATGTACACTCCTGGAAATGGAAAAAAGAACACATTGACACCGGTGTGTCAGACCCACCATACTTGCTCCGGACACTGCGAGAGGGCTGTACAAGCAATGATCACACGCACGGCACAGCGGACACACCAGGAACCGCGGTGTTGGCCGTCGAATGGCGCTAGCTGCGCAGCATTTGTGCACCGCCGCCGTCAGTGTCAGCCAGTTTGCCGTGGCATACGGAGCTCCATCGCAGTCTTTAACACTGGTAGCATGCCGCGACAGCGTGGACGTGAACCGTATGTGCAGTTGACGGACTTTGAGCGAGGGCGTATAGTGGGCATGCGGGAGGCCGGGTGGACGTACCGCCGAATTGCTCAACACGTGGGGCGTGAGGTCTCCACAGTACATCGATGTTGTCGCCAGTGGTCGGCGGAAGCTGCACGTGCCCGTCGACCTGGGACCGGACCGCAGCGACGCACGGATGCACGCCAAGACCGTAGGATCCTACGCAGTGCCGTAGGGGACCGCACCGCCACTTTCCAGCAAATTAGGGACACTGTTGCTCCTGGGGTATCGGCGAGGACCATTCGCAACCGTCTCCATGAAGCTGGGCTACGGCCCCGCACACCGTTAGGCCGTCTTCCGCTCACGCCCCAACATCGTGCAGCCCGCCTCCAGTGGTGTCGCGACAGGCGTGAATGGAGGGACGAATGGAGACGTGATGTCTTCAGCGATGAGAGTCGCTTCTGCCTTGGTGCCAATGATGGTCGTATGCGTGTTTGGCGCCGTGCAGGTGAGCGCCACAATCAGGACTGCATACGACCGGGGCACACAGGGCCAACACCCGGCATCATGGTGTGGGGAGCGATCTCCTACACTGGCCGTACACCACTGATGATCGTCGAGGGGACACTGAATAGTGCACGGTACATCCAAACCGTCATCGAACCCATCGTTCTACCATTCCTAGACCGGCAAGGGAACTTGCTGTTCCAACAGGACAATGCACGTCCGCATGTATCCCGTGCCACCCAACGTGCTCTAGAAGGTGTAAGTCAACTACCCTGGCCATCAAGATCTCCGGATCTGTCCCCCATTGAGTATGTTTGGGACTGGATGAAGCGTCGTCTCACGCGGTCTGCTCGTCCAGCACGAACGCTGGTCCAACTGAGGGGCCAGGTGGAAATGGCATGGCAAGCCGTTCCACAGGACTACATCCAGCATCTCTACGATCGTCTCCATGGGAGAATAGCAGCCTGCATTGCTGCGAAAGGTGGATATACACTGTACTAGTGCCGACATTGTGCACGCTCTGTTGCCTGTGTCTATGTGCCTGTGATTTTTCAGTGTGATCATGTGATGTATCTGACCCCAGGAATGTGTCAATAAAGTTTCCCCTTCCTGGGACAATGAATTCACGGTGTTCTTATTTCAATTTCCAGGAGTGTATGTCCTCAGAGACGTTTCAGTAATGTCCATTGTAATTGTATGTCACATTAATATCAGTAAAAGGTCATTTGTGGGAACTGACAGCAACTAGAGCTCTATTTTACGATGGTAAAGCACCACTGCAAAAGTGCCAGAGGGCTCCGAAAAACAGTAGAAGACATCTAGCAGTAATCAAACAGTATCTCATGGGTGAAGATTACCATGTTATGTTCGAAATTTCATGTGGTATTTCCAGTTATTATGTCAATTCTGACAGATTACGTAACACCTGTAAACACTGCATGCACCAGTTTGCCAGCAAACGTGCATCAAGTAAAATTCAGCGACATTATGGCTGTCACTGTGAACGAACGACAATCCAATCAGAAAACGGAGAAGTCCTGGTGTGACGTTTCTTGCGGCAACAGTGCTCTTTCTGAAACTTCCGGGCAGATTAAAACTGTGTGCCCGACCGGGACTCGAAGTCGGGATCTTTGCCTTTCGCGGGCAAGTGCTCTACCATCTGAGCTACCGAAACACGACTCACGCCCGGTACTCACAGCTTTACTTCTGCCAGTATCTCGACTCCTACCTTCCAAAATTTACAGAAGCTCTCCTGCAGCTACGACAATTTACAACTAATACCGACTGTTGCTACAACTACCTTAGTATGTTTTGCCTGCCCCTTTTACACGGGTTCCCTTTCTGTGGTTTCCTGAGACCGTCTGACCTAAGAAACCGCCCAGTCCCTTCCACACAGCCCGCGCTGCTCCTGTGTGTAGTGAACGCCAGACCTATTAAGCGGAACCCAGAAACCACCCGACGGCGCAAGTCAAGGATTCTGTAGCCTACACGGTCAGAGAACTGCTCGAGCCTCTGATTCAGACCCTTCAGTCGGTTCTATCGACGATGCTGCAGATGGTGAACTCCGCCTTACTCTCGCAAGCAAGACTGGCAGTCTTTTCCGTTTCCGCTAGCCGCCCGAAACCAGAGAGACTCTCCTCCGATCCAAAGCGACACACGTCATTGGCACCGACATGAGCAACCACCTGCAGTTGGCTGCACCCTGTACTCTTTATGGCATCCGGGAGCACCCTTTCCACATCCGGAATGACTTCTCCCGGAATGCACACGGAACGCACACTGGCTTCCTTCCCCTGCTTGGCAGCCATGTTCCTAAGCGGCCCCATTATGTGCCTAACGCTGGAGCTCCCAACTACCAGCAAACCCAACAAACCTCTGTGAATGCCCAGACCTTGTGGGCCGAGAAGCTTCCTCTGGAATGGGGTGGACTGCTGCATCGTCAGCCACAGATAACGAACGAAACCTGTTCGCCAAACTAACTGGAGAGGCCCTACAATCGGCCCCTCGGAAAGTCTTTGGCTGCCTGCCAGACTCTGGAATGATTTCCCACATGACCACGGGTGATGATTCAATCTCAGTGTAGGCAGTACCCAGGGCGGTCACAGCAGTGGACCGATCAGGGGACACGTGGGACGTGCTCGACGTCCCTTGTATCCCTGCGCCCGACCCTCCACAGTGATGCCCCTTGGCAGTAGCGTCAAGCTGTGTGACAGAAGCCAACACCACCTGGAGCTGTGGGTGATCAACTCAGCTTGCATCTGTATACAGCAGCCACTATTCCTATTCATTACTGAGGTCGCTCCTGTTTGAAGCTCCTAAAAATATATAACAAACGAACGAATCGAGGTCCTCTCTCACTGAGAGTCTAACGGGATAGCACCATAACAAATCCATCAAGATGTTCTGTCAGTGTCTTCTTTTCAAGATTTATTTCATTTATAACTAGTGCAACATTCCAAAAGTGCGCAAATGATCGTTCTGTAAGTTTCTTTATTGACAACAGCAATTTTCTTTTAAAATCCAAAGCGAGTATCACAAACATAGATAATTAGTTTATGTCTGACCTGCAAAGCTGTACTCAAGACATTCTGATGCTTGTAAGGTCAGTTAGAAGTGCAAAATCTAATATCCACCGGTAGTCATCAAACTCATTTACTGGTATTCCTCCTTTGTCCATTACACAAAGCCATGTATTTATGCAAGTTGAAAGAACGTTATAAGTCAGCACCTTGTCTAAACCAACTTCCTTCACAAAAACACGGCGCGTCGCCATAATCACACTCCAGCTACGGATTTAAACTACCGATGTCCCACAGCGTGAGATCTCAGTTTATTAACTGTTTTTACAACAACGTCCATGTCGCCATTTATTCTTGCATATTAACATGATTTCAGTGTATCGCTAGTATTTCCAGCTGGATATCAGATTCGTTCACCTCGTACATTATTAAAGCAACATCACCAGACTTTTGACAAATCATTACGGGACTTCCATCTCTTGCAATCAATGAAAGCTTTTCACAATAGTCGTATTTGTCAGTAATCAGTCGTAGCCGTATCGTGCAATGGCACAAATTCAAGGAATCCGTCCATCAAGTTGAACTCGGCGTCAACATCTCTCACAAATATAGCAAGGTGAGCTACATCCGTTATATGCCTGTTTTCACCTAAATTCAAAGAGAAAAAACCGTATCTTCAGTTTTATCTTTCAAATGTGCTTTCACGTCGTTTGCCATTTCTTCGCTGCGTCGACAAAATGTTCTCCGTGGAAGAACAACTGTTTCGAAAACGGGAAGAGTCGCTGGAGAGTAGTTTATTGCGGCAGCAGCGAAACATTCTGTAACAGATTCTCCATCGCTGAATGGACGCGCTGTTTTGGCTATTTTAAGAGCTATGTGATAGCTCACTCTCAAGGGACTATCATTGTGGGTGACTTGTTTCTCTATCTGTAAATATGTTACAAGAAGGGATGAAATCGCTGGCGAAACCACGCAGTGCTTTAGAAATAATAGTAACGTTTTAATAAAAAGAGATATCTGTATGAACTTCCTTCTTTCTCTCTTTCATGCTGTAGTTCGGGAAGCGTGGCCTTCTATTCTTCAGTATCCGAAGTGATAATGAATTTCTCCAGGAGGAGTTGAAAATGTCGTTCCATATTGCACGAGGTGGTTAAAATGAAAGTGCGACTGCTCACGGAGCTCCAGGGTGAGCTATAATTGCCGTATGGTAGAGAAACTTGGTACATACGTCAATGGTTTTATGCGGCACCGATTTAGGCAGGAAGGAAATAAGTTCCGATTTTGGTCACCAAGTGCAAATCTGGCTAGTCGACATCCCCGGTCTTCATATTGAACAAATTGTGTAAGCAGCGGTTAATAATAAAATCAACAGTATGCCTTTCTGACTTGTTTGACCATTTCTCCCGACGTCTTGGTCCTAGCCTATTTCGTATGCAAACATTTATATACGTCTTTCTTGCATTCACAGCTCCCGATTTGCACCTGGTGGCGGAAAGTAGAACTAATTTTTTTCCCAACGTAAATCGGTTCCGCATTAACGCGTTAGAATATTTACCAAGTTTCGTTGCCATACCATAATTACAACCCACACTGGAGCTCTGTGAGCAGCTGCAGTTTCATTATAACCACCTGATACTCCTTCCAAACCGATAAAATGGCGTTACAAAACAGACATTGAGGGTCTTTCTGTGTTACAATAAAAAATTGATCTTCCCACTGTGAGGTGAAGCGTAGGGATTCAACCGATTTTCGTTTTGTGGATCGTAACTTCTACCGAGCCATATACAACCATTCGCTCGACGAAAGATCCGTACCCAAAGACTGTAACGTTGCACAGGCCACTTCAATATTCAAGAAAGGTAGTAGGAGTAATTCAGTAAATTACAGCCCGTATCATTAACGTCTATTTTGGAACATTATATATATATATAATTTTGTGAATTATTTCGAAGAGAACCGTCTATTGACACACAGTCAACACGGATTCATAAAACATCCTTCTTGTGAAACACAATTAGCTCTTTACTCACATTAAGTGTGCAGTGCTGCTGTCAAGGGATTTGATATTGATTATTTATTTCTATATTTTCAGAAGGCTTTTTATACTGTATCACACCAGCTTGTAGTCAAACTGCATACGTATGGGATATCGTCTCAGTTATCGGTATGGGAGTGGATTGGTGATTTCCTGTCAGAGAGGTCACAGTTCGTAGTAATTGACGGAGAGTCATGGAGTAAAACAAAAGTAGTGTTAGAGGCCCTCTGCTATTCCTTATATATATATATATGACTCACGAGACAATTTGAGCAGCCGTCTTAGGTTATTTGCAAATGATGCTGTTGTTTATAGTCTAGTAAACTCACCAGAAGATCGAAAGAAATTGCAAAACGATTTAGAAAAGATATCCGACTGGTGCGAAAACTGGCAGTTAACGCTAAATAATGAAAGGTGTGAGGTCGTCCACATGAGTACTAAAAGGAATCCGTTAAACTTCGATTAGACGATAAATTAGTCGAATCTAAAGCTCGTAAATTCAACTAAATACCTAGGAATTACAATGATGAACGACTTAAATTGGAGTGAACACATAGAACATTTTGTAGGGAAGGCAAACCAAAGACTGTGTTTTATGGGCAGAACACTTAGAAAATGTAACAGATCTACTAAAGCGACTGTCTACACTACGCTCGTTCGTTCTCTTTCGCTATACTACTGCGCGGTCTGTGATCATTTGCAGATGGGACTAACGGAGTGCATCGAGAAGGTTCAGAGGAGGGCAGCATGTTCTGTATTATCGAGAAATAGGGGGAGAGAGCGTCACTGACGTGATACAGGATTTGGGGTGGACATCATTAAAACAAAGACGTTCTTGCTTGCGGCGGTGTCTTCTCACTAAATTTCAGTCACCAACTTTCTACTCCGAAAGCGAAAATATTTTCTGACGCCGACCTACATGGGGAGAAACGCTGAAATAAGGGAAATCAGTGCTCGCACGGAATGATATAGGTGTTCGTTTTTTCCATGCTCTGTTCGAGATTGGAATAATAGAGAATTATTGAAAAGGTGGTTCGATGAACCGTCAGGCAGGCACTTAAGTATGATTTGGAGGGTTTCCATGTATATGCAGATTTTCATCTCACTAATTTTGTCCTACCACGAATTCCTCAGAGATTTCGACACTGGCAGAACTAATGACACGAAGTAAACAGAACCGTCTTTTCGTGCGCGGATCGGTAACAAACGTACGATGTTAATAATACAAACTCTCGCTGCTGTTTACAAAATGAAAACAAGACATATCCCTGTCAAACAGGGAAAAACAACTAAACCCATTTTGATAAACGCACTAAGGCAGCTTTGCAAAACATTTAGAATAACAAGAGAAATATTTCGGATGTAGTCAGAAAACAAGTAGGCAGAATCATAAGCAATTATCGAATGACGTGTGAACATTAGGAACTGTTTATATAGGCGGAAACGCATAGTAGTACACAGTTAGTTAATTTTGTGATTACGTAAGAGTTGTGAAAACCATATAACATTTTTCTCATTTGCTATGATTTCATTGTATCGAGCAAAACATACGGGTCTTTTACCAAAGTCAATCACTGCGTTAATTCTTACTCGTGGTTCACTATTCACGTTTTATATTAACAGTGAAAAGTGTTTACATAGCTCTGTACCTGAGGGAGGAACCCAATAACATTTGTATTCGAAATTTAATGTTTGTGGACTTGTAAGTTTTTATAAAATATTTCATATGCAGGAGAATATTACACTCTTTCTTGAATCAATAGTTTCAGAAAGTTTTAGATTAACTTTTTATGGTTCTCGGAAAAGAAATGTCGCTAAATTCATCTGCGGAAACGATTCTTTTACTTCTCTTTTTATTAATCAAACACGAAACAGATTCTTACTAGTCCGATACGCTATCAGAAATGTTATATTGAAGTTACACTACTGTTCTTTATGTTTTTAGAATAACGTTCGAAACAGTTCAGTCTAGTATTCCATACTTATGTTACGTCAACTAGCTGCAAAGCAAAATTGTGCGTGAAAGGGGAACATCACGCAGACTACATGACTGCGGACTACTTACTAAGTGGAGAATGCTAGGCCATTATTAACAGCACTGTCGAGAGTTCTGATGAAGATAATCCGTTCATAACTTACCCACTTCCAGACATGACAGCAAGGAATCGAAGCAACCACGTGACCGTCTGTCGCCTGTCGTTGATGTAATCGGAATCATACAAGATAGTTAACACTCGGATTCATTTAGAATAACACCTCAATAACGGACAGAAGAAAAAGCACGCAGAGCCAAACGGGCGTAGCGGCCGGCAGCAAGTGCCTCCAATGAGTGGAAGCCGGCCGGCGGCGGAGCCAGTGCTGCCGGGAAGCCTTAACGCGGCCGTACATTAATCCCGCCGTCGCATTCTGCCTGCTATTCGCACTATCGTACCTCACTCAGACCAGACCTTCCTCACGTTGTAGTCTACCTCCGCGGAACTGTACAAATACCCCCACTGTCGGAACCGCATACCATGCGAATTTCAGAAACGGGAAGTCCCATTTTCTTGTTTTTATGATTTAAAGATACATGTTCCCCCAAGAAGCTTCAAAGATAAATACAGCCATACCATAGTTTCAGCCACAAAGTAGGAGATCAGTTGAGAAGCCAGACTAAACCGTGGCTTACATGAAATGATTTCGCTGTTGCGAATACGAACAACCATCAGCTGTATAAGAGAATGTCGACCATGAAACTCTGTGCCAGGACCGGGACTCGAACCTGCATTTCCCACTATACGCGACCGGTAGTCTTAACTGCTTTGGCTATCCGTGCACGATTCACGGCCAGACCTAAACATCCATATGTTGTCGTTCCTGCATCACAATCCGTGCTAGTAAAAACATTATGTAATTCCCGTGCAGGGGAGGTCATTTTAATTGAAAGCCGCTACCCGGTATCGGCGGATAAATATGATATTGCAGTGCCAATGTTGTTCAGAAGAACGACACAATGTACCTTCAGAAATATGTCCACATCCGAACGAACTGACATTGAGGCGACTACAGCCGTTATGAAATACATGAAATGTTTTCGCAGTTGGCGAATCACAGGATGTGACGCAGGAACAATGACCTGCTGAAGTGTAGGTGTTGCCGTCAGTCGTGCATCGGTAGCCAAAGAGATTAATACGACCTCTCGAGTAAAGCAGGATGTCCGGACTCGAGCCCGGCTCTGGCGCAAATTTTCACTATCGTCATACCTTTATACAGCTGATTGTTGTTCGTATTCGTAACTGCGAACACATTTCATAGTCGCTGCAGTGCCTGTTCCTTCGACCGTGCATGCATGTCTGAAGGAACGTTAGATCGTTGTTCTTAACTACACACTAACTGCAGTATCGTAAACCACGATTCCTAAAGAGTAGCAGCAACCTTTTCAATTGTTTTAGGGAACATTACCTGGATGGTTGACTGATTTGGTCTTGTAACTTTAGCCAACATTAGCCTTGCTCTGATGATACTGCGAGTGGCTGAAAGGAAGGGGAAGCTACAGCCATGTTTCTTTTCCCGAGGGCATCCAGCTGTTCTGTATGGTTTAATGATAATGATATCTTCTCGGATAAAGTATTCTGGAGGTAAAATAGTCAATAAGCAGAATTTCCGGGCAGGGAGGAAAAACAAAACTGGTTATCTAGGGGTCGGAGCGTGCAATGTCAGATCTCTTAATCGGGTATGTAGGTTAGAGAATTTGTAAAGGGAAATGGATAGGTCGAAGTTACATTTAGTGTAAAGAAGTGAAGTGTGCGGGCAGAAAGAAGAGGATTTCTGTTGGTTGGTTGGTTGCTTCGGGTGAGGGGACCAAACGACGATGTCATCGGTGCCATCGGATTAGGGAAGGATGGGAAGAAAGTCGGACATGCCCTTTCACAAGAATCATCCCGGCATTTACCTGAAGCGATTAAGGGAAATCACGGAAGCCTAAATCAGGATGATTGGACGCGGGTTGGAACCATCGTCCTCCCGAATGCGAGTCCAGTATGCTAGATTTCTATTCACAACGTATAGAGCTGTCAGTACAAAATCAAACAGGGTTAACGTAGGAGTACGCCTAATGATAGATAAGAGAATAGGGATCCGGGTAAACTACTACTACCATCATAATGACCGCTTTATTGTATGCAGGAGAGGCATAAAGTCAACACCACCAAAGTAGCACAATTTTATATGCCAACCAGCTCTGCAGATGAAAATTATTTAGAAAGATGAAATTTCAGCCGGCCGGTGTGGCCGTGCGGTTCTAGGCGCTTCAGTCTGGAGCCGCGTGTCCGCTACGGTCGCAGGTTTGAATCCTGCCTCGGGCGTGGATGTGTGTGATGTCCTTAGGTTAGTTAGGTTTAAGTAGTTCTAAGTTCTAGGGGACTGATGACCACAGATGTTAAGTCCCGTAGTGCTCTGAGACATTTGAACCATTTTCTGAAATTTAAATTATGATGATTGTCTGGAAGTCGATATTAGGAAAAGGAAGAGAAAGGAAGATAGCAGAATAACATGAAAGAGGGAATTATAGTGAAAGAGGAAACCATCTGCAACAACTTTGCACAGCGTGTAATCAAATCATTGCTAACAGTTGAGTTAAGAATCATGAATGAGGGTAGGACACGTGGAAGAGATCCGCGGACACTAGAGGATTGCAGACTGATTATATAATGGTTAGACAGAGATTTATAAACCGAATTTAAATTATAAGACATTCCCATGGCAGATCTGGACAGTGACCACAACTGTTTGTTACGAACTGGAGACTGAAACACAAGAAACTGCAAAAAGGTGGGAATTCAAAGAAATGGAACATGGATTAATGGAAAGAACCAGAGGTTATGGGACCATTAGACAACACTGTACTGAAACAGGGGGAAGACGAATGAGACACTGAAATAACTAAACATTTTGTTACTTAGGGGTTACATCTTGAGATATAACAACAAACAGTTTTCGATTAAAGCTGAGTGTCCCACATAGAACATCGTAAACGTTAATGTGTGCAAAGCCACAATATTCTTTTTTGACAAGATATTAAATGCGGTTAACAGAAGTACAGGATGGGGCAAATAGAAGTGGCCCGGACAACAGAGTTCCAGGGTACAAAGAAATCCAGCACAGGAAAGGCAATCCAGTACTAACCTGACTATAGCAGATGTTCAAAGTGGCCACCATTCATCTCGTGGCACTTCTGGGTCCTGGTCAGCATGTTTCTGAAGGCTGATCGAAGCTGGACTGCTGGATTCTGCACTTTCATCCGAAGTGTTCTGCTGCAGTCCTTGAAAACTATGAGGGTTGTTGTGATGAATCTTAGACTTGAGGGCTCCCCACAAAAAGTAATCGCACACTGACAGCTCAGGTGACCTTGGTGACCAGCTAGGGCCCGACCAGACTGACCTCTGCTAACAGCTCTGACAGTCGTGATGACTGCGTAAATGTGCTCCGAGGTTCGACGGGATGTAGTTGCTCCATCATGTTGGAAGCAACTGTGGGTCTTTCACTCCTCCGTTAATGCTACCACTTTTATTTGCCCCACCTTGTACATATTTCCATCGACAAAAATAATAGTTACATCTATATTCGATTATTAATCATGCGGCAATATATGCACCTCTTTGTGCGCTCTCATTTGCAAGAAATCTCCTTTTCATATCTTGAACTGTTTACGAAATAAGACTGGTGTTACGATTCATGTCGCACATTACCAAATCACTGGGCGCACCACGCGCAACACTTCCGTAGATATAAAAACCGATGGCTTGGAAACCGTGACAATTATCACTCTGCCTTCAGATTTAGATACAGTTTTGATATGTTAGCTACAATTCATTCACTGCTATCAATGACGTAAAACGGACCGTATGCAAAGTCTACAAAATGTTTTTATACCTCTGCAAAAATTTTTAAATATCGGGCAATATATTAGTTCTTTGGATACAGGATAATAACTAAGACGAATAACGAGAGGAAATTCAGTCTTTTCGAGCGAAGATACAAGATGCGAAAGAAGCAAATTTTTTGAAAGAATAACGCACCATTTAATTACATATTACTGTACTTTTCTTCTGAATATCTAGATTTCGGCTTTTACACCATTATCGAGTACAATGAGTCACATGACGTGTTAATAGTCTAAGCACTTTTAGCATCGTACTCGATAATGGCATAAAAGCAGAAAATCTAGATCGCATAGAGGAAAAATACATTAATACAAAGTCAAATTGCCGTTTATTCTTCCAAAAAATCTACGAAATTTGCTTTTACCTCTGAAAAAATGTTAAAATTTTGTTAATTGTTTAATTTGACTGGATGCAGCTCAGTAGCTAAGATGAATAATGAAAATAAATTCAGTTCTTTATCGAACCAAGGTATCATACTGTAAGGATGTGAAAGAATCAGTTTTTTGCTCCAAGCAGTTTTCTTGAAATAGGATTATAATTATTTCATTAGTGGCCTCCTGTCCATTTAACCGCGTCGCTGACAATTCGTGAACGGAATCAAACGTGGAGCGGAAAAGTTATTACTGTGATTCCCAACGACTACCGACGTATTAGAGCAATAATCCTAATAGATTCATACTTTGCATGAGTTGCTACTGTTATGACTATACATAGGACAGCAGGTTTATGGAGGAGTAACTATGAAAGAACATGTAGTTACTGAGATGAATCGGCCGGCCGCTCTGAGGGAGCGGTTCTAGGCGCTTTAGTCCGGAACCGCGCTGCTGCTATGGTCGCAGGTTCGAATCCTGCCTTGGGCATGGATGTGTGTGATGTCCTTAGGTTAGTTAGGTTTAAAAGTCTAGAGGACTGATGACCTCGGATGTTAAGTCCCATGCTGCTAAGAGCCATTTGAACCATTTTTGAGATGAATTGAAAGTGACGCCGCGCTTTCGCCGTAGGCTTCTAACATTCTACCAAAAACTCCAGGAAAGATTTAAATCGTAGGTCTGAAACAATATTGACATACCTGTGTGTTTGTTATGCGGTGATTCATTTCTAGAAGAGTTTTAAAGTGAAAAATTTGAGTTGTTAGAGTAGCTGTATTGGGGGCGGAAAAAGCAAGAGCGGCAGACGAAATCTCCACCTCCAGAGTTCCAGGAATATTCAGCACAGACCTTGCGGCGGAACGAGCACACAGGTAGCGATCGCACCGGGGTCTCCTAGGGCGGGCTGCGGTATAGGGCGACGACAAAGCCGCTCTCTCCACGGAATACAGCGAGCACGTTCGTAGCAGTCAAAGGGTTAATCGTCCCCTCTGAGCTTCACACATCGTTTGCCTACTGTTAACTCAGAGAGAAACGCTTGTTTGTAAATGCGGTAACTGGGAATGCTGACAACATGCCCTGCCCACCGTGACAGGGTTCTTAAATCCTTCGCTCATATATTGGTTGTTTGTGCCTCTTCTAGGTTACTGACATTTGTTCGTCCATTTTGCCATGTTGCACACAGGCTACTCTTCAGACACCGCTCGTGATGCTGTTTCCGGTTTCTGAGTTGCTGTCTGTAACATGTCCAAGACTGAGATCCATAAATTAGAGCGGAAACTACAACTGAACTGTAAACGAGAATAAGTGTTGCAGCTTTGACACTTTGATCGTCAAATACTCGAAATCGTAGTCTGGGAAAGACGTTAACTAATTGAAGAGTCATTCAACGGACGCTGACGCTGGTATTTCCTTGTACTTCCAGAGGTGCTAGTTGGTGAAGAATCTGTGTTTCGCTGGTGTTCAGTCTCAAATAAAAGTTTTGGCATATTTCGAAGATGGAATTCAGGATTAACACTAGTTCTTCTTCAGACTGAACTATAGTTGCACTATCATCAGGATATTGTAACTGAACTAATGCTGTGTAGGTTGCTGAAGTCCTTGATTTTAAACGTCTCAGATTAAAGTTCGGTATGCATTCTCTAAGTAAACTGCATACCCTGAGGAAGATGTTCTTTGACTAGCTGCATTGCAGAGACAACATACAAGTAAAATAACGTAGGAGGAATCACACATCCTTGTTCAATACAGGTACTGATATGGAATGGCTCACCACCATAGCCGTTACTAATGACAGCTGCTGTCGTATTTGTGTAGGGCAATATCAAGGTGGCAATAAATTTGTGGAAAACCATAAAAGGCCAAAATCTTCCATAAAACTTTACGGTTTACTAAGTCAAATACCTTAGCGAGGTCAATAAAGGCAGTGTGAAGAGATATATTTTGTTTCCTGCACTGTTCCGGAAGCTGCTTACTTGTGAATATCATATCTGTGGTACCTACCAGAGCTGACTACACCACAAATTGCTTTTGAGACTTGGAAGAACATCCGCATATTTTTGTCTCCGATTCATCGCGAATGTTGTCTACTTTCACCTTTTGTTTTCTCCTCTGGGTGGATAGTGACGAATGCAATACAAGTAAGTCAGTGATCTGTCCAACAGACATCGAATCCTGTCTTGGCTTAAGCGATGAAAGCATCGTGTAGATCTTTCACTCGGACAATTACATAGTCAAAGAGATGCCAGTGCTTTGATCTAGGGTGATGTTTTCAAGCGATCATTTTTACGAAAGGTGGTGTTGGTAATTATTAATTCATGTTCAGTACATTTTTAGAGAAACCTAATACCAATGGAGTTTTCACCGCCAACTCCCTCCTTGTACAATGGCACCACTCTACATTTTGCGATCGTTATCGACTACAGTATTAAAATCACCAAGTAAGATTATTTTGTCCTGGGGTTTAATGTTTGACAGGACGTCATCTAGAAACGAATAGAATGTTTCTTTGATGTCATCATCAGAAGCTAGAGAGGGAGTGGGGGATGGGGTGGGGTGGGGGGCATAAACTTCGATCACTGTAGCCCCCATTCAGTCGAAGACTTAATGTCATGAGGCGTTAATTATGCCCAAATCGAAGATCCGGCATGTCCCTAGGAAGCTAGTGCTAGATAGCAAAGTCCATTATGTTTATTCCATGTTCATTAGTAGCTTTCCTCTTCCAGCAGGAATTGTATACTGCGCGCGCGTGCTCGTGCGAGCTGACGTGTGTGTGTGTGTGTGTGTGTGTGTGTGTGTGTGTGTGTGTGTGTGTGTGTTTCCAGTTTACGGGCCCTCAGCAGCAAGGATATCAGTGGCCTTACGAAAATTAGTAGGAATAAATGCGGTTAAAATGCCTAAAAACTTCATGGATGAGGAGTAAATCCACACAATTACACTCACTCACCCACAATCTCATTCACGGTCACCCACAGAATCACACTATCTCACAGCCATAAAAGAACATAATATCACTGAAGTGTGTTAAAACAGTAACTAAAACACAAATAATCAAGTAATACAAGAGAAGAGCTAAAATACATACGTACGGAAAGGTGACTATCTGAGCACTTTAAAAAACCATAGAGAAGTTAGCCACAATGATCACAGATTAAAATCTTCTACCTAAAATTTTAGGGAACAAGTTGGACACTTCATAAAACCTTGAAAGTCGTAATACATTCATTTAATTGTCCATCAAAGTAAGGGACGAATATATCGGCATATTAGCTGCTGTCCTCTGGTCTGGATATAAAACACAGTATAGTACAATGTGGGTCACTGTGGTCTGTACACCACACATTGAACTTCTTCCCCACGTCATAGGGCTGTGTCGTATGCGAAGACGAGAGAGAAGGTCGTTATCCTATCTTCGTTGCTGAAAGGAGGCACACCACGATCGCGATGTGGATGTTACTTGACGCAGCTTATTGTCTGTCACTTCAAGCCACCACTCTTCCCATGATGCATGACTCTCTACCTCAACAGCGAGCTGATAGCATGAAGGGGGATGGCACATTGAAATACCTGATGACTGCGACATGCCTCCATGGTTGCTACGTCTGCCATCTCGTTTCCTTAACAGCCATGTGGCCTCACACCCAGCAGGAAGACGTCTCATTACCCTGTCTTTCTCGGTAGGGCAGGGCGTAGTGAGTATTCTGGACGACTGCATTTTCTGGGTAAAAGCGCTGTAGAGATTGGAGGAAACTCGGGGAGTCGGAACATACGAGGAATTTAGCACTCGCAACATGCCTCATCTGCTCCATTCTCCTCAGGATCGCGGATACTTCCATATCAAAGACAGTAAAGTGTTGAGGCAGTTGGATCATGAGGGCACGAACAGGGAAAACAACAGAGCAACCGACGGAGTCATCCTGTTTAGACCCAGCCATAAATACAGCCACATAGTTGTGGTGCTGAGTTAGATTGTCAAAAAGTAATGTATTAAAAGTGGATGCACAAGTGCTGCTGTTGACTTCTCGATTTCTGGGGTAGTCAGGATTCATGTGTTTTATGAAATCCTTTTACTTACCTGTTGTCACTTCGAACGTTGTCACATCGAAATAACGATATTTCGACCGTCATCAGTGGTATACTTTCAACCGTTTTATAAGTGAGGAAAGTTTGAAAGCTGCCTGAGGTAAGATAGATAAATCATTGCAGGTGAGCCTGTTTAGAAATTTGCACCCCATTTACCAATCTAGGCTCATTTTTAACTGACCGATAAAATACTACATACGACCGAGTGTTCTCGACACACTAATAAGCATAGGCTTCTGTTCACTCCAGATGCAAACGAATTTTAGTTGTCTAAAACCGGTTACGCTTCCACAGAGAAGACTACGCTGAGGCGACGAAAGTCATGGAATAACGCCTAATATCTTGTCGGACATTCTTTTGCTTGGCATAAAGCAGCAACTCAACGTGGCATCGACTCAACAAGTCGTTGGAAGACACCTGCAGAAATATTGAGCCATGCTGCCTCTGTTGTTGTCAGCAATTGCGAAAGTGTTGCCGCTGCAGGATGTCGTTCAAGAACTGACTTCTCGATTATGTTCAATAACTGTTCGACTCATATCGGGCTATCTGGATGGCCAAACCATTCGCTAAAATTGTCCAGAATGTTCTACAAACCAATCGCAAACAGCGCAAACAGTTGTGGACCGGTGCCATCACATCGTTGTTCATGAGCATAATATCCATGATTGGCTGCAAATGGTCTCCAAGTATCACAACATAAACATTTCCAGTCAATCATCGGTTAAATTGGACCAGAGGACACAGCCCACATCATTATGGAGCCAGTACTAGCTTTCACAGTGCCTTGTCGACAACTTGGGTCCATGGCTTCGAGGATTCTGCGGCTAACTCGAACCCTGCCATCCTCTCTTAGCAACTGAATTCAGGAATAATCTGACCAGGCTTCGGTTTTCCAGTCGTCTAGGGACCAACCGATATGGTCACAATCCCAGGAGAAGCGCTGCAGGCAATGTTGTCCTGTTAACAAAGGCACTCGCGTCGGTCGTCTGGTGCCATAGCCCATTAACCAGAAATTTCGCAGAACTGTCATAACGGATACGTTCGTCGTACGTGCCACATGGATTTCTGCTGTTATTTCTCGCAGCGCTGCTTGTCTGTTAGCACTGACAACTCTATGCGGTCGTTAAGTGCAGGCCGTCGGCCACTAAGTTGCCCGTGGTGAGAGGTAATTCATGAAATGTGGCATTGTTGGTATGCTCTTGACGCTGTGGACTGCGGAATATTGAATTCCTTAAAGATTTCCGAAATAGCTCCAAATACCATTCCGCGTTCACAGACTGTTAACTCCCGTAGAGTGCTCATAATCACGTCGGAAACCTTTTCCCATGAATCACCGGAGTACGAATGGCAGCTCCGCCAGTGCACTGTCCTTTTATACCTTGTGTACTGCCATGTTTATATGTACTTATTGCCATCCCATGACTTTCCCCACCTCATGTATTTTGGCTAGGAATTGAACCACGGAATTGGATGCCTGTATCATAAGAAAACCATCAGACTATAAGAGCGGTAGTGAAAACAATGGATTACCGCGGAAGTTCGTACGAAATAAATAGTCAGTAGGAAAATTTGGTGCACATATGCATGATCCACTGTGTAGTGACCAAACATAGAGTGCTACTTTACCAAAGTATGAAAGATTGTCGAGTTAATGCCTTATTTATTTATGAAACCTGCCTAAAAACACGTTATTGAGTATCTGTTGTTTAATGACAACTGTGGCACACATATTTTAAAATACATATGTGCCATATTCTGAATCTCAGATCACCTTGTCCGATGTCCATAATAATCGCACATTACCGTCTACATGAAGTTAAGTACTACAATTGGAGTATTTCGCCAGTATACTTAAATGAAAACAGCCTCAACGTGTGGCAACGGCCGGCCAGGGTGCCCGAGCGGTTCTAGGCGCTACAGTCTGGAACCGCGCGACCGCTACGGTCGCAGGTTCGAATCCTGCCTCGGGCATGGATGTGTGTGCTGTCAAATGGCTCAAATGGCTCTGAGGACTATGGGACTTAACTTGTGTGCTGTCCTTAGATTAGTTAGGTTTAAGTAGTTCTAAGTTCTAGGGGACTGATGACCTTAGAAGTTAAGTACCACAGTGCTCAGCGCCATTTGAACCATTTGTGGCAACGATGTTATCTGCGTGGCAGATAGTTCCATTTTCGTGCGGCAGGAACAAACATATCGCATGGTGATGGTGGTTGGCCCACTACATTCGGCGTGACGGCTGGATCGGCAGTTCGTATCTTATTGTGGAATCCTCTGCACACCGATCCTCAAACAAGACTCTCATCTTACATCCTGGGTGTAGGCCTTGAGCTGGACCTCTGATTATTATCTGTGTAGTGAATAAGACTATTTTGGCTTTCGTACTAATTGAAGCACGTGATACTTACGGTAACGAGATTCAAAAAATGGCTCTGAGCACTATGGGACTTAACTGCTGTGGTGATCAGTCCCCTAGAACTTAGAACTACTTAAACCTAACTAACCTAAGGACATCACACACATCCATGCCCGAGGCAGGATTCGAACCTAGCGACATTCACCCTGTACTACGTTTCCGGGCATCGGCTAGACATCCATCCCAATTTTCATACAACACGCGGTTCGTGGGAATGATTTCTGTAGTCTGTGTCAAACAACGATCAGAAGTGGTGATGAGGGACCCAAACCAAAGTATAGTAATTAGTGCCTCCCGGACGCTATGTTTACTGAATTGTGGGAACAGGAGCTGATGTTGCAACAGCAAATATCTGGAACAATGACAGTCAGAGCATGGAAGTAGTATTTAACCACGGCAGTATCAGCCCGCCAGTGTGACGCCCAGCCTGTGTCCGCCTGTGCCATCACCGTAGCTCTTCCACCCCCGGGCCGCGTAGGAGGGAGCTCTGTCAGTCTGCCAACACCGCTCCAGCCGCAGCCTCCTCGGTTACGCTTTCCATCGCCAGAGTCCAGCCGGAGTCAGATTGTGGGCAGCGCCGTGACCTTCCGCTCCGCCGGCCGACGTCACCCACTGCCTGCTGCGCGCACAGCCAGGCCACGAGCGGCGTCCGCGCAGCTGTGAAGCAGCTCGCCTGTCTGCGTCTCCGGCCGTCACCTTGCCAGCCGCAACAGCGCCGAATGTTGCACGAAGAAGAAAACTGGCTTCTCTGACTGTACTAGCACGATGGAATAATTAAAGAATTATTATAATAGTAATGAGCGTATGGTATTGGTGGCCGGGAGACCCCTTGCGGAGCGGTTCGGCGCCGCTCCACAAGTTCTTTAACGCCACTACGGCGACTTCCGAGTGAATGAGGATGAAATACACACAACACCCAGTCATCTCGATGCAGAGAAAATCCCTGACCCTGCCGGGAATCGAACCCGGGACCCCGCGCGCGGGAAGCGAGAACGCTACCCTAAGACCACGAGCAGAGGACAAAGACTTATTATGATCCTCCTCATGCCTGTCCACAGCCACTTTGACCATTTTCATGGTGGAATTCGAGATGTATATAAATCAGTGAAGAATCAATAAAGAAGTGTTTTATCCTGACATGGACCCGCCTGTGCTGCTGTCCACATCCCCCTACTTCCGGCAGAGAGCCCACGACACACGACCAAATAAAAGCAGAAATATTAATCCTGAAGGAGAGATGAAGAAAGCTGAACTTCAGTCTGCTGTTCCAAAATAAAATAAACATGCAAAGGTTGGTTATGGAAAGCCAATTACATATCGACCAAGGAAACTGGAATTCACTTGAAATAATGGGTCAACAGAAGAGACTGAAAAGTGCAAATGTTAAAATGTTCAAATGTGTGTGCATTCCTAAGGGACCAAACTGCTGTGGTCATCGGTTTCTAGACCTAGACACTACTTAAAGTAACTAATGCTAAGACACACCCATGCCCGTGGGAGGACTCGAAACTCCAGTGGGAGGGACCGCGCAATCCGTAACATGACACCTCTAACGGCGTGGACACTCGCCGTGGCTGAAAAGTGTATTATGTGTTTGGAGATATTTGAAGAAGACTAGGTGCCGTGTACCAAATGCAGAGGCTGCACACTTGTTTGAGGTGTGAATCAATGGAATATATTGTATTTTATTTGGCATCTCTGTAAAATAGTAAACTAAGCTGAAATTTCAGCTTAGTTCGCAAATTTATAGAGATCGCAAATAATAAACGCTTATGTATTCTTCTATTATTCAATAAGTACCAGTGTAGTGTATCATCAACAACCGATACTATCACAGATAAGACAATGGTCAGCACCCCAATACCCTTCCTGTTGTTACTCATTCGCTTTCGAGGTAATTGAACAGAAAGAGAGAAAAAACCATTACACTCTGCAAATATCTTGAGGTAAGAAAATAGTGTATTAATATTCCGGTTAACCACCACAGTTACATACTACAGTAAAAAAAAATCGGCCGATCTATACCGCACGACTCTCCCCTATACACATGTGCGTGGGCGCCAACCTGGAAGTCCACCTAGGACTGTCACGTTTGAGTTTTCATGTAAATTGGAGTTGAAGGATGGAGAGAGAAAAGGAATGGGATGGCCCACCGATGTCAGCCGCATCGACACTTTTATGCGGAATCAGCGGTGACGTGTGAAAATGTGGCCGGACCGGGATTCGAAGTCTCAATCTCCTGCTTAGTAGGCAGTTGCGTTAACCACTGCACCATCCGCACATAGATTTTATCGCAACTGCGAAGACTGTCTCGGCACTTCTTTCGACCGACCCACGTTCCCACCTACCCGCAATCCCCTTCTAAGTCCCCTATCGTCGCTAGCTTGAGATTCCCGCAGAAGGTCGGAAGTTGTTCTGCGTTCACACTGAAGGTAGCGGATTCATTTCCCATCGCGGCGAATGTCATATGAGTACGTGGTGTCTTTTCCTTGAGACAAATTCACAAAACGTCAATTTTCATATATATATATATATATATATGGTGGTCCATTCATAGTAACCGGGCCAAATATCTCACGAAATAAGCGTCAAAAGAAAAAACAACAAAGAACGAAACTTGTCCAGCTTGAAGGGGCAAACCAGATGGCGCTATGGTTGGCCTGCTAGATGGTGCTGCCATAGGTCCAACGGATATCAACTGCGTTTTTTAAAATAGGAACCCCCATTTTATTGCATATTTGTGTAGTACGTAAATAAATATGAATATTTAGTTGGACAACTTTTTTCGCTATGTGATAGATGGCGCTGTAATAGTCACAAACATATGGCTCACAATTTTAGACGAACAGTTGGTGACAGGTAGGTTTTTTAAATTAAAATACAGAACGTAGGTACGTTTGAACATTTTATTTCGGTTGTTCCAATGTGATACATGTGCCTTTGTGAAGTTATTATTTCCGAGAAAGCATTTTGTTACAGCGTGATTACCTGTAAATACCACATTAATGCAATAAATGCTCAAAATGATGTCCGTCAACCTCAGTGCATTTGGCAGTAAACGTAACGACATTCCTCTCAACAGCAAGTAGTTCGCCTTCCGTAATGTTCGCACATGCATTGACAATGCGCTGACGCATGTTGTCAGGCGTTGTCGGTGGATCACGATGGCAAATATCCTTCAACTTTCCCCACAGAAAGAAATCCGGAGACGTCAGATCCGGTGAACGTGCGGGCCATGGTATGGTGCTTCGACGACCAATCCACCTGTCATGAAATATGCTATTCAGTACCGCTTCAGCCGCACGCGAGCTATGTGCCGGACATCCATCATGTTGGAAGTACATCGACATTCTGTCATGCAGTGAAACGTCTTGTAGTAACATCGGTAGAACAGTACGTAGGAAATCAGCATACATTGCACCATTTACATTGCCATCGATAAAATGGGGGCCAATTATCCTTCCTCCCATAATGCCGCACCATGCGTTAACCTGCCAAGGTCGCTGATGTTCCACTTGTCGCAGCCATCGTGGATTTTCCGTTGCCCAATAGTGCATATTATGCCGGTTTACGTTACCGCTGTTGGTGAATGACGCTTCGTCGCTAAATAGAACGCGTGCAAAAAATCTGTCATCGTCCCGTAATTTCCCTTGTGCCCAGTGGCAGAACTGTACACGACGTTCAAAGTCGTCGCCATGCAATTCCTGGTGCATAGAAATACGGTACGGGTGCAATCGATGTTGATGCAGCATTCTCAACACCGACGTTTTTGAGATTTCCTCTTCTCGCGCAATTTGTCTGCTAATGATGTGCGGATTAGCCACGACAGCAGCTAAAACACCTACTTGGGCATCATCATTTTTGCAGGTCGCGGTTGACGTTTCACATGTGGCTGAACACTTCCTGTTTCCTTAAATAACGTAACTATCCGGCGAACGGTCCGGACACTTGGGTGATGTCGTCCAGGATATCGAGCAGCATACATAGCACACGCCCGTTCGGCATTTTGATCACAACAGCCATACATCAACACGATATCGACCTTTTCCGCAATTGGTAAACGGTCCATTTTAACACGGGAAATGTATCACGAAAGAAATACCGTCCGTACTGGCGGAATGTTGCGTGATACTACGTAGTTATACGTTTGTGACTATTACAGCGCGATCTATCACAAAGCGAAAAAAGTTGTCCAACTGAAACAAGTGGTCCAAGTAAAACATTCATATTTCTTTACGTAGTACACGAATATCTAATAAAAAATGAGGGTTCCTATTTTTAAAGAAACGCAGTTGATATCCGTTTGACCTATCGCAGCGCCATCTAGTGGGCCAACCATAGCGCCATCTGGTTACCCCTTCAAGCTAGACAAGTTTCGTTCTTGGTAGTTTTTTCGTTTGACGCTTATTTCGTGAGATATTTGGCCCGGTCACTATCAATGAATCACCCTATATATATTTATTGCACCCCCTCACCTTATATGGGCGGGAGGGGGGGGGGGGATAGACTGTTAGTGCTACAGGCAACCCGTTCTTCAGCCAATGGAAAATAAAAATGTAAATTATATGAAAAAACAAGAAACAGATAACGGACATATCTACACTGAATTCAATACTTTTTAAAGTTGAAAAATAAAAGTTTGGAGATACACGATAGATGTCTTCTTGCGCTGGTAATTAAAAATTCGTTACATATCTGAATGAGATTTATATAAGATTCGTAACGTGAGTTCTCTGAGCGAGTGCGAAATTACTAACCTTTGTTAGTCATTTCCTGTTACCAGCAAAAGAACATGAACGACATTCGCTCTGTGATTCAACTAAACAAATCATGAAATGCTGGGCGGTCGGAGACGTGTTCTGGGAACCCAAAATGAACGAACTATACTGAGGTGATAGACGTCATCGGATAGCGATATTCACTTATACAGATGACGGTAGTATCGTGTACACAAGGAATAGAAGGGCAATGCACTGGCCTAGTTGTCATTTGTACTCAGGTGATTCAGGGCAAAAGGTTTCCCAAATGATTATGGTCGCATGGCTAGATTTAACAGATTCTTTGTGGTGTCACTGCCAGACACCACACTTGCTAGGTGGTAGCCTTTAAATCAGCCGCGGTCCGTTAGTATACGTCGGACCCGCGTGTCGCCACTGTCAGTGATTGCAGACCGAGCGCCACCACACGGCAGGTCTAGAGAGACTTCCTAGCACTCGCCCAGTTGTACAGCCGACTTTGCTAGGGAAGGTTCACTGACAAATACGCTCTCATTTGCCGAGACGATAGTTAGCATAGCCTTCAGCTACGTCATTTGCTACGACCTAGCAAGGCGCCATTATCAATAGATATTTAACTTTTGATGCCTGTACCGTCAGACCGATGTTCTCCAATTATGGATTAAAGTTAAGTATTAGATCAACTACGTACTTTATTTGCTATTATAAATTCCCTTAACTGTTCCAGACCTCACGCCAATCTGCGTGAGCTTAAAAGCGTGCATTTCGGCCTCCTCTAGCAACACGGTGTTGGCTCTTCTGCCAACACTTCATTCTTCACGCGGAATGGTGGTTGGAGCTAGAAGCATTGGACATTCCATTTAGGAAATCGTAGGGACTTCAATATTCCGAGATCCACAGTGTACAGAAAATACGAGATTTCAGGCATTACATCTCACCACTGACAACGTAGTGCCCGACGGTGCTAACAGACAAGCAATACTGTGTGAAATAACCGCAAAAATCAATGTGGGACGTACGACGAACGTATCTATTAGTAAAGTGAGCGGCATTTGCCTTTAATGAACTGTGGCAGCAGACGAGCGACGCGAGTGCCTTAGCTAGCAGCACGAGAACGCCTGCAGCGCCCCACCTGGGATCGTGACCATATCTGTTGGCCCTAGACGACTGAAAAACCGTCGTCTGGTCAGATGAGGCCCGATTTCAGTTGATAAGAGCTGATGGGAGTGTTCGAGTGTGGCGCAGACCCCACGAAATCACGGACCCAAGTCGTCAACAAGGCATTACACAAGCTGGTAGTGGATCCCCGATGGTGTGGACTGCGGTCACATGGATTGGAGTGGTCCTCTTGTCGAACTGAATCGATCATTGACTGGAGATGGTTATGTTCTGATACTTGGAGGCCATTTGGAGCCATTTATTGACTTCGTGTTCCCAAACATATTACCGAGCTACAATTGCTCGCTATTGGTTTGAAGAACATTCTACATGAATCCACTCGAACACTTATGAGACTTAATTGAGAGGTCAGTTCGTGTACAAATTGCTGCACCGGTAACACTTTCGCAATTATGGACGGCTATAGAGGAAGCATATCTCAATATTTGTGCAGTGAACTTTCACAGACTTGTTGAGCCCACGCCACGTTGAGTTGCTGCACTACGCCGGGCAAAAGGAGTTCCGACACGATATTAAGAGATATCCCATGACTTTTGTTACCTCAGTGTATACACCCTACTGAAGGGATTTGTCTGATTATGTCTACTAGGCCTTCTAATCGGCTGTCAGCTGGAAATCATGTAACGTATTTTGTAATTAAAATCTGTTGGAAAATTAGGCGTTTGATGTGCAACAAAAGTCGAGTCAGTGTCCATTGGTAGTGGTGATATAGCGCCAACAGTTGCATACTGGCTAAGTGGACTACAGTGGATCGTACAGATATACTTTCTTAAGAACGGTGCAGATTGATGCACCCTCACTGATGACCGTCGGGGACGGTTTCTTCAGATGTATGGCCATGGTGCGGAATAGAGCTGTAGACTCTTTGTAATCCGGTTTTAGGCGAAACTTAGTTCCATATATGTATACATCCTCAGATGATGGGAACGATCTATTTTTCTTTTTGTGAATAGTTTCTTCTTTCTACTATCGTTTTACTTTTGGAGAAAAGGAGATTCGCTGTTTTTAGCCTCGAAAGATATTTGGCCATTGCGCTGTGATGTGTTTTTGACCAATACTAACCGTTTGTCTGGTGAGAATGTAGCCGTGATTTGCACTATCCGTTCATACTGAATTCCATTTCCCCATAAAGCACGTAACAAGTAAGAAATTTGTGGCACAGTCTGAATAAATTTTACACAATAACAAACATTCCTCACAAAAAACTAAAATTAATTAAGATTTGTAGATTATAGCAATTTTTACGGTACTCACCTTTGTAGCTAATGACATAATTATTTAACGGTACGTGGGTGTCAAATGCCATCCTGAAGTCAAGGAACACGGCGTCAACCTGACCGCCATTGTCAGCGGCACTGTGGGTATCATGGAGGAACAGAGCGAGCTGCGTATTGCAGGATCTTTGTTTGCTGAATCCATGTTGATTTTTATAGAGGAGATTTTCCTTCTCGAAGAACGTCATAGTTCTTGACAATAAAACAGGTTTCTTAATTCTACAACATATTGACGTCAACGATACAGGTCTACACTCCTGGAAATTGAAATAAGAACACCGTGAATTCATTGTCCCAGGAAGAGGAAACTTTATTGACACATTCCTGGGGTCAGATACATCACATGATCACACTGACAGACCCACAGGCACATAGACACAGGCAACAGAGCATGCACAATGTCGGCACTAGTACAGTGTATATCCACCTTTCGCAGCAATGCAGGCTGCTATTCTCCCATGGAGACGATCGTAGAGATGCTGGATGTAGTCCTGTGGAACGGCTTGCCATGCCATTCCACCTGGCGCCTCAGTTGGACCAGTGTTCGTGCTGGACGTGCAGACCGCGTGAGACAACGCTTCATTCAGTCCCAAACATGCTCAATGGGGGACAGATCCGGAGATCTTGCTGGCCAGGGTAGTTGACTTACACCTTCTAGAGCACGTTGGGTGGCACGGGATACATGCGGACGTGCATTGTCCTGTTGGAACAGCAAGTTCCCTTGCCGGTCTAGGAATGGTATAACGATGGGTTCGATGACGGTTTGGATGTACCGTGCACTATTCAGTGTCCCCTCGACGATCACCAGTGGTGTACGGCCAGTGTAGGAGATCGCTCCCCACACCATGATGCCGGGTGTTGTCCCTGTGTGCCTCGGTCGTATGCAGTCCTGATTGTGGCGCTCACCTGCACGGCGCCAAACACGCATACGACCATCATTGGCACCAAGGCAGAAGCGACCTTTATCGCTGAAGACGACACGTCTCCATTCGTCCCTCCATTCACGCCTGTCGCGACACCACTGGAGGCGGGCTGCACGATGTTGGGGCGTGAGCGGAAGACGGCCTAACGGTGTGCGGGACCGTAGCCCAGCTTCATGGAGACGGTTGCGAATGGTCCTCGCCGATACCCCAAGAGCAACAGTGTCCCTAATTTGCTGGGAAGTGGCGGTGCGGTCCCCTACGGCACTGCGTAGGATCCTACGGTCTTGGCGTGCATCCGTGCGTCGCTGCGGTCCGGTCCCAGGTCGACGGGCACGTGCAGCTTCCGCCGACCACTGGCGACAACATCGATGTACTGTGGAGACCTCAAGCCCCACGTGTTGAGCAATTCGGCGGTACGTCCACCCGGCCTCCCGCATGCCCACTATACGCCCTCGCTCAAAGTCCGTCAACTGCACATACGGTTCACGTCCACGCTGTCGCGGCATGCTACCAGTGTTAAACACTGCGATGGAGCTCCTTATGCCACGGCAAACTGGCTGACACTGACGGCGGCGGTGCACAAATGCTGCGCAGCTAGCGCCATTCGACGGCCAACACCGCGGTTCCTGGTGTGTCCGCTGTGCCGTGCGTGTGATCATTGCTTGTACAACCCTCTCGCAGTGTCCGGAGCAAGTATGGTGGGTCTGACACACCGGTGTCAATGTGTTCTTTTTTCCATTGCCAGGAGTGTATAATTGCGTGCATGTGTCCTACGGTCCTTCTTAAAAACGGAAATGACCTGCACTTCCTTCCAGTCGCCAGGACCCTTCGTTGCTCAGGCGATCGACGATGAAATTCTCCTGGAAAGGGAGCACGTTCTTTCGTATTATCTTTATAGAATGTTATAGGTATAAAATCTGGTCGTGACGCCTTTCCAATACTAAGCGACTGTAGTTGTTTGTCTGTTGTGCGATCGTATATCTCAATATCCGCTATTTTGACCTTCGTACGACGACTGAAAGGAGGAACCGTGTTACGATCTACTGCGGTGAAACAATTTCAGAAGGCCTAATTCAATATTTCGTTTCGGTGCCAGTGTGGTCACTGAGTGAATGAATAGATGATTTTGACCCACTTATTGATTTTACACACGAACAAAAACTCTTAGGCTTTTTACTCAAATCGGTTGACAAAGTTTTTCTGTCAAAGTCATGGAAAGCTTCTCTCATTGCTCTCCTTACGCTCATTTTCGCTTCGTTCAGCTTCTGTTGTCAACTAGGTTTTTATTGCTCTTGAATCCGAGGTGAAGTTCTGTTTCTTTATGTAGCAGTTTTCTAACACGGCTGTTATAGCATGGTGGGTCTTTCCCATCCCTTTAAGACCTGACTCGCACCTCTTCCTCCTCACCACAGAATATGTGATGCTGACTGCTCAGATACTCTGAAATTTGTATCCTGTCACTCTTGCTAAGCCAAAATATCTTCCTACCATTCTTAACGTTCTTCGTCAAGCCCGTCGTCATTGATGCTGTCACAGTCTTATAATTCCAGTTACCTTCCTCTACGTTAACTGATTCTATAAGTTCAGGTCTGTTTGTTTGCAGGAGGTCGAAGACGTTTCCCTCACGAGTTGGTTCTCTATATGCTCAAAGTAATTTTAGGACAAAACATCAGAAATAATGTCACACAAATCCCTGTCTCTGGTACCAGGTTTGATAGCACTCCCAATCTATACCTGGCAAGTTGAAGTCACCCTCTATTACAACGGCATGATCAGGAAAATTACTAATTATATTCTTAAAGGTTTGTCTGAAGCGCTCTGCCACTAGAGCTCCAGACCCAGGAGGTCTATAAAATCATCCGATTACCATTTTTGACCGACCTTTGAAACTTAACTTCATCCAGGTTAATTCTCAATCGGAATCCGTGATAACATTACTAGATTTTATCGAATTCTTTACTGCAATAAAAAATCCGCCACCGTTGGTGACTAACCTGTCACCGGCCGGGGTGGCCGAGCAGTTCTAGGCGCTACAGTCTGGAACCGCGCGACCGCTCCGGTCGCAGGTTCGAATCCTGCCTCGGGAATGGGTGTGTGTGATGTCCTTAGGTTAGTTAGGTTTAAGTAGTTCTAAGTTCTAGGGGACTGATGACCTTAGAAGTTAAGTCCCATAGTGCTCAGAGCCATTTGAACCATCTGAACTAACCTGTCAAATGGTTCAAATGGCTCTGAGCACTATGGGACTTAACATCTGTGGTCATCAGTCCCCTAGAACTTAGAACTACTTAAGCAACTACTTAAGCCTAACTAAACTAAGGACATCACACACATCCATGCCCGAGACAGGATTCGAACCTGCGACGGTAACGGTCACGCGGTTCCAGACTGAAGCGCCTAGAACCGCACGGCCACAGCGGCCGGCGAACTAACCTGCCCTTACGATAAATATTCCAATATGAAGTTAGGATTTCGTTATTATTAACGTCCGGTTTCAATCAGCTTCCTGTTCCTAATACTATCTGTGCGCCGTGTGGGGTAGGCGGGCGGCCTCGGGCGCCTTGTCACGGTCCGCGCGGTTCCTCCCGTAGGAGGTTCGAATCCTCCCTCGGACATGGCGTGTGTGTTGTCCTTAGCGTAAGTTTGTTTAAGTTAGATTAAGTGGTGCGAATGCTTAGGGACAGGTGACTTCATCAGTTTGGTCCAATAAGATCTTACCACAAATTTCGAAAAACCAATCTGTGCCTTATAACCTTCAGTGAACGACGCTACTTCTGGGTCGTTTCTTTGGATGCAACTGCAGTTTACTAAAATCGTATTAACCATTTCTAGATCTGATATGCGACGACGAACGTTCTCTGGGGACATTGTGGCTAATTTGCCAGGCAAATCGTCTTTGTTCCCAAGGGCGGCCTCATGTGCACGCCTCACGCACTCCGCTACTCCAGTAGCCGCTACGTGCGTGTAGTGCACCCCTGACTTATTAAGGGGAATCCTGCAATTCTGTACCCGACAGCGGAGGTCGATAAATTCACATCCAATACCGTCGCAGAGTCGTCTGAGCCTCTGGTTTCAACCTTTCACTCTGCTTGAAACCAGAGGACCACGATCGACACTGCTAACGTTGCTACAAATAGACAGGTTAACTTGCACCCCGCTTGCGATCCTACTCGCCTTCACCAAATCAGCCATCCGCGAAAGGGGCCTAGGATGCCCTCAGAAACCAAGTGAAAGGCGTCATTCATGCGAACATGTGCCATTATATGCAGCCGGTTACACCCAGTGCCCTGGATAGCTGCCGTCGGGGCCTCTTCCACATCACGGATGACACCTCCAGGCAAACATACCAAGTGCACGCTGGCATTCTTTCCCGTCTTTCGTGCTATTCGTTAGACCTCAAGTTCCTGCTGCTAATGAGTCATGTACAGTATTCGTTTGTTACATATTTTTACGAACTTCAAACAGGGGTGACTTCAGTAAAGGATAGGAAGTGTGATTTCTCTGTAAAGATAGGAGCTGGGTTGGTGACCCTTCACTCACAGCTCCAGGCGGCGTTGGCTTCCGTCACACAGCTTGACGCTGCTGTCAAGGGCATCACGCGGACGCGGGATGCGGACGTCGAGCACGCTCCACGTGTCCCCTGATCGGTCCACCGCTGTGGCCGCCCTGGGTACTGCCTGCACTGAGGTTGACCCCTCACCCGTGATCGAGAGGGAGACCATTCCAAAGTCTGGCAGGCAGCCAAAGACTTTTCGAGAGGCCAATCGCAGGGCCTCCCCAATAATTTAATGGACTGGTTTCGGGAATTATCTGACGCTAAATTTCGATTACGAGATAAGTCACACAAATATTAAGACTGTAAATTCAAACTTATGGATTACAATTACAAATAACATAAATTGGAACGATCACATAGGCAATGTTGTTTGTAGAGCAAACCAGAGACTGCGATTAATTGGCATAACACTTAAAAGGTGCTACAGATCTACTAAAGAGACTGCTTACACCACTCTTGTCTGCCCAATTCTGGAGTATTGCTGTGCGGTGTGGGATCCGCATCAGGTGGGACTGATGGATGACATCGAAAAAGTTCAAAGAACGGCAGCTCGTTTTGTATTATCGCGAAATAAAAGATATTGTGACACAGATATGGTACATGAGTTAGAGTGGCATTCATTAAAATAATGGTGTTTTTCGTTGCGACGGGATCTTCTCATGAAATTTCAATCGCCTGGTTTCTCCTCCGATTGCGAAAACATTCTGTTGGTACCCACCTACATAGGGGTAAATGAACATCACGATAAAATAGGAAAAATTAGGGCTCGCACAGAAAAATTTAAGTGCTCGTTTTTCCCGCGCTCCGTTCGACAGTGGAACGGTAGAGAGAAAGCCTGAAGGTGGTTAATTGAACCCTCTGCCAGGGACTTTATTGTGGATAGCAGAGTAATCACCTAAATGTAGAATACATTTACATGTATTTCCCTGAGGGGCTCCATCACCCGCCTAACATTGGAGCTTCCAAAGACAAGCATACCAAACCTCTGCACATGTCGATACTGGGCAAGAACATCAGCCGCTCGACCAACAGGAGAAGCATCTCGTGCTGGCTCAGAGTTATCGTCAACACTGGGCAGCACCTCGTACCTGTTGCTAAGGCGTAGGCAGCCAGCCGTGCGACCTGCTCACTCTTTCGCCCTCCGTCCAGTGATAGCCGAACCCACCACAGTCTGCCACCCACTCTCGAGTCAGGAAGGAACGGTCATATGTTGCGAATCAGAAGATGCAGCGACATCAGGGTCATCAGAGGATTCCAAAGGTACCAAAGGTGTCGCAGGTCTCGGCCCCAGCGCCGCAACTTTGAACATTAGCCAGAAGGTATGTCGACGGTAGCCAACGCTGCTTCCAGCTGTTTACGGACAGCAGCCAATTCGCCTTGTGTCCGCTCACAACAAGCACAGTTCCCAGCCATATTGCAGTGTGTAAAAATAGGTATATGACCTCAAATAGTGCTACTGAGTTTGAAATGTACTCAAAATATAACGGGAAGAATAAAGAAACACTAAAAACTGCTCTGCGGATTTCTCACTATGCCTTGAGGCGGCAAACTCTTAAACAGAAATAAATTTCTGTACTGAAGTGGATATATTTACAATTACCTGTTATTAGAAACTCTTCTTACCCGGAAGCTACTGCACGAGATAAGTATGCAAACTAGAATGCACTGGTCTAAACTATATGCGATGTACCAGCACGAGATTTAAACTTAGTGGCGTGACGTGACAAGAAAATTACACTAGGAAGCCGTCTTAGGCATATTTCACTCCTTTGCAGAAGCACCTGAAAGAACCAGAAACTAAACTAAACTACTGTGCACGAAGCAAGTGCTGTTGCTGCTACTTCTGCTGGCGAGTCCGCACGGCTCAGGGTCTGCAGGCACACTGACTACGGGAGGCCTGTAGTCAGCAGCCACCTGATTCAAACTGAGTCACATAACGGGTGACGCGGCGGTCTGACGGCGCGAAAAGTACACTAGGAAGCCGCCTTATGCAAGGAAATGCACTCAAAAACAAAAATCTAATAATTTCATCTAGATATTTTACGTATTTGAGAATTTCTCTCTAAGCTACCCACAATGCCTCCGAAAGAAAGTTGACGCGCTGTCTACTCCAGACAGTGGGCGGATATATTTTTGTAGTACGGAATGCAGCAAGAACAAAACGCTTGCAACTCCTCGTCCATCCGAAGTTGCAAGTTAGCATCTGCTAAATCTGTTTTAAAAAATATTTTCCAGCCGACAATTTTATCATTAGTTCCTTAGCTATACGTACCTGATAAATGACTGCCTCGAACTGTGTGCTGAGCGAGGTGGCGCAGTGGTTTCACAACGGTCTCGCATTCGTGAGGGTGACGGTTCAAACCCGCGTCCGGCCATCCTGATATAGGTTTTCCGTAGTTTCCCTAAATCCTTTCAGGCAAATTCTGGAATGGTTACTTTGAAAGGGAAAGGCTGATTTCATTCCCCATCCTTCCGTAATCCGAACTTCTGCTCCGTTTCTAATGACCTCGCTGTCGGCGGGACGTTGATTACTCTTCTCCCCCTCCTCAACCTCGGACTGTGCGTTGACAGAGATCTCAAGCTCCCCACAAATGCGTAATACATCTCTTGACTCGTTTTCATTATGTGTCTCATTCACTAAATGTCATATATGTAGCGGTCCTGTAAGTTCTGAGTCATTTCATCCTGGTAATTTTTCACGGGGGGCGAATGGCCTGGCTCGGAGGCACATATGTGTGGATGCGTTTTTCAACTTTTTGTGGGTTATGTATCCCGTTACGCAGACTGCGCTATGTCTGAGTTGTTACAAGATATATCTGTTGACGCCTTCTGCACTGTTGAATACAGTATCTTCTGAGACTATGTCGAGTCACGAATTTTGCATCAAAAACCAGAGAATTCGCGTAATTTCAAAATAATTCCCACTATAGGAAATGATACCTTTAGGACATTTACAGTTCTAAGAACTTTTTTATGTGGCATTTACCTTGACCTGCCCCTGTAATAGAATTTCTTGTTCACTGTGATTTAAGAGACGCATATGAGTCCAATTCAAACACGGCGTACCTATTCGCATGCAAGTTCGAGAAGTAAGGAATGAAACGGTCACACTTGTGCCTACACACTCAGGTAACTCTCAGGAAAAAACGGTACTCTGCGTCAAACTATCACCAAATTTCATGAACGAGCACGTGAAAATGTAACACGTTTATTGTGATTAGTGGGGTTAGATGCCAACGGCCTTGCCGCAGTGGTAATACCGATACCCGTTAAATCACAGAAGTTACGCACTGTCGGAATTGGCTACCACTTGGATTGCTGACGCTCCGAGCCCGCTGAGCGCTGTTCGCAAGCAGGACACACTCAGCCCTTGTGAGGCTAACTGAGGAGTTACTTGGCTGAGAAGTAACAGCTCCGGTAGTGAAAGCTGACAGTAGGAGGGAGGGTGGTGTGCTGACCATACGCCCCTCCTATCAGCTAAATATGAGAAGGCGGCATGTCTGTACCGTTGGGCCTTTCGAGGCCTGTTCGGACGGGGTCTGAGTTTGAGTGAAGATACATAAAGATATTTTACGCCGTCGGCACGGCCGATGCATTTTACTTATTTGAAGCTGAACGGATGACAATGATAACAAAAGACATTTTCCATACTCCGTTACACTAAGATACTACTGAAATTCTGTATTTGAAAATTACAGTGCCGATACGGAAACGGTCAGATTACAGAACTATGCTATTTTGTAAAGAAACAGCATTACCATTTTCGTGCCTACCAAAACTAATGGACCGAGTCAAAACCATGAAAATCAACCTCAGATCACCACACAAGTTCCACCGAATTTCTCTGTCGACACAAGATACTCAAGTAATTACAGTTAATTATTAATTAGCAGTCTAGACGTCACTATAAGAACGACATCTTTGCTTCAATAACTATTCTGCGAAACTTTATTCCACTTTTCGAAAGAAATCTGGTGTTGTTGTTTACACGACTGTTACGTTGAGGTCATGTATTCTTTCTGCCGAACAGTGGCTTTTGGTCATCAGCACGACCATGACAGCACAGTATTTTGCCTATCGGTAGATGGTCTAGTCGCCAACATAGGTATCTGACTTGCACTAGTTGACGAGGTTTAGTTTTTACCGTGTCCTTTAGGATACGGCAGTTCTCAGCAATAGATTTTAGGTCTGCCAAATCTACGAATAAGTTTTTTGATTTGATGACCGTTCAGATCACAAGGAAATCGATAACTCAGGTAACGGGTACCATACATTTAAATATTCTGGAATTTCTCTGAAGAAATTACGAAACATTTGATCGCATGAGGTGACGCAGTGGTTGCTTTCGAAAGAGTGAGGTTCAAACCCGATCCGGTCATCCAAATTATTTTTTTCCATCGTTTCCCTAAAACCCTTGAACCGAATGCCGGCATGCTTTGGCTGCAAAGTTAGTGGTAGATTTCCGCCCCATCCTTTTCCAAACGGAGTCTGTGTTCCTTCTGTAATTATCTATTAGTAGATTTCACTTAAACTCTAAACTAACATTCACCATCGTCAACGGAACACTAAACTCTAGTTTTCTACACGAGCCTCTATAATCACCTCCTGATAGAATGCTTTCAGTTTCTCGATTTATTTTGATGAAAAACACGTCGATGATGTGACACTAAGCTAGAATTGGATATGTAGGGATGTAAAACGTGGAGCATTGCGGAGTTCGTTCGGCAGAATGTTCGGAAACATTCGGTAAAATAACATTCTTTGAAGATGTAGTAGAAGGAAGGCCAAATTTTCGCAATGACTAGTATGTCACTGTTTTGTTTTTGTATATTAAATGCGTAAGGCAGAACGCAGGAATGAATATAAGTTACGTAAAGGATCGCAAAGTTGCCAGAATTTTGAGTAGTTCCCCGATAGTAAAAATTCTGAGAAAAATGACAGCATAATACTTACAACTCTGTTTTGTTGAGGGCTTCGAAATATCTGTCTGATAGGTGGGTAACAATCGTCTGAATGACCTGCTTCAATATTTCATTCACGTCGTTAGACAACGGAGTAAAAGAAACTGTTTGCATGGGAATTTAGAACACGACGGCAAGAAGTATCTGATTATATGCATTATCTTAACTCCGAGCAAATCTGTCAACAGCGCAGAAGTTTTCATTTACGTGAGGGTTCAAATAGCGCCTGAAGCACGTACGCTGTTGCAACAGGTGGTCAGACGCACGTAGCCCACATAAAACGCTCTCCATTCGACGAATAAATCACTACAAGGACAGCTATATGTAATCCTACAGCATAACGAAGTAATTGTACGCGTAGAACATTTAGATGTATTATCTTTTGAAAGAATTTCAGACTCCTACTTCTAAAGAAGGAAGTTTACTGTAGAACTAAGCCAAAAAATGAAAATTTCGCTGTAATGAGAAATTTCAACTTTCTTGAAATCGTCATTAAGATAGCGTGTTTAATATAAAAGTGTTGTGACTTACGGAGATTTCATACATTGTATTTTAATTGAAAATTTATTTTGGACCATCTCAGATACGACTAAGGATGGAGTTGAAATTCTGGAATGGATGAATAAAAAACGTAATCGTGGTAAATATTAACACGATTAATGACTGATTATGTGAATCCAACGTTTAATCGTAGTGAAGCTCTGATGATGAGAATAACTCAGCAATGATGTAATTCAACAGTATCTTAGCTTATAGATGCGTCGCATTTCTAACGGTAGAAAGTATTCGTATCGCTTTTCGGCTTACCAGCTTTCTTGGAGAAAGAGTTAAGGGCACCAGTTTTCGGAGAATTAACCCATGATATGTAGGTTTTAGTACTATTTGCTTAACATTGCTTCTTTCTACAACCCGAAAAATTCGAAGCTTGTAGTTAGCATAATCAGTGTTTCCAGGGATTAAATGCTTTATGAAGCGGAACATTTATGAGCTGAAGATGGTGAGCCCTTTGTTTACATTCGGGTAATTTTACATTAAAACTGCAGCTAGAAATACGATTTAAGGTTTTTGCAGTGTTTTAGTACGTGCGATAGTCTGCAGCTCGTGGTCGTGCGGTAGCGTCTCGCTTCCCGCGCCAGGGTTCCCGGGTTCGATTCCCGGTGGGGTCAGGGATTTTCTCTGCCTCGTGATGACTGGGTGTTGTGTGATGTCCTTAGGTTAGTTAGGTTTAAGTAGTTCTAAGTTCTAGGGGACTGATGACCATAGCTGTTAAGTCCCATAGTGCTCAGAGCCATTTGAACCAATACGTGCGATGAAATGTATTAAGAATACTACAAACCGTCACGTAATGTCAGTGGTGAGAAAAATAACATTATTTCCTCAGAAAATGAAGATCTTTTAAGGAGGACAACTTTCGAGAAGGGATACTGATGTAATAATAGAGTATAAATACTTGTAAGAAGCAAGACGTACAATAAGACAAGTAAAATTGGGTGCAATACACGAAAACATGAGTGTAACGGCACGATTTACAAAAATATTCAGAAAATATCAGATGTAGTTATGAAAGACGTATTGAACTTCGTCGGATGTTCAAATCAAATTACTGAGAACAGATCAACATTCTAATGAGATCAGCATTCCTGGAAAGAACATTTAGTAGTAGCTTGGATGAGAGCAATATAAAGAAAGGTTCGGTAGATAAACGTCAGACAAATCGGAAACAGCAGGAGGGAATACTTTTAACAATAAAATTCTGAGGTTAGAAAAGTTCCAAAAATTTAAGCGAAAGACGGTAGGATTTTGTACTTTGGATCTCTGTTCCATGTTGTAATGTATTATTTCGCCTTCTTTCAATAAATTACATGCTTGTTCGATGTATTCTGTGGCAGTTTGTCATTCATGCAGACGCCTAGCTGAAGTAAAATTAAATAAATAAAAAGTTTATAAAGTTATAATGGTGTTTGAAAACAAATAGATCGGTACCGTAAGTTTAACTTAGCAAAATTTTGCTGCTAACACTTAAATTATGTTGTAAACAGAATCTTCTTGTTCGGAACTACGAACCGTTAGGCGTTACATTCTGAGATAAACGCACATTAGATAGTAAAGGATGTCCAATTTCCCGAGAAGAGTTTATGATATGTTCACTACATATTATCACGCTCTCGCTGTAAGATATTTTGTGTCTATGGTGTCAGAGTTACCCACTTCGGGAGAGAGATATCTTTTACTTTTCTCTCTGTGTTCTTCTCAAGAAATGTTTACCAATCTCATGTATTGGATCCTTCAGGTTCACTGAAATTTTGACGTTTACCCGTTCCGCCATTTTTATACTCGGCTTGTGAAGCAAAGCAGCTGCTTGGAGGTGTCAGTAGCGGTGATGAAACACGCCCATTTCCCTTTTTCTTCAATGTCACTGAAGCAATCAAAGTGTAGAACGTGGTCTGATGCTATAGCGCCAAAAGTTCTTCCAGCACGAAAATGGAGTGATGGAAATTCGCAAGAGACTGTTTCTTTACCGTTGTTGAAAGTCTTGCATGCTTCGGTTCGCTAAACGTTGTTATCAATACAGATGACCTTTCTATAGGGAACACTTAGTCCACTCTCGGCTTATTGCAATGGATTGAGTTGACAAGTGGAATTAAGGCCTTTCACTGGATTAATAACAAAAATTTTAGATGCAGAATTTATTCACTTTCAAATTAATCTCCACTATCTACAAAAACACAGTTGAATTATTTGCACCGTGGATACGCTTTTAAAAGCCTCTATAAACGGTCTGTTAAGAGTAGTTGTGCAGTCATCAAGCCGGCCGGTGTGGCCGTGCGGTTAAAGGCGCTTCAGTCTGGAGCCGCGTGACCGCTACGGTCGCAGGTTCGAATCCTGCCTCGGGCATGGACGTGTGTGATGTCCTTAGGTTAGTTAGGTTTAATTAGTTCTAAGTTATAGGCGACTAATGACCTCAGAAGTTAAGTCGCATAGTGCTCAGAGCCATTTGAACCAGCCATTTTGCAGTCATCACTTCTCGTTCACTGTGATTATAGTTTGAAATACTGATGGATTGTGGTCACAAAAACAATGTGATGTCCAGCGGAAGCGATGTTTGTTACTCTCTCCTGGCCAGCTAGCTTGTGTTGCACAAATCGAGAATATCTTCCAAATACCTGTCCTCGTTACTCCCAAAATCTCCCTACACCAATCGCAAATACCATCTTCAGTTTTGAGTCAGCATCCGACCTGCTTGACTTACAAGATTGGTTGTTATGGTGGCTAACACTCGACTCGATCGTGGCTCATCAACAGTTTTCCTTCCAGAACCGTTTAAACAGGTCGTTAACGGATTTAGTGTATACATTTTTCGTTCTGTACAGTTGCACCAACATCGCTAATTTTCGAAATCTCTACAGAACGTTATAGATTTATATGTTTCTCGCCTGCACCATGACGTCAATAATCACTCTCACTTCGTTTGACTCCAAAGTCACTTCCGTTTAGAGCCTTCGACGTTCGACTCCATGTTACCGAACGTTTAGGGTGAATCGCTTGTTATGAGGTTACTCAGCGGCCAACTGCCACTTCTTAGTTGGATGTGAGAGCGGATTTGCTGTAGCTGCCTCTTGGAATGCAAACCAATGGGATCTGCTGCACCGCGGTGAAGCTCTAGTAATATTGCTCGCCTCTGGCCTTCAACCTGCGGTCAACTCCTTTCACAGTAATCGGATTGCTGCGTTTGGCAGACTAGTCAGGGGGTGCTGCAGTCTCGTAAAGGGATCAAATACTATATGTAGACCGGCTGGGCCGTTGTCAGTGAGACGAACTCGACACGAAATAGTTGCTCTTCAGTTTGAACTGCGCACAGCTAAGCCTCGTGGCCTCAGTGGCGCAATCCCTGCCGAGTTATCTCTATGTGAAAGTATGTTTCTGGTTCAAAGGTGCTCACTTATTTGACAGATGAGCGTGGTATTTTCCGTAACGAGAAATTGTCTGGGAAACCACTGTGATATTTGCCTATACTATTCATTTGTAGATTCATCATCTGCGGCAATGTTGGTGTCGTGTTTAATGTGTCTCACTGTTTAGTGGCACAAAACGCGTGGGTGTTTTCAGCTCGTTACTAAATGCAAATAAGTAGGAGGCCGAGTTGATAGGAGCTGAAGGAGTCCAGGTTGCAATAATATGCGGTACGGCACACTGTTAGAGAGAAGGATTATTATTCAAGAAACATATAGTATAATGAAATTACTTATCTTCAGTAGTTTGTAGGACTGCAGCTGCGGCTATGAACTGATAGTCTCGTTACATGGAATACCGTGAACTAATACAACATATTCTCAGGGACTAAGCCTGATGGGCCCTCCTCAGAGAGTCAATGCGAACATTACAGAACTGGCTGAGGGCCGATTATGAAAGTGCGTCTGCCTAGGATGAAATCTAGCTAAGAAGTGAACGAGGCACACTCCAGTTCGGTCGAGCTGCACAGCCCGCTAGAATGCTCTGTGCTCGGCAGACGACGGTCTGCCAACCTTGTGTTGGCGCGGCGTTGTAGTAGTATCTGTGGCAATGATACTACAGTGTTATTTAAATACATTACGGTATCAAGATGTGTCACTCGGTGACTAATTGCATGTAAGACTAAAAATCTGAATTTATAAAATAATGTGATACAATCACTGACCTAAACAAATTCCATACAACATCGATAAATTGAAGTGCAAATCTAAAGGTTTCGATTTCTAGCCTCAGCCAACCATCCTACATTTTTGTCATTTTCCGCCGTTTCACCTCTGTCAATATTTCCCGTATGAGACCCTTAGACCTCAAGTGTAAGTCACATTATTCTTGTTTTGAGATATTTAGTGATACAGTAGGGTTGTTAAACAAAATTCATATACGTTATAATAAGAGTACTTTATAATTCACTTGTGAGACAAGTCACCAACACAGTATTTACATAATGTTACATAATCCTCTTGCTCATCGTCAACACTGTCATCCACAAGCAGTGGCTCAATGTCTTCAGAGTTGTTGTAAGAAAAAAGACTCTGAAAGTAGTGGTGACGAACAGGTGGACTGAATGGCAGATGCTCTCCCACGCCCTCCTTCTTCTCTTTTTAGCAGGCAGAGGTCCTGTGTACAGTTTTCTCTCAGGTATGGTAGTCAGAGAAACTGAGCGTCGTTTTCTAGATCCGAGCTAGAAGTCGAAATCTTGAAATGCCATTTCCACTGAAAGAGTTTCCTTCACACCGGATGTTCTTCGGTTTCAGTTTCCCTTTTCGTGATTGACATCAGCTAGTTTCCTGCTGAACAAAATGTCATTGTTTGTAATTACACTGATATGAAAGGGAATATTTTTCCTTCACATAGCAATAATATTGCACCAATTAATTATTGGGACAAAATGTCTCTTGTGTCTTGCTGCAGTCTTCTATTAAGACAAAAATCACCATAATTTAGGAGATAGGAATGGCCACTTTTTATGGACTTCTGGTCTATTACTTCAATTTTATTCTTTTCACTTAAAACTAGTTTCGTTTATGTCATGGATATTTTCCAGTTCCTGTTATGACCTGCAGAAGTATCAGTGGACACTGCAACACGTTTTGCTGAGGGTGCTCTTGTTTCGATTTATTGGATCAAAGAGATACTAATTTCTTGGGAACCTCGAGAGCCAGAAGTTCGTCCAAGGAGTACATGATTGAACTCTGACGACAACTCGTGGCAATAAAAATTGTAAACATATAAATTATGTTTCTAATAGGCTACTCGACATGTCAGTCTAGGAACGGACAGAGTTTTCTATAAATCAAAAGAAAAATTCCTAGTAGGAGCTACCAAACTAAATTTTTAGTGTCAGCTTTCACGGCCTCATAAGCTTTTTCAGTCTTATGTAGATGCAATTCGTGGTCTTGTAGGAAGCTGTGCCTTTTATGTTCATCTGTTGATTCCTTCAGTTTATTATCAAAAGAATCACAATGAACACAACTGCCCTTGTGCGGAACAGGCTCTGAGCACTATGGGACTTAACATCTATGGTCACCAGTCCACTAGAGCTTAGAATTACTTAAACCTAACTAACCTAAGGACATCACACAACACCCAGTCATCACGAGGCAGAGAAAATCCCTGACCCCGCCGGGAATCGAACCCGGGAACCCGGGCGTGGGAAGCGAGAACGCTACCGCACGACCACGAGCTGCGGACTTGTGCGGAACATGGAAATACAAAGAGAAGTCGTTAAAAGTTCTACGATAAATGTTACCAGCAATGAGATCTTTCTCTTGGCTTTCAACATGTTCTTTGTACATATTAAACAGTAGTTGTATATTCAAATTTTCTGGTAAATATATTCTGTTGGAGATGCGCTATCGTGTCTAGAATCATTGATAAGGGGGGGATGCTGTTATTTTAGCATGTACTATGACCGTTTTCCTTCTGGTGTTTGTTATCAGAACATTATTGCCTCGTTTATCTTCACTTGGAGGTTCTTTAAGCTCTACCATTTTTATGGCTCAGGTCATTCTATCATTTTCCATCTACCATTCTACCATCGTCAAACTGTCTTAGTTAATGTGGCGGGGACGTATCGTTGAAGAGTAACCTCTCTTATGTGCTTCAGTTACGTTCAATAAACCGAGAGAAATGCTGTAAAAGTATGCCATATTCTAATACAAATGAATTACAGTTTACTAGGATACCCTTAAGACAAAAGTCTGTAACACGAGCCGGCCCAAAACATCACCCATTAGCAAGATATTACGTACTTTTGAGTGCGATGTGGTCTGCGCCCAGTGAAGTCCGATCTGGTCTGCGTCTAGTGAAGTCCTATGTCCTACCCAAACAGCCTTTCGGGATTACCAAGAAAATGTACACGATGAGTCACCTAAAACTTGCACCGCAAATATTGCGAAAATGGAAACTGCTATTTATGTTCGGTTTTCACAGAAGAGATTGTTAGTCAGGGTTTTGTACTGTTAGCCAGTCAAGAGATTGTAATATTTTTTGTGCAAACATACAGTTTTCTAAAAGGAACAATACCTAGTGACATTAAGAAACTAAGACTAGAGTAAATTAAATTAGATTTTAGTTTCAGGATCCCAGTGTGAGTCGTTCACAAGAGATTGTATTTTGAAAAGTTACCACACCAACACTTGTACAGAACCTGTGATATCACACACTAAAGAACAACACAAGTGCATACACTAGTTATGTGGATTCTAACCAGTAACAAGAAAAATGACCATCATAGATTGTATTCAAAATGACCACCGGCAGGGAAATACACGCTTCCAGTCTGGTATGGAACGAATGCTGCACACTTGCAAGCATTTCAGCGGAGGTGTCCGAGCGGGCTGCAATAATACGTCGTTGCATATCATCGGGTGTAATTGGTGTGTCCTTGCAAGCAGCAGCTTTCAGCTTTCTCCACAGAAAAAATGTCTACAGGCGTCATATTCGGCGAACTAGCCGGCCAGGGTACGGGTAATCTGCACTATGGACTGGGCAACCATCATTTTGATACCACAGGTTTCTCTTAGTCTGCAGAGGAACGTCTTCTAGTATGCGTAGAAAATAGTCTAATAGGAGGCTGCGATACTTGTGCGCGTTAGGTCTTACGTCTATAGAAACGGACCTATAGGCTGATGGCTCACTATCCTATACCACACGTTTACACTCCGTGGACGATGACGCTACACCTTACAAAGCCAGCGGGGATTGTCAACAAACCAGTAGTGCGTGTTTTGGCGGTTTACCTGGCCGTGGTTGGTAAATGTGGCTTCACCACTAAGTAAGATGCATGGTACATCCGGTGTGTCCTGTCTTGACGCCCATGTACAAAAGTTAACACGATTCTCACAATCGTTTCCATGTAACTCTTGATGGAGAGAGATGTGACAGGAATGGAACCTATGTCGATGAAGAATGTGTAGGACGCTTGCCTGACTCATGTCACCTCCTCGTGCAACTGAGGGGAGGGGGGGGGGGGATCTAACGTTCGGGTCAATTGCAACAGCAGCAAGAACATTAATTTCCCCTTCTTTGCCATCACTTGTTTCCCTTTGTTACAGTCTAGATGTTACACTACCATCTCGACTTAACTGATTGAAGAGGTTGATAAATAACTGCTGAGATGGTTGACCTTTATTGGGATACCTTACCGCATACACCGTAGAAGAAAGAACGGTATTCTTCGTACACCCTCCATACACCATTAGCACATCGACTTTTTCTGCAATGGTAAATCCCATCGTCCACTCACGACCTACTCCTTGGACTGTCACACACGGAGTACCTAGCCGCAGTGCACTGAAGGAACACACAAACACACTATAAGCGAACATAACAAAATGGTACCTAGCAACTACGCAGGTTGAATGGCACAAACAAGTTCCGGAGTGGGAACTTTCCAACATACCATGCCTCGTAAACGACTCGCCCTAGACTCTACAAGAAACATCACGGACATTCTAATTTACCCTCCATTTAGTTTCTTAACGTCGATAGGCATTGTTCCGTTTAAAAAAGTGTATGTCTACACAAAAAATACACTTTGTAAGTATTATTTAACTCTGGTTATCGGTTAACAATAGAGCCCCTGACTACCAATCTATTATGTGAAAACCGCACATCAATAGCACTTTCCATTTCCGCAATATTTCCTGTGCATATTTTACGTGATTCTCTGTGTATATTTACGTAAAAATCTCGAAACGCTTCTTGTGTAGGACACAGAAAGTCGCTAGACACAGACCACATAGGGCTCAAAAGCTAATGCAGGATGTTTTGGGCCGGCTTGTGTTACAGACAGTATTTGTTTTATTAAATTATACTTTTGTCGTAAGGATATCGTAGTCAACTTAATTCATTTGTATTAGAACACAGTACATTTTTATAGCGTTTCTCTCGGTTTATTGAACATAACTGAAAAACATAAGAGAGACATTAATCTTTAGCAGTATATCCCCGCTCCCATTAACTGAAACAGTCTGTCGATGATCAGACAGTTTTTGGTTTCCTCTGGTGTAGAAAGCTACTGCTTTGGAGATAAAGATATCGTTAATCCAAGTTTAAAGTAAATTTTCTTGATAGATGTTCGTTAAGGAGCGAGAAAGATACATGTTTAAGGGTGCTACATCAGAAGAACAAGTCCGACATGGATCGCTTTCCAGCTGTGCTCCTGGGTAGGTTTTTCCGTGAAATCAGCATAGTATAGACGGGCGTTCTCGAACAGCAGCAACGCTATTCCTTGGTCGCTTTTCGTATGTCGCGACCGCAAAGTGCCTCCGTTGTTGAAACAGATGCCAACTACGATGGACACGCATCTGGGATGCGATTCGTAACACAAAATATCTTTTCGTGTCACTAAATGCATAACATAACGTTTTGAGGACACACACTGGGCCATATTTCTATGTGGTATTCTTTTTTGTGTTAGGGCCGACCATTATTTTCTGTTTATGAAGTTAATAAAAGCGATTCAGATCCCCGTCTGGCTATCTTGATTCAGGTTTTCCACTATTTCCTTAAATCGATCTTTTTTTGCCATTTGTTGTTCGTCTCTCTGTCTACACGTCTGTGAAGACCTCTTTTCCTTAGGAACGTGTAGAGGTACTGAGTTGAAATTTATGTAAAATACTGATGTCCATCGTACCTTGGAAGTGTAAAAAGTTTAGCTTTTAAGTCAGTGCAATAAAAAGATACGGCCATCTGTAAAGATTCGTTTTTCTCGAGAAGGGGTGGCGGTATCAGGTTGAACTTTATCTCAAATATTGATGTCTGCTGTCCCTTGGAGATGTATTAAATTTAAAGTTCTAAGTCAATGCCATCAAATATACGGCCGTCTGTAAAGATCCCTTTTCCTCAAGAACGGGTAGAGGTGCCAAGTTGAAATTTAATCCAAATACTAAGGTCGACGGTCGCTGGCGGTGTAAATAATTTAAGCTTCTAAGCCGATGTAATCAAAAGATACGGTCATGCATGTCACACATTTTGATATCCGCAAACTCACTCCTCAAATTCTATAGATGAACAACCTATATAAATGTCGGTCCTGTGTTCTAGTGGTAAAGCGCATGTCTGGAAACGTAGAGACTGTTGGACTGATTCTCGATCTCATCATCCATTTCTCAGACTTCCTTGTAACATTTTAACGTAGCCTTGACATCTTGACGATGTGAGGATCAGCCAGAACCAACACACGGTTCGGTTTCACGTTAAACCGTAAGTCCCGTTTCTACGGCATGCTATCTGGGGTAAGACAGAGACACGCCAGTCGCCGAACTGGTGCCTTATTGGAATAGGGCATTGAGTCAAGCGAAATTATTATTATTATCTATAAACGTTATCAGGTTTGTGTGGAACTCTCAGAGTGCAGGAACTTCCGCATCCTCTCGTGTAGCTAGTTCATGCAACTGGCTGTTATGTGATTTTATTTCAGTGATTTCGATTTGGGTAACCAAAGCAGCTAGTGAATGTCGATATGGACGAACAAGGAAATGAATGTTTTGAACAGGTAGTAATCTGTCTCCTGGGAATCAAAATTCTTTAAGTGTAGAGTATCATTTTTTATGATACATTCAGGAACCAATGTTCTGTATGTGTTGGTGGTGGGTTGGAATGATTGTAGCTACGTATACTTAAGGTCTTGGATCATACAGCAGGCAAACATTTTTAACAAGCACAAACAGACAATCTTCAAATTTATTAACACCGGTTGAACAATGTAATATTGCACTGGGGTTCCTGATGCATATTAAATATCATGTCCGTTCGCTACTTATTAGAGGAGTGTTGATATAAGCTGGGCCATGACAAAGGCGGTAGTCACACCAGGTAGAAACTCTGTCGCCAGTTTCTCATCTCACAAAACATTTTTAATTTTTTTTATTACTCAGCCAGTCGTCATGTGAATGTCACAGGGAACTTATTTCTTACCATATCTAATCTTGAGGTGTTGAAAATGTTTATGTGGGATTGGGATTCGAGCTCTGATCTCTCCTTTCGCTGGGTTAGACCCCTTTTGGACGATCCAGTTCCATCCCTTCATTGTTTCCTCAAGAATCTGAACTCCTCTAGGTCTCTACGAGTAGCACATGTCTCAATTCGAATGTTGATTTGTCACAAAAGTTTCCGCCGTGTCACTGCAAGTTGTAGTATGCGAACACCAAAATACAGTTGACAAATAGTTATAATTTTTAATACCTCTCTGTAAGTTTTCAACAATAATGATTGGTACCAGTTTCGAATTCCAGGCAGACAAACAACTTTTCACCATGAAACATTTCATATTCAAATATGTCACTATTAGTTACAGGCGAGAATGTAATCGATAGTCGGCGTCTCTTTGTCTGTAGTCAACGACGATGATATGTTCAGGGTTCGAATCCCAGTCAACAGAGAACTTAAAGCCATGTTATTTACAGCTCAGACAGTCCACATCTCGCTACTGGTGAAATAAACCGATTTTTAACGTCTATTAAAAGTCAACGAGATGGTTGGTGGGTTAGAATCTCGGTAAGGTAAAACTTTTTCGCCTCGTCATTTCAGTTTCAGTCATCTCGATACTGGGGAAAAGTTTTAATTGTATTCAGTTAACAATCCGAATAGATCTTTGGTTCGAAACCTCGTCCAACACAAAACTGTATTCCGTGTTAGTTCAAGTTTAAACAAGCGCACACCTATCTACTTGAAACCACACTTTTCGTGGTTGGTTTATAGGAACAGTAGTTGCAGGATTGCAGTCACCTGTCCCATTTCAGTTCAAAACATTCATAATATAATTTCAAGTTAAAACTTGTTTTATGTAATGTCATTTACTGTAATAAATTTGAGTTTACAAACATAATGGCTGTTTCATCTCTAATAACGTGTTTTCTGATATTTGCATTATCGTGATATTAATTTTATCTGGGTTGATAGCCATGCAGAGCTATTATCTCTTGTGGCTTCTTGTAGTAACTATTTTGCATAGCCAACGACTGTAACGAAAAGAGAGTTACGTTACGTGAGTTGCATGCAAATCAGGCGAAACGCAGTTTAGGACATTCAGATATTTTTGAGCACGGTAATACATTCACCAGTCGGAAAACGAATTTTATTCTTCTCCTCCTAGTTCGATTGCGCTGAGTTATCAATAAATGATATCCCGAATTTACTTATTCATTCGGGTCACCAGCGTCAACTCTTTCGGCGAGTGGTCGCACGACGCACTTCAGCCTGGATCATGCACACACCAAGGGCAGTTGAAAGTCTCGATAATGGGGAAATGTCAAAATCATGATACGCCAGGTCACTATATAATCCATACCTCTGCGAGTAGTAAATCTTCAATAACCTACAGGTACCGCAGAATACTGTTTGTGATCTGGAAGTTGATGGAGTTTTAAGGTTCTGTGTTCGACACTTAACTTCACACTCTATCCAATCAAAAGCACCTATTATATGAAAAAATAACACACATGGTAGCTACCATGAATTAATAAAATTCGCTATATAACTACCTTCCATTGATATAAATGTTAAGCTAACAACATAACGCTTATTAAGTGATATCGGAGATTTTACCAAACCATAATGCTGCTACTACTGAAATATGTACTTAATACCAAATCCTCAACTACATCTTTAATGTTGCAAGTTTGTGGTCTCAATGTAGAATTTCGAGGTGTGTTATGACACTCATAAGAACCTGAATTCATTGAGGAAAAAAGTGTCACCAGACGGAAAAACATAGCGCTCATGTTGTTTGTGCTTGGACTTTCCTCCTAGTATATAGATCTATATTCAAAACTACAGTTGAATGATTCTACTACCACCAGAATTACTGTAAAGAAGGATGAGTTAGTGATGGTTTGTGAGAGATTTATTTTCTGTATTTATATTGACATATTAAAAAGTTCAACCTCTTTACACATTGTAGGATATGCTAATTGTACTAGTTACTTGTGAGACATAGATGGCCAAACCAAAACCCTTCTTTTTATTCATCTTTGTTGGAGCTACATTAAAAATAAGAAAACATCAATTGTAAAAATTAATACATCCCCTTGTATGTGTGAATGATGTGGAAAGAGAAAAAGATAAAAAAAAACATTAGGACACTGTACTCCATGACCTCGACAGGATTTGGCTGCCCCCATTTACGTGATATATACGTATAGTAAATCGCAATTTTATGAAGAATTCAAGGTAGGAAATTGCAAATAGCGTTAGAGAGGCATATGTACTCTACTCCGCATCCTCCCCCTCATCGATTTCCGTTAACAGAACATTCACCTCATTCTAGACATTCTCAATTTCCACACACAGATATTGTAGGAGGGAACCAATTTCACCATCCTCAATTATCTCCATTAACTCATCCACATGCTCATCAAAAAATGGTTCAAATGGCTCTGAGCACTATGCGACTTAACTTCTGAGGTCACCAGTCGCCTAGAACTTAGAACTAATTAAACCTAACTAACCTGTCCGAGGCAGGATTCGAACCTGCGACCGTAGTGGTCACGCGGTTCCGGACTGAAGCCCCTTTAACCGCACGGCCACACCGGCCGGCTCACATTCTCATCCACGAATGCGAAAACATCATCGACTCCAATGCCTTTAATGTACAGGGTGATTCTTACAACGTTTAAAAACCACAGAAGAGACGCAAATGGTGCTGAGACGAGTAATTGGATATAAGACACGAGGGATCGTGAATGTCGGGAAATACCCCAAAAGTGGATGACAAATGCTGAACATACTACGTCACCAGATGACCTACCACACGGCACGTGCAGTGGTTGGGCTTGTCGATGCTACTCTCGCTGGTAGGGGAAAGTGCTACATATTGTTCCGCTGGGTTATTCTGTATTCGTTCTTGCATTACCCGGTGTGATAAGACGCTGCTCGCGGTAATGATAATCCAATATTACGATGAATCGGTTTACATTTTCGAAAACACTATTTATAAAGCAGAACATGCTAGTCACAATATAACGTCAGCTATTCTTGGCATATATTTCGAGTTTTATATGATTATAGTAACTGGAAAACCATAATTGACACTGGAGCTAGTCCTTCTACGGTTTTAGAAATGACTATTTTACCAATCTGAACGTTAATTTGTTACCAATAACATCAGAGGTGGCCAGAGAAAACGTGTCATAGATAAACATTGAGTTTCTAGATAATAAAACATGTGTGATTCGATTTGGTACTGCCTGTGAATAATGAAGGAGTAGTTAGTTATTAAATTATCAAAAGAGTGTAATGAGACCACCAAACATCGTTATATAGAAGAATATGTTCGTCTACTTACAATAATTTAAAGATAACAAATACTATTATGAAAAAGATGTTTCGGAGACATATGTGAAGTTGAGGACTTGGCGATTATTGCGTAAGGTGGATAGTCTGTTTAACTAACGACATTGGTCTAGCTGCAGAAATTAGTTTCACTTCGTATATAATTCCTCGAATAATATGATGTACGCAGAAGCACAGCTTAAATTTAATGTCCGTATTTCATGAGATATTTGGGAAAATAGTAGAAAACTCGATATTTATCTTTGTAAAGTGTATTTGTATTTGTTAAGTAAATAGCTTATTGTGGGAAGTGCGTTATAGCGTGACACGCTAAGGTGAGAAAATTACGGTTTCCAAGGTGCTCGCTATGAGCACATCGCCTTTTACAGAGAGAGAGAAGACTGGTCGATAAAGACTTCTATTTCAGGCCTGTGATATCGATTATGTGTCACGTCTTCTCGGAATAGGTTTACTGTTCTCTCTGCAAATCGTTTTACGTGATTTATGCTATGACTGCCTAACACAGAAATTCAACGTTCGATAGCGAGTATACCTTACGTGCCTCAAATAGCCAAAGAATACTATAGACCTTATCATGTAGAGCAGATAATTATTGTGTTAGTTACGAACAAAGCATTCACTGTGTTTATTTGAATAACACATTTTAACATCATTCCTTCTTCCGAAGAATTACGAATACCTGGAGTTATATTTGCTACATCTTATTAATGAAAGAGTGTAATGAACATAAAAATTCTGAGAAATTGATATGAATTTCCTTTTTTAATCTGTTTTATTTCTTGAATAGTACACGTATCTTCACACATATTTCAAACTTCTGGTGACTACTTACCAGAAAATACGAAGGAATGAGAAGAAAACATTCTCGATCTTCTTTGTCGGAATTGTTTTATATTCCATAGGGTGATCGTAATTTAAATTTCCTGTCAAGTGTTTCTAGCCTACAAGGCCAAGAAAATATGTGTGGCCCTGAGGTCTTCATCAAAATCGTCAGTTCCAAACTAAAAAGTCCGTTTAAGTGACAAGCTGCATTTTAGTCATTTTGTTAGAATAAAGGTTCAGAACACTGGTAAAAATTGAAGCACATTTGGTTTACGGCACCACGTGTCGCTTACCTTGCTGCGGTATTTTTTATAATACCTTAAAAAGCCAGTGAAATGAAAGTACTTAAGCCGTAGTTCATTTAAATGTCAAACCTTACCCGATAAGCAACACAGATAAATTGCGCTAATGAAACCAGTGGAGGAAAGGAATTTAAAGTTGTCCTAGCTTTGACTATTCAGCGTGAATGTTTACACAGAACTAACAAGTTTGTTCGCGTGGTCATCCTCCGCAGCCACCACAGAAATAGATGTTTTGTAAATAAAACCACCTTTTCTTGCTGCAGCTTGGTTTATTTTTCCCACACGCGGTTCACCTCTTTCTTGCTCTAAGGTATCTTCAATGGGCTGTATAAAGATGCAGTTTTGTTATTTTCAGATTATCAAACAGTTTTATGCAAATAAGTAATTACTTACAGTTTTCTGTGATCTGCGTTTCATCTCATCTGGTCTGGAGGTCCCACTACCACTTAATTTCCCAAAGATAAGCACAATTAGCACAATTTTGTATTCCGAACTTTTTCACACTGTTCACCACGTTTCTCCTTCTTTTTTTGTGACGTAATATTACGCTTTTGTCACTAGTTATAGCTATTTGGTCGAACACTGTGCTTTTAACAACGTAAATATTGTAACTTCATTACGTGTTTCCTCCTCTTTTGTTTGTTTATCTACATGCTGCCAACCTTATGAAGTATCTCTTCAAAACCAACTTCTATTCATGATGTTTCTATCTCTCTCTATCTCTCTCTCTCTCTGTGTGTGAAGCGGCTTTTTCTTGTAGTGTGTTTGTGAGCGGGCGGGGGGGGGGGCTAGAGGTGGAAGGTCGTTGGTGGTTTGTTGTAAAGTGTTGAATATGATTGTAACTACCGTTAGAGTGTGGTTGAAAGCTTTGGTGACAGCTGATTTGACTTTTGGTTTCGGTGTTCTCTGGTAGGGTTCATGGATAAGTGAGTGAAAAGGGGTTGGATAGTATTGTTATTAATCTTATTATTATTATTATTATTATTATCATATTAATCCTCTTTGGGAGGGTTATTCCATTAATTTATCTGTTAGTCCAAAGAAGAATTGTCTGGCATGTGTACTTGATCTTTCAACAGGTTTTTTCTTTTTGATTTGGTTTTCTGTATGTGGTAATTTTCTTGTAGGGTTAGGAGGTGTTTTTCATTGTTGAATCTAATTATTTTCATGTCTTCGTCTGTAGTGGTTGGTTTGCTGTTATGTTCTCTTAGGTGTTCTGCAAATGGGAAGCGGTTTAACCCATACTTCCAGGCTCTCGTGTGTTCTTTGTATCAGACATCAAATGTTCTACCTGTTTGTATTATGTATCTGCCTTCACGAGTGTTGCACTGTAGTTGATATATACCTACTTTCTGGTATATGTCTCTGTGTCGAAGTGCTTCTTGCTTTTGTGAGTGTGGGTGGCTCGAGGACTGGCGTTTACGATTAAACTTCAAACATATTCTTATTGTTTTTTTAGTGTTATATCCACAAAGTTAATTTGGTTATTCTGTTTGCTTCGAATTGTGAATTTTATATTTTAAACTACCTTGTTGATGTCAGTATGTATTTTTTCAAGTTTTGTTTGTGGTTGATCTATTCCATCATACCATCACCAGAAACAATAGAAATCATAGGTAAGAACCTAAAGGTTTATAGTCAACCCCCTGATGAACAGATTAAGGAAATATGTGCAGTAATAAAGCTCATAACACAACAAAGTTACTTCCAGTTCGATAATGAACTTCATTTATGAGAAGATGGATTACCAATGGGGTGCCCAGTTTCAGGAACCTTAGTAAATATTTTTGTAATCCACATTGAACAAATCGTTTTCAAAAAAATAGTAGCAAAAGAATACAACATTTTATATTTTTTCAGGTATATGGATGACATCCTTTGCTTATTAGATGAACCACAAACAAAAATGGAAAAACTACATATCGACATCAACAAAGTATATAAGAATATAAAATTCACAATTGAAAAGGAACAGAATAACCAAATTAACTTTCTGGATATAACATTAAAAAAAAGCATATGTTTGAAATTTACCAAAAGGCCACAGGAACGGACATTATCATTCCCTAATCCTCGAACAACCCACACAAAGCAAGCAGTACTTTGACGCATGCTCCATAAACTCAACGCAGTGCCACTCACCAAAGAAAGCTACCAAACAGAACTGGGCAAAATAATGGAGATAGGACAAAACAATTGTTACCATAGTTATACAGTCACAAAGCTAAAAAACAAAATTAAAAATAAAATAAAAGCAGAAACCATCAAACCACATACAACACCACAACACAACCAAACGCAAACATGCAGTACCATAACAACCACGCGGAGTAATCAGAAAAAGATGAAAGAAAACACAAGATGGCACACAATGACATACAAACACAAAATCACACATAAAATCACCTACATTTTAAAAGACAGGGAATAAACATAGCATACACAACAGTCAATTCTATACAAAAATAAACCCCAAAACTGACAAAAAACAGAACTGTACACCAGGAAGTAGGTGTATATCAACTACAGTGTAACACTTGTGAAGGCAGATACATAGGACAAACAAGTAGAACATTTGATGTCAGATACAAGGAACACATGACACCCAGGAAGTATGGGACAAATCACTATAACACTCAAACATAACTAGAAACCAACCACTAGAGAAGAAGATGTGAAAGCAATTACAATCAACAATAAAAAACACATCCTAAACCTGTAAGGCAATTACCTCATACAGGAAAGTGTATATGCAAAACAATTCACTGTTAAGACTAATAGATAAAACAATAGAATCACACTCCCAAAGAGGAGTAATATAATAAGAATAATAATAATACAGTACGATATAATAACAACACCAGCCAACACCTTTTCAATCACTTATCCATGAACCCTTACACCGAACATTGAAACCAAAAGTCAGATTAGCTGTCACTAAAGCTTTCAACCACACTCTAACGGTAGTTACAATCATATTCAACACTTTACAACAAACCACCAACGACCTTCCACCTCTAGCCCCCCCCCCCCCCCCCCCCCACCGCCCGCTCACAAACACACTACAAGAAAAAGCCGCTTCACACACAGAGAGAGAGAGAGAGAGAGAGAGAGATAGAGAGAGATAGAAACATCATGAATAGAAGTTGGTTTTGAAGAGATACTTCATAAGGTTGGCAGCATGTAGATAAACAAACAAAAGAGGAGGAAACACGTAATGAAGTTACAATATTTACGTTGTTAAAAGCACAGTGTTCGAACAAATAGCTATAACTAGTGACAAAAGCGTAATATTACGTCACAAAAAAAGAAGGAGAAACGTGGTGAACAGTGTGAAAAAGTTCGGAATACAAAATTGTGCTAATTGTGCTTATCTTTGGGAAATTAAGTGGTAGTGGGACCTCCAGACCAGATGAGATGAAACGCAGATCACAGAAAACTGTAAGTAATTACTTATTTGCATAAAACTGTTTGATAATCTGAAAATAACAAAACTGCATCTTTATACAGCCCACTGAAGATACCTTAGAGCAAGAAAGAGGTGAACCGCGTGTGGGAAAAATAAACCAAGCTGCAGCAAGAAAAGGTGGTTTTATTTACAAAACAACTATTTCTGTGGTGGCTGCGGAGGATGACCACGCGAACAAACTTGTTAGTTCTGTGTAAACATTCACGCTGAATAGTCAAAGCTAGGACAACTTTAAATTCCTTTCCTCCACTGGTTTCATTAGCGCAATTTATCTGTGTTGCTTATCGGGTAAGGTTTGACATTTAAATGAACTACGGCTTAAGTACTTTCATTTCACTGGCTTTTTAAGGTATTATAAAAAATACCGCAGCAAGGTAAGCGACACGTGGTGCCGTAAACCAAATGTGCTTCAATTTTTACCAGTGTTCTGAACCTTTATTCTAACAAAATGACTAAAATGCAGCTTGTCGCCTAAACGGACTTTTTAGTTTGGAACTGACGATTTTGATGAAGACCTCAGGGCCACACATATTTTCTTGGCCTTGTAGGCTAGAAACACTTGTCAGGAAATTTAAATTACGATCACCCTATGGAATATAAAACAATTCCGACAAAGACGGCTATTATAACCCTGCCGTTACTATTATAATTTAGTATGCTATTACCTAAATAACAGAAAACCCTGTGTCTGTGTTGCCACATATAACCTTCTTACTACGATTTAGTTTAGTTTCCAAATAAAGTACACTATGTGAGGGTAGTCTTGTATATACTGAAAGCTAATCAATAGCGTTACCGTTTTTACAGGATTGGACCGTGTGTTGTGTCTAATGGACAATTAAATCAGATTATTCAATTATTTTCCTAAGATCTTACCCAGCGGTTAGAGAGGAACGCAGAATGAATAATATTATACTGAAGCTAGGCAACTCAGTTCCAAGTTCATTTAGTGGCTTAAAATACGTAAAATGGTCGCCAGCCCATCTAGGCAATGAAACAATGTAGTATTGGAAAAACAGAAGTATGAATTTGGCGTACTTTCATGCTACTGTTTAAGTTGCTTCTTCAAATAAATATTACTCTGCGTAAACAATGTTGGTACAGACACTAGAATTTCTTTTTGACTTCTACACCCTTATACATTACTTTTTAAAAGTGAAAAACACCAGTAGATAACATCAAGGAAGCTACAAAAATTTTTGCCAGGCGGGATCTTTCGAAAAGCGCTTTCCGTGATCAACGAACTTAGTAACTTAAATACGATACTAAAGCACACACTTTTTATACTGAAAATTTCACTTCAAGAAAACCTCTTTTTTACTGGAATTTACTTTCACAAGATATTATTCTTTGAACTAATTCTGTATAGTCATCTAACAGATTCTAGTAACTTGGCTCCACTCTGATTGAATTTTACATAAGCAAACTTTTACTATAAAACTATGCAATAGTTAAGAAAACTTTCTCATTATTTACAGAAAAACGATTTAAATGGTGCCTCTTTATGTTAACTTGGTACTTCATAAGTCCGTAAAACAGAATACTCGGATTAATCAAACATCAGGGTGGAACCCTATATAGGTGTATGATTAGGATGAAATAACAGCGTGAACCAGTTTCTTTAAATAAAAAAAAAGATTAATAAAACACAGTTTAAATTAATGGTTCACGCTGTACAAAAGTAAAATATCAAACAATCTTATCTGGAGGCTGTAGGCTTTGGTGTGGTGAGCAATTATGACGCCGACACTACCTACAGTATGGCCTACTACGTATCTTGCTGTATAGGCTCAATTTCTATTCTTGGCATCGTTCAGTTTTACATACAATCCCAAAAACTCGCTGCTATGCCGTAAGCCATTTGCGGTCTTCATCCGAGGAATTTATTGAACTGTGGACCTAGAAACGACGATGAGGCTTCGTCCCCACAGTAGCCCGTAGTGGTACACTATCCCACAACAGTCTCCAGCAGTCCCCTCACCCCACCGCCGCCCTACACCGAACCCAGGGTTACTGTGCGGTTCGCCCCCAGTGGACACTCCCGGGAACGTCTCACACCAGACGAGTGTAACCTCAATGTTTGCGTGGCGAGGTAATTATGGGGTACACGTACGTGGAGAAAGTATTTGCGCAGCAATCGCCGACATAGTGTATCTGAGGTGGAATACGGAGAACCAGCCGGCATTCGCCGAGGCAGATGGAAAACCGCCATAAAAACCATCCACAGACTGGCAGGCACATCGCACCTCGACATTAATCCGCCGGGCGGAATCGTGACGGGGACCGGCACGCTTTCCCGCCCGGAAAGCAGTACGTTAGACCACACGGCTAACCGGGCGGGCTAATCTCCAGTATAGTACACTTTACTTTGCATATACAGAAAATGTAGTACCAATATTCGAAAATTTCAAAGCAAAAGTTTGTAAAAAATATAGATGAACCATAAATAAATAGTGTTATACTATTACATTCATATTCAACACTTAACCACCAACCACTCTCCCCCCTCCACACCGCTCACACACACTATTAAGAAAAATAGAACCACATACACACTCTTCAGCTCACTCACTCTCTCTCTCTCTCTCATACACACAAACACACACACACACACACACACACACACACAGAGAGACAGAGAGAGAGGGAGAGAGAGAGAGAGAGAGAGAGAGAGAGATAGAGAGAGATATAAACATCATGAATAGAAGTTGGTTTTGAACATATACTTCGTTAGGTTGACAACATGTAGGTAAACAAACAAAAGAGGAAGAAACACGCAATGAAGTTACAATATTTACGTTGTTAAAAGCACAGTGTTCGAACAAATAGCTCTAACTACATCCATACTCCGCAAGCCAGCTGACGCTGTGTGGCGGAGGGTACTTTGAGTACTTCTATCGGTTCTCCTTTCTATTCCAGTCTCGTATTGTTCGTGGAAAGAAAGATTGTCGGTATGCCTCTGTGTGGGCTCTAATCTCTCTGGTTTTATCCTCATGGTCTCTTCGCGAGACATACGTAGGAGGGAGTAATTTATACTGCTTGACTCCTCGGTGAAGGTATGTTTTCGAAACTTCAACAATAGCCGGTAACGAACTACTGAGCGTCTCTCCTGCGGAGCCTTCCACTGGAGCTTATCTGTCATCTCCGTAACGCTTTTGCGATTACTAAATGAACCTGTAACGAAGCGCGCTGCTCTCCGTTGGATCTTATCTATCTCTTCTATCTACCTTATCTCGTACTGATCCCACATTGGTGAGCAATATTCAAGCAGTGGGCGAACAAGTGTACTGTTACCTACTTCCTTTGTTTTCGGATTGCGTTTCCTTAGGATTCTTCCAATGAATCTCAGTCTGGCATCTGCCTTACCGACGATCAACTTTATACGATGGCAGTTCAATAAGTAATGCAACACATTTTTTTTTCTCGGCCAATTTTGGTTGAAAAAACCGGAAATTTCTTGTGGAATATTTTCAAACATTCCCGCTTCGTCTCGTATAGTTTCATTGACTTCCGACAGGTGGCAGCGCTGTACGGAGCTGTTAAAATGGCGTCTGTAACGGATGTGCGTTGCAAACAACGGGCAGTGATCGAGTTTCTTTTGGCGGAAAACCAGGGCATCTCAGATATTCATAGGCGCTTGCAGAATGTCTACGGTGATCTGGCAGTGGACAAAAGCACGGTGAGTCGTTGGGCAAAGCGTGTGTCATCATCGCCGCAAGGTCAAGCAAGACTGTCTGATCTCCCGCGTGCGGGCCGGCCGTGCACAGCTGTGACTCCTGCAATGGCGGAGCGTGCGAACACACTCGTTCGAGATGATCGACGGATCACCATCAAACAACTCAGTGCTCAATTTGACATCTCTGTTGGTAGTGCTGTCACAATTGTTCACCAGTTGGGATATTCAAAGGTTTGTTCCCGCTGGGTCCCTCATTGTCTAACCGAACACCATAAAGAGCAAAGGAGAACCATCTGTGCGGAATTGCTTGCTCGCCATGTGGCTGAGGGTGACAATTTCTTGTCAAAGATTGTTACAGGCGATGAAACATGGATTCATCACTTCGAACCTGAAACAAAACGGCAATCAATGGAGTGGCGCCACACCCACTCCCCCTACCAAGAAAAAGTTTAAAGCCATACCCTCAGCCGGTAAAGTCATGGTTACAGTCTTCTGGGACGCTGAAGGGGCTATTCTGTTCGATGTCCTTCCCCATGGTCAAACGATCAACTCTGAAGTGTATTGTGCTACTCTTCAGAAATTGAAGAAACGACTTCAGCGTGTTCGTAGGCACAAAAATCTGAACGAACTTCTCCTTCTTCATCACAACGCAAGACCTCACACAAGTCTTCGCACCCGAGAGGAGCTCACAAAACTTCAGTGGACTGTTCTTCCTCATGCACCCTACAGCCCCGATCTCGCACCGTCGGATTTCCATATGTTTGGCCCAATGAAGGACGCAATCCGTGGGAGGCACTACGCAGATGATGAAGAAGTTATTGATGCAGTACGACGTTGGCTCCGACATCGACCAGTGGAATGGTACCGTGCAGGCATACAGGCCCTCATTTCAAGGTGGCGTAAGGCCGTAGCATTGAATGGAGATTACGTTGAAAAATAGTGTTGTGTAGCTAAAAGATTGGGGAATAACCTGGTGTATTTCAATGCTGAATAAAACAACCCCTGTTTCAGAAAAAAAATGTGTTGCGTTACTTATTGAACTGCCCTCGTATGATCATTCCATTTTAAATCACTCCTAATGCCTACTCCCAGATAATTTATGGAGTTAACGGCTTCCAGTTGCTGACCTGCTATATTGTAGCTAAATGATAAAGGATCTTTCTTTCTATGTTTCGCAGCACATTACACTTGTCTGCATTGAGATTCAATTGCCATTCCCTGCACCATACGTCAATTCGTTGCACATCCTCCTGCATTTCAGTACAATTTTCCATTGTTACAACCTCTCGATATACTACAGCATCATCCGCAAAAAGCCTCAGTGAACTTCCGATGTTATCCACAAGGTCATTCATGTATATTGTGAATAGCAACGGTCCTACGACACTCCCATACGGCACGCCTGAAATCACTCTTACTTCAGAAGACATCTCTCCATTGAGAATGACATGCTGCGTTCTGTTATCTAGGAACATTTCAATCCAATCACACAATTGGTCTGATAGTCCATATGCTCTTACTTTGTTCAAACTAGTGGCAAAGGCGTAATAGTACGCCACAAAAAGGAAGGAGGAACATGGTGAACAGTGTGAGAAAGTTCGGAATACAGAACTGTGCTTATATTTGGGAACTAAAGTGATAATGCGACCTCCAGAACAGATGAGAGAAAACGCAGATCACAGCAAACTGTAAGAAATTATGTATTTACATAAAAATAACGATGTGAACTGTTTCATAATCTGAAAATATCAAAACTGTGTCGTTATAGATGTCACTGTAGATGCCTTAGAGAAAGGAAAAGGGGAAAGCGTCTGGAAAAAATAAATTAAGTTGCAGCAAGAAATGACGGTTTTATTTTTAAAACAAGTATTTACACAGTAGCTGCTGAATAAATATTAACTGTGGTAAGTTGTGTTGTAAACGAGTACAACCATGCGTTCCCGAACTATAGTTAATGAGTATAATTTTACTCGATGCCATGTCCCCTACCCTGAAATGAGCCCATTATCAAGCCATCGGGCCACCTTACAAGATTAATAATGCCAAATTCACCAATAATGGTGCCGAGCCCGCATAGGAAGGAGAAGGAGTGTCTCGCTAATAGTGTAGTGAAAACGAGAGGAAGTCTAGCAGCAGTATGTAGTGTCTGGGTTAGTATTATGTTCCTTGTGACATAGAGTAACGTTGATTGACGATGGATAGGGAGTGCGCCTGGTATGGATGCAGCGGAATCTGGGTACTGTATGGAAATAACTGAAAGCCGTATTTGTCGCGATCGACGAGTTTCACGCTGCTGCCTTTGACTGCGTTGGCGTAGTGGCAACTGAGCAGAATTCTTTGGAACCGCTGGTGGGTCCCCGATAACGCAGCGATTTACAGTTTGTTCGTCCTTGCCGGTCGACACTCATCTAACGGTGAATGACGAATCTCTGCCCGGAAAGTGAAAGTGGGTACTGTTGACACGGCTGACCCCTTACGCCTTAAAAAAAGGTGTTTGAGGTATTGCCCACTGCTGAATATCTATGCGACAGTACGTAAAAAAGGAAAAAAGGACAAAATTCTCCTTCTGTTCTTAAAATGCCTCTTTTCTTGCATAGATTCACATTAAAGTATTGTCACATTTATAGTTATGTGGGGTCCCTTAAAGATGATCCCAATTTTTTTTCTGTTTACCGAGTATTTATAAAAGGAGCAGATAAAGCACAAACCTGTATCGAGATCGATTGGCTGTTAAAGTCCACGCACCCCTCTTGCCTGAAGGAAGGAGAATTACGTTATTGCGTCCAGTGGATGGTGCATAGTTTTGCAGTGAATAATGATGTGGTCTTCACAAACTAACCATTCGGGCATTCGTCTTAGTGATTTGTGGAACCACGAAATACCAAAATCTGGACCGACGTACAGGATTTGAACCGTGTTGTTCCCGAACGCGCCAACTTACTTGGTCTCGTCTCTCAAAGGACATGGCGAATTAATTGGAGTCATAAACAGTAAAATTGCCAGCTCCCTGCACTAGGTCACATTCTTCGGAAGAGGTGAGTTGATCCATCTGTAGTTTCTTCGTAGGCGCGAACAAATGCAAGCGAAGACCGTACGTGTGACGTGGTGGCAACGGCAATAGTCTTGGAGATGTGGGCTGCCAGAGAGGCCGATCAGTGGAGGCGGGCGAGGCGAGGCGACTGGCCGAGTGCACGGCAAACAGGGCGCGCCGCCCGTACAAACACTCGCCGCCTCACTCCACGCATAATTGCACGGCTTTTTCATCGATTAACGAGCTTCCTTAATCTCGTTGGCACTAAGGGACTAGCCGCGTCCCTGTCGCGGCCGTGTTGCACACTACTGGCCCTCTGCGTCCTTTGTTGGCCCTACATGTTACCGTCGTTGAGCACGAGTCCCGTATCTGAACGTCTTTCACAAACATAGGCAGTTAAAAGCTCCGTTAACATTCTTGCTCATTTTTTTGCGAATAGAATCAACAAGAGGCTAAAGTTAATTTGCTGACACGTTGAGTATGTAAGACGTGCGGTGATGATTAGACTACCACATCTTATTTTTTTGAATCTATGTGTCAGTCAAACTTCTACGTTTCCACACATCTTCATAAATGTAATATAACAGATTTACCGATCACTGCATGTGTGATACCAGTCTGCATTCCAGTTACAAATCTAAGAACGTCTGTAATGGTCCGTTTTTAATCAGATAGTTAATACTTTTTTCTTCATCACTGTAGAGGTTTATTTCGTACAGCCAGGGTGAACCAGAAAACTAAGGACAAATTTTCGGAGCTGGTAGTGCGGACCAAAACGAGTAAAAAAATCTATTAAACATGGGCCCTAAAATGCATACCTTACAAGCTAAGAGCACTTGTTCATTTCCGATGTTTTGGCAGACCTTTGCAATTTCGTTGTTGTAGTGTGATGCTGGAGTCAGTTCAATCAAAAAATACTTTTCGCTTCTTTCATGCTGCACCCTGTGTCGACGGAAGTGTTGCTTTGTTTCCCGTTACTCTAAAGCGGAACTTTACGTGCCCATTCGATAGAGCTGCCGCAAATTAGTCTAGTGCAATACTCGTTTTATCGATGTGTATTAACAGGGAGAACAACACATGAAAAGTAACCAGTTCCCCAGCAGCGACTGAGTAGCGCAGCTGATGGCGGCAGCAGTTTGTACGGACCACGGTGACACGTGAGTTGTTGATGGAGTACTGGCTATTCTTCGTGTTTTACTGTCCCTATTGAGACATGTCGCTAAAACGAATATCGCACTTCACTAATATGGGACTGCTCTATCTAATGGGCACATTAAATTTAGCTTTAAAAATAATTTTGTTTGTAACCGGAAACAAACCGACGTTTCCATTGACGTTACATGAAATATAAGCTAAACATTATTGTTTTGTGCTTAATACAGCTACACATGGCAAAAACGAAACTGTAAATATCTTCCGAAACGCCAGAGCAAACGCGTCTTACGGGTCTTAAAAGGGACGGGGTGATTCTGCTGTCCGTACCAATGACATTTTATGCAACCCGCAATTCTAAGTCTGAAATTTGAAAAACCAGCTCCAGATTTTCGTATTCTCTCGCTCGTTACTCGAAAGCTTTTATTCCTACACAAAAAATCAGCAGTATATTTTTGTAGGAAATGTAATGTAATTCAATTCTGTACTGGGATACGTTTTCGGTGGAGTCCACGGTTCTCGAGTAATCGAAGTAAAACGTAGAAAAGTGGCCTTCAAGCATATATCAACCCCCACACTCATCTGTAACAAGTCAGGGTTCCTAGTAGCCCTATGTTGTTCGCGGCACTCCTTTCTTGCACTGTACAATATTTCCGATTACAGGAATTAGTCCCCATATTCCACTTTACCTGCTCTCTATTGATTCCGCTGTTGCGCCACCAGCATAGTCGACTATTTCCTTGACATTATTAATTTAATTGTACCCATGAGGTTGATGAAAGGATAACGACTTTTTTTTAAACGTTCCCTTACAAACGTTAAACCTTACGATCACCGTAGTATCGTTGTCAGCAGGCCTGAAGAATACAATGATGTAATTGTTTATTTTATGCTGTTAAAATTCACAAAATTGTTACGTAAGATTTACACAAACTTCAGTTTCACAATAAGGAAGTGATCGACTAAGGCGGTGGCGTAATAAGGCCAGTTACTGAAGACCAGAAAAGGTCAAATGTGAGAAGCAATTCGTGCAGTCGCAAATGTTTCAACAGTCGTAGGACAGAGTGTCATGAACAACGTATAAGAAATCCTGACAGGTAGGGGACGAGTGTGGAAGAGGGGGTTCGTTTGGAGGTCACTTGTGTACGTTTTTCTTGAATAACTCGAAAACTACGATCTCTAGCGAAAACGTATACCAATACAAAATTTAACTCTGTTAAATTTCTTATAAAAAGGTCCTGCTCATTTTTTCTGTACGACAAATAGTTTGCACATAGCGAGCGAGAGAATATGAAAATATGAAGGCTAGATATAGAACTGTGGGCTGTATAAAACGATGACAGTAAGGGCATCTGAATTACTATGTACGTATAAAGTGTGTTTAAAAAAAAGCGTCGAAGATTTAGAGAAGTCGTAGTACCCACCAAAACAAGAAAAAAGTCCAGTAAACATGGGCCCTAAAACGCATACCTTAATAGTTGTGAATAATTCTTCATCTTTGACACTGTGAAACAAATCTCTTCTACTGCAATCTGTTTGCTTTCCATATTTCGGGAGGGGGTAGTACGGATCAAAACAAGAAAAAAGATCTCGTAAAATAGGCTCTAAAATGCATACCTTAAGAGCTATGGCCTTTTTTCAGAAGAAGGATTATGTTTGACAGTAGAGAAGTTGGACAAGTTCACCCTGTGTGTATGTATATGGTGAACATTTACAAAACTGACAAACTGCAGGGACGAATTTCTGACTGAAAATGGAGAGGAAAAGGTCCTATGAACATGTGTCCGGAAATGCATCGCTACCACGGTAAATGGCACTGACGAATAACAGTCCCTCTGTTGCAGGCTGTGTGACTGAAGCAGCGTACTGTGAGCAGCAGAATGTCGATGAACCGGAAGCGTTTGTGTACGCCTAAGCAGATGGAGGCGGTCGAGAGGCAGCACGGCCATACTGAAACAAGTGCTCTCAGAAACAACCACCACATCAAACAACATTTCGAGCCCTTTTTGGACGTCTGTGTGATCGTGGGTCCTTTGAGATAGACAAACGTGCAGGGAGATGGCGACCTGTGTGTACATCAGATATGGAAGACCTGGTTTTACAGGTTACAGGATATAAGGAAAAACCCTAGTACAAGAGTACAAGCTCCAAATCTGATGTATGCACAGTCCGCCGCGTCCCTGTACGTTCGTCTGTCTGAAAGGACCCACGATCACACGAACGCCCTAAAAGAGCAATTTGATACATGTACTCTCTCCTAAGAGTCGAGAGTCGTCAAATGAATTATCTCTGTTGTTTCGGTAGATATTTGCAATTTCGTTTCTGCAGTGTTTAGCTGAAGTCAGGCCAGACAAATGCTGTCCGTCACCACTTCCCTGCTACATCTAGTGTGGAAGGAAAACGTCGTTTTGTCTTCAGTTTCAAACAAGGTATTTAAAGTCGAATGTAACGAGCCAACTCGATATAGCGGAACCAAGCTATCCTAGTGTCAAATTGCATTTGTCGAGATGTATTAACGGGAAGAGTAAAACACTAAGAATAACAGTACTCTATCTGGAGCTGAGCAACGCGGGTCCATGGCGGTTGCAGAAATTGTGCGGTATGGCGGGACACGAAACGTGAGAAGTGGGGTAAGGAGACGTGGCGAACAAAAATTTAATGATTTGGCAAGTGCTATATGACTATGAACCTAGCAGTGGACGCATCTCAGTTATCATTCCGCCACGTCACACTGCAGAATAAAGTATCTACACGCCTTCCGTAGTTGTTGTTGTTGTTGTGGTCTTCAGTTCTGAGACTGGTTTGATGCAGCTCTCCATGCTACTCTATCCTGTGCAAGCTTTTTCATCTCCCAGTACCTACTGCAACCTACATCCTTCTGAATCTGCTTAGTGTATTCATCTCTTGGTCTCCCTCTACGATTTTTAACCTCCACGCTGCCCTCCAATACTAAATTGGTGATCCCTTGATGCCTCAGAACATGTCCTACCAACCGATCCCTTCTTCTGGTCAAGTTGTGCCACAAACTTCTCTTCTCCCCAATCCTATTCAATACTTCCTCATTAGTTATGTGATCTACCCATCTAATCTTCAGCATTCTTCTGTAGCACCACATTTCGAAAGCTTCTATTCTCTTCTTGTCCAAACTATTTATCGTCCATGTTTCACTTCCATACATGGCTACACTCCATACAAATACTTTCAGAAATGACTTCCTGACACTTAAATCAATACTGGATGTTAACAAATTTCTCTTCTTCAGAAACGCTTTCCTTGCCATTGCCAGCCTACATTTTATATCCTCTCTACTTCGACCATCATCAGTTATTTTGCTCCCCAAATAGCAAAACTCCTTTACTACTTTAAGTGCCTCATTTCCTAATCTAATTCCCTCAGCATCACCCGACTTAATTAGACTACATTCCATTATCCTTGTTTTGCTTTTGTTGATGTTCATCTTATATCCTCCTTTCAAGTCACTGTCCATTCCATTCAACTGCTCTTCCAAGTCCTTTGCTGTCTCTGACAGAATTGCAATGTCATCGGCGAACCTCAAAGTTTTTATTTCTTCTCCATGAATTTTAATACCTACTCCGAATTTTTCTTTTGTTTCCTTTACTGCTTGCTCAATATACAGATTGAACAACATCGGGGAGAGGCTACAACCCTGTCTTACTCCCTTCCCAACCACTGCTTCCCTTTCATGTCCCTCGACTCTTATAACTGCCATCTGGTTTCTGTACAAATTGTAAATAGCCTTTCGCTCCCTGTATTTTACCCCTGCCACCTTTAGAATTTGAAAGAGAGTATTCCAGTCAACATTGTCAAAAGCTTTCTCTAAGTCTACAAATGCTAGAAACGTAGGTTTGCCTTTCCTTAATCTTTCTTCTAAGATAAGTCGTAAGGTCAGTATTGCCTCACGTGTTCCAGTGTTTCTACGGAATCCAAACTGATCTTCCCCGAGGTTGGCTTCTACTAGTTTTTCCATTCGTCTGTAAAGAATTCGTGTTAGTATTTTGCAGCTGTGACTTATTAAGCTGATAGTTCGGTAATTTTCACATCTGTCAACACCTGCTTTCTTTGGGATTGGAATTATTATATTCTTCTTGAAGTCTGAGGGTATTTCACCTGTTTCATAAATCTTGCTCACCAGATGGTAGAGTTTTGTCAGGACTGGCTCTCCCACGGCCGTCAGTAGTTCCAATGGAATATTGTCTACTCCGGGGGCCTTGTTTCGACTCAGGTCTTTCAGTGCTCTGTCAAACTCTTCACGCAGTATCTTATCTCCCATTTCATCTTCATCTACATCCTCTTCCATTTCCATAATATTGTCCTCAAGTACATCACCCTTGTATAGACCCTCTATATACTCCTTCCACCTTTCTGCTTTCCCTTCTTTGCTTAGAACTGGGTTTCCATCTGAGCTCTTGATGTTCATACAAGTGGTTCTCTTATCTCCAAAGGTCTCTTTAATTTTCCTGTAGGCGGTATCTATCTTACCCCTAGTGAGATAGGCCTCTACATCCTTACATTTGTCCTCTAGCCATCCCTGCTTAGCCATTTTGCACTTCCTGTCGATCTCATTTTTGAGACGTTTGTATTCCTTTTTGCCTGTTTCACTTACTGCATTTTTATATTTTCTCCTTTCATCAATTAAATTCAATATTTCTTCTGTTACCCAAGGATTTCTACTAGCCCTCGTCTTTTTACCTACTTGATCCTCTGCTGCCTTCACTACTTCATCCCTCAAAGCTACCCATTCTTCTTCTACTGTATTTATTTCCCCCATTCCTGTCAATTGCTCCCTTATGCCCTCCCTGAATCTCTGTACAACCTCTGGTTCTTTTAGTTTATCCAGGTCCCATCTCCTTAAATTCCCACCTTTTTGCAGTTTCTTCAGTTTTAATCTACAGGTCATAACCAATAGATTGTGGTCAGAGTCCACATCTGCCCCTGGAAATGTCTTACAATTTAAAACCTGGTTCCTAAATCTCTGTCTTACCATTATATAATCTATCTGATACCTTTTAGTATCTCCAGGGTTCTTCCATGTATACAACCTTCTTTCATGATTCTTAAACCAAGTGTTAGTTATGATTATGTTGTGCTCTGTGCAAAATTCTACCAGGCGGCTTGCTCTTTCATTTCTGTCCCCCAATCCATATTCACCTACTAAGTTTCCTTCTCTCCCTTTTCCTACACTCGAATTCCAGTCACCCATGACTATTAAATTTTCGTCTCCCTTCACAATCTGAATAATATCTTTTATTTCATCATACATTTCTTCAATTTCTTCGTCATCTGCAGAGCTAGTTGGCATATAAACTTGTACTACTGTAGTAGGTGTGGGCTTCGTATCTATCTTGGCCACAATAATGCGTTCACTATGCTGTTTGTAGTAGCTTACCCGCATTCCTATTTTCCTATTCATTATTAAACCTACTCCTGCATTACCCCTATTTGATTTTGTGTTTATAACCCTGTAGTCACCTGACCAGAAGTCTTGTTCCTCCTGCCACCGAACCTCACTAATTCCCACTATATCTAACTTCAACCTATCCATTTCCCTTTTTAAATTTTCTAACCTACCTGCCCGATTAAGGGATCTGACATTCCACGCTCCGATCCGTAGAACGCCAGTTTTCTTTCTCCTGATAACGACATCCTCTTGAGTAGTCCCCGCCCGGAGATCCGAATGGGGGACTATTTTACCTCCGGAATATTTTACCCAAGAGGACGCCATCATCATTTAATCATACAGTAAAGCTGCATGCCCTCGGGAAAAATTACGGTTGTAGTTTCCCCTTCAGCCGTTCGCAGTACCAGCACAGCAAGGCCGTTTTGGTTATTGTTACAAGGCCAGATCAGTCAATCATCCAGACTGTTGCCCTTGCAACTACTGAAAAGGCTGCTGCCCCTCTTCAGGAACCACACGTTTGTCTGGCCTCTCAACAGATACCCCCCCGTTGTGGTTGCACCTACGGTACGGCTATCTGTATCGCTGAGGCACGCAAGCCTCCCCACCAACGGCAAGGTCCATGGTTCATGGGGGGGGGGCCTTCCGTAGTAACAAACGTTATTTTGATAATAGGTGAGTGCTGCTACGATATTCTTGTACTGCGATGTAGTTTGGTTTTTGTTATTATAGTGGATCTTTCTGACAAGCTTCCGTACTATGAATTTTATTTGTCTGGGGCTGAGATTGATAATGCCAGAGAGGCAGGCCGGATACACGCTGAAATGTATCCTGAACGAGAATGGAGGCATCCTTGTGCTGATGTGTATGAGGCTGTAGTAGAACGAGCTCTGGACACGGGGTATTCAAAAATGGTTCAAATGGCTCTGAGCACTATGGGACTCAACGTCTAAGGTCATCAGTCCCCTAGAACTTAGAACTAGTTAAACCTAAATAACCTAAGGACATCACACACATCCATGCCCGAGGCGGGATTCGAACCTGCGACCGTACCGGTCTCGCGGTTCCATACTGTAGCGCCTAGAACAGCGGCCGGCCACGGGGTATTAACGCCCGGCGAAACACCAACGAAGCAGGACTGTACGAAACTGAAACAGTGATTAGTTGGTTGGTTGATTTGGGGGAGGAGACCAAACAGCGAGATCATCGGTCCCATCGGGTTATTGGAGGATGGGGAAGGATTTCAGCCGTGGCATTTCCAAGGAATCATCTCGGTATCTGCCTGAAGCGATTTACGGAAATCACTGAAAACCTGAATCAAGATGGCCGGACGAGGGTTTGAACTGTCGTCCTCCAGAATACGAGTCTAGTGTACTAACCACTGCGCCACCTTGCTCGGTGGAACAGTGCCAGTGCGTTAGATACGGTACACATAAATCCACACACTAATACAAGGACGTTCGATAGGGAATTGTGAATCGCTCGGTGCATCGCATTTCGAAAGACTCAGACATGCATTCATACCGCCGCCAAGTGCACCAAATAATTTCAGAGGACGACAAAGTCAAATCTTTTGTGTGTGGGGTTAAGCCAACCTACTAAGTTTTTAAAATGGACTCTATTCATGGACGAGTCAATGTTCTAAAGCACAGGTGCTATGCATTTTACCGCCAAAAACCATTGGACATCTGTGAACACCCATTAGTTGCGTCAGGCAACGGTCCGTCAGTTGCAGGGTTGGTACTATCTGTAAGCAGTGTCTGTAAGACAAGGCCGATCAGCTATTTACGAGTGGGTATTAAGCCAACCTACTGAGTTTCTTTAAAAGAAGCGTGCGTATTTCGCAGGACAATTCCTGCGAAATACAACTGGACCTCCGTAAACATAGTTGGATGCGTGACGCACATCACCAACACCAACGGACAACCAATTTATAGCGGGTGGTATTATCGGTAAGCGTTTAGTTGGTCCAGATTGAATGGGAGAACGTGCACCAGTTTCCTTCAGAACTAAGTGTCATCTCTGCTCGACGATATCGATTTAAGAACGAGGCACGTGATTTGGAAGAAACAGGATGGTGGGCGCAGCCACTGCACTGCATCCGCTCACCAAGTTGCATGTGAACTTCTTCCAAATAAAATAACAGGCAAACATATTATGGACGTTGAAAATACCGAGCTAGATCGCCCGATCTGTCTGTCGTCGGCTTCTGTTTCTGGGGTATAATAAAGGATATGGTGTACACACAACAATGTCAAAACGATGATGAGATAAAAATTCACCTCAGGTACGCCCTGTCTGCGCCTGACAGGCATATGACGTACTGAGTGCTACAGCTAGCATCCTTTCCAGAGTGGAACGGCATAGGTAGCAAAATAACGGTATTTTTAACGTCTACAGCAAGGTACTGACCCAATGAAAATATGATTACTTTTCGTTAACTATTTTTCTGTTTCCCTTTTCTTTTCTTTTGATTTCCTCTAAGCATTTGTTGGCTACTTTACTTTGAAAACACTATAGGACATCTGGACATTTCGGATATTTTGTCGGATATCAGCGTAGTTCATGCACAATATTTTGACAACGTGACTTGTTATCTTCTTCAGGTGCTATCTGAGACAGCTCGTCAAATATAACGGGTCCTGTATTTATACCTACGGCCTTCCCCCTCCACAGTCGGTTCCTGACGTTCCGTCGGCAGTCCGCTCCAGGCAGAAGCATCCTTAGACGTTCCCTCTTCAGTCCGGTGCGCCTGGTGCTCTGACTGATGTTCGCTCCCCAGTTCTTTTTGTGGAGGTTTGTTGCTGACTCTGTTGCGTTTTGAGGAGCTCCACTGCGGGATCCTACGCTCTGTTTAATTGATACCCAGTATTCATGAGTTTTCCCATCACCTTTGTCTCTATAGACTCTACAAACTCCCAGTACCTGGGGGTCTGTGTCAGAAACCACTTTTTATCAGAGTTGATGGAATGTTATAGTTGCAGACAGTGCTCGACACTGGACGATTTTTTTGCGTGTCTTAGTCGAGTGTCCCTCTCATATTTCTTAGATTTGATTTCCAATTCCTACTTGTTTGGTGAATGTATGACATGCCGAGTTGGCAAGGTGTACCATAAATTCCGTTTTCTTAGTCCGAGATCATCTTTCACAGTTCCCAGCAATTCTCTTATTTTAGTAAGAGGACAGAACACATACCTGATGTTTTGCTTCCTGAGAAGTCTAAAGATTTTGGCAGAAACAGATCTGCCGGCCGTAGTGGCCGAGCGGTTCTAGGCGCTTCAGTCTGGAACCGCGCGACCGCTACGATCGGAGGTTCGAATCCTGCCTCGGGAATGGATGTGTGTGATCTCTTTAGGTTAGTTAGGTATAAGTAGCTCTAAGTTCTAGGGGACTGATGACCTCGGATGTTAAGTCCCATAGTACTCAGAGCCATTTGAATTTTGAGAAACAAATCTCCCTTAGGACAGTTACGCAACAGCCTATGGTTCATCGTGCTCTTCTATATCGTGTGGCAGAGTGGCCGGTTGAAGCGCTTTCTGAATCTGTTTGGACGTATATCCAGTTTTGCAGGACACTAATCATAGACACGTTATTTCTGCTGCTAAACTACCCAAGTCTGAAAATGTGTGTGTCCTGTGGACCGATATCTTCAAAACTCCATTCTTCTGCAGAGAGTGGTGACAGCTGCTACCTTGCAGATATAAATGACTGTGTCTAAGTTTGCGATACACGCTGTAGCCAAACGACGCATCTGCTCTTCTTTTGATAAGTACGTACATAAACAGCTTTTGGCCATAATTTTACAGTTCCATGGTGAACTTAATGTTTGGATGACATAAGTTAAGATGTTCCAGAAACTCGTTGAGTCCCTCCCTGCCATGATCCTATATCACGGAGGCATCATCCACATACCTGAAGAAGCATGTGGGTTTGTAACTTGTTCATAATGACTCCTCTTCAGATTTCTCCGTAAACATACTGGAGGCTCTGGAGACAGTGGGCTACTCATGGCTACAACTTCTGATTGCAGAGAAATGTGAAAATGCCTATTGGACCTGACTAGGCATATGGTGACCAAATTATTTTGTGTTTTGGGGCCAGTATTACGTGGGGGCAGAACGTGTAGTCATGAGCAGCCGTCTGTCTCCATTGGTTACAGCATGCTCATAGAGACATTTGAAGGGGAGGTTTTAGAGATGGCTAGTTACGAAAGACAAGCTTCTTCATGAATGTGGATGATGCCTCCGTGATACAGCATCATGGTAGGAAGAGACTCAACGAGTTTCTGGAACATCTTAACTCATGCAGTCCAATAATTAAGTTCACCATGGAACTGTAAAAAGATGGCCAAAAGCTGATTATGTATGTACTTGTTAAAAGAAGCGTAGTTGCGTCGTCTGGCTGCAGTATGTAATGCGAACGTAGATACACTGATTTATATCTGTGAGGCAGCAGCTGTCGCCACCCAGTGCAGATGAATGGAGTTCTGAAGACACTGGCCACAGGACACTCACCTTTCCAGACCTAGGTAGCTTAGCAGCACAAATAGAGCATCTACAACCAGTGTTCTTCAGAAATGGATATACGACCAAACAGTTTGAATAGGCCCTTCAGCCGGCCACTGCCACTCAATCTAGAAAAAGAGCAAGATGGAACAAAGACTGTGGCGTATCTGCCCTATGCGGGGTCTTTTTCTACCAAAATCAGTGAGATTCTCAGGCAGCATATCGTCAAGTGTATGATCTGTTCAGTTATCACAAGAAGAGAACTACTGAGAAATGTGAATGATGATCTGGGACTACGAAAACCAGGAAATTGTAATATATCTTGCCAAAGTTGCATGTCATACATTCACCAAACAAGCAGGACTGTGGACATCAGATGCAAAGAACATCAGACTGACATCCGATTACGACAGGCAAATAAACCAGCCATTGCCGAGCATTGTCTGGAACTCAATTATTCCATGAACAGTGATGAAACGACACTTCCGGCACATATATCCTGATACAGACAGTGTTGTAAGAGAGTGTATAGAGATAAAGGTGACAGGAAACCTCATGAATTATGACACTGGGTACCAACTAAGCGGAGTGCGGTATCCCGCACTCAAATTGCTGAAAACGTAACAGGCGACAAAAGAGCAACTGAGGTTGGAGACTTGGAGAACGAACCATAGACAGATCACCAGGCGGACTGGATCGAGGATGGAACGTCCAGGACGCTTCTAGCGGGTGTGGACTGCAGAGGGAACACCTAGAACCGCACCGGACCGAAAACGGAATGGCAGCGTGCGAAAGGATGCACTGGACAACAGACGAAACATCAGCGCTTGGCACTGCTCACTGGACTGAAGAGGTTATAAAATAATTTCCTCTTTGTTAACTCATAAGAAGGGCTGCGGGCTTCCTGAGTCTTCAAGCCCTTCTGGGAGTTGTAGTGACTTTACTGGATTTTTCATTGTGGCACTTCGGTAATAGCCCGAGTTGGATGCCATCTTCCCAGAGCAACTGATCCCATGCAGCCCAAGTGGAGAGGCAGTAGTCGAAGAATGTTGATGCTGTTTATCAATTTCCATATAGACGTTTCGATGGCTTCTCGGAGAGTCTCGATGTGCAGTGCTTGATGTAAATCCCTGATGCATGCCCACCTGGGGACTCCTAACAACGGTTTGAAGGTTGAGTTGCAGATGTTGCCCCACCGTGAGCAACAATACAGAATAGCCGGAACCAGCGTTGTTCGAAGTAAGCGTAGTTTCGTGCCGCTGTTCATGGACAAACTGGTTAACAGCGTACATATTTGAGTGGCAGCCTTAGAATATGAGTCCTCTTGTCGTGAATATCAAATCTGAAAAGACGTTTCCTCATTCTTAAGTTTTTATCTCTATCGGGCCAAGGAAGTTCTACGTTTCCAGTCGCTATGGGATTGGAAAGTCGCCTGGTGAACAGGATAACTTTAGTCTTCTCAGCGTTACACTGAATGTGGTTGTCTGTCGCTCGCTACTCTGTCATTTAAAGTTACCTCTGAAGGCGTTAGGTTGCTGCAATAATATGTCGGTTACTGATCAGAAACACCGTATTATCTGCAAACAGTGCAAGAAACATTTGGGGCAGAACCAGTAAATCGCTGACTAAGTATAAAGAGAAAAGGCGACAGTATAGGTCTCAGAGGGATACCTTCAGTGAGTTGTTGCATTATAGAACGCTGAACTTTTATTTTAGTGAAGTTATTTTTCCGACGGAGCGCCGCCAGGTCAGTTATGCTTGAAAACGTTTTACGGAGGCTGTTCAAAAAGTAAGGTGACTTTTCAAATTTTGCGCGCAACGTACATTCGATTATCGATCTTTCTTTGTTATGTTGGTTACACATGTCCCGAACATACGTTCACAGTTTCAAGTGTACAACACACTTCGTTTGTTTTCGATAGGTAGAAAGCTGAAAAGTGTTTTAGAGTGCTCGGCGATTTTCTATTATTACAAAAAATGGAGCAAAAATTTGCATTAAATTTTGTGTGAAAAATGGAATCAAGAGGCCTAAAACACTCGAAATGTTGACAGTGGCATACGGTGAGTATGCTCTAAGTAAAAAAAAAAATGTTTAGAAGTGGCACAAGATCTTCCAAGATGGCCAAGAAGATGCCAATGACGAACCTTGCTTGGCCGCTACGGCACATCAACAACAGACGATAACGTCGAAAATGTAAAGGAAATTGTTTTGGCAAATCGTCGAATTAGTGTAAGAGAATTTTCTGATGATGTTGGCATATTGGTCGGCTCATGTCCTGCAATTTTTTCGAATGTTTTGGGCATGAGACGTGTGTCAGCGAAGTTTGTTCCAAAACGTCTCAATTTTAATCAGAAGAACCGTCGCATGAGCTTCGCTCAGGAGCTCTTGAATGAAGTCAACGATGATCCTGATTTGCCCAAAAGGGTCATAACTGGCGACGAAACATGGGTTTACGGCTATGACGTCGAAACCAAAGCCCAATCGTCCCATTGGAAATATCCCGGAGTTCCAAGACCGAAAACAGCACGCCAACTTCGACCAAAGGCCAAAGTTTTGCTTTCGTACCTGTGTGTCCAGTGAGACGGTTAGTTAGTGGCTCACCCTTACAGGCACAGCTGAAAGATTATCAATGTTATACTGACATCACATGTCTATGTAAATAACAGCCATGTCTTCCTCTGGACATGCTATAGAAATCTCTTGCAATGCTTTCCAGAATAACACAGGATGCATTCTTGCTAGCGATCCTAACGGGACAGCCCGTCCGTTGTGTGTAATGTCCTCCTTTCGACATACGTCTGAGAAACAATCGTTCGTCCTTCTTCTCACCGCTGAAGGCCGTCATCATCTCTATGCATGTTTGCGAAAACACCGTTAACCATAAAGGCATTCTTGTTGTTTGGAAAGAGAGCACTGTCCAAGCATAGAGGGGAAAATCAGAAAAATTAAGTGAACAGAATTCGCACATTACTCTCAGAGTTTTTCGTAGATACCATGTCCCCACCTTGTTCGAAACGGTCGGTAGACGCTCCTATGTCCCAGCACAAAGGATGTCTTGTGAATGAATGAAGCATTCTGATTGGCTCTTACTGATTTACTCGCCAAACTGCTGCTGCTGATTGTGTAGTGTCCGCCATATTCTACAGCAGACAAGACATTCAGCGGCAAAACTCTATTGTACAGATCGCCATATTGCACTGACAGCTAAACGCCGCAAAAGTGGTCATCAGATCGTCAAGTAATCCAATGTACTCACAGGGTCGCAGTGGAAAGCCGGCAGAGGAAACTGTCGCCATAAACGCGGCCCATGACCGCAGCTGCAGAAGGGCTTTGAGAGGCCAGCCGGCCGTGGACGACTTCCCACTCCAGGAGGACCTGACTGGTAAGAGCTGGAACGCTATCAATAGCCCCAGCGCAATCACTCGTAGTATCGACTCTTTTCAAATTGCTGCAGAGTATACACGCAACACACGCGGTCCCGAAGGCGACTCAATGCAAACTGGATATTAGTTCACTATACAGCCGCCGGCCGCGGTGGTCTAGCGGTTCAGGCGCTCAGTCCGGAACCACGCGACTACTACGGTCGCAGGTTCGAATCCTGCCTCGGGCATGGAAGTGTGTGATGTCCTTAGGTTAGTTAGGTTTAAGTAGTTCTATGTTCTAGGGGACTGATGACCACAGATGTTAAGTCCCATAGTGCTCAGAGCCATTTGAACCATTTGAACAACTATACAGCCATCCAGGGCGAGCAACGAGCATAATCATTATAATTCGGAAGTTTTCTCGGGCTCTGTGAGCTAGTCTACAAAGTCTCGGTCAGTTTCCCTCGGCACAAAGGCGTTATTGTCTCTGGCCACTATCGGCTTGCTTGCGTGCTTTCTACACCCATCTACAGACTCTGAGATTACAAGAACATATGTATATTCACATTGTTTGCCACTGTATCATACCATTTTCTGGAATCTGCCAGAATATCATACCAGTTTCTGGATTATTCTCGCTTTCAAGCACTAAGTAGTATGCTACCGATCGCTTGCACACTGTAATCCCGAAGAGATAGTCTGAAAATTATTCCTCTAGAAACCCGAAACTTTAGCGAGGTGGAGCTTACTGTAAACCACTGAGTAAGTAGAAACTTATGTCGTCGGCGAAGGCATTTACGTGAAGACTTGAAAGAAATATCTCGAATACCGGTCTACATGTACATCTACATGGATGCTCTGCGAATCAAATGGTTCAAATGGCTCTGAGCGCTATGGGACATAGAACTACACTACTGGACATTAAAATTGCTACACCAAGAAGAAATGCAGTTGATAAATGGGTATTCATTGGACAAATATGTTATACTAGAATTGACATGTGATTACATTTTCATGTAATTTGGGTGCATAGATCCTGAGAAATCAGTACCCAGAACAACCACCTCTGGCCGTAATAACGGCTTTGATACGCCTGGGCATTGAGTCAAACAGAGATTGGATGGAGTGTACAGGTACAGCTGCCCATGCAGCTTCAACACGATACCACAGTTCATCAAGAGTAGTGACTGGCGTATTGTGTCGAGCCAGTTGCTTGCCACCATTGACCAGATGTTTTCAATTGGTGAGAGAATGTGCTAGACAGGGCAGCAGCCGAACATTTTCTGTATCCAGAAAGGCACGTACAGGACCTGCAACATGCGGTCGTGCATTATCCTGCTGAAATGTAGGGTTTCGCAGGGATCGAATGAACGGTAGAGCCACGGGTCGTAACACATCTGAAATGTAACGTGCACTGCTCGAAGTGCCGTCAATGCGAACAAGATGTGACCGAGACGTGTAACCAATGGCACCCAATACCATCACGCCGGGTGATACGCCAGTATGGCGATGACGAATTCACGCTTCCAATGTGCGCTCACCGCGATGTCGCCAAACACGGATGCGACTATCATGATGCTGTAAACAGAACCTGGATTCATCCGAAAACATGACATTTTGCCATTCGTGCACCCAGGTTCGTTGTTGAGTACACCATCGCAGCCGCTCCTGTCTGTGATGCAGCATCAAGGGTAGCCGTAGCCATGGTCTCCGATCTGATATTCCATGCTGCTGCAAACGTCGTCGAACTGTTCGTGCAGATGGTTGTCGTCTTGCAAACGTCCCCATCTGTAGACTCAGGGATCGAGACGTGGCTGCACGATTCGTTACAGCCATGCGGATAAGATGACTGTCATCCTGACTGCTTGCGATACGAGGCCGTTGGGATCCAGCACGGCGTTCCGTATTACCCTCCTGAACCCACCGGTTCCATATTCTGCTAACAGTCATTGGATCTCGACCAACGCGAGCAGCATTGTCGCGATACGATAAACCGCAATCGCGATAGGCTACAATCCGACCTTTATCAAAGTCGGAAACGTGATGGTACGCATTTCTCCTCCTTACACGACGCATCACAACAACGTTTCACCAGGCAACAACGGGCAACTGCTGTTTGTGTAAGAGAAATCGGTTGTAAACTTTCCTCATGTTAGCACGTTGCAGGTGTCGCCATCAGCGCCAACCTTGTGTGAATACTCTGAAAAGCTAATCATTTGCATATCACAGCATCTTCTTCCTGTCGGTTAAATTTCGCGTCTGTAGCACGTCATCTTCGTGGTGTAGCAATTTTAATGGCCAGCAGTGTGTATTGGTAGGGACAGAAAATTGGTGGGGCCGTAGAGCTTGGTCGGTTAAGTTGTTGTTACCGGGTGCGTGCTGCTTCTCCTTACGACGTGTAGAGGTCTAGGGATTCCTGGAACGTTGGACACCCCCTCCAGGTGACAGGGCGTTCACATTCGTGGTTGATGCATATCGCTTTTTGGGGTTGAGTTTTATTACAGGCCTGTGATACATGATTTGACGCTACATGGGGAAAGGAGCAGTTATTCTTCGAGTAGAAGTAGTGTTGGCAGCGCTTGCACTGTGGTGGTATGTATTTACAGCGGTGAGACTCGGTTTGGAGTTGGTCCAGTCGGTGAGTTACTCAATACACCGCTTGGGGGATCAGCTTGTTCGTCTTTTCGTCCTTGGTCTTAAATTACTTGACTGAAGCCCGTTGGACACTATGAACCGGCAATACACCCGCGGACTGTTCGACCAACAAATACGCCAGGAGAAACACTAGAAGCACGTCGGGATTTTTGTCCCCTGGAAAAATCGCAGGACCAGTCGCTGGTCTTCTAGTGTTTCAAAGTGGTGTTTGATTGCATCTCCTTTATAAATCTCTTTGATTGGTCCCTCGACGTGTTTTTTGAGTTCAGCATTGCGAATTACATAGCGTCCTGTATCGTTATAGGAGGAACCTTTAATGGTGGCATGTTGGTCTGTTGGCGTTGTGCTGGTAGTTGGAACTGCCCGCAGATAGAACACGTGTAGCCGGATCGGACCAATAAAGGAACGCCAGCGTGTGGACGGGTGCGCTGGATGGAAGACAGTACGCCTAAGGACGCTTCTAGCAGCAGCGGACTGCAGACGGAACGTCTGGAATCGACCAAGGAGGGCAAAGGCCGTGGGTGTAAATAATAGACTCGTTCCTCTGACGAACAGTCTCAAGGTAGCGCATGATGAAAAAAACGAGTCACTTTGTCGAAATATTGTGCCTGAACGGCGGCAATATTCAGCAGAATACCTGAGACCTCCAGATATCAACAGATCGCCGGATAAGCCAGAAGAATTACACAAGATTTCAAGACTTTTTTTGATGTTATGAGGACAGTCATTGCATTATGTGTGCACAACGAAGAATCAATAATAAAGTAGAAAAATAGCTCATTGTTATTCTGGAATGCAAATCAGTCACAGAAAATTGCTTTGGTTAGAAGTAAGTAATTTATGACTGTCTACTTAGTCAGAAATTACTCTGTAAATATATAATCTTGCTACTCATGAACGACTGCAACAAAGCTAAACTAAAAGTGTATCGTCTTTTTTGTGCTTCGTTCTATTAATGGAAAACCTGCTTAAAATTCAATAGATGTTAGGGATATAGAGACAAATTCCTGGCCGTTCCATTATATCGTCTTCCGAGTGAGACTGTATTGTCCTATATTACTACTGCGGCAAGTATCTGTTGTTCTCAACCGGCCTCAGATGCAGTAGATACACACAACAGACACCGAATGACCGGTAAACATCCGTTCGTCATGTCTTCCTTTCCCCTCTTTCTCCGTCCCGTGTGCCACCATTACACTCTCTGTCTCCTTCCGCCATGCAGCAGCGCTACACAGCCCCTACTGATGTACTCGTAATTTTTCTTGTTTTACTGTCCATGTTAATACATATCGATAAATCGAGTATGACACTAGCCTAATTTAGACCGCTCTTTTAATTCCCCTTCAAAAAACATTTTGTTTGTAACGGGAAACAAACCGGCGTTTTCCACCGACAGTAAACGATTCAGTAAAGTGGTGATGTGTAGCATTTGGTTGGAATTACTCCAGCTACACGTTGCAAAAACGAAACGGCAGCTACCTGCTGAAACAACAACAACAAAAAAAGTGCCTGGCGACCCATAGAAGTGACGCCCTATGTATATACAGGGTGAAGAGGAAGAGTGTCAAAAGCTTGTAAGGGTGTTTCATGGTAGGCTGTGCTGAGAAATAATTGTTTAGAAAAAAATCGATACAGTGCGGCGTTTCATAGTTCATTAGCATGAAAGTTAACCAACCAGGCTGCTGAGCGCGCAAATACAAGGAGTGTCAGTTGTCCTCATAGCGTAGATGACAGCGCGCGAGACTGCCCAGCCTTTGGCTTTGGCTCGATTCTGATTGCCGATTGGTGTCGAATTTCTGTATCACGGTTCTAAGCAGCCAAACGAACACGTTTGGTAACACCAGCTCTGGCGGTCCGCTTGATTTTGCACTCGCAACGGCCTGATTGTCTAACTTCAGAGCTAATTATCTCGGAAACGGTGCAACACATCTGATTTCTTTCTCAACAATTATTTTTCAGCACAACCTGTCCTGCAACACTCTAACAAGCTTTTCAGACCGTTTCAAACCAGCCCAAACAGCCACCACGCTTTTCATAATATGTAACCTGAGTTTAAACAGGCTGAGTCACGTAAGAAGTGACATTCCTTTTATTTCCTGAACGGTTCCAGATATCGAAACGAGGTTTCCTGCAATTGACAGTATTCTGAGGGGCACGTAATGTTTTGTATGGATAACGTTCTGAACTCTGGTATCAACCGAAATATTGAATAAGTACTTTTTTTTAATGGAACCGTATACGTTTCATAACTGCATTCAGTAGCTCTTGGAGTTACAGTAACAGTGTATATGGCTTATTATTAATATTCACGTTGAAAAGTTTTGCATAAGGGTCCTAAAATGCGCTAAAGCTAGAACACTGTGCGACCAGAGTCGTTTATTGCGATGTAAACAAAGTTAAGCAGAGATCTCATATCATGTTAAGTCGTTATAGGCCGATGGAGCAAGACATACCTACACTACTAAGATAAAACCTCGTTTCCTATACGACGTAGTTACAGGATCGGCGGCCGCTGTGGCCGAGCGGTTCTAGGGGTTTCAGTCCGGAACCGCGCTGCTGCTACTGTCGCAGGTTCCAATCCTGCCTCGGGCATGGGTGTGTGTGATGTCCTTAGGTTAGTTACGTCTAAGTAGTTCTAAGACTAGGGGACTGATGACCTAACAGTCCTATAGTGCTTAGAGCCATTTGATACAGGATCAGTTATGATTTTTGTATATGGAACTAAGCCATACGCTAGTTTCTGGCATATCGAATGGGGCTTAGAAAAGTTATTTCAAATGTGCGTAGGTTCCCAGGTTTTTGTGGAAACAACTACAATTTCGTTAAACAGTGTTCCATTACCATTTCTACAGCATTTTTTTGACATTCCTCTAAGTTCTCGTCGTTGGTGTACATGTCTGCTTGCAACAAACGTTGAAGCAGAAATGACCTGCCGATAGACAACACACTTCCTGCAGTCGAAAGGCTTGATACAAAGACGTAGCCTGGCATGATCGTGTTTACAACGCAATAGCCAATTTCGACCGACTTGCTTTTCAGGTTTAGAACATTTTTCGGATTCTTTTGCGAAGAGTTTCAACCTCAAAATTAACAACCATTATATCAGTGTACTAGTATTTTCAAGCACTTTCGGATGCTTTTAAAAAAAGTATATCAATCTATTCAAAAAATAGTACTTGCTTCAGTATATCGATCTATACAAGAGTTAAGAGCCTTTATTTCACACTGAAGGACGTGCCTCATAGCGTACTATCAGTTGCCGAAAGCTTCCTTTCGATATGTAAAACCGTTTACGAAATAAAACTGGTGTTACGTTTTCCGTGACTCACCCTGTATAATGGCAAAGATTGTATGTAAGAAACAGAGAACTATGTGTCCTTTTTCTGTCTCCGACTCGTTGAATAGCTGCGCATCTGCTTCAAAGTAAGAGAGTAGATTTATGAAGTCCTAAGCAGTAAGAGAGCCCTCATTTTTAAACAGTCTGCTCCTGAACTGACTTGTGGAAACCAAAGCTCTTAATAACTACTACCAGATTTCTATTTGAATCACTCCCTTCACGAATAGGATTTATGCCTTTCATTGTTGTGCTTTGTGACATGACAATTACATCGTTTCACAATCATGACAGGACTTCCTTACTACTACTGCCGTTACAGCATGCGCAGCATGGTGGATACTGTGCTGTTTTTGTACAACATACAAAGAAAAACTGTTTGTGCCATGACATCTTGGGTTGTCGGGTGTTCTGCCGGATATCAGCGTCGTACTTGCACGATATTTCGGTCACGTAGCTCGAGACCTTCATCAGGTGCGACCTGAGACTGCTCCTCGAGTGGACCTGGTCCAGTATTTATGCCTATGGCCTTCCCCCTCCACCAACGGCTGCAGGCGCTTCCTCTGTGGTCCGCGCCCATTCCCTGTGACCTGCTGGAGCGTTGCTGCTCCGTTTTCCGTCCGCTGCGGTTCTAGGTGTTCCCTCTGCGGTCCGCGCCCACCAAACCCGCTCCTGGGGGTTTCATCTACGGTCTGGGGTACCAGGCGTTCCCCCTGCGGTCCGCGCCCGCTCACCACGACCTGTTGGAGCGTTGCCGCTCCGTTTTTCGTCTGCTGCGGCTCTGGATGTTCCCTCTGCGGTCCGCGCCTACCAGTCCCACTTCTGGGTGTTCCATCTTCGGTCTGGTGCTCCTGGCAGTCCGTCAGGGGCTCGTTTACCATCTCCATGTCTCTGGTTCTTCTGTTTGTGTAGTGTTGCAGCTGGCCCCGTTGCTTCTTTAACAATTCCAGAGCCGGATCCCAGGCTCTGCTTAGCTGGTACCCTGTGTCACGATTCATAAGATCGTCAGCCATTTTAATCTCAATCGATTCTCTTATAACACTGTCCCAAAATCTGGGTGTTTGTGCTAGAATCTTGGTATCCTCATACTTCATGGCATGATCTAGTTCTAGACAGTGTTCAGCAATGGCTGACTTAGTCACCTGTCTTAATCTAGTGTGCCTCTGATGTTCTTTGCACCTGATCTCCACAGTTCTTGTCGTCTCGCCAATGTAGGACATGCCACATTGACAAGGTATATTGTAAATCCCTGGTTTTCGTAACCCCAGGTCGTCTTTGACACTCCCCAGCAGTCCCCCGATCTTGTTGGATGGACAGAAAACACACTTGATATTGTGTTTACGCAGGATCCTACTGATTCTGGCAGAAATAGAGCCAGCATAGGGCAGATATGCCACCTTCCTTGCTTCATCTTGGTCTTCTTCAGGAACCTGTGGTATAGAGGCTGGTCGGAGTGCCCTCTCAATTTGTCTGTCCATGTATCCATTCTTGGAGAAAACTGTTTTGAGACGTTCTATCTCTATGGGTAGATTCTCTTGGTCTGATAGGGCACGTGCTCTGTGGACTAAAGTCTTCAGAACCCCATTCTTCTGTGCAGGGTGGTGACAACTGCTGGCCTGCAGATATAAATCAGTGTGTGTAGGTTTTCGGTACACACTGTGGCCAATAGATCCATCTGCTTTCCTCTGGACTAGTACATCCAGAAATGACAGCTGGCCATTCTTCTCCAGTTCCATGGTGAACTTGATATTAGGGTGGCATGAGTTAAGATGTTCAAGAAACTCATTGAGCCTGTCCATCCCATGTGGCCAGATCACGAAGGTGTCATCCACATACCTAAAGAAGCATGTGGGTTTAAATGTGGCTGTCTCCAATGCCCTCTCCTCAAAACTCTCCATAAACATGTTGGCAACCACAGGGGACAGTGGGCTGCCCATAGCTACACCTTCAGTTTGCTTGTAATATTGGTTTCTGTACAGGAAATATGTGGATGTCAGTGTATGACTGAACAGGTCCAACAGAGCACCATCAAATTTCTCTGCAATCAGTTCTAGTGAGTCCTTCAGTGGGACCCTGGTGAACAGCGATACCACATCAAAACTAACCATGATGTCCGAATCTGTGATGTGCAGTTGCTTGAGGCGTTGCAGGAAATCTTCTGAGTTGCGGATGTGGTGAATACATTTCCCCACATATGGAGCCAGGAGACCTTTCAGGTACTTGGCTGTTGTGTACGTAGGTGCCCCAATATTACTGACAATAGGACGTAGGGGCACACCCTCCTTGTGTATTTTAGGCAGACCATACAGTCTAGGTGGCACTGGCGCTTTTTCCCGTAGTTGTCTGATGATCTTATCGGGCATCCCTGTTTCCTTCAAGAGAGCACTAGTCTTCTTGGCCACCTTGTCCGTGGGGTCACACTCCAGAATTCTGTATGCAGGGTCCTCCAGAAGTTGGCGTACTTTCTCATCATAATCCACTCGCTGCAAGATGACAGTGGAGTTCCCTTTGTCTGCTGGCAGTACCACAATGCTGTTGTCTTCCCGTAGTTTCTTGAGTGCAAGCCTCTCCTCGGTTGTGATGTTCGATTTCGGCGGCCTGGCCTTGGTGAGGGCCCTGCAGGTCTCTCGGCGGACTTCCTCTGCCACATTAGGTGGAAGTGTGGCTGCAACTTGCTCTACTGCACTGTGGTACTGCCAGCAGACAAAGCTATGTCTTGGATAGTTTGAAGTCATTTTAAATGTGTTTTGTGGTAATAACAGACGAACAATTGCTAAAGATCGTATCGACATTACGTCACGCAGTTGCTGGAAAAGGAATTACCTGAACGAACATATATTTCTGGGTGTACCAAGCGTGGCCACCAGAGTATATCGGAGAAAAAACTAATACAGTACGAAGTAAAAACACAGTGGAAATACCGAGAGTACTTCTACATCTGAAGACAACAACAAACTGTCAAATCACATAAAAATATCTCGTATAATAATACTGAAGGAAAAATTGTAAGAATTGTAATAGTATTTGATTCCGTAATATTTTTAGAGATATTAGCCAATCATACAAAAAGTTATACAGTGACGGAAATGGGAACGTTACACCACAAACGGTACCAAACTGATACTCCAGTATTTACATGGTTGTAGGATATGTGAATTAAAATTTCATCCTTATGCAAGATTATTTTCAGCACAGAAAAAAAAGCCATTCCTACGTATGAAGAATGATGTAGATATTTGGTGGTTATTTGGTGTGTGTAGTAACATTACTGGAATTTTTCCTATGGACATCGCAACACATCCCCAGAATACTGGCACGTATAGCTTACCGGCGTATTTGTGGTACTGTTAAAGGTCGAATCATGAGCATGAGGAATGGCACTATCATACCAACATATCGCACAAGCACTGGGTGTAATACAATTAGTGACGAGATGCGCTGAGTAAAATGGAGTAGCAAGAAGAGTAGGCAAGCCTACTTCCAGAAAGGCTACTCCGGAAGATCATAGAATTGTTTAAGTGGCTCATACGAACAGATGGATGACAATACCGGAAATTCGGTACAGGTAACAGGCAGTTCTCACCGTATGGAGCTGCGAAGAGATTACTGTATCGATCCACTGGAGACCACACGTCCCTTGTACTAAAAGACACAGAAGGTAACCCTGAACAACCTGTGAAAGTTCGTCGGTGGAGTTCTGGCTTTCTCAAATACACTCGTCTCGACAACCGCTAAATTAAATGGAGAATCCTGACCTATATTTGCTTCTACTCTCTCATCAAGATACAAAATTCGCTAGATTCAACCGTTTCTTACAGTACTTTGTACGCCACAGGAAACATAGATTGGACAAAACAGAGTTTGTCTGGCCGAAGGATGAAGCGATGAATTATTGGACTGTGTCATATTACCAGACGTGTCAAGGTGATTTTGCCCCATTGGAACGACCATTATGAAGTACTTTCGGCCATAAGACTGACTTCGTCTTTAGCGTCTGAGGATTATTGCCTATATGTGGCAGTCACTCCTCCCACAGTTATACGAGATGTTAGCCTCCACGGCAGTTGGACATCGTGTCACGCTGTGTTCCCTGTATACGTTTTTGGCTGCTGCGTGGTATGTTTGTCATTGAAATGCAGATTACGAAAGAAAGACTTAGTTAACACCCTGTCAACGACAGTGTAATTAAGACGGCACGCCAACCGAAATAACCTGAATAATATTGCGATCCTACATGTATAAATTCAGATGGTCGTTTTTAGGATTAAACCCATTTCTCACAAAGAAAATGCTGCAGTTCCTTGAGAGGTATTTCAGAATTCAGACTGTCCCTTGAGTTTATTTTCGTGCAGACCAGAATTCCTGCTAATATAAAGGACGATCAAAAACTTTCCATTTGAGGGAGCTGCTGCTGCGTGACTACGACGCAGGGCATATAAGCACCAACATGTAGACAAGGGATTAGTGTGGAATTCATGACCTTCCTATGTGTGTGTGGTGAATGCGGAAACGTGAGCGTTGTTATCAAATGCGTCCAAACATGATCAACGTGCCGTTATTCTTTTCTTGACTTCCCAAAGAGAAACACCGGTATATATACGTCGGGGAATGAAGAATGTGTGTGTTGTTTGTCGAAAACTACCATTGTGGAATGGTGCGCCAAGTTCTGTCCCACATCCTCCTAGTGCAAAAGTTGCGCCAGCGCAAGTGGGAGACACTCGAGCACCCGCCCTTCTGTCCTGATCTCTACCCATCACTCCTTCGCTCCCTCAAAAAGGGCCTCGAAGGGTCGACAGTTCCTGTCGGACAAGTATGTGCAGCAAGCAGTTTTGGAATTCTTCATGCAGCAGCTCACAGTGCTTTACCAAACGCGCATCTGCAGCCTGCTGCGTCTGTGGGATGATTGTCGCAATGCTCACTGTTTCTCATACCGAATCTGAACTTTACTGCTTTCGAACGGAAATTTCTTAATCACCCCTTATATAATACCTGCCAGTTTTGCCAGCTAGGGAATTCTGTTATTTCATCCCAGTGTTCAGGTAACTGATCAATATAATAAAAATGGCTGTGAACACTATGGGAGTTAACATCTGAGGTCATCGGTCCCCTAGAACTTAGAACTACTTAAACCTAACTAACCTAAGGACATCACACACATCCATGCCCGAAGCAGGATTCGAACCTGTGACCGTAGCGGTCGCACGGTTCCAGACGGAAGCGCCTAGAACCGGTCGGCCACACCGGACAGCGATACATATAATCCGCTTCAGTTGCCATAATTTATTGTGTATTGCAAGACCGTTTCAGGTGCTACCAACTGCGGAGAAGAGGAAACGCCGTGAAACGTGCTGTACCAACATAATTACGGTAATATAAATGTGTGGCTGTCGGTCAGTCAGTCATGGGATGGGCTCACACCCACGACAAACAAACGCATGGGACTGGAACAAAGACGCTAACGTAGAGAGAAGGATGTGGGCAAAATAAGCTCTGTAGTAAATACACTCCTGGAAATGGAAAAAAGAACACATTGACACCGGTGTGTCAGACCCACCATACTTGCTCCGGACACTGTGAGAGGGCTGTACAAGCAATGATCACACGCACGGCACAGCGGACAAACAAGGAACCACGGTGTTGGCCGTCGAATGGCGCTAGCTGCGCAGCATTTGTGCACCGCCGCCGTCAGTGTCAGCCAGTTTACCGTGGCATACGGAGCTCCATCGCAGTCTTTAACACTGGTAGCATGCCGCGACAGCGTGGACGTGAACCGTATGTGCAGTTGACGGACTTTGAGCGAGGGCGTATAGTGGGCATGCGGGAGGCCGGGTGGATGTACCGCCGAATTGCTCAACACGTGGGGCGTGAGGTCTCCACAGTACATCGATGTTGTCGCCAGTGGTCGGCGGAAGGTGCACGTGCCCGTCGACCTGGGACCGGACCACAGCAACGCACGGATGCACGCCATGACCGTAGGATCCTATGCAGTGCCGTAGGGGACCGCACCGCCACTTCCCAGCAAATTAGGGACACTGTTGCTCCTGGGGTATCGGCGAGGACCATTCGCAACCGTCTCCATGAAGCTGGGCTACGGTCCCGCACACCGTTAGGCCGTCTTCCGCTCACGCCCCAACATCGTGCAGCCCGCCTCCAGTGGTGTCGCGACAGGCGTGAATGGAGGGACGAATGGAGACGTGTCGTCTTCAGCGATGAGAGTCGCTTCTGCCTTGGTGCCAATGATGGTCGTATGCGTGTTTGGCGCCGTGCAGGTGAGCGCCACAATCAGGACTGCATACGACCGAGGCACACAGGGCCAACACCCGGCATCATGGTGTGGGGAGCGATCTCCTACACTGGCCGTACACCACTGATGATCGTCGAGGGGACACTGAATAGTGCACGGTACATCCAAACCGTCATCGAACCCATCGTTCTACCATTCCTAGACCGGCAAGGGAACTTGCTGCTCCAACAGGACAATGCACGTCCGCATGTACCCCGTGCCACCCAACGTGCTCTAGAAGGTGTAAGTCAACTACCCTGGCCAGCAAGATCTCCAGATCTGTCCCCCATTGAGCATGTTTGGGACTGGATGAAGCGTCGTCTCACGCGGTCTGCACGTCCAGCACGAACGCTGCTCCAACTGAGGCGCCAGGTGGAAATGGCATGGCAAGCCGTTCCACAGGACTACATCCAGCATCTCTACGATCGTCTCCATGGGAGAATAGCAGCCTGCATTGCTGCGAAAGGTGGATATACACTGTACTAGTACCGACATTGTTCATGCTCTGTTGCCTGTGGTTATGTGCCTGTGGTTCTGTCAGTGTGATCATGTGATGTACCTGACCCCAGGAATGTGTCAATAAAGTTTCCCCTTCCTGGGACAATGAATTCACGGTGTTCTTATTTCTATTTCCAGGAGTGTAAATAAATAAAAATTGCCCTCCAACGTAGGACCTGTAACTGCAGCGCCCGCCTCGACAGCAGTACACGGCAGTGACTGGTGCAGCCGGCCAGGGAGCCGGGAAACCGAAATGGATAGCCGAGGAAGTACGGGATGCAGGGGCTGACTGGTCCGTCCGCTTACATAGTGTGGTTCCTATCATCAATACCAAACAGAAGTACGAGTATAAGAATAAACATGGTAGCATATTAACTTGAGTATTCTTAAGCAGTTTTGCCGGCTCTCCACCTCACTGGCCCCTACGTTGGTCACTTCCGCCGCCGCGGTCAGCTAGCTCCATGGTCAGCTGCAGTAGTCGCTGCCGTGTAGTGCTGTCTACGTGATTTATGTGTTATTGAGTTCATTTTTGTCCAGATCCTTCCGTCTTTGTTAGTGTCGTTGTTCAAGTCCTATGCATTTGACGTGGCTATTACCTCGCCATAGCTGACTGGCCAGACCGACACGTATTTATATTACTAAGATAATGTGAGTACACCAATTATCCAGGGGTTTACCTTTCATTTTGGTATGTCAGACCCACATTTGCTGTACGTTAGTAGCTCCTTCTCTTGAAACTTCCTGGCAGATTAAAACTGTGTGCCGGGCCGAGACTCGAACTCGGGACCTTTGCCTTTCGCGGGCAAGTGCTCTACCGAGCTACCCAAGCACGACTCACGCCCCGCCCTCTGCAAGGTTCGCAGGAGAGCTTCTGTAAAGTTTGGAAGGTGGGAGACGAGGTACTGGCAGAAGTAAAGCTGTGAGGGCGGGGCGTGAGTCGTGCTTGGGTAGCTCGGTCGAGCACTTGCCCGCGAAAGGCAAAGGTCCCGAGTTTGAGTCTCGGCCCGGCACACAGTTTTAATCTGCCAAGAAGTTTCATATCAGCGCACACTCCGCTACAGAGTGAAAATCTCATTCTGGAACTCCTTCTCTTGTTTGCAATAGGTGGCACCTGAAGATGAAGCTTTAGGCTCCAAAACTGGTCGTGCAATAAATAAAAAATTACTGACTACCGAAGAGGACGTTTTATTCAGTTAACACGCTTCTCAATTCCGGATGTGCGCCTGATCAAATATGTTGATCCGTGTAACATAGTCAGGTGATGAACATCTAATATCGTAATTTGAACTTATTTCACTGTTTTGAAAATATAGTGCGTGTTGAATACTTAGCTTAGCGTTCTGGCCAGTCAGCCATGGCGAGGTAACAGCCACGTCAAGACTTGAACAACGACGTAACACCAAAATTGCATATCACATCATACAACGTCGAAAACAAATGAAATATTGAAATGTTTAATAGTTGCATGTAAAATTATAAATTTTTACACTTTGAAAAGAATAAAATACAATCTGAGCCTATAAAATGAATAAAATATTTAAAATGCAGATATTGCTTAAGACATGGAAAAAAAAACTTAAACAGGATAAGTAAAATGTGTCACTGGTGACAAATTTTTCACGAGGGACTAACCCAATAGACTGGTGTTTAATTAAACTATAGAGGTTCAAATTGCTCTGAGCACTATGGGACTTAACAGTCAGGTCATGAGTCCCCTAGAACTTAGAACTACTTAAACCTAACTGAAGCGCCTAGAACCGCTCGGCTACCAGCGTCCGGCAACTATAGAGGACCAGAGGTAGTACAAATGGTCGCCGAACAGTGAAAACAAATAATTTCTGCTCAAGCCATTTTTTTTCCTTTATATTCCTATATGCTTCTTTTTTGGGGTGTGACATGATCTCAGTCACTTCGAAGCCGTCAAGCGTGACGTCCTTGAATTTCAGCAGCTTGAGGAGCTACAGCTACGGCCTTTTTGGCAGATATTAGTAACTAGAATGACTCATAATTTTTGGTCTGTAATTATAATAACCGATGATCTAGATATTACAAGCATTACCTGCTACTAGACCGTAAACGGCAGTGGTTCCACGTAAATGGTATAAATGTCATTACTCCCTACCTTTTATATTATTTAAGTTTTATATTTATTTATCGACTTTTAATTTTGGGTTTTCTATGAACTGCGAAAGGAGTGAGAACTGTGTCGCAGATTTAAAACATGGCCTAATTAATGCTGACAAAAAAAGAAGCTGATCAAAAGCAGTAGAAGTGTAAGGACAACTATGTGAGGAGTTTTCAATGAATTCGCAGGAAAGACATTCAAAAACTTTGTGTTCTTGAACGAAATAGGTAATGAATCAAAATCGTATGTCCATATTGTCTTTTGTAATAGCATTACCGAAAGACATGATAGATAAACCAAGGCTTAAAAACTAAAACACATCTTTCAGAATTGGTTTTTCAGGAGCAAATCACAATAAGTTTCAATATTCAATTGTAGCACTGCGACAGAAACGACAGACATAGGCGTAAGTGAGTACTGAAATGAAAGCAATTGAAGATACGTGATGCAGGGAAGTGTATGAAAGAAGAAAATAAATTTCGACAATGAAAAATTGTATAACTCTGATTTTTGTGTGTCGACGTATGAGTACGACAAAAGAAAGTGTTTCAGCTTTTTCCCGAGTAAAAAAGAGCACTTTAGGAATATATGTGTGTGTGTGTGTGTATCTGTGTACGTTGAGATTTTGATGCCATGATACGTTATTTCGCGCTAAACGAGAGGCTCTATGAGTCGTGTACACTCAAAAAGAACGATGCGGTAATAACAGTTTAGTTACAACTGTTCTAACTGGCCATGCTAGTTATCTTTGTACGCACTGATCATATTGTATTTGCTCATTTCTCTGAGGTTGCTTACTTTTATCCAATATGATAGGTCAATGTAGCACACACTATGTAATGGAACATTTAAGGCACACAGCCACGTCCGAGGCGGGTCTGTAGCCTTTGACTCCGCATTACGAGTTGCCTAAGCCTCCCAGGCTGGTTTTCAACCAACCTGAACAGGTTCTGCTCGGAGTGACAAAGCTGATGGCTCTCGAACGAGATCTAATCTATACATTGTTTACTAATTCCGTTATTGTGAGAGAAACTACGTCGTATTAGTTAGACTTCATACTCTTGCCTAGAAACAGAACTGGGGAAGGGGTGGTAGTAAAGAAAACTACTAAAACAGTTGATTGGCTGCCAACGGCGAATCAGCTGCAGTTTAAGCTAAAAAGAGCCTTTTTTTTTTTAGAATTCTTATCTCATTTTACAAAATGATAATCTCTCGACCGGGAAATGATAGTGTTCAAGTTGATGCAGGTCGCTGAAACCTAAGCTCTCAAACAGAATAGGTCAAGTAGTGTATATCTCACCGCCTCTACACGCCTTCCTGTTCAAAATTTATACTTGTATTCGATGTTCTATCGCTCTCAAAGTAAAAGGCGTTTTCTTTGCTGATTTCCTAACTTACGATATAAGAGAAAACACTGCTTTCAGGTTCTTTCCGTAATACTGCTTAGGATCGCTGGTAGAGTGTAGGCTGAGTCGGTCTGAAATGAAGAGATTACCGTAAGACCTGCGACCGCGCGCCCGTTTAATTAAGCGTGCCCTGACCTCCCCTCGCCCCCCTTGCACGTCAGCGCCCTCTCACTTTTTGCCTTGTTTTCCCCTGTGTCTCCATTTTACCTGCAGAGAATATCCCTTACAGGTGTCCTTACAGATCAATATTGAGTCACCACTTTGTTCGTCGGATACCTATGGCTTAACTTACGAAAGACCATGAGGTGTAATACAGTGGATGAGACATATCTGGGAGCACATCTTATTGGAATGAATTGTTACAGACACTAATAGAATGAATACTTACGGATAAGTTACGTTCAAATCGTCGTTCGGACATCCTTACTTAGGTGTCAGGACGTCACTTAGTATGAGCGACACATTACCTAACCCATTACTTAAAAAATAAGGCAGCTGGATCATATACAGTGTGCAAACAACTGTTAACAACGCACTTCAGTGGTGTAGAGGAAGTCGAGACGAACCATTTGATGTGGGACACTTGTGGTATACCAGTTCGGGAAAATACCTCAAATTGTTCTGCAAAAACCCTGGAACGTACAGTGCATGCGCGTCGTGCGGGATTTTCAATATTTCCTCGCTCTCTTCGCGCAAATTAACGGACCTAGAAAAAACGATCTAGACTTTTTTGTTGGATATTTAATGTAACTTGATTTTGTACCGGAATACGTCTTCACTAGTGGCCACGGTTTTCGAGCTCTTCAAGACAAGCGTGCAAAAGTGGCCTCCAAACGCACCCACACCCCCACGCTGACCTCCACCCTCCCTCCAAGGTCAGGATTTGTAGTATGTTGTACATTGCACCCCGTCTACCACTGTACAAAAATTTGCGATTACACTCATTATTTCCCATATTTGACGTTTTTTGGTCTTCATTGACTGGGCTATAACGACTCCAGCCTAGTCGTGCACTTACAAATTGTAAAATTTGCACTCTTGTCAATTTTATCTTACAATTCTGTGACTTTTAATAGCATAAAAACAACTGTTAAACTGTTTTGTTCGGCTAGTCTTATTACTACAAAACTACTGTGCTTGTAAGGGTTGTGTTCAGATCGAATTGTAAACACAATTAGTTTTTGACTAACGTTTACAGAAGTCTTTTCCCTCATGGGAAATTTTAAATCAAAGCGTTGACGAAATACAAAACTAATTGTAAGCCGCTGTCCTAATAGCACAGTAAATGAAGACCAAAAATGTCGAATATGGGAAATAATTCCTGTAACAGTATTTTTGTATAGTGGAAGGAGGGTGTACCATGAACAACATACTAAAAATTCTGACCGCTGGAGAGTGAATGTGGGGGGTGGGGATGCGTTTAAATGTCGCTTTTGTTCGTTTTTCTTGAACAGCTTGAAAACCGCGGTCTTTAACGAAAACGTATTCCAGTACAGAATTAAACCAAATTAAATTTGCTGAAAAGAAGGTCCTGCTTCCTTTTGCTCTAGGAATAATATTTTGCTTGAATACATAGAGAATGTATCGTAAATATTCGCACGACGCTCATGCGCTGTAGCTTAGGTGGTTTCTGTTGGCCAATTTGAGGTAGTGTCTGATATCAAATTGTTTGTCTTAAGTTTCACTACATCGCTGTGGTAAGCTGTCAATAGTTGTGGTTTACACCCTGTGTACAGGGTGATCGAGAACTCTAGTGACTAACTTTCAGAGGTGGTAGTACAGACAAAAACAAGAAAAAATAGCTGGTATCCATGGGTTCAAAAATACATACCCTAACAATTGTGAGCACTTCGATACTGTCAACCATCTCTTCTATTGCAAGCATTTTGCTTTCCACGTTTTGGGAGCTGGTAGTGTGTAACAAAAGAAGAAAAAAGTGCCCAGTAAACATGGGCTCTAAAGTCCGTACCTTAGCAGCTATGAGTACTTTTTCAGTAGACGAGATGTGTTTTACAGTAGTGATGATAGTGCTCATAGCTCTTTACGGTACGCATTTGGGAGCCCATATTTACTAGATTTTTTTCCTGTCTTATACCATACTATCACCTATGGAAATTTGTCCTTGGCGCTCTAGTTCGCACTGTATATTGGCAAACGGCATGCAGAACTGTCTTTAATAAGGCGGGGATTTTACACGCCGACTTATCAGTTCTAAAATATATCGTAAACAAGGAGGACTTGACTGAATAGTGCAGCAGCAACAACACAAGGGATCGGTATTCAAACTTCGGACACTTATTTAAGTACTCTTCAAAATTACAGCACTCTGTAACATATGAATTATCAACAATGTTCCAAATGAGCTGAAAACTGTTTGCGAGCACTACATATCTAAAAAATTACTTTGAAGTCTCATTTCCAGGGAACTTGTGTACCCTTGCAGGAATAATTAATATCCATTTATTGCAAATCACGGAAATTACTAAAGCACTAGAAAAATGCCGTTAGTATAAAGAGGCATCACGGTTATATACATAATCGTGCCATTCTGATACGTGTTCCAGCTGATTTACGTGTGTTATTGTAGGTGAATCCTGAAATTGTTCCTCGCATTATCATGTTGACTTATCCAGGGAACTTGTGTACCCTTGCAGGAATAATTAAAATCCATTTATTGCAAATCACGGAAATTACTAAAGCACTAGAAAAATGCCGTTAGTATAAAGAGGCATCACGGTTATATACATAATCGTGCCATTCTGATACGTGTTCCAGCTGATTTACGTGTGTTATTGTAGGTGAATCCTGAAATTGTTCCTCGCATTATCATGTTGACTTTACTATTCTTTATCCACTACTACGTTGAGAAAAATTAATCAGGATTTCATGTATTATTATTATTATTATTATTATTATTATTATATTATTATAAGATTCTACACTTCACTGTTTTGATGCTCCTGATTTTTCCAGTACACATTTTCTGTTTATATAGTGATTTACTCTGCGTTCAACTGTAAATGGCACAGACGTCTGCTGGAAGGGAAATAAATAAATGAAAAAAGTAACGTAAGTCCAAGTCTATTCCATGTACCCCTTAGTTCCCCTCTGTTATTCACAATGATAAGTCTCTGAGGACGTTGAGATTGCAACGTTACGCCACAGCAAAGAAGTCTCAGTTACCAGGACTGCACCTGAAGATTACGGGTAGGAAGCTCGTCGAAACGTTCCGACAGCCTGACGCCATGACTAGGGTGATAAACTGAGAAGATTCTATAAATGAGAATAAACACGTTTTCGGGGGATCCTCTCTTTCTATAATCTGATTTATTTACTTCGCAACATATGTTAATATTCTTAGGCCCTGGTAGTTCTATTGGTAAACATTTACAGCGTAATCTACAGTGAATTCACTGGGTCATGGACACTTAAAAATATTCGAAAAGAAACTGGTAAATAATCTTTGAAGAAGTTGAGACTTATCGCGTAAAGGAAACTATTTTCAACAATGAAAACGGCTCGTCAACATATAACTGCTTTACCTATGAACAAGCAGGTGAAGTGACTCATCACATATAATTTGCGGATTACAAATTTGCTGCTCCTTTTAATGACTGAACTTCCTCAGAATCAGTCAATTCTTCAGGACCCGCTGAATGTGGTACTGAAAGCTTCTACTGGAAAACAAATTATTAAGAAACTATATACCAACGATACATAAAGGTTTGCAAAGTAGTATGATTTGGTTTTGTGCGTTCATGACTCTAGTGTATGTGCATCAGCAAAGGATTAGTTCAACAATCACAAGATCGCCGTTAGGTATTATCTAAGATAGTGTCCAGGAAGTCTTCATAATTCTACGAACAGTGCTCATTCCGTACATGGAATTAATTGCGTATATTCAATTAAGTAGGTATTGTAAACTAAACTGAGAAAAAAGTAGTAAAATAGGGAGAACAATATCTGTGTCATTTGCGAGTTCCATTAGCCATTGATCAACGACAGCTGTTAGTACGAGTATTAATTTCTGTATGGTTGTTATAGTCATCTGTTCTGAAATATTCTAGTGCTGTCATATAGTTAAAGGTATTTATGTTTAATAATTTTGGTTAATCTCTTTACTTTTATCTGTGGATATAAATGCAGTGTACATTTATATTTTCTTAATGTCCCTCAGCTTCCTCTCCCACCACAGGATGGCTTGCGTGTGTTGCACCACGGCGCTGCCAGGCCCAGCGGAAGAGACCGATGATCGACTGAGCAGACAGACGTCACGGCAGGGTGGCGCAAGAATCATCAGTGGCCTTGCGAAAGAAGTCGTATTCAGATTATGCAGTCACCGTTCGATTCTCCTAAAGAGCGAAGGTGCGATACCGTCACAGCACACCAGGACCGTTGTACCCCTCACATAGCGGAAGGACTATTCCACCAAGGCGATGCCATGGCTGCCCAACGACTAGGCTTCGCATTCCGGTGCTTTAGTAGGGAACGTCCTGCCGTTTCAAAAACGGCCAGGAGCCAGCTAAGAGGGGCAGCCTACGCCGTCAACATCTAGGAATGGATCATCAAACGATCACTGCTGGACGCTGTCTTCATTCCCCGCGAGGCTGCTATCCGCGCCAAAATCCGAATGCTGCTGACTTGTACGTTCCAGCTTGCGGATCAGCCGCTGGCCAACTTCCGTCCACTGCAGGCCGCCTACCGTGAGAGTCTGCGGTTCGTGCCTGGGCCGCTTAGCCGACCACTCGCTGTCACCATGTGCGGGAAAACTTAGCTGCTTTCCCTGTCCGAGCATACTCTTTGCCTGCGCTGCAGTGATGGTGCCGTCCTCGCTGGTGTCCAAGGTTCGACTCTGAGCGCCTCGGCGCTTCCTGCAGTGAGCTCTGCCCAGCTAATGCGGCCGACTTTGCAGAGTCTGTCCTAACCCAGCACCGACCGACTGCCTGGTGCCTGGGAGCTAATGGGACGCTATACCGGGGAAGTGCTGATCGCATAACCTGGGCGCCTGCTAGTCAGGCGACGCCAAACGAGGACCATGACAAGAGGCCAGTCACTCATCTCAACAAGCTTCACCGACCGAGACCAGCCTGCGCCTTCCAGGTGCTGACTGCCACCTGTCAACACCAAGATTGTTGTATCTTACGCTCACAATAAACTAATTTTCTGCTTGGACGTTAGACATACATATGATACCTACCCACTACAGCACTGCAAACTCATCCAGTGTGGAGAGGTGAAGGCCTTCCTGACAACTATTGGCTAATCTCTACCACCCAGGAAGGTGTTTGTGGTGAGGTCATACTAACTTGTCATTCCTGTAGCAGTTACAGATACAACAGACTGCATGATAGACTAATCTGGCCTTGAAACATGATCCGACATGGGTCTGCAGAGTTAATTTCGCAACACCGCGAAAGGAAATGAAGAGGAATATTATCTACATTACTAAAACGCTATCCCGGAACCCGGTACCAGTTGCAGTGATGAAGCATAAAAAATTATATTTTTAATGTTTTCCATAATCACTGACTGATTTGAAAAATTTAAAATCCTGTCATTATCTGCTCATTAAGTAGTTTAAACTTATGTTAGGTGTTTAACAGAATAAGGAAGGTATTACAGTTACAAACTGAGTGTTTGTCTTGAGGTAGTGTAACTGGCGGCGTGTAAATTCCTAGATTACATTCATTCAGTATCTGAGAATGACAGATCTTACAAATTGCCAACAAACTTTACACTTAACTTCAAACCTTTACAAAACCTTTCATCACTGAAAAAAGTTTATCGCTTACAACTTTTCGCTGTTCATGTATTCGAACTTCAGCATCACGCATGTCCTTTTCATTTATTCCTTCTTACTACTAACTTTATCCACAACACAGGTCCCAGATAGTATCCAAATGTACCACTGAATGTACCTGCAAAATTATATCATAGCACGACATATAGTTCAGAAGATATGACGTCATAAACACTTCGATGGGTGAAGAATTAGCTTTTGCTTAAAATGGAGCACAAATTCCTAGACTATATTCATAATGAGACTATTTGTGCAATAAGAACAATTAGCGACTTCCAACAACCTATGAGCATAATTTCAAACCTTTCCTAAACTTTGTCTTGCTTAAGACCTTAAAATGCAAATATTTAACACATTAACCCATTTGTAAAGTAATAAAAAATTTGAAGCTGTTTGCTACATGGAAATTCGGTTCTTTAAAGGGGTATTTATCCTTGAACGTAAGTGGATAGCTTCGAAAAGTGACGCAGTGAAGGTAAACGAGAGAAAAAACAGGAAAAAGGCAATTGCATGCGTAAATCGTCGGGTAACACCTGAGATATTACATTTGCTCGACAAAGGAGGAAAATATAAAACTGCAGCAAATGAAGCAAGCAAAAGAGAATATAGCTGATTCTCAGCTCATACGAAGTGACGGATCAGTTTTAGAAACATGTATGAGTGTTGGAAAGATACAGGCTGCTTATAACAAAATTAAGGAAATCGTTAGAGGAAAGAAAAGCTATTGTATGAACATCAATAGCTGAGATGGCAAGATAGTACTAAGCAAAGAAGAGAAGGCTAGACATTAATTATTCGTGAGGACTTTGCTTAAAATTTTCTGTCAACCATGCATTTCTGCACCATAAGGTCACAAAAGTCAGGTCATTACTACTTGGTTCATAGAGGCTGTGGTAAAGACTGTCTGCGTCTCCACGCCACTTCAGGTAGCACCAACGGTTGTGGCTGTAAGTTGTCCATTGACGCTAAAAGTTAGGCATCAGTAGGCTTTTCTGTAACGGAGCCTACAGCACACAGTGTCTACCAGTGCGTATTAATCACCCACTTGCGCACACGACAGGTAGCATAAGGGCTAATAACATCAATTGATAGGGCATCGAGACAAATTATAGAGAACCGTAAGAACGTAGTGATGATGATACTGTCTTTCTGGTTGTTTCTCTCTGTTACTTTTAGGAAACGGTAAACTAAATCCCGTAGGAAAGGGCAATGGCTTTTTTGCCGCAGAACTGTGAAGCATTGTTTGTTCCCATTAAATACCATGCTTGACACACTTCATACGCTACACTCAAATACAGACAATCAACCCAATTCACTTCCGTGTTAAGTAACTGTTACTTGTAATGACGTCAGCCTAAATAATAGAGCATTTGTAAAACAAATTACCTCTATTTCTATGTCATTCGCCGCCTTGTTTCGATGACAATAGCAACGATGTACATTATAGACTCACTATAAAATGAGACAGCCGTGTAGCACTCTATCTGTGTGAAGCCTCGTGTTCAAATTCAATGTGGGTCCAAACTGTGCTGGTACTATGGACCAATTACTGTTAAATCACGCCCGTATCGTCGGAATCAAAGACTAAAAGTCTTAATTCATCTCTACTAAATGCTTCACGAAGAAGGACAATGTGTTCGTAGTTCGAATTGAGACAGAGGTCATTGCTGAAAAAAAAAATAGCAAGTATAGGCATTAATAGAAACACAATGCTGCCAATATTGTTATTTATAACCAACCGTTCAATAAAGTATAAATATGAAGATGATTCACGACGAACCTATTCGCAAATGACAATCAAAATATGGGAAGTATAATAATCCACATGACATATTTAAAGATAACTTGAGTCAACAAATGAGAAAGGAAATACAGATCACATTTCGAAATGTCACATCGAACTCAGTGCTTCTAAATGCAAGCAAATGTTGGAGCCTCAACCAAAAATATAAACCAAGAATAAATAACTCACCGATGACATTTTTACATTCCCTAAACCAGGCGAAATATGGAATGAAAAATGAGGATAGAGAAAACAATGGTATGTAGAAGAAATATTGCTATTCACCAAAATATAACAATATGAATGGCGGCAGTATGTTCATTAGACCTCGAAGAAATTGTTCCCGCTGTGATGCTCCAAAATATTTCTCACGCAAGAAGAGATTTACGACGTCCGTGGCAGCGATAAATTGAACTGCTTGCGCAGTCATAGGACGAGAAGTCAGTCAGCAGTACTAAAGGATGATGACACTGATAATGATTTTACAATAACAAAATATGTTCTGAAGCTACCATTGCATCGACATAGGTGGGCTCCAAAATGCAGCAAAATCCAACAGGCATTTATTGAGGAGTTGGGAAGAGTCTTGTGCAATCTACACTCCTGGAAATTGAAATAAGAACACCGTGAATTCATTGTCCCAGGAAGGGGAAACTTTATTGACACATTCCTGGGGTCAGATACATCACATGATCACACTGACAGAACCACAGGCACATAGACACAGGCAACAGAGCATGCACAATGTCGGCACTAGTACAGTGTATATCCACCTTTCGCAGCAATGCAGGCTGCTATTCTCCCATGGAGACGATAGTAGAGATGCTGGATGTAGTCCTGTGGAACGGCTTGCAATGCCATTTCCACCTGGCGCCTCAGCTGGACCAGCGTTCGTGCTGGACGTGCAGACCGCGTGAGACGACGCTTCATCCAGTCCCAAACATGCTCAATGGGGGACAGATCTGGAGATCTTGCTGGCCAGGGCAGCTGACTTACACCTTCTAGAGCACGTTGGGTGGCACGGGATACATGCGGACGTGCATTGTCCTGTTGGAACAGCAAGTTCCCTTGCCGGTCTAGGAATGGTAGAACGATGGGTTCGATGACGGTTTGGATGTACCGTGCACTATTCAGTGTCCCCTCGACGATCACCAGTGGTGTACGGCCAGTGTAGGAGATCGCTCCCCACACCACGATGCCGGGTGTTGGGCCTGTGTGCCTTGGTCGTATGCAGTCCTGATTGTGGCGCTCACCTGCACGGCGCCAAACACGCATACGACCATCATTGGCACCAAGGCAGAAGCGACTCTCATCGCTGAAGACGACACGTCTCCATTCGTCCCTCCATTCACGCCTGTCGCGACACCACTGGAGGCGGGCTGCACGATGTTGGGGCGTGAGCGGAAGACGGCCTAACGGTGTGCGGGACCGTAGCCCAGCTTCATGGAGACGGTTGCGAATGGTCCTCGCCGATACCCCAGGAGCAACAGTGTCCCTAATTTGCTGGGAAGTGGCGGTGCGGTCCCCTATGGCACTGTGTAGGATCCTACGGTCTAGGCGTGCATCCGTGCGTCGCTGCGGTCCGGTCCCAGGTCGACGGGCACGTGCACCTTCCGCCGACCACTGGCGACAACATCGATGTACTGTGGAGACCTCACGCCCCACGTGTTGAGCAATTGGGCGGTACGTCCACTCGGCCTCCCGCATGCCCACTATACGCCCTCGCTCAAAGTCCGTCAACCGCACATACGGTTCACGTCCACGCTGTCGCGGCATGCTACCAGTGTTAAAGACTGCGATGGAGCTCCGTATGCCACGGCAAACTGGCTGACACTGACGGCGGCGGTGCACAAATGCTGCGCAGCTAGCGCCATTCGACGGCCAACACCGCGGTTCCTGGTGTGTCCGCTGTGCCGTGCGTGTGATCATTGCTTGTACAGCCCTCTCGCAGTGTCCGGAGCAAGTATGGTGGGTCTGACACACCGGTGTCAATGTGTTCTTTTTTCCATTTCCAGGAGTGTAGTTTGTAAATGAAGGAAAGCTAAACTAGATTACTGCAGGATCAGTGTTAAGACGAGTTTTGCATTTGCGGAATGTATTCCTTATTCGATGGAAAGGTACTGAATTTTCTTACTGTCTTAAGGCAAAAGAGATGTTGAAAGTTGCTGTTACTGTATGGTGTCAGTACTGGGATGGTAGCACAGGTCTCTGTATCTGTGTGTCCTGTGAGGCCTAGGCTATGAGAAAGCATGTATCCAGGCTCCAATCTACCAAAGATAATATATAATGTAATATTGCCTCGATCAGTTTGGGGGAAATAAAGAAAAAAATTAAACCGTTGTGGTATGAAGGGTATTAAAGCCCCACTCTTCCCACATGCGAGTCAAATGCTTCAGTCACTATAGCACCTCGATCGGTAAAACAGAAGTGAAGTGAGGACAGAGGAATACGAGTAACTGATGTTGGAAGTTACTAAAACATGCCAGACAGTGGGTACTAGCGGCGTTACTGAATTGCATAGTTAATTGTGTAATATTACATAGGCTCGCAGAACAAAATCCTTTAAATAGTACATCGTGTATACGTCTTCAGTATACAATGACTTTGTATTAATCATGGTGCAGTCAGTATTAATATCAGATGATACGTGTTTATTTGTTACTTGTATAATCTATACAGGGTAGTAACCATACTTTATTGAATGAATAAGTTGAAATGTCTTCATAGACACTAGCTCACGATTCGAAAATACTACTGAATCAGTCAGAGAAGGAACTACAGATGTTTATGACTTTCAAGAGAGCACGTGAAAATGAGTGTTACTCAATAAAATCAAGGTAATGTCATGTGACAACAGAATGAATTATAAAAATGTTAGGACTCACGTATAGCTTTCATATATTTCTGGATTAGGTTCTAACCAAGATGACCAAGAATCACATGTCAGAATTTGCATGTAAAGTATAAATGAGACACAGGCAGACTACCTGAAAAACGTGATATACTACTGGACAATAAGGCAATTGTTAGTACAAAAATAAAGTAGGACTCGTCGTTTTAGCTCACTTAGGAAGCAACGATAAAGACGTTGCAGAAGAAGTCTGGAAAAGAGGAGAGGACTTAACATTTCTTTCAAAAATGGTTCAAATGGCTCTGAGCACTATGGGACTCAACTGCTGAGGTCATTAGTCCCCTAGAACTTAGAACTAGTTAAACCTAACTAACCTAAGGACATCACAAACATCCAGGCCTGAGGCAGGATTCGATCCTGCGATCGTAGCCGTCGCACGGTTCCAGACCGCGCGCCTAGAACCGCGAGACCACCGCGGCCGGCAAACGATGTTAACACCTGAGGACGAAACCATTTAAGTTAACACAGCAACCGGCCTCTAAAAAATCGGGAATGAGGAGTGTTGAATCCGGCGAGTCAGATACGGGGACAATTTAACAGCTCCCACAACCAGTGGCACCACATACATGCAGCAGGCAGCGCCACACCACAACTCGCTGGAGACACGCCCTCTTCTGCCACGTCACGTCATGTCACGTGGCGAGTAGCCTTTTATTGTTCGGCGCGATAAAACTGCCCACATAACGTCAATAATCCAGTGTCTTCTTTATGGTTACAACATACGTCATGGCTGCTCTGTTGTTGGAGTATGGTGTTTGGCTGGAATTTTCATAGCAGTACGACAGACGTGGACTTTATTCACGTATATTATTCAGAATATTTCGTAGTGTTCGTTCTTTGTATGATCCCAGATAGCCAGAAGTTTATGTTGTGCACCGAAATCTTCACCTGTAACTAACTTGTCACCAGCGTTCTTATTCAAATAAAGGTAACGGAAGCATCATTCCAAACGGAAGCCTATCCATGAAACACTGCATTGTAATATGAGAAGAAAATAAACTGATGTGAACACAAGATACAGAAGTGAAATGTTCATGACGGGACATCGGAACAGAGCAGTGGAAAGACAACAATAACAAAATCTGTTCTGAAGCAACCATTGTATCCACATAGCTGGGCTCCAAAATGTAGCAAAATGCAACAGGCACTTACTGGGGCATTGGGAAGAGTGTTGTGCAATCTAGTCTATAAATGAAGGAAAGCTAAATTAGATTACTACAGGATCAGTGTTGAAATGAGTTTTGCATTTGTGGAATGTATTCCATATTCGGAAAGGAATGAAATCAGCCGTTTCTTTATCGTATTACTCATATCAGCATCTGTCTAAATCGATGTAGGGAATAAATGGCCTGAAGAGGATTCGAACCCCAATCCTCCCCACAACGATCTGAGTGCTGTAAACATTGCACCATCGCACTGGTTCTGAGTTTTGACATACGTACGAGACTTCAATAAGCAACAGATTTTTTTCTGAAGGCGTGTTGGTTTTATCAAGATTACAGTATACCATATTATTTCCCACTCTTTTGGCTCAAAATCCTATTTTTCAAAATAATCTCCATTCAATGCGACGACTTCACGCTACCTTAGTGGGAGGGTCTGTATGCCCACATGACACCATCCCATTGGTCGAAGTCGGAGCCACCGTCTCGCTGCATTAATAACCTCATCATCCTCGCACTGCCTCCCATTGGGTAAAACAGATGGAAGTCGGAAGATGCGAGATCCGGGCTGCAGAGTGGATGAAGGAGAACAGTCTAATGAAGTTACAAAGATAAGAGACGCCTCGTCCAAAGATTCACCGTGATTTTCTTCACCACCAGGTATCCGCTGACATCCTGCAAGCGCCTATGAATATCTGCGACGCTCTGGTTTTCCGCTCTCTGATTGGAATGCACCTCCATTACAGACGCCATTTTGAAAGCTACGTGCAGCGCCTCCACATGTCGGAACTTAATGGAGCCATAGGTGCTGAAGCGTGGGTATTCCACGATATTCCAAAACAAATTCTACATTTTTTTCAACCGACATTGGCTGAGAAAAGAGATGTGTTGCATCACTTACTGAACACCACTCGTAAATTATGTGTTGGAGGACGTTTTCTTTTCTCCAATTGATGTGCCAGTGGTGCGTGGGTAGTGATAATAGTCATCGCTGAGTTTAAAAAATGGTACAAATAGCTCTGAGCACTATGGGACTTAACTTCTGAGGTCATCAGTCCCCTAGAACTCAGAACTACTTAAACCTAACTAACCTAAGGACATCACACACATCCATGCCCGATGCAGAATTCGAACCTGCGACCGTAGCGGTCGCGCGGTTCCAGACGGTTGCGCCTAGAACCGCTCGGCCACTCCGGCAGGCCTCGCTGAGATTAAAACCACGCCATACTGAGGAGGGAAGTGTTACTTTAGAGAAACTTGACTGTATAAATATAGACATACAGAAAAATAGAGCAAATGCATTGCATCTGTAGATCATTTGGTTGTGAGTGACTGGTCGCATTCGAGTACAGTACCATACCGTCTGACTAATGTGCTGTTCTATACTGTACATAAGACCAATACTCACGAAGGAGTGTCTCCCTCCATCCGACAGATATCTAGCACACAAAATAGCGGAATTGGAATGATTATATGTCGTCATCGTCGATCTTCAAGAGTGGTAGGCGCAGCAAGATGCCATGGTTTGCTGTTATTTGAAGCCAGCCGCAACACACACATGGACATAGACATACAAAAAAAGAAAAAAATAGAGCAAATGAGTTGCATCTGTAGAATATTTGGCTGTGAGTGAGTCGGTGCATTCGAGTACAGTACTATACCGTCCGACTAATGTGATTTTCTGTACCGTACATAAGAATAATACGTAGGACTGTCTCCATCCTTCCGAAGGACATCCGGCACACAGAATAGAGGAATTGGTATGATAATGTGCCGTCATCGTGGATCTTTAAGAGCATAAAAGAAGGTGTAACAGGTGCAGCAGGTTGGCTTAGTTTGCTGTTATTACAGGAGAATACAGACAATATTGTTACGCAATATTGGTAATATAGCTTGCATCGAAGATGTTACGCTCTTTTGCAGGATAAATTTAAATGTGCTTACATCCCCCACAGAATCGTTTTGCGACGAGTTTTTCGCTATTTGCGGGTCTGTAGCACTGTCGAAAATAACGTATAAGAGGTTGAAATCGAGACTTCCGATTGGTAATATGTATGCATAATTGTATGTGTGTAGAGCTGTTAGCTGCTGACGTTTGCGGCTCTAATGCGTAACTGGCTAACTGTTCGTCTATAAATTACGTTGCCTACGATGCGCATTCTGTAGATACGGGTAAGGTAAACTCTGTCAACTGACGAATAACTTATTACTAAGATAAAAAAGTACCCGAAATCTACAGTTTGTAGATGTCCTGACATGGTTGTCTGGGGGTAGCAGAGTTGGAGGTGTAAACAAAAGTAGCAAGCTGGTAAGCAATAAGAGCATATGCTTATGGGAAAAAATATCAGCGCAGCAGCAGAAATCAATTCTGTACACATGTCAGCTCCCTATGGCACATCACTACACAACTGAGTGGAGGTCAGATGAAGGTGGAGAAGTGTGCCGTAGCATTGCAGAGAATTCTTTCCAGACTACGAGTATCCAAACTGAACCATTCGTTGAGTCTCATACAGGCACGAGACGAGTGTTGCCATACTTTCCATGATCTTGCATGCATGTAGATCATCGGGAATAGCGGAATTTTAAGGATTTTTAGTAGGCTGGTGTATAGGACACGTAAATATCCTATCATAAAATCAAAAAACGCATGGGTATGCCGGCAATATGACGATGTACATATGGAAAAACATAAAAAAATTGAAAAATAACATAAAATCGGTAAAAATCGATGAACACCTGGTATAATTACGACAACTTGATGGGAAATAAGTAAAATTGAGGGAAATACGACGAAATATGTAAAACTGAGAAAAAAACTAGCAAAATTACGTAAACCGTCTGAGAATAGATAAAATTAGAGAAAAAGTACCACAATGTATCCGGACACTCAAGACCGAGAAAAGCTAAACAATTATGCTATGGCTGTATTCACTTTCAACTCTCCACCTCCCCCTGTAAACTACGTAGGTTTTCGTTACACATACTCCAACAAAGGCGACGTAAGTATTACACAGAATTATTAAAGAATTCAAAACTTACAATCCCAATCTGTAACTGTGTTTTCACACATGGAGTTGAATATGGATATTACCGAATTATGGCCGGATAACACAATGTCATTCCTTAAGTACTGAGGAGAAGACTCGATGCTTTTATCAGACTTAAGCCATTCCCTAGAGTGTTCTGTAGCAGAATGGACCGATGTCTCACGTATCACCTTAAATAATATGAGAGGGGTGTATTCGAGAGATGTGGTGTTAGTACGAATTTGTTATATTATCCTATACATGAGCTAAACTACCTATCATCCGACCAGGACTTCTTTGTGCAAGAGGAATGCTACCAGAGCTGTGGCGATACTTCTGCAAACAGCAATAAGACTGTTACATCTCCTCTGCCTACTGATCGTGCTACTTCTTCGTGTGCATTTTCGTGCAGCAGGATGTGGGTGGTACCTGAATGTATCAGCCATCGAAAATATTCATGTAGGTTTTTCTTCGCTCCATTTTCTAGTGACACGTAGCTGCATCCATCACAACTGATACTAGTACTAATTATAAGCACAACTGTTGCGGCAAGTGTGATTGAAGGCATGTACGTTTCCGACTTAAAAGACGTATAAATTCCATTAATTTCCTAAGAGACAGAACAGCAGTCTCCGGACCTTGCTCTAGTTAGTTTTTTATCTTTGTAAAGTTTGTCGCCAATGTGATTGGGGAAGGAAACTTGCGGGTTGGTTGTATGTCTGATGTTGGTCAAATATATCCTGCATTAGAGTATTGAGAGCGCTGCATTCCGCACGACTAATACTTCGAAAACTGCATAGCATTAACAATATAGCATTTTAGGTGTAGAGCCATGTAACCATAGGAGTGTGTGTTTATGCTCTATGACCATTTCTCTCATGCTGGTACCTTCTTGGTACTGACTCCAGACAGTGAAATAATGCTTCAGAATTTTTAACACGGTTGATTTACGTGAAATGTTTTAAACTCCATCCGTCTGGGGCGTCATCATGTATAAACCATACGTTTCTTCTAAACTGTCTGTTATATCACCGCAACACTCTGATATCTACAGCACACCGATAAGAGATGCTAACCTCCTCGACACGCACACATCTAGATAGATCTTGTGCTTTTGGATGGGTGCCGTGGATAAGATTGTTGCTGCAGGAAGGATTGGTTAAGGGCAATGTGGGAGGGATGTATCAGTCTCCGACTTTATCCAACGAATGCGAAAATTCTCTGTGAGGCACATTAACACACGGAAAGATGACCAGTCGTAATAGTAAATTCTGCACCATGATCGATGCGCTGGGAATATGTAGAAAACCTAATTGCATCGGTATTGGACGTAGCATTCGCAGTCTAGTAAACAGTAGCTGCAAAGTAGTGGAGAGGTGATTTAGCGATCATACAGACATTGGGAAGCATTCTACTGTGTCATTGGCTGGCGCTGAAACTACGGAACAACTGGTATACTTTGATGTATATGTTCAAATGGATGTACTACACAGTCATCTACCTGCATTCGAAACCTAGTATATGGTACTTGCAAAGTAGTGGAGGGGTGATTTAGCGATGATGCAGGAATTGGGAAACATTCTGCTGTGTCATTAGGTGGCATTGGAATTGCGGAACAAATGAATAAATAGTTAAAATTGATCGCGCTGTCAACTGTGGTGTGTTGCAGTACGTAGTCCCATGTCAGCAGTGTTCCCATCCCGTGCGTCCACTGGTACGGTGTTGATTACTGCATAATGATTGACTGACACCACTTGAGCCGGCCGGGATGGCCGAGCGGTTCTAGGCGCTACTGTCTGAAACTGCGCGACCGCTACGGTCGCAGGTTCGAATCCTGCCTCGGGCATGGATGTGTGTGATGTCCTTAGGTTAGTTAGGTTTAAGTAGTTCTAAGTTCTAGGGAACTGATGACCTTAGAAGTTGTCCCATAGTGGTCAGAGCCATTTGAACCATTTGAACACCACTTGGCTGAGATGGAGGGAGCCTTGGCGGAATACTGGATATCTGCTAGTTGTCACTGCGGAGGTTGGGATTAAATGAAGAGGTCATCACCTTCAGACTGTTGTTTGAAAGGGTACCTCAATGCTGCAGACTCATCCTATTTCCATAAGCTTCGGTGCCCTCCACACGTTTTTTCTTTCACCAATAAGATAACAGTACGTCTTTTTATTTCTACTACCTTGTGCGCGTTGCTAATGCACCTTCCAGCGATGATCAAGAACGGGACAGTAATCATGTACATGACTGCAAAATGAGGAAACAATGCTTGTCGACTCGGAATACTGAGACATCCACTACCCTCTTGCTGTGGAAGATGAGATTAACTGTATAGGTCATAACCTTCGAATAGCTGTTGGAAACACTCTACAATGTCGCAAACTCTTTCGGTTTCCATATGTCGCGACAACTTCCATATTTTTGTCAATGATAAACATCACCTCTGTGTTTTGTTTCCTCCGACCTCTGTGTTGTGGAAACTGCATAGTTTACACCATGCAATGTTCAACTTTCTGTGAGAGCCAAAGGATCGAACCGTGTTAATATCGTTTTAGCGCCTGACACAGGCCACGAAGTCATGGTACAAAAACAAAGTGTATTGTGGTGTACAAAACTATAGTCGTGCCCTGCTTGGATGTGTTACAGCCCAAAAAATGATATATTAGACTGCTTATGAAGGACCAATAAAAGAACTCTCTCTTGTGATTGGTAGACTGCTAGATATTCTCTCCTTCCTGCGCAGTCGACAAAACTTCACGCAGATCCGTGCAAGCGACTTCGAGCACTGCTCACGTGTTCCAGTGCGGCGGTACATGTATATATAATACGCTCGATGTCAACATGCATACGGTATATGTTTTTTTCATATATCGGAAGAGAGAGATGCAGTAAAATCTTACAGGAGGTTCTATTATAATGAGTGATAGAACTGATTAAAGTTTGGATGCACTTAGTTCTCTCAGACTACACCAATTTTGCTCATAAGACTCATAGAACTCGGATGTATCTGTTCTCATGGAATCATGACTGTTTTTATTATTATCAACACACTTGCATGTTTAGAAAAGAGGTGTTACCGTAAGTCCTGTGTTATTTCATGCTTCATATCCTCTAATTATAAAGTAGACACCACTTAAATTATAGATCTTTGTGGAACCGAGACTTTGTTTTCTTTCCCCGACATGTGAGTAGATTGCGTGAAACAGGCTGTGATGGTGAAATTGTTCACAAAACTAGAACATAAGGATCTACTGTATAACAGAAAGTGTACAGACATGTCGGTAGAGAGTGTAATGTTGTTGCATTAATTTGAGGTGTAAGCGGTGCAGATATTCAAGACCAATTTAAATAAAAGGAAATAAATCAGTTTATATTTGGACATTTATTTTAACATTGATCATTGTTCCGTTAAAATTTCAGTATATCAAACTTCATTCATAACTAAACTGGTGCCTTATTTAGGATTGTGAAAATGTGAGTTTGTAATCTTACGGAACACATCAAATAGGGAGCCAAGATTGGGAGACTACATACAACACTGCATTCATAAAATAACACACGAAGAACGTTGAAACATATCCAAGAGGAAATTAACCACAACCAACCGATTCAATTTTCACCCAAAGAAGTTACGTTCATAGCGCAATCCTGTCCATCATGAAATTACCACACACTGGTATACTAAATTCATACTAACTCTCTGTGAAATCTTCCAGAAAAGAATAGCTGAGGGCTACTTTGATGATTACACCACATGTTTCACGTAGTCAACGTGGTTTGCACAAAGAGTGTAACTCCACGATAATTTTGATAATTAAAATAAATTAGATCGAAAAGCAATTTACAAAAGAAAAACCTCGAACTGGTTACTGTCGTCTTACTACTAACCTGATGGGTCAAACAATTGTATAAGCACGTGGTACTGGTCTCACAAAGTACAGCCCACGTGGGTTGAACATAAAGAAAAGTTGCTATATTGAAAAATATTGTCAAGACGAGATGTTATAATTTCACGCACATTCGCATTTAAGACTGATGATCTTAGTTAGAGTTACTGATCAATACATGGTTCCACTTTACTCACAGAGTAGTGACAAAGCAACTAGCGGAAGATATTCTGAACTTCACACTCGAAATACACTGCGTTGCAATTTAAGATAACATTAGATATTTTAGAGCTAAACCTGAAATAAAGGTGATTAAATTTTCACTTAGGCTGAACTTAAGAAATCCTTTGTCCTATGGACTTAGCAGACACGCGCTTCGGAGATCTTACCAGTTCAGACGCTCGCCGCAGACAGACTGACCTGGGCTCCTACCGAGCTTGTTTAACAGATACAAACGGAAGTGACCAGAGAGGCAGCTTCCTATACCAACATGACAAGGGACGGACAGAACCATACTAAGAATAGAAACATCTCTGCTTTTAGAAAGCGTAGCTACCTGTTCCCACGTTGGTCCTACTGTTCTCTAGCAGACAGGCTTGTCTGCTACCATCAAGCATGCAACTAGAAATACATTTGCTCATTCATCCTCTCACACAGAAGGGAAGGGGGATGACAGTATCTTATCATATACAGTATATAAAAGAAAGCAGATGTAGGTTCCGTATGAGACTGTGTGACATGAATTACATATGAACCGTTTTTTAAAGTGTAGTAGTGTGACAGATCGTTCTTGTTTATGTGTAAAAGTAACACGTTTCACTGCTCAGTCTCCTCCCAGATAGAAACACCACAGTAAATTTGGAAGAGGAATTTATGCCGTAAATGACAGCAGATTTAAGAAATTAACATGAAAGGAATCCAACAGAGACCTTTCAAGGGGAGTTATGGACCAAAAGTGTCAAATGTAAGCACGCAGACAGTAATTGGTTTTGATGTAACCGAAGAGAGAGAGAGAGAGAGAGAGAGAGAGAGAGAGAGAGAGAGAGACAGAGAGAGAGAGAGAGAGAGAGAAATGGTGAAATCTTGTAGGAGGCTTCATTACAAGACAGGCTCTCACTATTTGTTTCGTAAATGCCAGTGTGCTATGGCATCGCATTGGTAAAACGGCACTTGCCATAATGTACAAAACAGTAACATTTTCTTGAATTATAGCATGTTGTTATCGAACGTAGTGAGTTGATAGTGTGAATAATTGTATTCTCTGATGCTATTTCACATGTCTGATATGTTTTTAATACGCACTTGCATGACAGTTTATTTACAGACAATAATTTGAACGCAGACACGCTTTCAGGTCGGTAATTTGTCCATCAAGCTGAAAGAAACTGCTGAACTTAGATGTTTATTATCCTGAGTTTAAATTCTCGCTTATTCTTTACTCTGATGAAGTTTTCGAAATAACGAGAACATTCTGCGGCGATCAGTAGTTTTCTCAACAAAATAGTGAAGATTTTTTCCAATTTTGTGCAGGGTGGACGTGTATAGGCCTCTGATCATTTGTAATAGGTGGTAGTACATGTCACTGGATGTCGCAAAATAACAAGATGCGAATTGAATCTTGCAGTCAGACGTAAAAACTATACTGACTTTGCTCATAAACTAAAAGAAAATGAACTGCGCATGCTTTTGTGGAAAGAGAACATTTATTATCACCGCGATTGTGTTTTCTTTTTTGAAAGATGCTTGATTATAAGAGTTGCGTTAATGTTAAATAAAAGTGTTCTGCATAGTAGAAAGACGGGCCTATTGGAACCATTGGGTGTGCCTATTCTGTGTGAGGTTGGTGTCACAGCTGCGCCACCTGACCAAGGGGGTGGGGTATGGGGGCAGCGCTGCGCCGCTATATTTTAGATGAACAAGTTGCACTTGGGGTGGCCGTCCATTTATTTCCTATTGTTTAGTTGATTATACATGCTTTTGTGTTGCCGAAGGATCATCGTACCATGCATTCAGGACCACAGCGATCTCATGCCACGCATTGCAGGCTGCTCCGACTGCTGCTGAGGAATACTCTTCCCACAGGTACAGTGGGGTCTACGGCCGTTTTAGACGAAGGGCTCTGTTTTCCAAGTTGTTGTTGTTCCACGGGGCGTTCAGTCCTTGTGATAAATACATTTAACAGATTGCAAGAAGTGTCTTGTTCTTCTCTTTTGTCTCTCTGTGACTGATTTCTGCAGACTGGAGAAAAAAACCAGTGTAGCAATTGGGTTGTGCAGCGATTCTGAAACCCACAGATAATGTCCAGAGTGAGGTGGAAGTTTAACCAATTACTCTAAGTTGAAGAAGTGTTCATTTTTTGTATCCAGTGTCAAATATTTAGGGCATATCTTAAGTTCTGAGGAAATTAAACCACTCGACGACCACGTTGAAGCCATTAATAAGTTGGCAATCCCTAGGAAATTGAGGGACCTGCTGTCGTGCATTGACAAGGTGAACTATTATGTCTCGCACGAATGTGTTAGCTCTAAGGACTTTATATAGCTCTGTGATAAGCACCCATATTGAACATGGAGTGGGGCAGTGTCAAGCCTGTTTGCAGTAGCACCTGGCTCCTCCATAGAAGTTTCCGCCTTGACCTTAACCAGATCAGCTGTGGGACTGAGTACACATGGATTTCACCAGTGCCTTTCTTGGGGAAATGTGGTTGATACTGGTGGATACCCTGGGAAACTTCCCCTATAAAACATAGATGTTCACCACAAAATCCGAATTTGAGGGATTCTGTTGTGCAGTGCTATAGAGCAACTGACCACTGTTCTTTGCGTGCAGCATCCAATTCAAAGGCAGAGCGGATGATGTGGGCATTTAAGACCCAAATAAGAAAGGCTGTGCAAAGCATGCTGGTAGAGAACGTCATTTTGCAATTCTTAGCCATGTACGGCACCACCCCGGTATACGGGCACAGTACGGCGAAGCTTCTGCGTGAACGACGGCTTTGTATGTTGTTGGATCTCTTGCGCCCTAGCTCCCACCCCCAGTTCCATTTCCAGAAGAGTGTGTTTGTTTGGGCCCGCACGTTTGGGCCTCGACCGCGGTGGGCAGAACGGCTGATAATGCAACATAAGGATAGGAAACAATAAGTGTACGAGACCCAGGAACCAATTACGACCGTGATATGAACGTAGCCAGCCGTCACCTAAGGAGCCACTCCAGGGACTCAACCCATATGGACGGCGTCTGTAGAACACTAACTGCTGACTACTCGATACGCCCCAAGCAGAGTGCGATGTATTCCTCCGGTATGCGAGTTTTGTTCTTTGAAAATCATACACTGGAAATTAGTTCTAAAAGATGCATTCTTTATACAACTCAGCTGCTCCGCATTTAGACACAACTGCTAATACGGGAACCTGGTATACGAGATTAAGGAGTCTCCCGGTGTTGTTACTGTCAGGATCCTAACTACTGAAAGTACATACAGAAGGTAGCGCATGCTATCTTAAGACTGAAATATAGGTAATATTTATTAATGGGGCATCGAGAAGCAAACAGTGTGAGTAGTGCGAATGACGATATACACTAAGTGCTGACACGAAAACGCCAGTGATATTTCTAATAACACTATCTGACATGGTTGTCTGAGTAAAGGGGTAAAGGGGCAGGTACTGCCCACCCCACGGATTCTAATAGGAAAGAACGAAGATTATGATGTAACATTCTGTCGAAGAGGCGGGCAGTTGAATTTGTACACAAGCGCGGGAGGAAACCGACTGTTAGCTGTTCAATGGAGTAATCCTAACATTCATCCGAATCAACAGAGGGGAACTGCTGAATATTTCTATCAGGATACTCGGACAGGATGTGAACTCCAGCCTGCGAGTCTTGCGTTTAACCAATGTACCATCTCGCTTGGTGTACCTGATGCAGCAGCAAAAATAACACAACACATCTCTGTTCATAGAGACGACGCAGATTCGTAGAATTAATGCCGCCATAAAAAGTGGAGATTTTTAAAAATAATTTTAGTTCTGGATCTACCGTAACAGGGATTTTATGCCAGATATAGTCTAATCGAAAGCGTTAGGTATACCTTAGTCTGAGAGTAATAAGTAACACATTTTTCTAACACTAGCAATTTTTTTGAAGTAAAAGCTATATCGTAAATTTATCTGCTGCTGTAGATTTTGCTCACCACGCGTGTAGTGAGGACTCTAATTTTAATGGAGCTGTAATAAAATCAATACTGAATAATTAGCAATGACAAAACTCGATATTCGGCGGCCGGTGTGGCCGAGCGGTTCTAGGCGCTCCAGTCTGGAACCGCGCGACCGCTACGGTCGCAGGTTCGAATCCTGCCTCGGGCATGGATGTGTGTGATGTCCTTAGGTTATTTAGGTTTAAGTAGTTCTAAGTTCTAGGGGACTGATGACCTCAGATGTTAAGTCCCATAGTGCTCAGAGCCATTTGAACCATCCAAAACCTGATGTTAGTTCTCAATAAGCTATTTAATCGACGTCGCATTAACAAAGCATTATTAGTTTTTCTTCCTCCATCTCATGTACTATGATTTCATTTACTGTTTTACATTACAGTATCAAATCTAAAGTTTATCAGGTGTTGGAAATCCTTTGCTTTCTGCTCACTACTTACCTTTTTAGTTCCATGAATTTCCCTCCAGTCAGTTAGTTCCGAATGATGTCAAACATAGCCATACTGTAACAACTAATTGTATATTTAACAAAAGAACAGTAACAATTGTAGAGCCATACGATCCACTGCTGTAGGTTAGCCATGCGAGCAGGCCACACAGCAACCAAATAAAAATAAATGAAACTAGTCAGTATTGGTGTTTTACAGGTTCCTTTACATATTTTTCATTTCCACATATGTTTAAAAGATTACTAACACTTTTATACGCAGTAATACAAGATTAAGGGAAGCCTACTAAGAACGCGCTCAAAAATACACTCAGGAATCTTCTCATTACCTTGAATATACTCGAAGATTAAAGGAAAGAGCTATACGAACTTTCCTGCGAAGATGCAAAAAATAAATAAATAGGAAACTACAAAATGGGAAGACGTGAACGGAAAGCAATTCAAACAATATAAGGACGAAGAGGACAAGGCTCGTATTAAGGAGAATCGCCATGAACAGAGTAAGCGGGAAGTAAAAATTTTATGAACATGGCAAGACTCGTATGACAACAGCTATTCCAGATACTGGAGGTACATCTTAGTAACATTTCAAACTTTGAAGTCCTGTCTCGTTAAAAAGGCTTTCAGATCTTGTAGTTAACAAGTTAAATTGTGTTTTTGTTAGGTAGGTATTGACGGCGACATTTAACACCTACGTAATGAGGTAAGAGCTAGAGAAACTTCTCAAATTACTTCCCTCAATGTATCTGCCCTCCAATCATTATACAGTGTCGAGTTTTATGCCCAGATAACTAGTTACATTCGTACCAACAGCTTCTTAACTTTTTTCTGAGAAATGTCACATGTGTGGGAGAAGCATTTAATTAATTGTATTTTACGGAGAAACATCGCTAGTTCTAGGGACGTCCCGAAAATGTATTCCACTCACGAGTAAAATAACGTATTCTTGAAATAATTGAAACATATTTTCAGTATAGACCAGTTATTAACGAAACGGAAAATGCAAGTATTCAAACACGTTTTCCATGTAAATATCTTTGAGAAAAGAAAATGGACTGCACTGTTAAACGAACCTAAAATAACACTTTTTCACTCCACTGTTACATTTATACTTCTCACGCCACCATTAAATTATATATCAGAGGGAACGAATCCCCGGCATTACTTTGTCTGTACGTAGTAAATTAAATGAACGAGTGACGGGACATTCCCAAAAACGTCCAGAGTTATAGCCACTATACCACAGGTACATAAGGGATGTAAAATATTAATCCTTTACACTGAGGTGCCAAATACATGGGATAGCGATACGCACATGTACTGATGGCGGTAGTGTCGTGTACACAAGGTATAAAATGGCAGTGCATTGGCGGATCTGTCATTTCTACTCGGGTGACTCATGTGAAAAGGTTTTCCGGCATGGTTATGACCACACGAAAGGAATTAACAGACTTTGAACGCGGAATGGTAATTGGAGCTAGACGCATGGGACATTGCATTTCGGAACCGTTAGGGAATTCAGTATCCCGAGATTCACAGTGTCATGAGCGTGCCGAGGATACCAAATTTCAGTCTCTACCTCTTACTACGGACAACGCAGTGGCCGACGTCCTTCACTTCACGATCGAGATCAGCGGCATTTCCGTAGAGTTGTCAGTGCTAACAGACGAGCAACAATACGTGAAATAAGCGCTGAAATTAATACGAGAGTGCGGCGAAATGTGGCGTTAATGGGATTTGGCGGCAGACGACCGACGCGAGTGCCTTTTCTATCAGCACAATAACATCTGCAGCGCCTTTATGCGCTCGTGACCATATCGGTTGGACCCTAGACGACTGGAAACCCGTGGCCTGATCAGATGAGTCTCGATTTGAGTTGGTAAGAGCTGATGGTATAGTTCGAGTGTGCCACAGACCTCACGACTCCATTGACAGAAATTGTTAATAGGACACTGAGCAAGCTGGTGGTGGCTCCATAATGGTGTGGGCTGTGTTTACGTGGAATGGACTGGGTCGCCGGTCGCTGTGGCCGAGCGGTTCTAGGAGCTTCAGTCCTGAACCGTGCGTTTGCTACGGTCCCAGGTTCGAATCCTGCCTCGGTCATGGATGTGTGTGGTGTCCTCAGGTTAGTTAGGTTTAAGTAGTTCTAAGTCTAAGGGACTGATGACCTCAGATGTGAAGTCCCATAGTGCTTAGAGCCATTTTAACCGTTTTGGACTGGATCCTCTCGTCCAATTGGAAACGGTTACGTTCCGCTAAATGAAGATCATTTGCAGCCATTCATGTACTTCATGTTACCAAACATGTCACTGGGCCGCAATGGTTCCCGATTAGTTTGAAGAACATTCTGGACAATTCGACAGAATCATTTTGCCACTCAGATCGCTCGACATGAATCCCATGGAATACAGTTGTGACATAACTGAGACGTTAGTTCGTGGACAAAATCCGACACCAGCAACACTTCCGCTATTTTGGACGGCTATAGAGGCAGCATGACCCAATATTTCTGAAGGTGACTTCCATCGACTTGTTGAGTCCGTGTCACATCGAGTTGCTGCACTACACCGGTCAAAAGGAGGTTCGACACGATATCAGGAGGTATCCCATGACTTCTGTCATCTCAGTGTATGTCGTAGTGTATACTCCTGGAAGTTTAAAAGAAAGGTTTTATTTGACTGCACTACACTTGGAAATAGTTGAATGTTTGTGCAGCTATCAAAGTTTGAATAGACAAACCAGTGACTCATCGCATGCCTAATCCTTTGTTTTCTCTGTCTGTCCCATTAACAAGTATGGGAGGTGCTCATGACCTAAGGGCTTCATTCACATAGCGGTTTAACGAAATTTTTGAATGGCACGTGCTTGAATTACATTTCTTCTCATAAACTTCCACAATGCAGGAATTCGTTGCAAAACACACTGATGAGTCGAAACATTGTGACCACTGTCCACTGGGAGACTCTATTCCGTCTGATGTAACGGGCATGTGAAATGGTAAGTAAACGAAGAAGGGGCGAATGGAGAAACGTTCTAGTGATGATACGTGGCAGCAAATGCTGATACATAATGACATAAGTGACTCTTACAAGGGGCAGATTGTTATGGACCGGGGCCTCTGATCGAGTATCTCGCAAATGGCTAAGCTGTTCGGCTTTTCATGTTCTGCTGTTGAGAAATTATATGAAAATTGCTTGAGGGACGTGCAACCACAACAGGCGACAAGGAGATGGATGTCCACCCATCACCACAGAATGAGCAGGTCGAGGGCTTTCCCGTTCTATAAACCAGAATAGGCTGTGATCTGTCGCCGATCTGACGACAGAGTTCAATGCTGATGCAGGTACCATGGTTTTCTGGGCACATCAACGCACACTTCTGAACGTATGACTCCGCCGCAGACGACCCTACACAATATCACATTGACCCAATGAGAACGTCAGTTACGATTGTAGAGAGCGTGGGATCATCGAGATAGGTGTGTGGATCAATAGAAACGTGTCGTCTTGTCGGATGAAAGACGTTTCTCGTTACACCATGTCAATGGTCGAGTTCGGAAGTAGTGGAATAAAGCGAGTTCTGGCGCACTTTTGACATTAAATTGTTATAAAATTAATTGTGAAAATTAATTAACTGATGTTGTGTACATAATTCCGCGTAGTCAGCGCATACACAACTTTCCCACTAGAGCGTGCCCCGCTAAGCACAACAGCGCAGGCGCAGCGCTCGTCCGTCTCCGCACTACGAGATGGCGCTGTCTTAGAGATGGACCAAATTCTGCTTCCGATGATCTGCGTATTAATATGTAACGCAGCCAATGAGATTGCTGCTAACGTAGAACCTTTTCTCCTCGCAGATCACACCCACGCAATGATACCTGAACGCGCGAGGTATTATAACGAGTGTACAGACCTCCAATTAGTCAGTCGGCATTTGTCTGCACCTGTCTGTACCAGGCTACATTAGTCTGTACCAGTGTATAGTCAAGTTTCAGTCTGCATCTAATAAGATTACCATATTCCTGTACATAGCCATGAAGAAAATTGTATAGACACTTTGTCAAGTATCATAGATATGTGGGAATAAGATTAACGTACCAAGACCAAAGGAACTTCAGATTGTCAATTGTAAATAGCATCCAGAATCAAGTTAAGTAAGGTTTATGCTTGTTATTATTTTAATAAATGTGTGTGAAAATTAATCAAGTTCTGTTTAAAGTTGGTCACCGTCAATCTGCTACTATATGCGTGCAAGTGGCGTTTCTATCGTCTGACCTAACGGCAGAAGATAAACACGCCACAATAAGACCACGAGACGTATTGCTGAAACTCGCCTACTTCGCTAGAGTGACAAGTTGACTCTGAGCACTATGCGACTTATCTTCTGAGGTTATCAGTCGCCTAGAGCTTAGAACTAATTAAATCTAACTAACGTAAGGACATCACACACATCCATGCCCGAGGCTGGATTCGAACCTGCGACTGTAGTGGTCGCTCGGCTACAGACTGTAGCGCCCAGAAGCGCACGGCCACTCTGGCCGGCCAGAGCGACAAGTCAAATAATCTGATGGTGTGTGTACCGAAGGTCTTACAGTACGCACACCACAACGGATCAATTAATTAATTAACTCTCTCACCCCTTGATGACGTCATGTGTTTTCCCTGACCGGAATATGTCCCCTTCCTCCACCATGCCTCTGGGAAATCCCTGCCCCACTCCTCCCATCCCCCCCCTTCCTCCCTCACCAAGAAAAAAAAGATGGGAAATAAAAATTGTGATGGGACAATAGGGCGTTTGAGCTACCGTCACTAAAGTAACTCCCCCTACCGCTGTGACATCTCCCACCAGTCCACTGCCCCCCCCCCCCCATTACTGTAAATCTTGGGAAACAGTCACTTTCAGGTTAGTGTACTTTATTTATTTTTAATGGGGTACGGTAATTATGTGATGGAGAGGAAGGCAACGTATTTAATTAAGTAATCAATTAGTTATGTATTTATTTGTATCTCGAATTGGCCACCTCCAGTTAGCTAACTTGGAGATGTGTCTGTTCGCCTCGACATGCAGGGACTGACTGAGCTGGTTCGTACTAAGCCCACCAGATGTTGCTGTGGGTCTCTCCCACCCCTTTCCCCACTCCTATGATATCACCCACCCCAACCAGAGTCCTTCCTCTGGAAGTTATGGGAAACAGTCAGCTTCTGTCCCACTGCCAGAAAGAATGGTTGGGTTAGTGTGCCTTATTTATCTTTGGAGGGAAACTGAAGAAAAGATGGCTCCTAATTACACATCTATACGCATAGTGCTACACAACAAGTGCCTAAAATCTCAATATGGCTCAAAATTGACGATTTCACACAAGTGGTTCACAATACAGCTTGAAACTATTGGCGGCCAGACTCAGAATAAATAGGAACTCTGCCTAGGACGCTCCCTTCACCTACATGTTGAAATAAAGAAATTGGTGGGAAAAAGACTCAATATAAAACGATAAGTGAAACAGCCCCTAAACTTATACATGCATATAAATTATGGAGGGCGCTCTGCAGGATTCCTGTCAAGAGAGGTCCAAGTAGCCCTGAGATGCTGCCTTCACATCCATTGTGATATTATCATGAAGATGCCATTTGAAGCAGTTTCCATAATTTAGGAGCAGGAAGAAGTAGAGAAAATGGCCAATGATGCTAACAATGCTGACTGGCTGAGAGCACAGGACGCCATGTTTCTGCCTGTCTTTTGTTTACTATGACGGCAATAGCGTGCATGGTGCTGTTGTAGACAGATCTCAACTCTTCCAATATGCTGGTGCTCCTTTGCGTTTGTGCTGTTTAATTAACACCAGATTTCAAAATGAAGTTTCCAGTGTGGAAGTGTAGACTTAAGTTTGGTTTAAGTTCTGTAGTGAGCCGTCCGAAAATATACCAATTCCACGCTTAGTATTTCGCAAAGTTAATATACTTGCAGATGACGCCATTGGTATGCATTACGACTTTGTGAGAGATGCTATCAACGCGAAACTCAGAAAATATTAGTTTCATTAATGAATCACGGAAAGGACGAATGCAGATGCCAAGTACAAGACAAGCACTGGTGAGGTGAGTCATGGAACAATTGTTTATGCTCATCTAGGATTGAGAACAGCGTGAGTGCACAATTTACCCTTTCAATCTGACGCACTAAACATTAAACAGGCCCTTACAAAGTTTAGTACCGTGTGTGCTGTACGAGTACCTACTGTTCTATGGTCCGGAAATATGTGTTCCAAGAGACAGAGTTGTGAAAACAGCTAAAATTGCCATGAAATCACATGTACCGTCTTATATAAATGTGTATGGCTTTAAAACGGCAGCAATTTATGATGCACAGTGGCGGATATGTTCTGTGTCCAGGCACCTTAGAACAGAGTGCACGCGCAGGCGCCCTGCTTGGTCTGATGGGGAAAGCAGACCATGCGCCCAGTACGCCACCGTAGCGAGCCGATGCTTTACGCGCCACACGTATACAGTTTTTCTTGTTGACGATATAGTGCAAGCTGCCTCCCGGTTCAGCCGCTGAGGTTCAAGTAACGGCACTCGACACAAACACTGATGTGGAAATGTCTGAAGCCCCGTACAAATGAAATGTTAGCGCGCAATGCAATGTCGCCTATGAACCTTGCACTATCACAGATAATATCCTGTTGGTGCAAATAGGAATGTACCTGTCACAGTGAAACACGGTACCCGCGATGAAATTACGGTAATCAGTACCAGGCCACGTCACAAAAAGATCTAAAAAGGGCACAATCGATTCTCAGAAAGATAAGTTTGGTCAACGATCTCTACTTAAAAAGAAAATTCATGTATCTCGTGAAGCTGTTAAAGGAGCAGTCGACAAGCTAAAGCTGTTAGTTTAAGAAGTGATTACCAAATTGAGTAGGATGGCAATGAAGATTCTGGACCAATAATTGACTTTGACCTCATGGTCATCTACATGCAAGGGAAGGCATTGACCTTTTACCTTTGATCTTAGCGTTTACACTGGAAGCATTATGTAATCATATCCCTCCCTACTTCACTCCCTACCCCTCCAGCCAGTTACAGCCTAGTTTTAAAATAAAACAGCCAATAAAATTCCACGATGGTGGAAACAGCCCAGTTGTGGCTTATAAACCATCCTTCCTTTTCCGATCGGAGCCTAGAACTTAAGCTGTATTTTAGCTGAAAGAGACCATCACAATTCAATCTCAACTTGCCTCTGCTGAAAAATATCAGCATTATTTGTCGAAACGTATTTTTGCAGTACTTTCACGTATAAAATACGTCATCAAAATACGCACATAATTAAAAATACCTAAGTTGAGTAAAATGACACCAGGTACAAAAAAAAAAAAAAAAAAAAACACTGTCAATCGTATCTCCAGTGGTGACTACAGAAAATCGTTTCTGAACCAGCTCGCCAACTGCATCTGCAAATTTCATTGGAATCTATATATCACTCGCTATAGAACATGAGAATGAGTATAAGACATACTCGCTAACAACAGTTAAAAACCAATATTTGCTAATGCAATGTGATTAGCAAAATATAATATGTAGTTGCTGAAAATCAGTTTTATTTCGAATAATATTCCATAAAACTTCAAAAAAGCGATCCAAAGATTGTATTTAATTGACAGAAGACTTATAAGCAGAAGAAAACCTATACTAAAAGAGATTGCCTACAGTAAACCTATTTTTTTTAAATAAGGAACGAAATAAAATTAACTATTGGTTATTCTCCTGTTGCTTCTCATCATTAATGGATGGCTGCACATGTAAATGTCCAAAGTTTGGTTGGTGTTCCCACTTTCATAGTATTATGGCCCTTTTAATTAATTATTTCGCACATTATCGTGCTTGTCAAGTGTCAGCCCGGTAAGAAGTGGATGTTGCAGTCATAGCACTGTCAGCACACACCTCTTGCCTCCAGCAGCAGAATGGCGCGGACGGGCGCTCTTACGGAGAAGAGTGTGGAAAAGGTTTTGCCACGTTCTATTTGCTTTAAATAAATATTTAATTGTCTCTATTCTGTCCCAATTATGGTGCTAACAGAGTGAACGCATAGAAAGTTCCTTTGGTAGTTGTTACTGAACTTGGGCTATCAGTGTAACTTAACAGTGTTTACATGTGACCTGCAGTGTGTGTCTTTTTACGTAATACTGACCTGGATTTCTTTAACTTCGCCCCTTTTTTCACTCGTCCTCTTCATGCTATTTTATGCCTGTCTTAATATGGTTTTCCTGATAGTGACTCATAATATGTCAGACATATTGGGCCATAAATTGTAGTAATAAAGATAAGGTCCATACAAATATAGAAGTTATCAAGTTTTTATTGAGATGGGCTTACAAATCAAAATTATACCAATTAATACGCCGTGCGGGGTAGCCTTGCGGTCTGAGGCGTTTTGCCCCGGTTCGCGCTGCTTCCCCCTGTCGGAGGCTCGAGTCCTCCCTCGGGCATGGGTGTGTGTGTTGTTCTTAGCATAAGTTAGTTTAAGTTAGATTAAGTAGTATGTAAGCCTAGGGACCGATGACCTCAGCAGTTTGATCCCATAGGAACTTACAACACATTTCTAAATTTTCCAAGTAAGACAAAATGGCCATATTGCGACGTAAATTAAAGCGGATAAGATAAGCTAATTGAGTAGGAAAGGAAATCTGGCAACCAGGTAGGCTGGCCTCATATGCCTCTGCCATTAATATAATGCCTCATTTCCCATTTTTGAATTTCCCACCTCTCATACCTAATCTATTTTATCTGGAATGGAAGGGAGGGGGTAGCAGGAAGGGTAGGCGATCTTACAACGATGCAGCCTGAGCTTGTATTGGTACAGTCCTCTTACTGTGGCAGAGGCACGATACCTTGTCTGACCAACATTGATGTGTGACTGATTGTTTGCTCATTTCAAGCGTGTGTCTTCTGACTGTGTCTCTCTGTACACTGTGAGGTTCCATCACAAATAATTCAGGTTTACATTAAAGGCGTTTCAATTTGTAATGGAGGGGAACAATAATATAGGAAGCTATGTTTCTTGATATGCACTAATACTTTCACTAACCTATAACAGTTCAACAGGCTTACTAGAAAATCACGACATATTATCGGAACCGGACTTTAATCTTCTGCACGCATGTCTGTTGCATATCTGTTTTCTACGTCTGTCAGCACAGTATGGGTATTCATTGTATTTCGATGAAAATGAGGTGCATACTAGATGTAAAATATGGAAAATACTTAAAACGAACTAAGTGAAGCTATCATGTAACGCGCGTTTACGAGGGCCATCTTTCTGATAGATTAGGCTATTGGAGTCAGTTGCCGACGTGTTGCTGAGGTGTTACCGGTGCTGCTCCCGAAGGGTTTAGAACTTTTCGCAAGAAGGGTAAAACCTATCTCCGTCCTGGTCTGTAAATTCGTCCCTCCCGTTCACAGCCTATCTTCTCATTTCTGAGACCGTCGGATATGTAGTGTCATGTCAGGCAATCTGAGCTGTGAAACGATATTACTTCGCTTCAGTTCGAAATATGTCGCCGCTGCGTGGAGAAATTCAATTTGTTCGTGGTTTATAGAAAGGGATATGTGTGCAAATTCTATAAATGTGATTGCGTACATCTACGACCAGAGGTATGGAAAAGAGAAAGTAATATGTACAAAGAATGAATCGACATTCTAGCTGTTACCGTCTCTGTAGATGAACTGTAGTAGTGAGACATTCTGTGTAAATACTTACGACTTATAAATCTGTTAGAAGATTCATCACGTGTGTTTTCGTTATCATGGGGAAAAACTGGCAGCTGTCTTCTTAGTTCTTTTTTTACGGTCTTTGTGTAAATCACTATTCACGTTCCATAACTCTGATCATAGGTGAACTCATTTATGAAATTCTATCACTGTACTGGTGGATCACAATAAAATAATAATATAAACATTTGATTGTTATTTCAAACTAATTCACTGAATCTCTTGAGTCCTTCCCCCAACACGTGATAAATGTCTGGGTACCAAGAAGTATATCGCTGAGGAATAGGCTTATACTTTAAAGGGGCTCATCAGATCTCTGTATGAATTGGCAATAGCCAAAACTGAATGTGATCACCAGTTTGGCTGCAACTGCTACACAGTTGTTTATATTCTCATTGGTTTTACAAGTTCTTGGACGAACTGCTTCTAAACAATACATCAAAATTGTAATTCAGCATTCTGGGAATAGTATGTATTCAGCATCAGTTCACAAGATGAAGTTTCGGGAACAGTTCACTTACCTCAAATGGAACGCATCCATTAATCCTGATTGCTCTTTTCACGCTAACTTTTTTCCTTACGGAATGCAAATGTAGTGGAGAGGCACTCACGTCTCCTAGCTCGCTTTCGTCCATTTCGCTACTATCGTATGTGCCCTGTGCATAGGTCTGGCAGGAAATGTATTAGCACAAACATTGCCATGCAACAGAAGCCGACAATGATGCTGCACATGTGGTTGCTTCGGGTGGCCGGTATTGCTACCGAGCAACAATTGTGGCCTATTGTGTCAGTAATTTGTAATTTTTAATACACGTGTAACCGTACACTTCGTTTTGTGGTATCTCGTTTCAGGAAACTGAAGTATTCTTCAGAGACAAACTTAACTATTCATCACTAAAACTACAGTTATGAGTGTCAATTTCTACCATTTATCTGGAAAAGAGATCACTGATACGAGCTAGATGCTCCATTCATTTGGGAAATGACCTTCGATGTTTCACATCAACGGTTCTTTACTGTCTTGTCGCACGGCAGTGTGAAATCATTTTTCGCAATCGCTGGTTGAGTGACTGCTAACGCAAACACTCATTCCGGTAATCACACGTAAATATTTACTTGATAAAATAGAACTATTTGTAGCACTGTTGCGTATATTTCTATGTAATGTCATCGAAACTATTCTAGCCACACGGAGCAACTCCTAACACAGTGGCTGCGCCCTTTGGGATACAACATTATTTAATACTAAAAAAGAGCTTTACTGCATTTATAGTGAGGCAGTGTGTGAATAAATGGACAAGACAATTATCTTAATCCTCTACATTTTTCACCCGGAGACATAATTTCCAAGAGTTTAGTTTCTGTGATACACACCAAGGAAACAATGTCAGCTGTTTGAAGATTATGATTTCAAAAGTCGTCCGAATAAGTACAATTAACTTTCCACGGAGCCTATTTTTTAATAGATGTCTCCAAATTTTTTATGGTAATGTACTTTTTGAAGGATAGCGCACAGGAAAATGGTTCCGTGTTGCACCAACACGCAAACGATTCACTACATTATCGTGACGTGTAGTTTCGAAAGCAATAAGGCAGTCATCGTACGCCGTGTTTCGCTTAATATTAGATTGGGTCCTAAGATCTGTTCTTTGTTTACTTAATAACTCTCCCCTCACTTCAACAGAAAGGAATTCCTGAAATAACTACACGCGCATTCGACAAATTTGAAACTTCTGTCATTTGGATAGATAATAACATGTTTTTTTTCAGTAACAGATTTATTCCGTGTTTAATATTCTTAATTTTGTAATTACATTAAATTCTAACAAAGGAGCTGTTACCGTAAATAATAATAACATATACCATAGTCAAAATAATAAATATATGCCGTATCCTGCTTTATTAAGAAATAGAAGCATTTTCTCCTATGGGTTCGATTAAAACTGAGTATTGACACGGTAAGATTCATTAAATTTTCTTTACTTAGACTACTGCAGCTACTACTCGTGCAGATAACAACAACACTGCCGCAAATTGTGGCGCATGCAGTGAAGCTTTGTGGTTACTGGCATGGTAGCTCACCCTCTGTAGTAAAAAAATGAGTGAAATTCTCATCACGAAAACTCGAAAGGTGTCATTCGATATTCTCAAGCAACCATTGACGACATAACAGCAAAGAAACAGATCCAAGGAACGAAAGGAACGAAAGGAAAGAAAGGAAAAAAAGACCTTTAGAAATTATCCATTAGGATATCGACGTAGTTTCCTGTCATTTTTGTAGTGATCGACGGCGGAGGATTTTTCTCTTTTGCGGCCTCACCTCCAAGCAAGATCGCACCCGTTAGTTTTCCAGGTTGCGGCGGCTAGGTGATCGACTGCAGCTTCTAAACGGTGATGGAGACCTTGATCGGCGTGTTGAGGAGCGTCCTCTCCAGCGGCCAGCTTGCGGCAATGGTGACCTACGTCGTCCTGCACCCACATCTTGTTCATCTTGGTCGTCCCGGAGTTGACGTCGCCTATGATCGGTCTGCTGCCTTTTGGAGCGGGCGTCCTCAAATATCCGTCGCCTTTCTCGACAATAGCGCACGACATGTCCCGGTCCTCCGCAGTGGAAACATACTGGTTGGTTATCCAGGGTCGTCCAGACGTCCATCTCCCTCGTTGCCCAAACAGCTTCCTCATGCGGCATTGTAGGAACGTAACTGCGCTTGGGTGTCGACTTTTTCACAGTTTTAAAGGGAAATGAAGGACGAGAGATTGGGTTCAATGTCTGTTCCACTTCCTCCCTTATGACATCTTGTAGCGTCTCGGTTTTCTGCTCACCGTGGAATCCTAGTGCCTTCTGAACTTCCTCTCTCACTATCCGACGAAGAATACATGTGAAATCAGTTTCTTCCTCCATCAAAATGGTTCAAATGGCTCTGAGAACTATGAGACTTAACATCTATGGTCATCAGTCCCCTAGAACTTAGAACTACTTAAACCTAACTAACCTAAGGACATCACACAACACCCAGTCATCACGAGGCAGAGAAAATCCTTGACCACGCCGGGAATCGAACCCGGGAACCCGGGCGCGGGAAGCGAGAACGCTACCGCACGACCACTAGCTGCGGACCTTCCTCCATCACAGACATCGATACGACGTTTAGAGCCCGCATCTCGTGGTCGTGCGGTAGCGTTTTCGCTTCCCACGCCCGGGTTCCCGGGTTCGATTCCCGGCGGGGTCAGGGATTTTCTCTGCCTCGTGATGGCTGGGTGTTGTGTGATGTCCTTAGGTTAGTTAGGTTTAAGTAGTTCTAAGTTCTAGGGGACTGATGACCATAGATGTTCAGTCCCATAGTGCTCAGAGCCATTTGAACGACGTTTAGAAGCCGTTCAAACTTCTTGGGTGTAATTATTTTTTGATGCATTGTCTCGATATATTGGCACCATTTTATGAAGTCGTCTGCTATCGAAACCTCCTTCAGGAGTAGGGCTTGATACATGTCCTCAGCAACACCCTTCATGAGATGTGCAACCTTATCTTCCTCGTTCATTCTAGGAGCCACTATTTTACACAGCTCCAAGACGTCTTGAATGCAGAATGATACAGTTTCTCCTGGAAGCTGTGCCCTGCACTTAAATTTACCTTCGGCCTAGCACTTCTGTCGTTGTGCGTCGCCGAAATACTTGCACATTTCCGCCTGGAAGACTTCCCAGCTTGTAAACTTCTCCTCGTTGTTCTCAAACCATTGCTTGGTAGTGCCATCCAAGCAGAAAAATACGTTAGCCAAACACACGGTGTCATCCTATTTGTTAAATTTGGCTATACGCTCATATACCTTCAGCCATTTGTTTGGATCTTGGCAACCGTCACCAGAAAACCCGGAAGGATGTCTCGTGTGGTGGCACGCAGTTTTTGTCATCGTAACGTCCTCTTCTTCTTCGGTGTCTGATAGATTTCGATCTGTTGAATATGGCTCGAACTCGGGTTTCTCCCCACGTAAACGGCGGCTCTGTCGTGGCCTGATGGGAGCAACTGTGTCGTCGATAAAGTGCGCTATCACAGATTCCAGTACCCGGCGCTATACAAGAATAATGTCACGTAGAAGAAGGTGTAATCTGATGAATGACGAACACTAACTTCACTTAACGAAATTTTATTCAGCACTTGCACATACAAAAGCACGGAGCGAACTGCCTCCGGCCCGAACAAAATGGCTCTGAGCACTATGGGACTTAACATCTGAGGTCATCAGTCCCCCAGAACGTAGAACTACTTAAACTTAACCAACCTAAGGACATCACACACATTAATGCTTGAGGTAGGATTCGAACCTGCGAGTGTAGCGGTCGCGCGGTTCCAGACTGAAGCGCCCAGAACCGCTCGACCACAACGGCCGGCCGGCCAGAATACATACAGTATTTATACAGTTACAGAACACTCCTTTACAATGATTCTAGACATTCGTGGATACTTCTAGAACGTACTCGAACCGAATACATAAATTAATATTTTACAGTCCAGATGAGTTTTGAACTCACGACTCTCCATACAACGGTTTAGTATCATAACCACTACACCACTGTGCTACTCAGGTTCTTCTGCGTCAATATTCATACAGGTATCGAAGGAAAATCAAAATTGTAAACCGCGGCGGACGACGGATGAACGTGTGACGATGCAGCGCAATTTCACCGCGCAGCTGACGAGGATAGTAAACAGGGTACTTGTCGATACCAGGATATAAAGACTTCGCGAATTTCGTTCCATGTACTCAGTTAGACCATAACTATGTCTTTCAGACAGGCACGTTAACAATATAAGCAGACGTCAGCATTTGAGAAAGGACGTGTTGTTGGGCTCAAAGAAGCCGGTTAGAGTAATCGGCGAACCGCTAGACATTTGAATAGGAGGGATACCACTATTCGACGATGATGGCAGAAATGGGTAAACCATGGACAACACAGTGTCACGAAGGAAGCGGTCGACCTAGAGAGACGACAGAACGCGAAGAACGAGCAATCGTCAGAAAGGCACTCAGACCGCAGATTCACCGTTATTATCGATCCGACGCGTGGCTGGTGCTTCAGCGACCACAAGGACCATTAATAGGCGGCTCAGAGAAATGAAGTTAAGCTCACGGCGTCCCTTGCACCGACTATCAATGACCTCTGTGCATGAACAAGCCCGTTTGTAGTAGTAATCTGTAATCTCGTTGAATGGAGTAGAAGCGTCTTCGAACTGAGCCCAGATGGGCAGCAAAGGCGCGTCTGGAGACGCCCCAGACAGCAGTCGGATACCAACCCGATTTTCGCCCGCCAAGCGGATCAACAACCAGGGGTGATAGTCCGAGATGCCATTTCGTTTCATAGCAGGATGCCTTTGATTGTCATCACTCGGCACCCTCACAGCAAGATGCTACGTCGACGATATTCTACGCCATGTTTTGTTGCCGTTCATGGGAAGCCATACCGATCTTGTATTTCAGCAAGTTAATGCCTGCACTCCTGCAGCGTCCCAACTTTCCCACTGCCAGGTCCAAACTCCACACTTGGCACATTGCAACTTGTCTCCTATGTCGTTAATATAGATCAGGAACAATAGAGGGCATATAACACTTCCTTGGGGAACGCCGGATATTACTTCTGTTTTACTTGATGACTTTCCGTCTATTGCTACGAACTGTGACGTTTCTGACAGGAAATCCCGAATCCAGTCACACAACTGAAGTGATAGTCTGTAGGCACGCAGTTTGGTTAGAAGACGCTTGTGAATAACGGTGTCGAAAGCCTTCTGGAAATCTAAAAATATGGAATCAATTTGACATCCCCTGTCGATAGCACTCATTACTTCATGAGTATAAAGAGCTAGTTGTGCTTCACAAGAACGATATTTTCTGACTCCGTGCTGACTATGTGTCAATAGATCGTTTTCTTCAAGGAACTTCATAATGTTCGAATACAGTATATGTTCCAAAACCCTACTGCAAATCGACGTTAGTGATATAGGCCTGAAATTCAGCGGATTACTCGTACTTCCCTTTTTGGGTATTGGTGTGACTTTTCCAGTCTTTAGGTACGGATCTTTCTGCGAGCGAGTGGTTGCATATAATTGCTAAATATGGAGCTATTTTATCAGGATACTCTGAGAGGAACCTGACTGGTATACAATCTGGACCGGAGGCCTTGCTTTTACTAAGTGATTTAAGCTGCTTTGCTACACCGAGGATATCTACTTCTATGTTTCTCATGTTGGCAGTTGTTCTTGATTGGAATTCAGGAATATTTACTTCGTCTTCTTTGGTGAAGGAGTTTCAGAAAACCGTGTTTAATAACTCTGCTTTAGTGGCACTGTCATCAGTGACTTCTCCGTTGTTATCGCGCAGTGAAGGTATTGATTTCGTCTCGTCACTGGTGGGCTTTATGTGTGACCAGAATCTCTTTGGGTTTTCTGCCATATTTCTAGACAGAATTTCGTTGTGGAAATTATTAAAAGCATCTCGCATTGAAGTACGCGCTATATTTCGAACTTGTGTAAAACTTTGCCAATCTTGAGGATTTTGCGTTCTTTTAAATTTGGCATGCTTTTTTCGTTGCTTCTGCAACAACGATCTGACCCGTTTTGTCTACCATGGGGGGTCAGTACCATCACCTATTAATTTATATGGTATATATCTCTCAACTGCTGTCAATACTATCTCTTTGAAAACATTCCACAACTTTCCTACACTTACATGATCAGATTGGAAGGAGTGAAGACCGTCTTTTAAAAAGGCGTTAAGAGCATTTTATCAGCTTTTTTTAAATAGATATACTTCACCTTACTTTTTTATGGTTGTAGGTGTTACGGTACTTAGCCTAGCAGCTACTGCCTTGTGGTCGCTAATCCCTGTATTCTTCACAGTACTCACTTGACAGAAAATCCTAGGAAGTTCTGGTCTTACGTTAAGTCAGTAAGTGGCTCGAAACAGCATATCCAGACACTCCGGGATGATGATGGCACTGAAACAGAGGATGAGACGCTTAAAGCTGAAATACTAAACACCTTTTTCCAAAGCTGTTTCACAGAGGAAGACCGCACTGCAGTTCCTTATCTAAATCCTCGCACAAACGAAAAAAATGGCTGGCATTGAATTAAGTGTCCAAGGAATAGAAAAGCAACTGGAATCACTCAACAGAGGAAAGTCCACTGGACCTGACGGGATACCAATTCGACTCTACACAGAGTATGCGAAAGAACTTGCCCCCCTTCTAACAGCCGTGTACCGCAAGTCTCTAGAGGAACGGAAGGTTCCAAATGATTGGAAAAGAGCACAGGTAGTCCCAGTCTTCAAGAAGGGTCGTCGAGCAGATGCGCAAAACTATAGACCTATATCTCTGACGTCGTTCTGTTGTAGAATTTTAGAACGTGATTTTTGCTCGCGTATCATGTCGTTTCTGGAAACCCAGAATCTACTCTGTAGGAATCAACATGGATTCCGGAAACAGCGATCGTGTGAGACCCAACTTGCTTTATTTGTTCACGAGACCCAGAAAATATTAGATACAGGCTCCCAGGTAGATGCTATTTTCCTTGACTTCCGGAAGGCGTTCGATACAGTTCCGCACTGTCGCCTGATAAACAAAGTAAGAGCCTACGGAATGTCAGACCAGCTGTGTGGCTTGATTGAACAGTTTTTAGCAAACAGAACACAGCCTGTTGTTTTCAATGGAGAGACGTTTACAGCCGTTAAAGTAACCTCTGGCGAGCCACAGGGGAGTGTTATGGGAACATTGCTTTTCACAATATATATAAATGACCTAGTAGATAGTGCCGGAAGTTCCATGCGGCTTTTCGCGGATGATGCTGTAGTATAAATAGAAGTTGCAGCATTAGAAAATTGTAGCGAAATGCAGGAAGATCTGCAGCGGATAGGCACTTGGTGCAGGGAGTGGCAACTGACGCAGTGGTCTAGCGGTTCTAGGCTCTCAGTCCGGAACCGCGCGACTGCTACGGTCGCAGGTTCGAATCCTGCCTCGGGCATGAATGTGTGTGATGTCCTTAGGTTAGTTAGGTTTAAGTAGTTCTAAGTTCTAGGGGACTGATGACCTAAGATGTTAAGTCCCATAGTGCTCAGAGCCATTTGAACCATTTTTTTGGCAACTGACCCTTAACATAGACAAATGTAATGTATTGCGAATACATAGAAAGAAGGATCCTTTATTGTATGATTATATGATAGCGGAACAAACACTGGTAGCTGTTACTTCTGTAAAATATCTGGGAGTATGCGTGCGGAACGATTTGAAGTGGAATGATAATATAAAATTAATTGTTGGTAAGGCGGGTGCCAGGTTGATATTCATTGGGAGAGTCCTTAGAAAATGTAGTCCATCAACAAAGGAGGTGGCTTACAAAACACTCGTTCGACATATACTTGCGTATTGCTCATCAGTGTCGGATCCGTACCAGGTCGGGTTGACAGAGGAGATAGAGAAGATCCAAAGAAGAGCGGCGCGTTTCGTCACAGGGTTATTTGGTAAGCGTGATAGCGTTACGGAGATTTTTAGCAAACTCAAGTGGCAGACCTGCAAGAGAGGCGCTCTGTATCGCGGTGTAGCTTGCTGTCCAGGTCTCGAGAGGGTGCGTTTCTGGATGAGGTATCGAATATATTGCTTCCCACTACTTATACCTCCCGAGGAGATCACGAATGTAAAATTAGAGACATTCGAGCGCGCACGGAGGCTTTCCGGTAGTCGTTCTTCCCGCGAACCATACGCGACTGGAACAGAAAAGGGAGGTAAAGACAGTGGCACGTAAAGTGCCCTCCACCACACACCGTTGGGTGGCTTGCGGAGTATAAATGTAGATGTAGATGTATTTGTTCAGGATTATTTGCTGGTAAAAGGTCAAGGATGATTTCGCTACCATTTACGCTTCGAGTGGGCTCATGATCTAATTGTTCAAAATAATTTTCTGAGAAAGCATTCAGTACAATTTCGGATGACGTTTTACGCCTGCCGCCAGCTTTAAACGTATAATTTTTCCAGCGTATCGAGGGTAGATTGAAGTCACCAACGACTATAATTGTTTGAGCGGGGTACTTATTTGAAATGAGACTCAAGTTTTCTTTGAACAGTTCAGCAACTATATCTTCTGAGTCGGGGGTTCGGTAAAACGATCCCATTAATAGTTTAGTCCGATTATCAGGTATAACCTCTACCCATACTCCCATACTATTTCACACGAATTGTCTACTTCAATTTCGCTAAAAGGCAAACTACCTCTGACAGAAATAAATAATCCACCACCAACTGTATTTAATCTATCCTTTCTGAACACTGTTAGATCGTTAGAAAAATTTCGCGTGAACTTATTTCCGGCTTCAGTCAGCTCTCTGTACCTACAACTATTTGAGCTTCAGTGCTTTCTATTAAGGCTTGGAGCTCTGGTTCTTTTCCAACACAGCTACGACAATTTACAACTACAATACCAATCGTTTCTACAACTACCTTACTGTGTTTTACCTGCCCACTTTTAGACGGACGCCCCTGCTGTGGTTCCCTGAGACCCTCTAACCTAAAAGCGCTGCTGCTGCCGCTCACGGGCAGGCAAAGCAGCAACTCAGCACCACCAGTAATGAATAAACAAAACGAGACGGCAGTACAGTAAAAACAGTCAAAGAGAGCGATGGCACGAACACGGGCCACGCACAGCTCAAAGACCATATAAAGAATTTCACGTTACGATTGACAGAATGTGAGTGTGTATGAATGGAGTGGTAGTGAAACAAGAAAGTGCTATAGTTGCTGATGAATCACATTTCGTGAATTAATGGTTTTGTACGTATGATCACCATTTACAAGAACAATAGTCTCTAGTTTTCGCCGTCAGTTGAGTGACCAGCAATGCAGAAATTTATGCTGCCTTACATAACTGCGACTGAAGGGAGAAATACGGAACAATTGGTGTACTCAGATAGCCAGCAACGATTATATATTTATTAAGTCTAACGAAAAAATGCAGCAACGCATGTCTGGACGACTTGGTTTGGCTGAAACTCAACACTGGCAATGAAGTAGAATGCTCTTGACTGCAAGTATGTCACTGATATTGGAGTCCAGCGGGCAGTGAGCTGCTGGACAGTCGAGGATGAGGTCCGGTGACATATGAGCTGGAAGATGGTTGAAACGAAATACATGAAGGACATGCTTGACAGTGAGATGTCATCCAGAGAGGCGTGATCTCGAGGATGGTTCAGACGACGTGCAAAGAGGTGTAAGCTTGCGAAATGCTGGGATAAGTTCCAGCGAGGTTAGCAGCTCAAGGACAGTTGAGGCAAAGTCCAGCAAGGAGGACGCTCCAGGATGAACAATTGAGGGGGTGCTGAGTGGGGTGGTATAAGCCTTGAGCATGCACTTACTAACGCACCAAGCTTATGCTTACAATGCTCAGCAGCCCCTCAATTGGAGTTCACACTTATACCCTCACCTCACTGTGACTTGCCTACAACCTTGCTGGATCTCATTTCAACTGTCTGCGATGTTACACGTCCCTGCACCTCCTCTCAACTGTCCTCAAGGCTACACTTCTCTGGATCTCCATTCACGTGAAACATTCTGTGCAATTTAGCGTGAATCTCAAAGACAAAATTAAGTTTAAATTCCTTAACTGCTCTAAATCAAAGTAGCTACAACAGACAATCCAGCATACGAAAATAGAATAAAAGTCACTACATACAGAACATTTCAAGATTATAATAATTCACAAAACATTGTGATTAATTTTTCTGTATTGTTCCTTTTTTTCTTTGCAAATGACGGTTACTGAGATTTAAAACTCTTGGGCAAGTACGTTTTACACGAATACAGACTATGAAAAAGGAATCAGGCCTAAAGTATTAACTTGTATACATTGATAGAGTTTTTAGACAGTTATTGGTTCTCAGTTTATCGGTTTTTCGATAGTTTATATCGAATCCCCGTGGTGTCTTACATGTAAAAAAGACGGATTTCATATTAACATTCGGTCACACAGATGACGAAGGTTCTTGGAGCGAGATTCTTATTTTGACGAACACCGCAAAACAATGTACTGACGCCATGATATACTTGCATTTCTTCTAAACAGCTCATTCATAAATAATTCTTATAAAAGTATTAAACATTAGGTAACATATACCACCAGCACATAGAACTTGAAGCGGCACGGATTCAGGATTTGGAGATTAGCGATTAACGAATAAAATTCTCTTGTGATGAAATTATGCTTGGCTTAACCGCCTGTGCGTTTTATCCAAATTTACAACTAGACAGACATTCGGGTGGCTTGGAGGCTTTGCAGTAAATTTAGGGAATTTATTATGTAGACTTACGTATCGGATCATCATCTTAGCATTATACGATAATCAACATTAGGTTCAGTATTTCATCACATTTATGTAAATAGTATTTGCAGAAAATTTCATACTTGATGTAGGTTGTAGTATCTTCAATAAAAGAGAATTTACCCATCTCAGGTGAATATATGTCACATCCATAAAACTGGTATTTTGAAAGAATAAAGGTACGTGGAAAATATACCTTGTTCCTGCCGTTATATGCTATTACCGTAAAAGTACAGGCAATAATTTAAGTGACGTACTGTGACCCGTCCCGCAAGGTGGTCGGGCCTGTGAATGCCCTTTGCTGGGGTGTGTTTGTGTAGCGGGCTGCATTCAGCGCCCACGTCAGGCACAGCGGACAGCCGTCAGGTGCCAGGTCGCGGGAAAGCAGGCTGCCATAGGCAACACGCTTACCTCGTATCGACCCCCACCACTGACGCTGTGCGACTGAACACATCTCATTACTTAGTAAAACCACTATTCACTTTCAGTGGTAAGGACGAGCTGACCTCCCCTATCATTGACAGAAGCAGAATGACGGTATTGCTTCTACAACTTTTATTGCGTATTCATGGTACCATAGCCGCCGTCTGAGTACTACAATCAATCACTCCTCCTTCCAGTTATTTTTGAATTGCGATTACTCCGCACAATCGACTACAACGCTAAACTCATCAAGTGACAGAAATTCATTTCCAATATCCACATACACAAGACCTCTACCCAGCCGGCCGAAGTTCAAATGGTTCAAATGGCTCTGAGCACTATGGGACTCAACTGCTGTGGTCATAAGTCCCCTAGAACTTAGAACTACTTAAACCTAACTAACCTAAGGACAGCACACAACACCCAGCCATCACGAGGCAGAGAAAATCCCTGACCCCGCCGGGAATCGAACCCGGGAACCCGGGCGTGGGAAGCGAGAACGCTACCGCACGACCACGAGATGCGGGCCCGGCCGAAGTGGCCGCGCGGTTGTGGCGCTGCTGTCTGGAACCGCGAGACCGCTACGGTCGCAGGTTCGAATCCCGCCTCGGGCGTGGATGTGTGTGATGTCCTTAGGTTAGTTAGGTTTAACTAGTTCTAAGTTCTAGGGGACTAATGACCTCAGCAGTTGAGTCCCATAGTGCTCAGAGCCATTTGAACCTGTACCCAATCGCTCTTTACCCATGTTTCACATATGTCTGTTCCTCCTAAGCATTCCATTCCATTTTCCTTATGCGGGAACCCACCTCCAGCCATAACCTATGCAATATTACACCATTCCCACACCGCATCCAATGCATAGAACACCTTCGCCTGTCCCAGAACTCACGTAAATTGAATCCCAAATCCTCATTGTATTTCTCATTTATATCAGTACAGCCCACTTTTCATAGATCTTCAAATAATACACATACCTTTCCGAAGCACTTGCAATCGTCTCCTCCTCTGAGTTTGTAAAAGAACTTCTATTATACACTCAATCTATCACTTGCAACTTACCCAGCCTTGAACGACATTCACTCTATATCATTTCCTGTATCCAGATACAGCCCTCCGATCATGTTCTGTAAAAGTACACACCACCACAAATAGCTAGGAGAACTTCTCCCGTTATAGAACTCCTGTAAATGTAAATCATTGCATGTCATTGTACTTATCATTTAAATAAACATGTGAAAATCTTCCATACATCTCCAAACACTCGACATTTCGGCTTCAAGCCGGACTGTTGTTGTACGTTAAATTTTGTTTCACTGACAGAAGTGTAGAGTTTACAACAACACTTTTGGGCTCGCTATGGGCCCTCTGAGCGTAATTCCTTTCTTCTTTTTTTGTTGATTTTATTATCCCTTATTATTCGATATGGCATTGTTAATGTTAGAGGGTGGGCGGATGACGTTCCTGTCGCCACAAATTTTCCCCCTGGATGGAAACTGTATACCCCGAACTGTCTGCGTGTAGTGTGATATTCATGTGAAAGTGTGCGTACGTTTTATAAATGTCTGTGAACAGTGCAGCTGAGGTGAGATTTAGGTACCATCTCCGTAGGAGGGAAGCCACCTAAAAAAACACATCAGTTCAGATTCGACTCGAGGCCGGAGCGCCTGTCCGAATCTCGGAAGCCGCGTGATATATGAGGTACTCTGGAGGTAAAATACTTCTCATCCGGATCTGCAGCCGCAGACTACTCGGGAGTATGATGTAATAAAAAATCTGAAGTTCTACGGTCCGCAGTGTGGAATGGATGGTGCTGGTAGGCCAGAGAGAGAGAGAGAGAGAGAGAGAGAGAGAGAGAGAGAGAGAGAGAGAGAGAGAGAGAGAGAGGACGAAGAGAAATTGAACGGTTGAATTTAGATATAGGGAAATTAGTGCAGTGCGGTAGCAGGATGGTTCAAATGGTTCAAATGGCTCTGACAAGGGAACCTCCCCATTGCACCCCCCTCAGATTTAGTTATGAGTTGGCACAGTGGATAGGCCTTGAAAAACTGAACACAGATAAATCTAGAAAACAGGAAGAAGTTGTGTGGAACTATGAAAAAATAAGCAAAATATACAAACTGAGTTGTCCATGCGCAAGATAGGCAACATCAAGGAGAATTTGAGCTCAGTGGTGCCGTGGTCCCGCGGTTAGTGTGAGCAGCCACCGAACGAGAGGTCCTTGGTTCAAGTCTTCCCTCGAGTGAAAAGTTTATTTTCTTCATTTTCGCAAAGTTATTATCTGTCCGTTTGTTCATTGACGTCTCTGATCACTGTAATAAGTTTAGTGTGTGTGTTTTGCGACAGCACCGCAAAACCATGTGATTAGTAGACGAATGGACGTGCCTCTCCAATGGGAACCGAAAACATTTGATCGCAAGGTCATAGGTCAACCGATTCCTCCACAGGAAATCAGGTCTGATATATTCAATACGACACTGGTGACGGTATGTGCTTCACATGACAGGAATATGCTGTCGACCCACCTAACTTGTACACTTGGCGAATGGGTAAAAAGATTCTTCTACCTTGCCCGATTTAGGTTTTCTTGTGGAAGTGATAATGACTCCCAAAAAAGTGATGAAAACGTAAGAGTTTGTCACATAAACTGAAAGTAAAAAAATTAAAATTTCCATTCGAGGGAAGACTTGAACCAAAGACCTGTCGTTCGGCAGCTGTTCACGCTAACCACGGGACCACGGCACTACTGAACGTACATTTTCCATGATGTTGCCTATCTTGCGCATGGACTACTCAGTTTGTATATTTTGCTTATTTTTTCATAGTTCCACAAAACTTCTTCCTGTTTTCTCGAGTGATCTGTGTTCAGTTTTTCAAGGCCTATCCACTGTGCCCTTTTATAACTACACTCCTGGAAATTGAAATAAGAACACCGTGAATTCATTGTCCCAGGAAGGGGATACTTTATTGACACATTCATGGGGTCAGATACATCACATGATCACACTGACAGAACCACAGGCACATAGACACAGGCAACAGAGCATGCACAATGTCGGCACTAGTACAGTGTATATCCACCTTTCGCAGCAATGCAGGCTGCTATTCTCCCATGGAGACGATCGTAGAGATGCTGGATGTAGTCCTGTGGAACGGCTTGCCATGCCATTTCCACCTGGCGCCTCAGTTGGACCAGCGTTCGTGCTGGACGTGCAGACCGCGTGAGACGACGCTTCATCCAGTCCCAAACATGCTCAATGGGGGACAGATCCGGAGATCTTGCTGGCCAGGGTAGTTGACTTACACCTTCTAGAGCACGTTGGGTGGCACGGGATACATGCGGACGTGCATTGTCCTGTTGAAACAGCAAGTTCCCTTGCCGGTCTAGGAATGGTAGAACGATGGGTTCGATGACGGTTTGGATGTACCGTGCACTATTCAGTGTCCCCTCGACGATCACCAGTGGTGTACGGCCAGTGTAGGAGATCGCTCCCCACACCATGATGCCGGGTGTTGGCCCTGTGTGCATCGGTCGTATGCAGTCCTGATTGTGGCGCTCACCTGCACGGCGCCAAACACGCATACGACCATCATTGGCACCAAGGCAGAAGCGACTCTCATCGCTGAAGACGACACGTATCCATTCGTCCCTCCATTCACGCCTGTCGCGACACCACTGGAGGCGGGCTGCACGATGTTGGGGCGTGAACGGAAGAAACCCTAACGGTGTGCGGGACCGTAGCCCAGCTTCATGGAGACGGTTGCGAATGGTCCTCGCCGATACCCCAGGAGCAACAGTGTCCCTAATTTGCTGGGAAGTGGCGGTGCGGTCCCCTACGGCACTGCGTAGGATCCTACGGTCTTGGCGTGCATCCGTGCGTCGCTGCGGTCCGGTCCCAGGTCGACGGGCACGTGCACATTCCGCCGACCACTGGCGACAACATCGATGTACTGTGGAGAACTCACGCCCCACGTGTTGAGCAATTCGGCGGTACGTCCACCCGGCCTCCCGCATGCCCACTATACGGCCTCGCTCAAAGTCCGTCAACTGCACATACGGTTCACATCCACGCTGTCGCGGCATGCTACCAGTGTTAAAGACTGCGATGGAGCTCCTTATGCCACGGCAAACTGGCTGACACTGACGGCGGCGGTGCACAAATGCTGCGCAGCTAGCGCCATTCGACGGCCAACACCGCGGTTCCTGGTGTGTCCGCTGTGCCGTGCGTGTGATCATTGCTTGTACAGCCCTCTCGCAGTGTCCGGAGCAAGTATGGTGGGTCTGACACACCGGTGTCAATGTGTTCTTTTTTCCATTTCCAGAAGTGTAAATCTGAGGGGGGTGCGATGGGGAGGTTCCCTTGTGAGCACTATGGGACTTAACTACTGAGGTCATCAGTCCCCTAGAACTTAGAACTACTTAAACCTGACTAACCTAAGGACATCACACACATCCATGCCCGAGACAGGATACGAACCTACGACCGAAGCGGTCGCGCAGTTCCAGACTGAAGCGCCTAGAACCGCTTGGTCACACCTTCCAGCTAGTAGCAGGATGGAAACCATATCTGGTTAGGTTAGTACTGGGTTCTCTACATGAAATAAAATAAGTGCAACGCAGTAGTGGGTCTACGAGTGCACTTCAAAGAGTAAGATACACATTATAATGGAAGGCCGAGTAACATTTATTGAACACTGTACTGCACTTTAACGTGACACGGATGCAAGACACTATTTTTCAGCATACGCACCAAGTCCCCGTAAACAACGGTCGGAACATTCTGCCAATTGTTCAGCACCTCGACGACAGAAATCCTATCCTTGATTAAGGAATCATTTGAGAACCGCTTTGTGAGCGTCTTCGTCGTTGGAAAATCTCTCTTTCCCCAGATGTTTTTTCAGCTTCCCGAAAAGAGAGTAATCGCATGATGCGAGATCTTGAGTTCCCGATCAGTATCACACACATCAGTGCAGCTGTGCTCAAATTATTGGCACCATTTCAGTATGACTAAACTCGATATTCCGTTTAATGTATACACCGCTAGAATCTCACGAAGAATCCTTTTGTAATTCAGCGTCTTTCCCAGAAGAACCGTACTGCCCCGCTTACTTCGGCTTTAGATCACGTTTCCAGCTGACGCGCCATTTCAGTCGCACACTGTGATGCACCTGTCATCCATTTCGCAGCAGAACTATGTCTGTAGGAAACCCGGAACGTGTACTCTCTTCTGACAACGCGCCACTCTCGTTCCGAAATTGTTTTAATGTGGGACGTCATGAGTAACTGACTCCCTGATGACGCTAAGTAATACAGTAGTCAAAGCTTCATCATAGCCAACAGGCATAAAAATCTACGGTCCACGTTAACAGCAAAAGTATAAGGTCTACAATTTTGATTCCGCCGTTTTGCAATAGAGGGCAATAGTGGAAATTAGTGGTGCAAGTCGTTCTTCGTAAGTGTCATACAGTAAGCTTAAGCATTTGAGAACATAACGCCATCAAAATATCAGTCGATTTTTGATTGCATCTTAAAGTTATTCTCGACTGAATGCGTCAACTTATGAGCCCAATTCTCGTCATCTGCCGGAGGTTTAATTTTCTGCTTTGAAATGAAAAAATCTACGGCTGAGGCTCATAAAAAGCTGGGTAAGACCTATGATGAGACGCCTGTTAGTGACAGAATTTCGCAGAAAATGGTTTCCATGCTTCAAGAATGACAATTTTGACGTTGAAAACCGGCATGGTTGTGAAAGAGAGAATGCTTTCGATGCTACTGCAAGCGACGGGAACAATCACAGGAGATCGTTATCGAATGAAATTGATGTGTTTGAGCCGAACATTGAAAGACAAACGGCCACACTACAGCGATAGACATGAAAAAATGATTTTGCAGCATGACAGTGCACGACCCCGTGTCGAAAACCCCGTCAAAACATACTTGGAAACGTTGAAATGGTAAGTTATACCCCACCCGTTGTATTCTCCAGATATTCGTCCCACTGACTGCCGCCTTTCTCGATCTATGACACACGACCTAGCTGACTAGCACTTGCGGTCATATGAACTAGTGCAAAATTTGATCGATTCATGGTTCCCCTCAAAAGATGCCCACTTTATACACTGCGGGATTTGTATGTCGCCCTAAGGCTAGGAGAAAGTAGTGGCCAACGATCACCAATGCTTTGAATTGTAAATTTTTTGTAAGTTTTTCACAATAAAGTCTCTAACTTCGAGAAAAAACAGCAGAAGCAAAGTTGCAGACTTCGTATATATGCCTACTAGCTCCGCAAATGATTATGAGGTTAAGAAAGTCAATGATGAAGTAAAGGAAATAATTAAGTATATGAAGGGAGACGAAAATATTGGGGAGTTTAGTCTGTAGTCGAAAGAGAGAGAAAACGTTACATTGTAGTAGAACATGGACAGCAGGAAAGGAACGATGTGGTAAGTCGCCTCGTAGAATTTTAGACAGAGCACGATTTAATCGTTGGCAATACACAGTTTAAAATAATACAAGAAGGTTATGTACATGGAAGAGACCTGGAGGCACCGGAAGGCTTTATGTAGGGTGTATAATTGTAGGAGAGATATTTATAAACCAGACTTTCAACTACAAATCATTTCTAGAAGTAGATGGGTGCTCTGACCAGTAATTACTGATTATGAAATGCAATCTAGTGTTGAAGAAATGGGAAAAAAATAAGGAAGTAAGGTAATGGGTCTTGGTTCAAAAAAATGTTCAAATGTCTGTGAAATCTTATGAGACTTAACTGCTAAGGTCATCAGTCCATAAGCTTACACACTACTTAACCTAAATTATCCTAAGGACAAACACACACACACCCATGCCCGAGGGAGGACTCGAACCTCCACCCGGACCTACCGCGGGTTCTGGTTAACCAGAAACTTTTTAAAGTTTGAAAGGGATCATTAAGCAATGAGACAGGGAATATAACACATGATGAATACGACACAAGATGAATAGGTAGCTTTACGAGATGAAATAGTGAAGACAACAGAAGAAAGAACTTACAAGTTAGACACGGCTCAGAAAAATTTATTAGGTAGTCCAGAAATTTTAAATCTGACTGCTGAAAAGTGAATATATTTGCTGAATTTCTATATTACGACATCGAATATACATTAAAGTGTTATAGAATATTTCCTGAAATTATTTGTTTGGAGTGCAGTTTTATATTAAAGACAAAATGTACTATAAAATTATAGTAAACAGTGATATCTGAGCTTTTGAAATATTGTGGTACAGAAAAATACTGACCATTCTATTGTTAGATGAACTAACTGAATGGTTCTCAATTGTATCACAGAGGACAGAAATATATGGCACAATTTGACTAAAAGAAGAGACGGATAGGATGACAGGGCTTGTTCTGAGGCATCATCACACTTTTGTCTATACTTTTACTGTGCTGCAGCAGAAAGCACCTGATACCACAACGTGTCGCCGCATCATCATGACGAAAGGACATGTTACATGTAAGAATGTAGGTGAATCTAACTCAGTTGATCAATGATGTTTTCTGCGCAGACGATCCACTTCATGTGCCGTCTTAGAATTCTGGCTGCAAAAACAGTGCTCAGGTAACATAAATATTTAGGTGCAGGTAGCGGAAATTATTTGGAAAATTGAAACAGGATCGATAGATATTCAAATAAACAGGATGTGGGTAATTGTTGAATTAGTTCTGGGTGAGATGCAAACTGTTATGTTCGATATTCTTCCTTCCTGGACGGCGTACCTTTTAATGCATGATTGCATACACTGAGTGGAAGTATTTAGGATTGTTCTTTTAGTCTTTTAAACAGTTCGCAAAAAATAAAGAATATAAATCAATCTTCTACACAATAACGCATTTTCATAATTATTTTCTTGAAGACACAGGATACTTAACACTACAATTACGTAGTCCACCAATTTTATGAAAATAGAAGAGACTATGGTATGTCCTCCACAAGCGTGCTTGGCAACTAAGTTAAGCATATTCCACATTAATTTATTTTTATGCAAGAAATTTATCAGGTTTAGTCCTTTTTACATTCTACGGCCGTATCTTCGTCTCCAGAACTTCTTTAGTTATACATTTTTGATAATGTTGTAAAAAAATGTTTCATAGTAAAACATTACCTAATTCTGCAATACATCCTACAATCTGATCTGGAAATACACTCTCATTTCTTGATTGTGCTTCATTGTTTCGTGTTTTGAGGGGACAGTGCATGGATAATATAAGTAATGGCACACGCTACCCATAACTTCAAATCTACAATGAGACAGCAGCAAACAGATGTTCTGAACGGGTGGATTCACGGCTACAATGCACACATCTAGTCTGAAATCTAATGAAATTATTCGATACTCTCTTGAAGACCCATCGTTTGTGCCGTAGTGTCGTAGGTAGTGAGAGACAACGTATGTTACTGTGATTTCACATGAGACCGAACTCCAATGTGTGGGGTTGGAAAGCGGGGCGGAAGAACTTGATTACAGCGTGTGACAAAACAGAAATTTTATCTGATAAGAAAATAGTATTAACACCTAACTTTAAAATGAGGGAAGCCACAATCGGGATTCTGCGTGTTAAATAAAAAGTCTTCCGCCAAGGGTGTTAAAGTCCTTTACTGAAAGGTAACGAGCAGTTTTGTAGTCTTAGAATATATCGTCCGGTGATCTGTACATTTGAGGAATAACATATTTACTTTCTGAAAACCGGTTTTTAAAAAATAAGTTATCATAATCACATAAGACCGCTAAGAATAGTTTACCTACATTTTCTTTTATATCTTTGCAGTATACAGGAAAAATAATTATAGCCAAGTCCCATCGTTCATCGTCAAAGCATTAAAAATAAGTAACTCATTGCAAAGCTCTGGTCCAAGTTAAAATCACTGGAACCGAAAAGCAGCCTATAATATGACGGCATGTCTCGGAAACTATGAAAAACGGAAGAAATCGGAAAAACAGTAGGTGCCATAAGAACATGCAGTAAACAAAGGCAAATAAACGTAGCCTAACGTCAAGAAGAAACCAGATGAGAAAGTAGCAGCGCTGAATACATACCTTATCCGTAGATTGCTCAGGGAGTTAACACGGCATCAAACAGAGCTAAACCGACGGAACGCTGTTATATGGCAGCGCGGGAAATGGCACACGCGCAAAGTTACACGAGGGCCGAGACGTGCGTACCGACGAGGACTGATAGTGGCTGTTCAATGTTACTGAACTAATCCTGCAACAAGGAATATACTCACATCTAAAGGGAATGCATAAAAAATATGCTGCCAAAAGGCTTCTACAGCGCATTTTTTCCAATGAGCGATAAATTTCCAATTCCTCCAAAATATTAAGTGTGTTGCCCTTTCTTTCTTTATACGGTATCTGAGACTAGAGGGGGGATTCGTAATTGAATGCCCAGTTCCCTGTACGTGGGTGCTTAGGCAGATTTGGAGGCTGGGTTGTTAACGTGCTATTTAAAGGGTGACTAAAAATTTCTACCGGTTTGAAAGATGTATCTTGAACAACACCCACTACATGTAATTCAGTATATTCCAGGAGATTTATAACTTACTTTCAAATCTCGACTTTTCTCTCTGTCTGAACCTCTGGCTATTATTTCTAGGAATGAAGTAGGCCGGGAATATGTTTTTAGGTCAAAATATTTACCATTCGTTCTGGAAACGATATGTTGTTGTTTAAACGCAGCTATTAATGTTATTGGCAGAGTCAGCCCCGTATCCGTTATTCCGAAGAGCAAATATGTTACTGCTCCCATGTGCAGATAACCTCATTATGTATTTTAAGACTGTGAAACCGGTCGCGACCTTTCGATGAAGGACTTTAACAGCCTGAGCAGAAGACTTTATTCAAAATAGTATCAAGCCTGCAATTGTGTAGCCAGAATCGGTGATTTCCGTTTTAGTTTGTTGTTTATTAAAACACACGTGAACTACAGAGGCAGTTGAATATAAAATTAGGATTATGCTGCAAGAGATAATCAAGTAATGTGATATGCAATAGTCATAGCACTACACTAGTTGATCTCAGAGTGTGTGTGAATGAATTACACAAATCAAAGCACTTACGTAATTTGCAGTCCAGATGTCGAAACACTTACCTTTCTGTGGTGTACGTCACATGGACTTCCCTGTCATCCAAGGTGGGAAGATTACGCGTGCACGTACACTGTTCAGAACAAAAAGCCATATTATGATACTGTTACAAATAGGTTTTTTATTCTTATAAGTTAAACGATATATTTTAAAATAAGCTATAAGATACATTGCCATAGATTCTACGTCGTTATTCTTGCAAAATTCAAAATATGGGGAGATACTTTTTGCAGCAGCCTAATTGCCAAAGAAGAAGTGAGAGAACCATAGCTACTGGCCTCCTAATATGGGTACGTTCACCACACACGGCAAACACTGCTTGGGACTTACATTACACATATTTAATGAGATTGTTCAAGAATACCCGAGGAATATTTTGTCTGTCGTCATGAAGAGCATCCTTCAAATTTGTAATTTGTTACGGACCGTGCTGATCTAATTGCAGTATGAGTTCTAAATAAGTCCTATACCTATTCTATACGTTTCAACTCGGTGGAGCATGCTGGTCACAGAACTCATGTGTCATACTGATCCTGTGGAACATCCTTCAAAAATTAAGTTCTACAGTATCGATTCTCAGTCTTCACATGTGCGCTTGCACTGCAGATCATGGCAGAGACGCAGAAGGAAGTCTTTGGAAGGGGTACGGGGGTGCAATTATCTACGAGTAACGTCAGTAGGTTAATGATATGGTGAGCTGAGACAAGCACACGCAAATACGCACACACACACACACACACACACACACACACACACACATACACACACACACACACACACACACAGAAGCAAATTGAGACACACATGTGCACACTTCTTTATTAGTTAATCCTTTCTAATGGAAAGTCAGAGTTTCTTTTTAAGGTAAGAATTTTCTAGTGTCTCACATATCATTTCCGAAGAAGCTTTCTTTACGAGGGTCATTTCAAAAATTCTACATAATATAAAATTATGATTTTTTTTTTTTTAATTTCACGAAACGACTTTCCAGGCCCTCAATCAATGTACTCTTCATTATTGTCAACAACAACGGCCCAGTGTTCCAGCAAGTCTTGTATTCCCGTTAGGACGCCAACTTTGTCGATATACCTGAGTTCACTGCATCAGAATCCTCGGCAACTGTTTGAAAACGTTTCCCTCATGATTATCTCTCACATTTAAAATAAAACGAAGTCTGACCGGCTAATGTCAGCAATTTAGTGTTCACGGAGGAGGATTTCCCATCCATAGTTCTACAAACCTCTGCATTCCGGATCAGCAGTATGCGATCGTGCGTTATCGTGAGCGGAAGTGTCGGATCTTTGGCAAATGTTAAGCTGCAAGTTTGTGAAGTATTGCGCTGTTATTGTGGTCCTTTGGGGCACTCTTTCTGGTGCTGTCACTCCATTCGGTTCATGAGCCATCATCAGCTTTACTTTGGATTCTTGGCAACATAATTGTTTTGGCAGAGGACTATCAGGATTTTTCCACTGGTAGGACTGCGATTTCAATTCTGGCTGTGTTTCATCAATAGCAGAAATCCTGATCTTCCTCCGTCTCGCAGTCTTAAAGCAAGTGTTGTGCGATTCTGTTTCGATTTGCTATTTGCTCTTCACGTCGATGATGAGGAACACATTTTGCAACGACTTTTCTTTCCTATATTTTCTCGGCTCTGATTCTTAACACAGAAAAGACAGACATATTTGCTTCATTACGATTTTTCCCATGTTTTGCGTCGATCTTCTCGCAAAATGTTCTCAATAATGACAGCGGAAGTGTAAGTTTGTCTTCATATCAGGTCCACGTGTAATACCAAAATGCAATTAGGACGCCCAGAAATTATAATAATGGGAAATTATGCAACGTTTTCAATCTTTTGTATGTGTTTACATAATCTGCACGAATATAGCTATAGTTGATGATAATGTCAATATCTCTCTAAGGCTGATCGTTCCTAACATATTTGTAACATATACGCGAGAGATATATATTTAGAAAATTATTACGTCATTAATGATGTTCTTTAGAGTGTTTAGGCAAGTTTTGATCCCATTTTATGCACAATATTTCGGCACAGTCGCCTTATTCAGGTGCTGCGCACTGTGTCATGCGTCTCTCTCTCTCTCTATTCGTTTAGTCGGTTCCGACTCTTCGTGACCCCATGAACCAAATCACGTCACTTTTTCCTGTCTTGCACTTTCTCCCGTAGACCTTCCAGGTTGGAACACATTGCTTCTGTGATGCCATCGATCCATCTCATCCTCTGACGTCCTCTTCTTCTAGTTCCTTCAATCTTCCCCAGCATTAATGTTATGCGTACTCGCTCCTTAAAATCCAACCAGACTGTGAAGTATTGTTGGTGTTGCACCGCTATTTACGGTCGATTTCGACTACAGGCACCCGCTATGCCTTTTTACGCTAGCATGTTTTCCAGAGCTCACACTGTTACTTCATGAAAACGCACATTTCGTTAGCGTTTGCGTGCTTTGGTGGATGGGATCGTCCACGAGATCTTAATAAATTTAGCATCGGGTCCAAAACGTTTAAATTCAAACCTACGTCCCGTTTTATTAGATTTTTCGATATCCTCATTTCAATGGACTCCTTAATTCCACTGTCTCAAACAATTTGAATGTGCAGCACGATACTGATCTCGTCTAATCTTATTTCCCGATTGTATCGGAGGCAGTGCTCTGTTACAGCTGAACCGCATTCCCATGGAAGGTGATGCACATACGGCTTCCGAAGACATACCTGTAGTTCTTTTTCGATATTACGAAGGAAACTGTTCTTCTTTGTTGAAGATGCCATGTTTCCGTAGGGGTTTACCGATTTTTCCGAAGACTGAGCCAGAATAAGATAGCTAAGTGACTCTTGGCTTCTCTTTCTACATCTCAGTCTCATCCTCTTCATTAACCTACGTTTTTCTTGATGTGCATCCCTGCAACACATTTTACACCAGAAACCGACGCTCACTGGCATCTGTCTCCATGCCTCGTGCCAACACCAACCTACCCAAGGAAATTCATAGATCTCGAACGCCGTGAGACAAGGAAAGGCTCGCCGAAGGATTACAAAACGTATTAACAGTTTCCGAAGAAATAGGTACTCAGATCGACAAACTGAGGCAAAATTAATAACTCCTGACGAAGAGGGTGAGATTGACTTGTTAAAGAGTAGACCTGCCTCCGAGGTCGCTGTCGCTAACGTATGCCTGTGTCGTGGCGCACGCCTCCGAGGTAATCCGGTTCGAACCCTGGATGTGGATTAAGAGGAGGTTTACTATCTATGGCCCGAAAAAAACCATGTTCTTCGAGAATTTTTTTCTCTGGTCGTGTTATAGATATCAATGTCAAATTTGGTCAAAATGTTTATTGATATTTCCTCTACAAACTGGAATCTTTTCGACCGGAAATGTCGAAGAGTAAAGACGGAAGTACCATCGGAACGAAACAAAATTTCGATGTAGATCTCCACGTGCAGTATGGCACAGGTCAGCCGGCTCGTCTGAAATCAAAACTGAGTTGACGTTAGCGAAGTATATAAGATTCTTTAGGAGCTGTACCTCAATTATGTTATTTGGACGATAGGAAACAAAATGACGGCGATTTGAAAAAAAGAAATAAGGTTGTTTTCATCGATTTTTCGACTTCATCGGCCAAATAAAAATATTTATAGTTGATGGATCGGAATAAAAGTGGTACAACTCATAGACAATTTAGTTGAAATGGCTCTGAGCACTATGGGACTCAACATCTTAGGTCATAAGTCCCCTAGAACACAGAGCTACTTAAACCTAACTAACCTAAGGACATCACACACACCCATGCCCGAGGCAGGATTCGAACCTGCGACCGTAGCAGTCCCGCGGTTCCGGACTGCAGCGCCAGAACCACACGGCCACCGCGGCCGGCGACAATTTAGTTAGCTTCGTCGGAAACAAAGAATCATGCCAATCGGTTCAATAGATAGGATGTTACCATACCGCGCGATAAAAAAAAATGTCGTTTCGAGAAAAACGCGTTTCAAGTTTTGACTACATATAAATGCAATATTATGCAACATACGTTCAATCTGATATTCCGGGTCCATAAACTAGTCCTTCGTCTTCCTCATAGAGGGCGTTCTGCTCGATCTGAGCGATCCTGGGCCGCTCCAGAGCCGCTCGTACGGCCGGTGACAAGCGGTTTTTGCCGGCCTGTGTGGCCGAGCGGTTCTAGGCGCTGCAGTCTGGAACCGCGCGACCGCTACGGTCGCAGGTTCGAATCCTGCCTCGGGCATGGGTGTGTGTGATGTCCTTAGGTTAGTTCGGTTTAAGTAGTTCTAAGTTCTAGGGGACTGATGACCTCAGATGTTGAGTCCCATAGTGCTCAGAGCCATTTGAACCAACAAGCGGTTTTCGGCCGCTTGAATCCGGTGGTCGTCAGATTGCTTGGCGAAATGCGTCGAATAGAGTCCCAGGGTGACGTCCATCGTTGTCATGGTCTTCAGAATTGCTGAATATCCTTCGTTGAAGCTGCTCACTGCCAGGAAAGTCGCAATCTCCACAGTCTTCTCACCAGAATGGAAATGCTTGGGGGTTAACTTCCAAACACAGGCGTTCAAACTTTCATTTGAATTTTTTGTGTTTCCTCCCAAGCACCGGTACAATAACTCATCCTCTGAAAGAAAAAAACTGGTGCGTGAAAAAGGCCGATTTCAGGCAGGTGCATTTTTTTGTTCAACCGCCAATAAAAACATTTCCGTTCCGTATTCGGAAAAGCCGTTTCAGGGGTGGATTCTAAACACTGTTATCGATCCAAGATGCAATTGTAAAAAATCGATTTTTTGAACCAAAAGACCGTAAACCTACCCTAAAATTTCGCTGCTATTATTTGGCCGGCAAGGTAAGGAGAGATGGTTGCCTAAATTTCTGGACCACACTTCTTCGCAGTAGTGACGTGATTAAATTCTAAACCTGTTTGCATTGCTTCTTGTCAGGGGGCACATGACCCTGTCGATAGAGATCCGTCCGTGAGATGGCGACCTTCAGCTCGGCGGATCCCGTGGTGTTACTCGAGAGGAATATGATATGTGTTTTTTTCTCCTACCATCATCGTACAACACAAACGTGACACTACACAGTAGTCGCACCCATTACTCCCACTTACATTCTACACACAAAAAGACGACACAGCTCATATCCGCAAGGAAAGGGGCCAGTGTGTGCGGAGGAAGAACTCCCTTTCCGACAGGCGGCGACTGGGCTGAACCCATCACCCTTGGGATATTCCAGCCAAGAAAGAGTATGTTACGTTAACATTAAAAAGTAAAATTAACTAGTCCTACAAAGTGATAATCTTCGACTGACGGAAGACGCAGAAGATAAAAAGATCAACTACGTAATGCGCAACGTGTCTGTTTGATTAGCGAGAGAGCTTCGCACAAATTTTCTGCCTGCTGTGAGAGACGCTACAGGAAAGCCTTTTGAAAGGATTTACTTTTTAAATCCAAGAGAAACGCTCTGAGATAAGAAACAAACTGCTTCGTCTGGCATTCATTTTGTGTAATGACTGCAACTTCTGCGAAATCCGGACTTGTATAGACGCAGGCATCATACATTCCAGCGGCGCAAAAGGGGAAGAAGATTAGGGTTTAACGCCCCGTCGGCGATGAGGTCATTAGAGACAGAGCAAAAACTCGGGACTGAGGGAGAATAGGAAAGAAAATCAGCTGCGTTCTTTTCAAGTGAACCATTCCGTCATTTACCTGAAGCGATTTAGGTAAACAACGGGATATCTAAATCTGGAGGGCAGGTGAGAATTGAAACCGCCATTCTTCCGAAAGCGTTTCCAGCGCCTTTCAACTGCAGTACCTCGCCCGGTATTTTTGCAGTTCATGTTCTTAAAACGAATTAAGAAAGGTGGAATTCACAGGTAAGTTAGCGATGTTATTTCGCAGCAATATGACAGTCAACCTCGTTTTGCTCTTTAAAGAACGTTCCAAGTTCATATATATTAGTGATGCCCCTTTTAATCCTGTCCTGCTTGAAAAGACTGTGAAAACTACAATGAATCAGTTAGCACCAATTGTAAATTCATCTATGTATGTGGGAAGTGTAAATCGACAATTAATAAACTTGCTGTCGAAGAAGGCCCAACTTGGTCTCTCCCTACAGCAGCCAAATTTTGGGCGGCAGCCGGAATGTAGTCCATATAAAATTACGCGCCAGCTGTATGTGCTATCAATCAAGCACCAAGTATAGCCGTTCGCACGCGGCGCTAGAAGGAGAGCTGAGCTGGAATTCATTGTGAGCCGTATATCAGCGAGACGTATAGACATGACAGAGGCGGGCTTTTACTTGTGAATGCGGGGCCTTGGCTGCTGGTATCTGACACAGTGCCAGCCGCAGAAAGCAACGCATTGCGGACGTAGCACAGCGCCCGCACTGAACGGAGCCCAATATTTCAAGGCCCACTGAGGAAACAAAGGCAGCTTGTGCGATCACTGTAGTCTGGCGCAGCTCTGGAATTTACAGCGAAGCCCAGCCCGCGAAGAAACAGGAATCCGTTTTCCTTTCCCCGAGGTAGATTTCAACTCTTTGATCACGGTATTTAGCATAATTAGGAAGTGAACTTGTTTCCTGAATGCATACAAAACAGTTGCATAGGCAGCATCGATATTTAAAATTCGTATTTTCAAAATATTTTGAGACTTCACAAGTTTTTAAGAATCATCCTAAATATCCCAGGAACACAAACAGTGGGAAACTAGTAACTGTTATCAGTAGCGTGATAAGACTTCACAGAAGGACACGTAATTATTATAACAACGTCAGGCATTACTGAAAGAACACCCAACATTTTATTAATCTCGTAGATACTCTCTGTTGTTATTTAATCAAATTTTTTATGGATATAAGTAGGAAAGATGTGGACTGACTGTACAGATAAAGAGGCACTTTTATTTAATGGAAGCGTAGCCATAAACAATCCTGAAATGTTAAACTGAGACGTTACGTGTCTGAGAACAATTATGGCAATAAACTTTTCATTAAAAACAAGGTACTACACTCCTGGAAATGGAAAAAAGAACACATTGACACCGGTGTGTCAGACCCACCATACTTGCTCCGGACACTGCGAGAGGGCTGTACAAGCAATGATCACACGCACGGCACAGCGGACACACCAGGAACCGCGGTGTTGGCCGTCGAATGGCGCTAGCTGCGCAGCATTTTTGCACCGCCGCCGTCAGTGTCAGCCAGTTTGCCGTGGCATACGGAGCTCCATCGCAGTCTTTAACACTGGTAGCATGCCGCGACAGCGTGGACGTGAACCGTATGTGCAGTTGACGGACTTTGAGCGAGGGCGTATAGTGGGCATGCGGGAGGCCGGGTGGACGTACCGCCGAATTGCTCAACACGTGGGGCGTGAGGTCTCCACAGTACATCGATGTTGTCGCCAGTGGTCGGCGGAAGGTGCACGTGCCCGTCGACCTGGGACCGGACCGCAGCGACGCACGGATGCACGCCAAGACCGTAGGATCCTACGCAGTGCCGTAGGGGACCGCACCGCCACTTCCCAGCAAATTAGGGACACTGTTGCTCCTGGGGTATCGGCGAGGACCATTCGCAACCGTCTCCATGAAGCTGGGCTACGGTCCCGCACACCGTTAGGCCGTCTTCCGCTCACGCCCCAACATAGTGCAGCCCGCCTCCAGTGGTGTCGCGACAGGCGCGAATGGAGGGACGAATGGAGACGTGTCGTCTTCAGCGATGAGAGTCGCTTCTGCCTTGGTGCCAATGATGGTCGTATGCGTGTTTGGCGCCGTGCAGGTGAGCGCCACAATCAGGACTCCATACGACCGAGGCACACAGGGCCAACACCCGGCATCATGGTGTGGGGAGCGATCTCCTACACTGGCCGTACACCACTGGTGATCGTCGAGGGGACACTGAATAGTGCACGGTACATCCAAACCGTCATCGAACCCATCGTTCTACCATTCCTAGACCGGCAAGGGAACTTGCTGTTCCAACAGGACAATGCACGTCCGCATGTATCCCGTGCCACCCAACGTGCTCTAGAAGGTGTAAGTCAACTACCCTGGCCAGCAAGATCTCCGGATCTGTCCCCCATTGAGCATGTTTGGGACTGGATGAAGCGTCGTCTCACGCGGTCTGCACGTCCAGCACGAACGCTGGTCCAACTGAGGCGCCAGGTGGAAATGGCATGGCAAGCCATTCCACAGGACTACATCCAGCATCTCTACGATCGTCTCCATGGGAGAATAGCAGCCTGCATTGCTGCGAAAGGTGGATATACACTGTACTAGTGCCGACATTGTGCATGCTCTGTTGCCTGTGTCTATGTGCCTGTGGTTCTGTCAGTGTGATCATGTGATGTATCTGACCCCAGGAATGTGTCAATAAAGTTTCCCCTTCCTGGGACAATGAATTCACGGTGTTCTTATTTCAATTTCCAGGAGTGTATATACCAGTACCTCCATGCAGTGTAAAAACCAAGTTTGTGGTTATGATTTAATCAAGCTAAACTATGGGCTTATCAGTGTCCTTGCTAAAACAGAGTGCAATCTCAATACATCGTCCATAACGTAAAAGGGGAAGAGTGAAATAAAAACTCAAATAAAATCTCACTTTCTCTCTACCCCTCTCTCTCTCTCTCATTCACAATTGCACTGACATATACAGTGCCACTCAAACTATCAACTTTTCCGATACTACTTGGTTGCTAGGTACGTGCATAAACGAGCTGCTCGTCAGCCTATGAAACCTCAATAGATATCTACCGGCCACCGTGACATTCACTGCCATTCGGCGTCACACGGTATCGACGGAAATGTGGTCAGAACACCGCTGCCCCGGCCGTTTTGAGAACTTTCCAGACCTTTGAGACGCCACTGCTCGGTCAAGTAGTTCTCGAATTGGCATCTCGAAGCTGAGTGCACCCTTACCAGGCCCTCCATGGTGGAAAAAAACTTGGCACTTCCGGGAACCGAAGTTGGGTCCTCCGCATGGCAACTATCTACGCTGACCACTCACATATATATAAGAGAGCAGTCTGCCAAAACTACATTTTTTTGATCAAGCAATAATTATGTATGCTGGACGTGATGTTTAATCGACCGATCGCTTCTGGACAGACTTCTCCGTCATCGAACAGTTTTACGAAGTGATAGTGAAAGGATAATAGAATCTAAGTGCCGGTTTACAATAAGAGATGCCATCCCTAGAACCCCCATGCAATGAATGGTCAGTAAAAGCTTGGCGAAAAGCGGGATGAACAAGCCTGGCCCCTGGCGTATTCAGTTTTATTATAGCAAATTATGCATTTTTAGCTGTGTGTGTCTTACATGACAGTGCGATAATTTAATATTTTTGAGTAGCCTACAATATTTGATAATATTTTCGAGCAGTGTTAAGATACATTGAAATGAAAATAAATGCAAGAGATTTTCAAAATAAGAGTGTGAGTCAAAAAATAAGACAAAAACAGCAGAATACCGCATATCCTTTTAATTTTCATGACTGTACATATCTAGAAGGTGCCAGCACATGTCGCGTGGAAGGTAGCCGTTACACAGTATTCCGCGGCCATTGATTAATTATCTGTGGCCGGACTTAGACGGCGGGTGTGCTGTGAGTATGTATCCGACTATAATAACACGATTTCTGTGATCCGAAGGACTCCCCTCTGGGCATGTCCGTAGCGAAATTCGCCCCGTATGTGGTTATAATTGAATTTCGTGGGAATTTGTGTTCAACTGGATGCAGGGATTCAGCAAAGGAGGAGAAAAAGTCACGAACAGGGGGCGTCCTGGCGGCCCTGGTTATCCAATAATGGCACATTGTTTCCCAGTCTACCGGTATTTAGCTATGCCCAGGAGACACCGGTTTTTGTGGGTTTCAGCAATTTAAGGAACAAAATACCCTTGTTAGATCACGAGAGGTCGCACGTTAGATGCTAAGGCTGCTACATGAATTCTATTCTGCAGGATTTTAACGACTTATCGTACGATGGGATAATTGCTCTGGACTCACCCTCGAATATATGGTCTTTAATTTAATATATACCCTCTCTTACCAGGCGCCTGTCGTGATTAAGCTTACTGTTTGCTTGCGACGTGATTTGTCTACCCACGGCTCTCTTGTCTCTCTTAATGGTGTCTTCCATCAAAAGCACACTCTGTAAATCTTTATCATATAAATGTAGCAATGATTCCTGTGCATCTATATTTGTAATTGCTCAGTGTGAACAATCTCGCTCTCAATTATATAAAGTGGGGAAAATAAAACAACGTCTAAAGTGGCAGGGGTGTCTGTAACTACACAGATAAGTGCCTTTGTTTCCCTTTCACACTTCGGGAGATATTCAAAGCTTTCTGTTTGTTGTAATCCAGCTTATTGCAGTGTCATTTCGTATAAATGCTCCTAATAAACACATACGGGGTGAACCAGAATTCAATTAACAAACTTTCGTAGTTGGTAGAATAATAATAAAAGAAATAAGAAAAACATATCGGTAAAAATGGCCTCAAGACTGAGTACCTTGAGAGCTATGAGCGCTTTTTCATCTTCGCAATTTTAAAACAGATCTCTTTTTCTGGACAAGTGCTCATAGTAGAACGGCTTTTATTTACAACTTCCGATGGGTCGCGAAATTAAAACCACAGGGAATAACTGGAGAAGTATTGCAGAGATGTGCTGCGCAATGTCTCTAGTATTTCTGTCAATCGCATCACGTGGCACATTTCAGTTCTGAGTGCAAGTGAGCGCGTAAAAATGCTTACGAAATAGTGTCTCCCAACAAGTGTGAAGTCCTGCTGGATGTTTCGCCTGATTTCATTCAGCTCACAAAACGTAACTATCATGTGTTACCTCCCCCATGACAATTCTCGGCCGCATACTGCAGGTGTAACGAATACGCTCCTGAGCGTTTTCGATGGGGAGTGTTTGATCACCCTCCAGACATCCCGGACTTGGCTTCCTCTGATTTTTATGCTGTCGCTCGCATGTACCGCTGGGTATAAGGCCAGCGGTTTGGCACACACAACAATCTGCAGACCAGCATAGGAAATTGGCGGAAATCACTGGCGGCTGCCTTCTATGACGAAAGAACTGGAAGGTTGGTCTAATTTTACTACAAATCTCTAAGTCGAAGCGACAACCGTGTAGAGAAGTAGCTGGAAGGTGTAGCAAATTAAAGATTCTTTTATTTTCGCTGTGGTTTACATTCAGCGACCTATTGGACGTTAAATAAAGCCCTCGTATCTCTTAATGAATACATTTTAGAGCCCATTTATTAGGGTTTTACTATATAAACACGGAGACCAGAAATCACAGTCAAAATGATAAAACACTAAGCCGTTCCTCTTACGAAAACAACTTCGGCAGCTTGTAATGAAAATCAGAACAGGTACCGAAGACTTCCAACTAATTTTTCGTTCTTTGACGACAAGACCGTTAGATTTTGTTCCAGTCGGTTGTAATAAGACGTTACAATGCATTAATATTTACACACCGTCGTATTAGATTGGTGCTTCTAGTTAACCATTGCAATAGAAAGAAGTATAGAAATGAAGAGAGGAAAATTATTGTTCAACGTTTCGTCTACGGCCAAATCGCTACTAATGGAGTAGAGAAATGGGGCAAATATTCAGCCGGAGCTATTTTATATCTACTGTTCTGGTATTTACGTTATGTATTTAGGGACACTACGTAAAATCTAAATCCCGAAGACTGGTCGAATGTTAAACCCTACTTCTATAAAATATTGCTCTGTACCTAAAGCTCAATGAACTACCTGTTACCACAGTCAAAGACTGGGAGAATATTTCATGCAAAATAATACATACAGCTTATGGAATTAAATAGAGCTCAATTACAAGATACTTAATTCATAATATGGTGTGTAACAAATAATTAGAAAGAATAATGTTCACTTGTACTATCTGTCCTAGGTATTCAAGACGCGAGGTTGATGTAGTATGCCAATAATTGACTAAAACATAAATCCGCCACCCTTTTGCGCAAAGTTAGGGGCTACTGAGTACGGATTGTTTCCAACATTACGCCCTTATGCGTTCACTGACTGTCGATTCACGAGCTTTGGGCACTGCACCAGCACGTGGCGCATATTGTAATTCGCCTGTCATCTGCGATGAAAGAGCAAAATCCCTGTATATCTATGTATGACGAATTACGTTGCCGCCTCGCGTCTGTTTTCCAAATACGAACGCCACTGGGTGCATTGAAGAGCGGCATTTGATCTCACTGTTCATGAATCACGATCTGGTCAGCTCCAAATCTTCCAACGTACGCTACAGGGCATCATCTGAAATTTCAAAGGGTTTTTTGTGAGCCCTTACCTATATCACCTCATCACACTAGTCAGATACAGTGATTTTACGTTCTTTCACTATGTGGCATGGTGTGGTATGCCTATTTCCCCTACCAATCTACTGAATTCACTATACGATCAGATATGATGCAATTCATCGTTATAATGCATATCGCATTTCCGGAAACGCTTAATTTACATGTTAGAGATCATTTTAGTTTCGTCAGTATGTTCTTCTACCTACGCTCAATTGAGCACGTTATCATGATTTCATGCGGGATACTCTACCTGTGCTGCTAGAACATGTGCCTTTACAAGTACGACACAACATGTGGTTCATGCACATTTCAGTAGAAGTGTTCGTACGCTTCTCAACATCAGATTCGGTGACCGATGGATTGGTAGAGGCGGACCAATTCCATGGCCTCCACGCTCTCCTGACCTCAACCCTCTTGACTTTCATTTATGGGGGCATTTGAAAGCTCTTGTCTACGCAACCCCGGTACCAAATGTAGAGACTCTTCGTGCTCGTATTGTGGACGGCTGTGATACAATACGCCATTCTCCAGGGCTGCATCAGCATATCAGGGATTCCATGCGACGGAGGGTGGATGCATGTATCCTCGCTAACGGAGGACATTTTGAACATTTCCTGTAACAAAGTGTATGAAGTCACGCTGGTACGTTCTGTTGCTGTGTGTTTCCATTCCATGATTAATGTGATTTGAAGAGAAGTAATAAAATGAGCTCTAACATGGAAAGTAAGCGTTTCCGGACACATGTCCACATAACATATTTTCTTTCTTTGTTTGTGAGGAATGTTTCCTGAAAGTTTGGCCGTACCTTTTTGTAACACCCTGTATACACCGTACGTCACAGTACGGTGGATGGGGAGGGTGCCCACGTATCAATACCTTTCCTATTCCATTCGTAATTAGAGCGAGGCAAAACCAACTGTCCATAAGCCTCCGTGCGAGACCTAATTTCTTTTATCTTATCTTCGTGGTCCTTATGTGAAATATACACTGGCGACTGCAGTCGGCATCAAATGCCGAGCCTCTAAATTTCCTCAATATTGATTCGGACTTAGAATATTTCACACTGCCAGCAGCGCGTTATCCCGGACGGGAGCACTAGCCGTACTAGGTGCTCCCGTCCGCTGCTGGCGCGCCGCCACGTTGCGTAACCCCGTAGTCGGCAATGGCGGGGTCAAAGGTCAAGCGATAAGAACTTTAACATGGAACATGCTGTTGCCTCCTTCAGCCCCCGGTTCGTGATGTACCCTTGTCCGGTTCTCAGTTACGCTACAGATCACTTTATTTATCTCCGTAATAGTTGCATGCTGATTGAACCTACCGATAACAAAGTACAGAGTACTTACTGTAACAGCAATCGTTTCGGTGTAAACTGACTGTGGGGACGACTCCCAGGAACCGCAGTTGCCGCAAACGACCTCTCACTGCAGCGAACAGCAGCAGGAGGAGTTACTAAGTCAGTATACTAACTAATGCTACATCGAGGAATATCTTGTCCGTGTTCCAACATTCCATTTCGCGACATTATGGGCGTTTTCCAAGTCTACGATTCTATGAACAACGCACCACTGTTCCCCTGCTTGTTTTTCAGAGGGCGTACCTTATTCTGAGCGTCAAGAATGTGTTTATCCTTCGATTACACTAACTGTAAAAGTGCTCCTTAACTTTTTTGGGGAGTAATGTACACCTTCAAATGCGATTGGCTCCTGCGTAACTTGATGAGTTGTTTAAATTTAAGAACCTGCCATTATCTGAGCTTTCACGTGTACATATTAACACAAAAATGATAAGGATTACAGAAAAATACCGGAAATCCGACGTAGGGTGTTATGTATGGTTTGAAGTCTTCAACATTTCTATGTGGTTTGAAGTCTTCAATTGCTTCTGTCACATTCTCTAAGTGTCATGTTACGGATTCTGAGGGGATCACGATACGATCCTGGAGAATTTCTCTTCAAGCCGTGCATTAGAGAGCGTCAACAGTGGTCATAAGAGGACTGTAACGAACAAGTAGTCGATGAACCAAATCCCAGATAGATTATATGGATATATCAAGCGGAATGGCAGATCGTGAAAGCAGTGGTACTCGACAGGGGCTCGCACGCTCCTCGCTATATGAGGCCCTCCGTTGTCTTTAAGAAATATAACATGGCTTGTGAAAAGACAGCACCATCGATTCTAAAATATCGTGATGAGATGACTGCCCTCATTACAATGAACCTGGTGCGTTCAGTGTCACTTTAAGCCATCTCAACTGCTGTTTGCCCGCGACATCGTGCAACAATGTCAGTTGTCATTTGCCGGATAACACGGAAGCGACTAGACATGGACAATGGAACGGATTCAACTGGAATTTGTCTGATGACAGAAAGAGTCTCATGGTATTGTTGGGTGGGAGAACCTGACGGATTGTTCAGCTGCCTAATCGGAAACATTTCGCTTTATCGCCACTTAATGACCGTTTCCACGTGGTGTATCAGAAATGTGTCTTACATGTATCTATTGAGTTTAGATGGCTGTAAGAGATTCTGTGTGTAGTATGGTGTCATGTATGTGTTGTACAATAATGAGAGTAGAGAGAGGATTAAACCTGATGCTGGCATATAGTCTCCGTCCCTCGAATAGTATCAAGCATAACATCCCCACCGACGGATAGATCGCCATCAACAGTATCTCATGCCCTCTTTTCTTGAGATACTGAGAGGGGGCTTGGAGGTTAATCCAGGCCACTAGCGCACAGTACCTCGATCTTGAACTTTTATTTCACCATCTCTCTTGTCCTTGACGGACAAATACGCGAGAGAAAAATTTTTCCCACAACACGGGTTCAACTGATTGTCTGCGACTCGAGGATCCATTAACGATGTTCAACACGGAGGCGGAAGGACTCGTCGATAACACTGCATTATAGCTCTACACATGCGCTAACGGCGTTCATGTACACAGTGGAGTGCGGAGCTCTATTTGTTTTGTGGGCTGTGGGAGCCAAAGCCATGAAAATCAATGGTATGGGTGCTTCTAGTCCAGCCCACAACAGATGGCGTCAAAACCATCGACGCACAAAGGTCCACCAACGTATTGCTACCACTGTAGACGAAGCTGTCCCTGTGGTCAAGTTGGCGGTCATCTTGCGCTGCCGTTAAATTATTTGGTCTACTGCATACGGATGACCGTCCTGTGACCCATGGTTGTACACACCCATCTGTGTAGTGGCAACATGCGATGACACGGTATGACAAACTAGTTTATCTGCTCGAGGTGATGCAGTGGTTATCACACTGGACTCATGTTTGGGAGCACAGTGATTCGGATCTCCATTTGCCCATCCAGACTTCCGTAGATGTTCTAAATACACTCCTGGAAATGGAAAAAAGAACACATTGACACCGGTGTGTCAGACCCACCATACTTGCTCCGGACACTGCGAGAGGGCTGTACAAGCAATGATCACACGCACGGCACAGCGGACACACCAGGAACCGCGGTGTTGGCCGTCGAATGGCGCTAGCTGCGCAGCATTTTTGCACCGCCGCCGTCAGTGTCAGCCAGTTTGCCGTGGCATACGGAGCTCCATCGCAGTCTTTAACACTGGTAGCATGCCGCGACAGCGTGGACGTGAACCGTATGTGCAGTTGACGGACTTTGAGCGAGGGCGTATAGTGGGCATGCGGGAAGCCGGGTGGACGTACCGCCGAATTGCTCAACACGTGGGGCGTGAGGTCTCCACAGTACATCGATGTTGTCGCCAGTGGTCGGCGGAAGGTGCACGTGCCCGTCGACTTGGGACCGGACCGCAGCGATGCACGGATGCACGCCAAGACCGTAGGATCCTACGCAGTGCTGTAGGGGACCGCACCGCCACTTCCCAGCAAATTAGGGACACTGTTGCTCCTGAGGTATCGGCGAGGACCATTCGCAACCGTCTCCATGAAGCTGGGCTACGGTCCCGCACACCGTTAGGCCGTCTTCCGCTCACGCGCCAACATCGTGCAGCCCGCCTCCAGTGGTGTCGCGACAGGCGTGAATGGAGGGACGAATGGAGACGTGTCGTCTTCAGCGATGAGAGTCGCTTCTGCCTTGGTGCCAATGATGGTCGTATGCGTGTTTGGCGCCGTGCAGGTGAGCGCCACAATCAGGACTGCATACGACCGAGGCACACAGGGCCAACACCCGGCATCATGGTGTGGGGAGCGATCTCCTACACTGGCCGTACACCACTGGTGATCGTCGAGGTGACACTGAATAGTGCATGGTACATCCAAACCGTCATCGAACCCATCGTTCTACCATTCCTAGACCGGCAAGGGAACTTACTGTTCCAACAGGACAATGCACGTCCGCATGTATCCCGTGCCACCCAACGTGCTCTAGAAGGTGTAAGTCAACTACCCTGGCCAGCAAGATCTGTGGATCTGTCCCCCATTGAGCATGTTTGGGACTGGATGAAGCGTCGTCTCACGCGGTCTGCACGTCCAGCACGAACGCTGGTCCAACTGAGGCGCCAGGTGGAAATGGCATGGCAAGCCGTTCCACAGGACTACATCCAGCATCTCTACGATCGTCGCCATGGGAGAATAGCAGCCTGCATTGCTGCGAAAGGTGGATATACACTGTACTAGTGCCGACATTGTGCATGCTCTGTTACCTGTGTCTATGTGCCTGTGGTTCTGTCAGTGTGATCATGTGATGTATCTGACCCCAGGAATGTGTCAATAAAGTTTCCCCTTCCTGGGACAATGAATTCACGGTGTTCTTATTTCAATTTCCAGGAGTGTAGTTAAAAAATGGTAGGGTGATGTCTATGAAAAAGACAACGCAGGATTCCTCCCCTATACACCACCAAACCTAGGTCGTATGCCGTGTCCTTCTAAATGATGACCACATCACTAACGAGATATAAAGCCCTCTTGTTCCTCGCTTCTTGCCGATAGCTGACGTTGAAGAGACATGGTGGATCTTGCTTGTTTTAGGTTTTCGCTTTGTCTAACGTCTCATCTGTGAAATACATTCCCTTTACTCTTATTGTTTTACCGATCACACAATGCAGGGTGTTGCTGGGTCAATTATGAATTCCACTTAGTCATCTGAGGAGCGGAAATGGAATACATTTTAAGTGCCAAAGCTCGGATTTTTCAGGAGAATGAAAAAAAAAAAAACAATGTATCTCTGTTTATACAGCATGGGGCAAATAAAAGTGGCCTGGAGAGTGGATACGGTTGGACGTGAATGTATGCATATAAAATCACTCCACGACGCGCACACCACGTGTACGCCCGCCACGTGATCCACACCGGTCCAGAGCGTAGGGCTGGCTGTGTTAGTGTGAGTGAAGTAGAGCAAAGGGGACGATGGTACTCACAGTGGAGCAGATGGTGTTCATTGTGGAGAGTTAGGTGACAACAATGTCGTGGAAACCGTATAATGCTAGCAAAGAGTTCAACGCTTAGTCCGAAAATGGCGTCAGACAGAATCTGTTTTGAACAAGTCTAAAAACATTCCGAAACGTGCCCGAACACCAGAAAATGTGGCTGCAGTTCACCAGAAAATGCTTCGGAGTCCTATCAAATCAACCCGACGCCTGTCATAATAGACCGTCATATCAAATCGATCGTGCAGACGAATATTCGACCTGGACCTGCATATACATCCCAACCGAATGTCTGTTTTTTTATGCATTAAAACCAGCAGATACTCTTCACCGCCTCCAATTTTGTGAGTGGCTATTCACAGAGGTAACAACGAATGGCTTGGTCATGGATCTGCTCTTTATTTCTGATGAAACCTGGTTTCACCTGAGTGTTTTTGTAAGCTCACAGAATCACAGGTTATGGGCAGCGGAGAATTCACATAGTTTCTACAAAACACCGTTGCATGATCAGAAGGTTGGGGTTTGGTGTGCAGTGACTTCGGCGCGTTACATCCCCAACATCTCGAAACCATTTTTGGCAGCAGTAATGGAGGACGAGAAGATCTACAGGAAGGGCAACTACTCGTGCAGCCTTCCGAATCTTGCAGCACATTTACACAAACTTCACGCCTGACAGAGTTGATAGCAGATGTCAGCCTGGTCGCGGCTCTAGCTGGCCACCCAGGTCACCTGAGCTGCCAGTGTGCGATTACTGTGTGTGGGGAGCCCTCAAGTCTAAAGTCTATCGTAACAACCCTCATAGGCTTCAAGAACGGCAGCAGAACATTTCGGATGAGAGCGCAGCAATCCCAGCAATCCAGCTTCGATCCGGTTTCAGTAATTTGCTGACCAGAGCCAAAAAGTGCCAAGAGATGAATGGTGGTCACTTTCAACATGTGCTATAGTCAGATTAGTTTTCCTTTAGGTTTGCTTTCCTCTGCTGAGTTTCTTTACATCCTGGAACTCTGTTCTCCGAGCCACTTTTATTTGCCCGATCCTGTACATAACTGATCTGTATCCAAACAACTGAGCAATATATTTTTATACCACAAAATTATGCTGCTCATCAACTAACCGCAAAAAATAAAGAGACAAATTAGAAAATAAATATTTTATTAAGAATTTTCTAAGTGCCATACCCGGAAACTCATTGACTGTAAGTGCGAATAAGAAACGTTTTAGCAGTTGATTCTAGCAAAGAAGGAAAGAGCAACCAGAAGCCGTCAAGAACGCTGTTTAATTAAACAAATAGTGCCGTTACCGGTTGCGGACCGACAAGCTCATCTTCAGACGGATATTCACGTTTCTTTAACATTTATTGTGGTTTACATTAGTTGTTGGCCCTCTTAACCGACAAATAATGTAAACAATAAATGTAATACAAACATGATCTATCTGAAGATGGACCTGTCAGTTCGAAACCAGTACGGTGTTGCTGATGTTGTTGTCGTCTTCAATCGAAGTCTGCTTGGACGCAACTCTTCATACTGATATGTTCTGTGCTGGTAGCCTCTTGATCGCCGAATAACTACTGTATCCTGCAGTTATTTCAGGGTGTTTACTCTATTAACCTCTTACTGTTCCTCTCAATTCTTACTCCACACACCTCACTCCATTACCAAAGTGACAACTCCTTGATGCCTCAGAATTTGTCCAATCAACCGATCGCTGCATTTAGTCAAGTTACTCCGCAAATTTCTTTTCTCCACAGTTCTATTCAGTACCTCGTTAGAAGTTACATGATACACCCAACTAATCATCATCATCCTTCTGCCGCACCATATTTCAAAATCTTCTATGATGTTATTGTCCGAAGAGTACATCGTGCACGTTTCAATTCCATACAAGGCTACACTCTAGGCAAATAACTTTAGAAAATACTTTCTCAAACCTAAATTTATGTTCGATCTAGACAATTTTTTTAGGAACATTTTTCTTGGCATTGCCTGCCACGTTTTACACCCTCTGTTCTCCGGCCATTATCAGTTATGTTAAAGCCCAAATAGCAAACTTTATCTACTGCCTTTAGATCTCATTTCCTAACCTAACTCCTTCAGTATCATCTGGCTTGATCCGACTACAGGTCATTACCCTTGTTTTTCTTTTTTTGGCGCTTCTCTTACATTCTCGTTTCAAGACGCTGTCCATTCCGTTCAACTATTCTTCCAAGTCCTTTGCTGTCTCTGAAGGAATTATAATGTAATCGGCAGACCTCAAATTTTTTATTTCTTCTCCATGTATTTTAATTCCTTCACCAACTTTGTCTTTGGAATCCTGTATTACTTCCTGATTGCGAGGACTGAATAACATCGGGGACAGGTTGCAACACTGTCTCACTCCATTCTCGAGCATTGCTTCCCTATCATGCACTTTGACTGCTCTCTAGTTTCTGTACAATCTTTTGCTCCTTGTATTTTACCCTTCATGCCTTCATAGTTCCAAAGACTGTACGCTAGTAACCATTGTCATACTTTTCTCTAAATATGCAAGTGCTGTAAACATATATTTGCCTTTCCTTAATGTTGTGAATGTTGCAACTGAATGCTACTATTAATTCAGCCCTAACATCCACAGTAGCAGAAAACTGTTACCCTACTATATTTCCATAGTGGCGACTGAGTTACGTCCGCAGCTCGTGGTCGTGCAGTAGCGTTCTCGCTTCCCGCGCCCGGGTTCCCGGATTCGATTCCCGGCGGGGTCAGGGATTTTCTCTGCCTCTTGATGACTGGGTATTGTGTGATGTCGTTAGGTTTAAGTAGTTCTAAGTTCTAGGGGACTGATGACCATAGATGTTAAGTTCCATAGTGCTCAGAGCCATTTGAATCATTTGACTGAGTTACATGCATGCTAATAAACACTTGTCTGATCGGATGGCTATATAACAAAGATATGGCAGCAAAATAAGAAATAACAAATAATATTTATTAATAGTATGTTACAAAATGGTTCATAAATTTGGTGCAAGGTGATGCGTGGCTCGTGATGTTCTAAACCTTATATAATGATATCGAAAAATTTTGTTGGCTCTTGACAGTCTGTGATGATGTCCTTCTGACTGAACGTAATTACGCAGAGACTCTGGGTTGGTTCAAGTTCTCCATAAATAGCGACTGATAAGTCGGAAGGTAGTAGTCAGAGCACAGTATTACAATTAGGCGACAAAATACTTGTGATAGAGAGATGCACATATAAAGATGGCAGTAGTATCGCGTACAAAAGGTATAAAAGGGCAGTGCACTGGCGGGGCTGTCAATTGCACTCAGGTGACTCATGTGAAAAGGTTTTCCGACACGATTATGACCACACGAAAGGAAGTAACAGACCTTGAACACGGAATGGTAGTTGGACCTAGACGCATGGGCCATTCCATTTCGAAAACCGTTATGGAATTCAGTATTCCGAGATTCACAAAGCCAAGGGTGTGCTGAGAATACCAAATTTCAGGCATTACGTCTCACGACGAACAACGCAGTGGCCGACGGACTTCACTTAATGACCGAGAGCAGCGGCGCTTGTGTAGATCAGTGCTAACAGACAAGCAACACTGCATTAAATAGCCACGATAATTAATAAGGGACGTACGACGAAGATATACGTTAGGACAGCGCCGCTAAATCTGGCGTTAATGAGCTATGGCGCCAGACGATCGACGCCATTGCCTTTGATAACGGCATGACATCGCCTGCAACGGCTCTCTCGGTCTCGTGACCATTTCAGTTGGACCCTAGACAACTGGAAAACCGTGGCCTTGTCAGATGAGTCCCGATTTCAGTTTGCAAGAGATGATGGTAGGGTTCGACTGTGGCGCAGACCCCACGCAGCCACGGACCCCGGGGGTTCAACAAGGTAGTGTTAAAGGTGATGGTGGATCCATAATGGTGCAGGCTGTGTTTACATGGAATGTCTTGGTACTCGGTAATATTCAGCTACTTGTAGACAATTTGCAGCCATTCATGGACTTCATGTTCCCGAACCAACGATGAAATTGTTATGGATGGTAATTGACCATGCCACTGGGCTACGGTACTTTGCGAATGGTTTGAAGAAAATTCTGGACAGTTCGAGCGCATGATGGGCCCAACCAGTTCATCCGACATGAATTCCATCGAGCAATTATGGGACTTAATCGAGAAGTGAGTACGTGCACAACATCCTGCACCAGCAACACTTTCGCAATTATGGAAGGCTATAGAGGCAGCATGGTTCGGTTTTTCTCTGGCGACTTCCATCGACTTGTTGAGTCCATGCCACGTCGAGTCGCCACACTACGCCGAGCAAAAGAAGTTCCGACGCGATATTAGGAGGTATCCCACGACTTTTGTCACCGCCATGTAAGCTGACAGCAGGCATCGAACGGTACTGTTTAGCTGCTGTTTCGTGACTACGCGAGTGTGCGCATCGTTTCGTTTTATTGGTGCCTGCCCGGCGGAAGAATTTGCGTGTCGGCCAGTATAAGGTACGTGGTTCACAGCGTTCCCTGTTGACTGTCCACACTACCGGCGGACGCACGCGACGTGCTGGAGGAGGCGGTGCACAAACAGGAAGAGGTCTACTTTTGTGAGTAGCATCCGGACGCACCTGCGTGGAACCGAGAGGAGCCAGGCGAGTGGTTGTGCCTGTGTGTTGGCGGCGTCTCGTGGTACTTGTTGTGTATGTGTAGCTCGGTACACAACACCTAACCTATGTTGTAAGATACGTCGTGGGGTCTGAATTGCCCCATGTATCCCTACATTTCTTCGGAATTCAAAAAACAGGAAGCCTGGTGAGCTGTCAACCGCAGTGCTTGATTCTCAAAATCTTCCATAACACAGTTGGCCACAATGGTAGACGGGAGACTTCCTATTGCGACACCACCGAGTTGTTTAAAATACTGATTATTAAATAAGAAATAGGTTGAAGTAGGTACATGTTTAAAAAATGCCCCAACGTCATTCTCAAACATGCTGCTTATAAGCTCTAATGAATCCTGTAGAGGCACTTTCGTAAATCATCTGAATGTGATGGTCACATTTGTGTGAGAGGTGCCCCAATTGCGAAGTATGATATTTAGACAAATTAAGTAGGTGCTGCTATGTCACTTACCATAGGGCAAAGAGGGAAAACATTTCTGTGGAAATTCGGTAGGCCTTACAGTGTTGGAGGAACTAGAGCATGGTGGAGCAGGTCCTTGGTGGCTTTAGCCGTAATAGAACTCCTCTCGTGGAGATCTACAGTTTTTCTCCCAATCTTCACACATTCAGAGAGCAACTCTAGACCTTTTCCAGAGGAGTTTTATTCCGATTAACGACATCATTGGCCTGTGAAAAAAGGCTGTAGTCACCCCAAGACTGTACTGCCTGCCAGATATTCATAAGAATGAGTCTCCTCTACGGTCGGAAAGTGATCAACACTGGAATTCCCACCCATTTCCTGGTTAAACGTCTTATTTCGTTGTTGGAGCCTCTAGTAGGCAGATGTGACCATCATATCTGGACTTTATAGGACACCCAAAGACGCGTGAACTACAACCGCCAGATATTTTGGTTAGCTTTGATTTTATATTTCTATTTAAAAAAGTACTTCTACAGGACTCATTAGATATTATCAGCAGAAAGTTTAAAAAGACATTGTGGCATTGTTTAAATATGTGCTTACCTGAAGTTATGTCTTATTTAGTAACCATTTTGAACAAGTGAATGTTGTCGCCGTAGGAAGTCCTCTGTGTCCCATGGTGCACTCCTATTTTGTGGGAGACTTTGTTTAAAATAGACTGCAGGTGGATAGTCTCCAAATTTCCTGCTTCTGGGGGTATGCAAATTGCACATTTCTGGTGTGGCCCCCCGGAACTGAGTCATTACCTGTGTTACTTCAGCATCTAAACAAGATCAATGCGCATATTCAGTTAGCCATGGAAGTGGAAATAGATGGCACCTAACCAGTCCTGGGTGTAATAGTCCGATGGTACGCTGGAACGTAGTGTCTGACATAAAACGACTCACACAGAGTAATATTTGCAGGCCGCAAGCTGTCACCAACCGGCACAACGCGGCGGTGTCTCACGTTCTCTGGTATACATAACATGTGATCTCAGATACCGACAGCCTGCCTGGTCAGCTATAAGAACTATATTCCAACAGAAATGTTATTCTGTTAGACAGGTACGCATTGCGTTCCTATCAAAGTGAGTTCAATGTAGGGGTGTAAATGAATATGTGGAGGCAACAATGCAACGGCGTATTGCCGCATTTTTACAGCACATCTTCAATAATACAAAGAATGCTCAAGAGACATGACGGCTAGTGTGTTTTCCGTCCACCGCCAAAACTGATGAATTTGTTGTGGTCGTTCAAAGACAGTCTTGACTTTAAAAGATGTGGCGCATATAGGTCTAATACCAGAGTGGGAAATCTTAAAGTGGACAGATATTTCGAACCGTGTAAGAACGTTGCGTTAAACACCATCGTCACACACCACGGGCTGGCCAACCTGATAAATCAGGATACTGGAGCATTGCCTGAACACGGGGCATGACATGTTTTACGAGAAGACTATGAGGATGCCATACATATCAGTACGGCAGACAGTCGTATCAACAGGGATGCAGGTTCAAAATGGTTCAAATGGCTCTGAGCACTATGGGACTTAACTTCTGAGGTCATCAGTCCCCTAGAACTTAGAACTACTTAAACCTAATTAACCTAAGGACATCACACACATCCATGCCCGAGGCAGGATTCGAACCTGCGACCGCAGTGGTCGCGCGGTTCCGGACTGTAGCGCCTAGAACCACTCGGCCACTCCGGTCGGCCAGGGATGCAGGTTTTCAACTCAACACTTCCTGGAATTCAGCGAGGGCTGCCACTAAATAAAAACAGGAGAATGAAGAACCTCCGATTCATGACCGAACGCAGTGCATTGTTAAGGTTTAATTCAACTTTTACCCACAGCAGCGTTCGGTAGCACAGTCATTGCCTAATGCACACGCTCGAAAGACCTCTCTTCAGCTCGCGGTAGCGGCACTATGAGCACCGCTTTCATGCAACTATGAGGCTCTCCCCTCGCATGTGTATTTCTTGCTCCTGGCCTGATAAATTTCGACGGCGTCACGCGATTATCATTAAACGCATCGTGCAGCAATATCAGCAACTGCTACCATCTGTAGCGATGCACAATGCTATCCGGCGGTAAACCTGAAAAGTTTATTTACAACAGATCGGGAAAGCCCGGAAAGTCACAACTTTTAATTTGTTTGAAGCCATGGTATAAAAATATCGGTTTTCTAAAAAATTGGAGGAAGAAACTTTTTCTGCCAAGTACCTTAATAATGAGGCACTAGAGAGAATACAAGTGCCGGCCGAGCGGTTCTAGGCGCTTCAGTCTGGAACCGCGCTACCCCTACGGTCGCAGGTTCGAATCCTGCCTCGGGAATGGATGTGTGTACTGTTCTTAGGTTAGTTAGGTTTAAGTAGTTCTAAGTTCTAGGGGACTGATGACCTCAGAAGTTAAGTCCCATAGTGCTCAGAGCCATTTTTGAGAATACAAGTACGGAATTACAGCATTAGGCTTTTAGCTAGTAGAATTGCAGTCAACAAAAATATTTCCCACATCTTCTAAAATTGAGAACCCCAGAGGGAATAACAACTTGGCACCAAGTCCAAGCGCCACATACTGACGCATTATCGAAACACTTTCGTCGTGGTTTTGCATCTGGCTCGAGTCTAGCGTCATGCAACGAAGTACCGAGAGCACAACAGCACTGAAAGCGCGTTTTGTGAATAAGTGGTAGTTTGACTGCTTTCAACTTCGACTCTTTATTTATCGCTGATACATTGACATGTACATCCTCTGTGTAAGAACGCATTAACTTCTTTTTCGGTGTTGGAAATTCGACATACGATAGTGGTTTACACTCCTTAATCTTTCGTATACTCGTTCATGACGGGCTGATGGCTACTATTCTGCGATAGTTAAAGGAAAGGCATATTATTCGCACATACAACATCAGTGAGCTGTTTGTCATTTCCAGGGAGGAGGCAGACCGTCTGAGGCGCGTAGGCAGTAAGCTTGAATGTGAGGAGTACGTTAGAGAGACGGATGTGTGCGAACGCCGGCGCGGTAGCAACCTGTTGAATGCAGCGTGGCGTCCTTTGTACGGCTCACCTCACCGTATCGACAGCGCATTTTGTACTTCATGGAAACGCCTCGAACATCTCGTGTGAATAATACCAGCAAGCTTTTGTCCAAATGCGGCATTGTTTCTAGTTGCGGACATTGGATGTCGTACTGATCGAACTTCGTGATACAGCGGCTGCCAGATGTGTAGCATTTCTACCTCGAACGTTACTGGAAGGGCAGTGCGTAGCGTTTCGTGTTCAGGATGTAGAAAATGTTTACATAATTCTCGCACCAAAATAAATAATGATGTTACCTTATTAAGATCCCATGTTTTTCCAGAGCTTTTGATGTACGAACAGAGTTTAAAAAAGTAATTACAAACTATTCTAGCCGGCCAAGTAACTTTTATTGAATGTTGCCCTGCACTTCGAAGTAACACAGACATATGTCACGATTTTTCAACACAGTGACGTAGTCTCCGCAAACAACATTCGGAACTTTCTAGCCATCGTTCAATTCCTCGACGACAGAAAACCGCTCTTCTGCCAAGCAGCCATTAGAAAACCGCTGTGTGAACGTTCTCATTTCTGGAAAACCTCCTTCCTTCATATGTTCCTTCAGTCTAGTGAAAGGATGGAAATCACATGGTGCAACATACAACCCACGTCACCAACATCTATGCGGCCAAATTTTTGGCACCACTTAACTACGACTGTACTCGAAGTTGCATTTGGACCACGTATCGTTACAATTTCATTGTGAATCCGTGTGAAATTTAGGTGTTTTTCTCACAAGTTCGGTATTGTCCCCTGTAGCCCAACTTTGGCGTACGTCTCCAGTTGCAGATCCATTTCACTCCGACGCTGTGGTGCATATGTTAAGCGTACCACAGGAGAACTGTCTGTGCAGGAAAACCGTAACATTTACTCTCTTCTGACAATGCTCGGCTCTTATGGCACAGTAATCATGCTTTTGGACGACATAGACAACTTTCTTTCTGAACTACCTTACCTGTGATACATCTTATGAACGCTGTCGATGTTGGCCTCTTCTTGGCAAAGTATCAGTTCTTTTTATCACTTCGGGCCTCTTGACAAACTGAATCTACAGGATCCTGCTCCTTCCTGCATGCCAGGCATAAAAGATAATTGTTTAAAACGTACAACAGTGGTGATGGGGAAGTCGAGGTGAAAATTCTACATGGGACACTTGCAGCCTGTCAAGCGAGAAACAACCTCAAATTGGCCTATACGAGCCAGTTAAGCGACAGCTCATGTGACGATGACAAATGCACTCTGGCCTCCACAGACGAATACTTCCGTAGTGATGCTGTGCAAAAAATAGAGACTTGCCCAAACAGACAATGTGGTGCCAGTCCTGTGTCCATTGCGGTGGCTAGGTGCATCACTGTCAGAGTACCTCTTTCTGCTGCCACTTTAAGGAACCTGGAACAATGGTCACTGCGCTGACAGTTCGTGGTGCTTCATATATCGTAGCCCTTTTCGTGTGTTACTAAAAACAGACCTATTTCCTAACACAGCATATGGGACGTGACTGTAATCCTCCACGGTCGAGGGAATAATACGTGCGCTCTGTAATGCACCCCACGCGGGACAGCTAAGATCCTGCATGGCGTTGAGTGCACCCCTCCTGAAACCATCGATTCCTTAACTGTATGACAGTCATAACATTCCGATTAACAGCAGCAGAAATATAGAACTATAACAGGAGTTCTGAAGTCTTGATTAGTCACTATCCTCCTATTCTTGAATTCTGAGGGGTGTTAGACGTTTCTCATTCTTACGTGAGGAATAACACGATATTCTCACAAACAGCCATCTGTCAAACAGGATTCTGAATGAGAAAGCAGCGTAATCTATCCTTATGAACGATACTTAGACGGAGTTATTCCCATCTACTTTCAGCGGTTGCCATGAAATTATAATCATAGGTTTATTCATGTGTACTACAATTCGTTCTAGTTTGACATTTTTGCAAGCCGTCCTCATGCTGTTGCAATTTTAATTGGTAGTAGAATAATTTGTCTATAAATTTCGGATTTTTAGGCAGCTTTAAACTCTACAGTTATGTTGTAGGTATACAGGGAGTGAACAAAAATATAGAAACACCACTAACAAAACACATTAACCAGTAGGGCAACCGTTGACATTCAAAAGAGCACCCAGTCTTCTCGGAACGGTTAAATTCAGGTACTGTTCGGTTTTCAAGGGATCCTTATACCATTATTACTGCAAATAAGTGGCGGGTTCAGGTGGCGATTTTGGAGGGGGATCGAGACCACGCACCCTTCTCTCCAAAGTACATCACAAAGGCTTAATAATATTGAGCTCCGCTGACTGTGGTGGCCAGCGGAGATGCTACAATTCATTGCAATACTCAGAAAGCCAATCTTGAATGATGCGAGGTCTGTGAACAGGGGCCCTGTTGTCTTGGAACACAGGATCACCACTGGGGACCGAATACTGTACCATAGGATGGACCTGATCAGCCAGAATGATCACATAACCATTGGCAGTAATACGACCCAGCAGATTAACCATGGTCCCATGGTATACCATGACATAGTTGCCCAAACCAACACCGAAGCCCTTCCGTGTTTCACTCTTGGGGCATAAACTCTTCCAGAAATTGGAAACAATGTGGAACAAGACTCATCCCACAAAATTACACTCTTCCATTACTTTGTAATCTAGGTTTTATGGTATTAACGCTACGTCTACCTGTTATGAGCGTTTGAATCACTGATGAGTGGTTTTCGAATTCCAGCTCATCAAGCGGTTCACTGCCTATGGAGCCCCTTTCGTGTTACTTTGATGTTGAAAAAGTTCGCGAGTGAGTCATTCAGTTCATCAACTACTTCTGCAGCTGGCGTAGTGAATGCAGGACTAGGACCCTGCGTATTCGGCCACCACACTCACGGATGTGCTTCGCAGACCATGAACATTGTCTGCCTTACCTCGTGAGGTTGTTTGTCAACGGAAGTGTCGCTGATCTGTTTACCGTGAAGCCGTCTGTAATCCAACACAGAATCCGAGTGTGCAAGCCGCGCCGATACTGGGCGTGTAGAAAAATGGCTCTGAGCACTATGGGACTTAACTTCTGAGGTCATCAGTCCCCTAGAACTCAGAACTACTTAAACCTAACTAATGTAAGGACATGACACATATCCATGCCCGAGGCAGGATTCGAACCTGCGATTGTAGGGGTCGCGCCTTTCCAGACTGTAGCTCCTAGAACCACTCGGCCACCCCGGCCGGCACTTGGCGTGTAGGTCGCGGTTAATAGTGCTGCTGTCACAAGGTTCTATTTGTGTCCGCGTGGTTACGTGTCCACGTAACACCACGCTTGTATCCTCCGCTGACGGTTACTTAGGTCACTGCTCAGTCCCTCGACGGCCAGTTCAGGTTCAGGCTCCAGGCTGACCACTAGCCGTCCTGGAACCTATGACTCATACCACAACTCCTGTCGCTGCTGCTACCCATTAGTGAGTGCCGTCTCGTGCCTTCTTCATGATCATAGCTGTTGGACGCCGTCAGCCACTCCATAAGCCTCCTGCTCTAAATCTGTACTGCGTTGGTTCATGGCTGATAAACAGTTCTTATTCCAACTCATAAATATCGAGCACAACCTTGGTAGACCAGTCGACCAAGGTCTTATTAGTCACAAAATCCTCTTCAAAATCGTCCGTCACGATCACTCGACGCACACTTTCGTCCACGTTCTGACTTAGCGCACGATGTTTTTCCGCTCTCCCTGTACGCGGTATAAGTCTTCGATATGCAGCCTCTTGAAACGCCAAATACTTCGGCTTCATTGGTTATGGAAGCACCCACCATACAAGACCAACAATTTGGCCACGTTAGATTTCACTTAGCTCCGACATAATACACTCATAACACTATTCTGATCCAAAATGTGACTTGACACGTGTTTAGGAATTACAAAGGTGCCGTTACGGTCAAATACCACAGCCCAACCTGCAGACTTGCCCGGCGTCTGGATTTATGTTCAAGGATGCATTTATCGCGGTGTTTCAATATTTTTATCCAATCCCTCTCATTGAATTTCTCCGTGCACTTTGAAGCAAATATCGGCCATGTTACTGATTGCTCTTGGTCGAAATTGTGCGGCCGCGCAACGAATAGATTCTGTGGGTTGGGGCTACAATCTGTGTATCACTATATTTGTGGTATCTATGGGACCCACCCTAAAAACATGATCCCTATATAAGCTTTTAACATTGCTCACAACGAAAGTAAATACGACTGAGACCTTACGTGGTCAGTCTACAGCTCTGTACTGTCTTTAAGTCTCTTGTCTTCCCCATTCCCACATATATGGCCAATGAGTATATCCAGATTCTGGCGCATTGCAAAAATAATTTAAAATGATAACGTGGTCTAAATACTCTTGTCTTCCTCCATTCCCGATTATACTTTTCTTTTGGTCGAGTGGAGTATTTAGTGAAATTTTCACCTATCACTTACCAACCTGTAGAGTTCCAAGAACTCTGTTATGTGTATTATATTTCATTCTGTAATACACATAATATACTTCATTCTGCCTCCCCCTCCCCCCCCCCCCCCCCCCCCCGCATGAACCGTGGAGCTTGCCGTTGGTGTGGAGGTTTGCGTGTCTCAGCGGTACATAGGTGCAGCCACAACGGAGGGGCATTTGTTGAGAGGCCAGACAAACATGTGGTTCCTGAAGAGGGTCAGCAACCTTTTGAGTAGTTGCAGGGGCAACAAAATCAAATGGTTCAAATGGCTCGGGGCACTATGGGACTTAACATCTGAGGTCATCAGTCCCCTAGAACTTACAACTACTTAAACCTAACTAACCTAAGGACATCACACACATCCATGCCCGAGGCAGGATTCAAACCTGCGACCGTAGCAGTCGCACGGTTCCAGACTGAAGCGCCTAGAACCGCTACGTCACCACGGCCGGTGCAAGGGCAACAGTCTGGATGATTGACTGACTGACCTGGCCTTGTAACATTAACCAAAACGGCCTTGCCGTACTGGTGCTGCGAACTGCTGTAAGCTAGGGGAAACTGCAGCCGTAATTTTTCGCGATTGCATGCAGCTTTACGGTATGGTTAAATGATGATGTCGATCTCTTGGGTGACATACTCCGGTAGGAAAAAATAGTCCCATATTCGGATCTCTAGGCGAGGACTACTCATCAGGACGTCGTTATCAGGAGGAATAAAACTTTCGTTCTACGGATCGGAGCGTGGAATGTCAGGTCCATTAATCGGGTAGGTAGATGAGAAAATTTAAAAAGGGAAATGGATAGGTTAAAGTTAGATATAGTGGGAATTAACGAAGTTCGGTGTCAGGAGGAACAAAACTTTTGGTCAGGTGAATACAGAGTTGTACATAGAAAATCAAATGGAGTAATGCAGGAATAAGTTTAATAATGAATAAAACAACGGCAGCGCGTGTAACCTATACGAACAGCATAGTGAACGCATTATTGTAGCCAAGATAGACACAAATCCCACGCCTACCACAGTAGTACAAGTTTATATGCCAATTAGCTCTGCAGATGACGAAGGGATTGAAGAAATGTATGATGAGCTAAAACAAATTATTCAGATAGTGAAGGGAGACAAAAATTAAATAGCCATGGCTGACTGAAATTCGGTAGTGGGCAAAGAAAGAGAAAGAAAAGTTGTAGATGAATATGGAATGGGGATAAGGAATGAAAAAGGAATCCGCCTAGTAGAATTTTTCACAGAGCCTAACTTAATCATAGCTAACACTTGGTTTAAAAATCATTAAAGAAGGTTATATACGTGGAAGAGGCCTGGAGACACTGGAAGCTTTCAGATAGATTTCATAATTGTAAGACAGAGATTTAGGAACCAGGTTCTAAATTGTAAGATATTTCCAAGGGCAGATTAAGACTCTGACCACAATTTATTGGTTATGAACTTTAGATTAAAACTGAATAAACTGCGAAAAGGTGGGACTTTAAGGAGTTGGGATCTGGATAAACTGAAAGAACCAGATGTTGTAGAGAGTTTCAGACAGAGCATTAGGGAACGATTGACAAGAATGGGGGAAAGAAATACAGTAGAAGAAGAACGGGTAGCTTTGAGAGGGGAAATACACTACTGGCCATTAAAATTGCTGCACCACGAAGATGACGTGCTACAGACGCGACAAGAAGAAGATACTGTGATATGCAAATGATTAGTTTCCAGAGCCTTCACACAAGGCTGGCACCGGTGGCGACACCTACAACGTGCTGACTGGTGGAAAGTTGCCAACCGATTTCTCATACAGAAACAGCAGTTGACCGGCGTTGCCTGGTGAAACGTTGTTGTGATGCGTCGTGTAAGGAGGAGAAATGCGTACCATCACGTTTCCGACTTTGGTAAAGGTCGGATTGTACCCTGCCTCGATTTCGGTTTATCGTTTCGTGACATTGCTGCTCGCATTGGTCGTGATCCAATGACTGTCAGTAGAATATGGAATCGGTTGGTTCAGGAGGGTAATACGGAATGCCGTGCCGGATCCCAACGGCCTCGTATCACTAGCAGTCGAGATGACAGGCATCTTATCCGCATGGTTGTAACGGATCGTGCAGCCACGTCTCGATCCCTGAGTCAACAGATGGGGACGTTTGCAGGACATCAACCATCTGCACGAACAGTTCGACGACGTTTGCAGCAGCATGGAATATCAGCTCGGAGACCATGGCTGCGGTTACACTTGACGCTGCATGACAGACAGGAGCGCCTGCGATGGTGTACTCAGCGACGAACCTGTGTGCACGAATGGCAAAACGTCATTTTTCGGATGAATCCAGGTTCTGTTTACAGTATCATGATGGTCGCATTCGTGTTTGGCGACATCGTGGTGAACGCACATTGTAAGCGTGTATTCGCCATCGCCATAATGGCGTATCACCCGGCCTGATGGTACTGGGAGCCATTGGTTACACGTCTCGGTCACCTCTTGTTCGCATTGACGGCACTTTGAACAGTGGACGTTACATTGCAGATGCAGGTTATGCACGACCGCATGTTGCAGGTCCTGTACGGGCCTTTCTGGATAAATAAAATGTTCGACTGCTGCCCTGGCCAGCACATTCTCTAGATGTCTCACCAACTGAAAACGTCTGGTCAATGGTGGCCGAGCAACTGGCTCGTCACAATACTCCAGTCAGTACTCTTGATGAACTGTGGTATCGTGTTGAAGCTGCATGGGCAGCTGTACCTGTACACGCCATCCAAGCTCTGTTTGACTCAATGCCCAGGCGTATCAAGGTCGTTATTACGGCCAGAGGTGGTTGTTCCGGGTACTGATTTCTCAGGATCTATGCACACAAATTGCGTGAAAATGTAATCACATGTCATTTCTAGTATAATATATTTGTCCAATGAATACCCTCTTATCATCTGCATTTCTTCTTGGTGTAGCAATTTTAATGGCCTGTAGTGTAGTAAAGGCAGCAGAAGATCAAATATTTAAAAATACAAGGGCTAGTAGAAATCCTTGGGTAACAGAAGAGATATTGAATTTAATTGATGAATGCAATAAATGAAATAGGCAAAAAGGAATACAAACGTCTCAAAAATTAGATCGACAGGAACTGCAAAATGGATAATCAGGGATAGCTAGAGGACAAATGTAAGGATGTAGAGGCATATATCACTAGGGGTAAGATAGATACTGCCTACAGGAAAATTAAAGAGACCTTTGCGAAAAGAGGACCACTTGTAAGAATTTCAAGAGCTCAGATGTAAAATCAGTTCTAAGCAAAGAATGGAAATCAGAAAGGTGGAAGGTATATATAGAGGGTTTATACAAGGGTGATGTACTTAAGAGCGATATTATGGATATGGAAGATGACTTAGATGAAGATGAAATTGGAGATACGATACTGCGTGAAGAATTTGACAGTGAACTGAAAGACCTAATTCGAAACACGGCCCCGGGAGTACACAACATTCCATTTGAACTACTCATCTCGTTGGGAGAGCCAGCCATGACGAAACTCATTCCATTTGAACTACTGATCTCGTTGGGAGAGCCAGCCATGACGAAACTGTACCATCTGGTAAGCAAGATGTATAAGACAGACAAATAGCTTTCGACTTCAGGAAGAAAGCAGGTGATCACGGGTGTGAAAGATACCGAAAAATCAGTTTCATAAGTCACAGTTGCAAAATAGCGTACTAAGACGAATTCTTTACAGACGAATGGAAATACTAATAGATGTCAATCTCGGGGAAGATCAGTCTGGATTGCGCAGAAATGTTGGAACACATGAGGCAACATTGAACCTACTACTTAACTTAGAAGATAGGTTAACAAAAGGAAAACCTTCGTTTCTAGTATTTGTAAACTTAGAGAAGGCTTTTGACAATGTTGACTGGAATACTCTCTTTCAAATTTTGAAGCTGGCAGGGGTAAAATACAGGGAGCGAAAGGCTATTTACTATTTGTAAAGAAAAAAAATGGCAGATATAGGAGTCGAGGGGCATGAATGGGCAGCAGTGGTTGGGAAGGGAGTGAGGCAGGGTTGTAGCCTATCCCCGATGTTATTCAATCTGTATATTGAGCAAGCAGTAAAGGAAACAAAAGAAAAATTTGGATTAGGAATTAAAATCTATGGAAAAGAAATAAAAACTTTGAGGTTTTCTGATAACACTGTGATTCTGTCAGAGACAGCAAAGGACCTGGAAGAGCAGTTGAACGGAATGGACAGTGTCTTGAAAGGAGATGATCATCAACAAAAGCAAAACGAGGATAATGGAATGTAGTCTAATTAAGTCGGGTGATGCTGAGGGAATTAGATTAGGAAATGAGACACTTAAAGTAGTAAATGAGTTTTGCTATTTGGGGAGCAAAATAACTGATGATGGTCGAAGTAGAGAGGGTATAAAACGTAGGCCGGCAATGGCAAGGAAAGCAAGAGAAATTTGTTAACATCGAGTACAGATTTAAGTGTCAGAAAGTCATTTCAGAGTATATTTGTATGGAGTGTAGCCATGTATGGAAGTGAAACATGGACGATAACTAGTTACGACAAAAAGAGAATAGAAGCTTTCGAAATGTCGTGCTACAAAAGTATGCTCAAGATTAGATGGGTAGATCACGTAAATAATGAGGAGGTACTGAATAGAATTATGGAGAAGAGGAATTTGTGGCACAACTTGACTAGAAGAAGGGATCGGTTGGTAGGACATGTTCTGAGGCATCAAGCGATCACCAATTTAATACTGGAGAGCACCGTGGATGGTAAAAACCATAGAGGGAGACCAAGGAGTGAATACACTAAGCAGATTCAGAAGGGGGTAGGCTGCAGTAGGTACTGGGAGATGAAGATGCTTGCACAGGATAGAGTAGCATGGAGGGCTGCATCAAATCAGTCTCTGGACTGTAGATCACAACAACAACAACTTTACATTCTGCCCGCAGCTCTTCATCTGGGTCCCAGAAATAGTGCCTGTGACACAATGTCGTAACCAATTTCTGATACAAGATTCGACGTAGAATGATGTGTCCAAGTTCGAGAAGTAACTTTCATTATAGATTTTACAATGCCACTCTCTTTACGAAAGGCATACCTAGTACATAAGAACTGCAATGTGAAGTGTACGATGTGCTACGATAATTCCAGAAGTTCTTGGGACAGTATAAAAGATGTTGATGACATAGCAATCTCGAGTAAACCAGTACCAATGATAATTATCCAAATTACTAATCTAGTAATGCAGATAGACAAATAAAATTTATGCGTCTCTCATAGCTTTTAATGCGTGAAAAAACCGAGACCCTATTACAGACCATATTCTGAATAATTTGGCTAAGCGAAGAATGCTACCGTCTTATGACCACACGAATTAACTGACTAGCAGAAAACAACACAAATAAATACTTTTTGAGATGTTAGACCGAGATCGGCCTCTCCTACTGACCATCATCATTGAGTTTGTCCCAAAGCAGGGCAGACAACCATCAGAGGCAACCTCACAGCTGTGTACACTGATGCACTGAATTCCAAGGACGCAGAGATGGAAGGGAACGTCAACAGACGTGCTGCGCATGATCGGATCGGCCAACGGTGGTAAAAATTCGCTGTAGTTCTTTTTTTCTTTTTTTGAAAAAATCGTGTCATTTCCTTTAAAAACTGTAAGGAAACTATGTAAAACCTGTATCTTGGTGGCAGGACAGGAATTAATGCGATTCCAGTGAGCTAACCGCTGAACTCTGTCGTTCAGTCAAGTAAACAAATAAATTGTAACTTCAATGCTTCCAGCATAGCGAGTAAAAGGGAGGAAGTACGTTGTCTTCCCACACATAAACGCAGATAGTTGAAGCCAGGTGGCATGGCTACGAACTACGAGCAGCACAGTCGCTTGAGACTGAGGTTGGGCGATTCGGCTTTATCGGAGCCGGCCGCGGTGGTCTCGCGGTTCTAGGCGCTCAGTCCGGAACCGCACGACTGCTACGGTCGCAGGTTCGAATCCTACCTCGGGCATGGATGTGTGTGATGTCCTTAGGTTAGTTAGGTTTAAGTAGTTCTAAGTTCTAGGGGACTCATGACCACAGATGTTAAGTCCCTTAGTGCTCACAGCCATTTGAACCATTTTTTGGCTTTATCGGATGGTGTCTGTTGAAATTTCCTGCGCTTATTTTATGTTTTCCTTAAGGTGGTGTGTGTGAACGTTGCGCACGTGAAGGCTGCGAGGCGAAAATAGTGTTAGGGCTTCTAGCTACTCGCATTTAAAGGTAATGAAGAGGAAAACATGAGCATGTCTTTGTTTCCAGGCTGCAGATGCGACAACAGACAGTAAAAGGAAGTAGAATTCTTAAAATGGACGAGTCACACATCTTTTTTGTGCGATTCACATTTTAAAAAGATTGTTATAGAAAAGTAAACTTGATTATGATCGATTATAAATAAGTTGGAATTCAAAGACGAAGATGGCTTGTAAAAGCAAAAGCTATTGCTCATTGTTATCCCAGTTTATCGAAATATTTATCAAAAATATTCCATGAAACTAAATCGCCAGACAACATTCGCAATGAAGAAGTTGTGGCAGAGAGATGATAAGCCTTTAGAAACTGCTATGTGTGTCAGTATTTCTTCTAACCAAGAAAATTTACGAAACGTGTCGGTACCGGTCGCATAATAGTTTTATTGAAATAAGCGTTTAAGTGTACGGAACAAGAAATGTGCCATAACGAAATAATCTGCGAACAGTGAATGCCGAAATGAACCAGCTGCGAAAGAAGCTCGCAGATGAAAAGCGACAAATTCTTCAAGGAAATGAAAGCTGTAGGGTTTAGAGGTTTTGAGCTCATGGAATGGACATGAACAACTTAGTGGACGCACTCAACTCTTCTTTTTCTAACGGCTCTTTATATAAAAACTTTGAGCCTCACAAAAACGTTAATGGAATTTTTATGCATTACCCCCAATAAAAGTAACACCCTGGCTCCTGAAAGATATTTCCAATCCTTAAGAGTAACTGTTTAAAGTACCTTAAGAACATTAGAATGCTTATGGAAAAAAATATTAATTGGATTCATTTCTGTACTGAGAGTACAGTTTAATCAGGCTCTATTTACACAGCCGGCCGGAGTGGCCGAGCAGTTAAAGGCGCTACAGTACAGTCTGGAACCGCACGACCGCTACGGTCGCAGGTTCGAATCCTGCCTCGGGTATGGATGTGTGTCATGTCCTTAGGTTAGTTAGGTTTAAGTAGTTCTAAGTTCTAGGGGACTTATGACCACAGCAGTTGAGTCCCATAGTGCTCAGAGCCATTTGAACCATTTTGAACTCTATTTACACATCATTTCGGCATCGTAAGATCTGAGAGTTTCAGCTACCACCCGTCACTACTACACCTTCTCATTTTGTAAATGTTCCTGTAAAACTCACACAATCATCCAGTGGAAACTGTGAAAATAAATTTAAATGTTAGATGACGACGTATGCAAACCAAATGCGGAGGTCAATGAGACATTTAGAGCAGAAGAACGGAGACAAAGTTTTGCATCCAAAAAGAATAACAAAGAAAATGCTAAGTGTTCCACATACATCCACAGAATCCCAACTAAATTCACAACATATGCCGGAGATCACTGAAAGCAACTCAGAAAAGAAATTTTTGGTTTTTCATATGTCACGTTACGTGGTGCATCAAGCAAGAAAAGTTACCAAACTGTCCTACGTATTTGTGCGTTTTAAGTGGAAAGTCATCTGAAATGTCACTCTTTTGCTTATGTATATTAGAGTATATGGTACTTCCACAGGAAAGACAATGCTCACATACTCACCGAAAGGCGTCTTCAAAACTCTTATGCAGATGGAAATGCTATCCCGGTAAACCTCCGTCTCAACAGTTTATTGTGGGATATGTAGTTATGAAAGTGTGAGTTCTGGTTAAGGAGAACATGTGATTGTCGCCCGTGATTTTCAAACAGCTGTTTGTAGGGTACGGTTACGAAAAGGGAATATGTTCATCTGACGTTTTTTGTTCAGAATCACCAATACCATCACCCATGAAAGCATGTAGCGTACCTTTCCTTCTGACTTACTCTGCATACAAAGTGCCCTACAGCTACACCAAGATAATGAAACTGATAATTCGTGAAAGAAAGAGATATGTGAAACTGAAAAAGGCTTCCTGAGAATTTACACACTATACTGGATCTTCGCCATTTGAAATTTAGTTATTCCACTTACCCATTATGGAGAGAAAGGTCGCAAGTTTTAGTCCACCAATGAATTCCTGCTGAATTTTAATAGTATATTTACTGTCTAATGACGTTCCATGCAACTTAGGGTGTTTCTAAATGAATGGTTCCGTTTTAAAAATTAATAATAAATTAATTTATTAGATTATACGGGTAAATCTTAAAGCGGAAGCAGCGGCAACTGCCCAAGTTTTATGATGCGCTAGCCGTTCTTCACTTGCCACGCTTACTGCGCAGTCTGTCTCCAAGATGGCGTCGCAACAGGCAAAGGCTTTCTCTATGCTCCGCTTTGAGGCGTCCATATCTGTGATTACAGTGCAGCATGAGTTTCGTGCCCGGTTTAAGAAAAACCCAGTACAGAAGAATAACATATATTGGTGCTACCGACAGTTTGTGGAAACGGGATGGTTTCGTAAGGGGAAAATCCTGGTGGACCTCGTGTGTCTGATGCAAACTTCGAAAGAGTGAGCAAGGGGTTTCACCGAAGTCCTCGCAAGTCACACAGTAAAGCAAGCAGGTAATTGTTCGTGCCTAAGACTACGGTGTGGAAGGTATTGTGTAGGTGGCTATTTTTGACACCATATGAAGTGGGATTAATGCATGCCCTAACAGAAGCAGACAAAATGAAAAGGTGGCACTTTCGTGAAGTGCTGCAGCTAAAAATTGAGGACACTGTTTTCGTAGAAAGACTCGCCTTCTACGTTGAAGCCACTTACCATTTAAGTGACAAAGTGAACACATATCATGCCCATATCTGGGGAAGCGTCAAACCACATACGATGATAGAGGATCATCTTAGCTCGAGAGTGAACGTTTTCTGCGCTGTGCCGTGCGAGAATGTGCATGGCCTATTTTTCTTCGAGCAACAAACGGTGACGTGTATCACATGTCGAGATATGATGGACAGAGGCGTGCACCGTAGCCGTTTGACTGCCGGGAGAGCCTCGACTCGGGCCGCGTGGTCAGCAGCTAGAGCCTCACCGAGGTCCGCCGCGTCGAGCTGTCCCCCGACTACGTCTGAAGCCTGCTGAGCGCCCGTCAAAGTCAAGCACCTGCTACACTGTTGCTGGCGCAAAAAGAAATCTGTCGTCCCTTTGCAAGCAGCTTTTTACTTCTCACAATATTTACCGATACAGTTTCCTACCTATGTCCTTAAATTAACTCATGGCTGTAACTTCAGGAACAAGATGATTCCCTGAATCTTTTTCGTTGTGTTAAACGAACGGATTGTTACGTACGTGTGAAAAAATCTCTGTACCTTACGATGCAGTGAAAATGGTTAATTTTATTTAAGGTCGTCCTACTAACTATCGAATTTTTGCGATTCTGTATGCAGAAAAGACAAGCGTTTGAAAGTATTTATTGACACACACAGAAGTTAGACAGTTACCATGCGGCAGAACTGTTCTCTTATTGTATGAAACTTAGCTTTTTTTTACCTGCTACAACCTCTCCAAGGCAAAGTCTGGCTCCAGACTTTGGCTTATTAAGCAGACATTATCTTAAAAAAGAACAGTTTCAGGTTAGTACTTCAGGGACCAAACACAAACGTTTGTACTGTGTAAGACTGTAGCGAACCGTCCATTAGAAACCTTCCAGTTTGGGGAACCTGTTTAAATTCCAATCAAACTAAGTGCTTCGACATCCGTCACAATTTCCTAGTAGGAACTGATCTTTCTTAGGACGAAAATTTCAAGAAGATAATTAATGACAATATTACGAAAAGGGTAGATTTCTGCTCATTGTATAAAAGAGAGGTTGAGTTGCAGAGAGGCACACCAAAAAGACTACTAAACATGGGAGCATTCGGACAAAAGGTCTTCTTCTAAAGTAGATAATATACATCCATGCAAGCACAACTCACACACTGATGACCACTGTCTTTGGCCACAGAGGCCAGAACGTAAAAGAAGAACGTTTGAAGGGACATGCTCTGTCTAGTAATAAAAATTAGGTGCGCAATCTCTTGGAAGACACAACAATTTTTGAATCCACATGAAGTGTAAATTATAACGAGCAGCTTCTTGAAACATCCGTTGACGCAAGTTACGGAAACGTTATAATATTTATTACCGATAAGTTTTTGATTCAGCTTATAGGCGGTGATGCCAATGCTATCAACTAAAGTGGTAACAAATTTACAGTCACTCACGCACACTTATTTGTGTGGAAAGACTTTTCTTTCTTACACTTACATAAAAAATAAATACAGGAACAAACATATCGTCGAAAATAACTTGACACTGTCTTTAATTTCTGTGGGTCCTGATTTCAAAGTTATGTGCCATGAACACTATGTACATCCTTTTCACCGAATTCCAAGGAGGGGTTGAGCCAGTTAATTCCATGATGATAACTTGAAGGTTAATATTGCATACTAGAACTACCCATTGTGTGTGCATAAGGCGGGGGTTTGAACACAAACTGAAGACAAGAAAGATATATGAGGTTTACTGAAAACTTTCTTGCTTCAAGTAAAGAAAGAAATATTCTTCATCTCTTAACGCTGCAACGACCTTCTGGGTGTATTTATTCCTGAGACAGGCAATCAAGACGATAGAGATTTATGGTAACGAAAATAGGATGTTACCTAAATGTATCCGAAACATTCAATAGTTTTGCGATACACCATAAGCAGGTCATTCACAAGACATTCCATTATGTTTATCGTTAGTGACAATCCCAGCGCTACGAAATACACTCTCGCCAGAGACATTAGAGGCACGTGCTCACAGAACTTCTGCCATTTGAGGCAGTCTGGAATAAGTTGTTGCTCTTAGCTTCCGACACGCCAAAAGTGACTGTCCCTCATCTGGATTTCCCACCAGCAGATACATGGACGCTTCATCGGCAGTTTCCTCCTCCTGCACCCACGATGCAAATACACTCTTTGTACGTTTTCAAGACGTCGATGCTGAGGCTTCGTCCATTGCATGACATTCTGCAAATAATGCAATATTTCTGCAGTTAACATATGTATGTTGCATAGCTGCTTATAAATTTGGTGCATGTTCACATGAATCTACGAATTTTCACTGCTGTACGATCAACTTCTGAGGTCGTCAGTACTGATAAAATATTTACTTAGCAAACTTACATTAACGTCTCATTTACCTTGAAGTGCACCACATGTGGAACTTGTTGCGGCATAAACTTCCTTTCTCTCAGCTATTGAGAGTTTTTTCACACGACGCAACAGTGGTACTAGAAATAATGCAAGCAAATGCACTGGCTTCATTTTCATTTTTTCGGTTAAGAAATTCCGAGCGCGAGCTTTTACCACTGTTGTTTCCTGCAAACATTTGACAATATTGACGCCCAAAGTCTTCTTTAAACACGATATCTTATCCAGTTCTCGGTGTTTAAAATACTTAACCTGATATTTAAATTTTATTTGTTTACAAATGTATCGTTTTATTTACATGGGAGTGCTTGCCTACTGTCTGCCGCATTCTCAGCACAGTGTTCTTGCAGTTGGTTCACCCGTGGTACAAGCAACTGCAGCGTCAGGCCACTGTCAGCTTCCAAAGCCTTGGTACCCTCTTCAAATACTTCGAAAAAATAAATTAATTAGTCAGCTACCCGGTAATTCTAGTTCCCAAACAAGTGTATTTTATGGAATCCACGTACGACTCCAGCAACTTGTTCAAGCTGCATAAACACTGATTTCAGGATGACAAATAAAGTCGTTCAGAGAGTCGCAACGTACTGCTTTACGGCGAACTGCAATCGCGAATCTTTCTCAAGGCCACTCCTTTTTAAATAAATTATGACATTTCTCGCTGCTTCCAAGAATGCCCAAATATTAGAACAATATTTCTGCAGCATTTTATCGCCAAGGGTGTGCTGCGGAACTGTGTTAAGAGAGTGGTTGTTGCACCGAAAGCGATAATAGTTTTCAGGTGCCTTTCTCACATTTTCCTCCTGATCGATAACAAACTTAACTGTCAACAGATGGTTTGTAAATATCTCTAACTTGCTCATTTAGTTTGAATTTACTCCTGCATATTTGTAACACTATTCTGCATACCATACGTGAATTCTGCAAGAATTCCCGTGTGAGTGATTCGCGTGACTGAAAGCGTAGCAAGAATCAAATAATGCGATTTACTGTATGTGTCTGTCCACATGTCAGTTGTACCTGTGCATGCACCATCCTGGCATATCCTGCAACATTTGGCGGACCGTAGCCGCCGGCCGGCGTGGCCGAGCGGTTCTAGGCGCTACAGTCTGGAACCGCACGACCGCTACGGTCGCAGGTTCGAATCCTGCCTCGGGCATGGATGTGTGTGATGTCCTTAGGTTAGTTAGGTTTAAGTAGTTCTAAGTTCTAGGGGACTGATGACCTTAGAAGTTAACTCCCATAGTGCTCAGAGCCATTTGGACCGTAGCCACTCGGTACTCACGGCATTTTATTTTATTTTATTTTATTTTATTTTTTTTTACATTGCGAGAAATTTATGATTGGAAAGGAAGCCTGTAACTGTGCTGAACGGCAACAGATCTCCTACACATAGTCTGCCACACTTCTCTTGGAGGATGGATTTTGCACTCGCTGAAAGGTTGCTACTACTACTGACCTGTTCATTAGGAGAAACTTTGCCGGTTTTCAAGTGTTGCATCGGGGTACCGGTAATCAACTCTGAAGTATACTTTGCTACGCTCAGGAAAGTAAAAAAAAAAAAAAAAAACTACTTCAGCGTATTCGTCGCCACAAAAATGCAAATGCACTTCTTCTTCTCTGTGATAGCGCAAGGCCTCACACAAATTTGCACATCCAAGAGAAGCTCACAGAACTTCGTTGGACTCTTCTTCCTCATTTACCCTACAGCCTGGCACTCGCACCTTCCGACTTCCATCTGTTTTGAGCAACGAAGGATGCACTCAGCGGGAAGCTGTACATGGATGGGGGGGGGGGGGGGGGAGGTTACTGATACAGCAAACCATTGGCTCCGACGTCGATCAGTAGAGTGATACCATGCACTCTTTCACTCCATCTCAGTAAGTTCCTTAGGACTGTCGCATTGAATGGAGATTATGTCGAAAAACAGGGTTCTTAGCCAAAGGAGTGAAGAGTAACATGGTATATTGGAATACTCAGTAAACACAACCTCCCTATCAAAGAAAGTGTTGCATTACCTACTAAACGCACGACTTAGATTCCCTCCTTTATCCTTAGGGAAACTCCATTTTCTCTTCTTCACACTTCCTAATCCTTGGACATTTTGCAGACCTTTGCTTTTCGATGCGTATTTACAACACAATAACGTGTGATAATCTAAAATCGCTATTCAGGAGTTGCGTATACTCCAATCACACGAGTATCTTGCCGTGAACTGTCTGCGTAGGGCTGCGTTAGCTGGCCTCACAGGAGTAGATGCTGGGAACGGGTCAGGGTAATTCCGACGGTTTCTGGTTCACGGAACAGCTGATCCGGCCTCATTAGCTGGGCGCACAAGTACGCATATCTGCATCAAAGGACCAAGCCACATGCAAAAAGTCCGTGGTTTTCCTGTGATTTTCGCGTGACAGCAAGTTCCAGTTACTTCCAGTATGGCTAAGGAGTGGACCACTGACCACATCGAAAAACTTATAAAATTGTACAGAGCTGTTTATGGAAAATTACCCAGGAACATACACGAAGAAGAATATAAAAAATAGGGTGTACGAAGAGCCGGTTGAAACATTTACAGATGGTGTTCCAACTATGGACCGAAGTGTAATAAGAAGGTAGCTACAAAATTCGAGATAAAGCTTCAGAAAAGAGATCAGAGCTTTAGAAACAAGTTAAAAAAGGGAATGATGAACCCAGAGTTTTCTGTTTCCCTGTTGCTCCCATCCCTGTTGACTCCCTGACTCGGCAGGGGGCCCGAAAAGGTCTTAACGGCGCATCGCGGCCCGCGCACTCTGCTCCCGGTCGAGTTGAGCTGGACTACCCGAGGTGCAGGCAACGGAACGGAGCGCTCGGCCGCAGGCGGGCTAGTGCGGGTAAATGTGGTGCGTTGTACAGCTCTGCTACTGGAAACCTGGTTGTTACCCCAGCTGAACAGCAGTTATGATGAACTTATTTTCCATCTGGCCGGCGCTATGTACCATTGTCACAGGAATGTACGAGACCTTCTTAGTGGTGTTCTTCACATTCTTGGACGTGCTGCGACAGCACATAACAAACTTCTGTCCTGGCCACCCCGCTCGCCGGATTAAACACCCTGCGATTTATTTCTGTGGACGTTTTTTAAAGACCGAGTTCCTGTACTATACCGATGTCCTTGTCTCTTAACGAACTGTGTGATCGGATAAAACAGGCACTGCAGGTAGAGTTGCGCTCAACCAAAACTACAGTTCGGTAGTTTCGATACACTAGTAAATGACGTATTACATGGTAGGATTACTGGTAGCATTGGTAGCATTCGTAGGATATGAATCTTAAATGCCTGTGTGAGAGAGAAACTTTTGTTTGGCACGTAATTAAAACCGCATATCGTTCGTTGTCAGTGCATTGTTTCAAAATGGTTGAAATGTCTGTAAGAACTATAGGACTTAACATCTGAGGTCATAAGTCACCTAGACGTAGAACTACGTAAACCTAACCAACCTAAGGACATCACACACATCCATTTCCGAGGCAGGATTCGAACCTGCGACCGTAGCAGCCGCGTGATTCCGGACTGAAGCGCTTAGAACCGCTCTGCCACAGGGGCCGGCCTCCATTGTTTATTTTATATCCTTACAGAACATAAACTGCATTCTATATGTAATAAAAATTAGCTCATCACGTTCCTTCTGCGCTTTTATGCAAACAAAGGAAATACTTCTGATACAAGTAAAGTTTACATGCACAGACATTAAAGTCTCTACATAATTATTGGTATTTTGTATCAATGCAACGTTTTTCATCATGATAAAAGGCAAGAGATTCCTGTTATTCTTGACAAGGGAGAAAATCGTTTATGAATATGAGAAACATGTTTTATATAAGCTGGACCAAGTACTGAAGCGATGTTTTATATGTTTTTATTTTGTCTTTAATTTTACCTTTTTTCTGAGGGATTGCGTTTTCTAGCGCTGCATGATAAATCCGTTTTTTGTTGTTTTTCTTTTAATTTTTACTACAATATCCCTCTGTTTCATGTTACAAATCAACAATTTTCGAATAAAACCTGAACTGAACAATGACAGTTTCAACTTCGCTATAAATACAGATTCTTTTTAAGCAACAGACAGGAGAATAACTATGTAGAATAAAAATTTTCGTAGGTTACACGACCTCTTAAACATCCTCAGTCAGCTTCTGGACGGTTCACCGACTCCAGTTGCTAGGGGAATCTAGAAAGACACTCAGCGGATACGCAAGAAAAACGATCGAAATGAGGTAAGGCCCAATACGTCTGCAAAACGCCTCACGTATCGGTAACGCAGTTACAATTTTAACTGACCAAGGGTACTAGGAAAACTGCCCTAGTCAATCTTTACTTATGACAGTCTACTGTAGCCTATGGTAGTTTTACAATTATAACTGCAGACCATCGCGGAGGACATGCTACACTGAATATGGGGAGAATTTGATTACCTTCTTGATATGTGTCACGTGACCATGTGTGCACGTATTGAAGGATTGTGATTAACGCATCAAAAATTTGCACAGTTGCTGCTACTTATGCTGTAAAGTTTGCCCATATAGTGATAAATAAATTTATTATTAATTTTTGAAACCACACCATTCATTTATAAACACCCCATATTACGATATACGTGCTGCTGAACGCACAGGCCTATACGTATAGGATTGTATCAGTACAGAAATGTGGAACCATGTGCGTTATTTTGATTATAATTATCATACACTATGAAATCTATGAAACCGGATTTATCAGAGAATACCAAGATGAAGGATTCTCTTACAAGATATCGTATATCCAATCTGGTGCATTGCTACCTATTTCAGCGGGATTACATGATTGCTGGGTGTGGGCAGCGGTTCTCCGCTGAAGATGGGTGTAGGTGCAGCAGCAGAAGAAACTTCGTAGATAAAAGGATTTCCTATTACTGTTTCTTTACAGTCATCGTAGTTTGAGACTACCAGCGTCAATGGCGAGTGAAGCGAATATGTCGTTCAGAATCAGCTAGTACGCCGAACTCCGGCGCGGGGCGAAGGAAATGAGGCGGTTGCTGCGTAAAGCCGGGTTTACCTAGAACCAGGAATTTTCCACGGAGCCATATGTAATGCGCCCGTCTTAGTGCATCGTCCTCTCTACTGAAATAAAATAGTAAAGCTGCTTTCCCACAGAACGTGAAATGTAGTGCATCGGCCGGCCGCTGTGACCGAGCGGTTCTAGGCGATTCAGTCCAGAACAACGCGTCTGCTACGGTCGGAGGTTCGAATCCTGCCTCGGGAGTGGATGTGTGTGATGTCCTTAAGTTAGTTAGGTTTAAGTAGTTCTAAGTCTAGGGGACTGATGACCTCAGAAGTTAAGTCCTATAATGCTTAGAGCCATTTGAACCATTTTGTAGTGCGTCAGCGCTTCACGTCAGGCGTGACAAGCCGTCTGGCTCCGGACGAGTTTAGTGTGTTGTAAGCCGTGTTCTAGTGAGGAAATTGCTGCAAGCCGGGTAAATTTCGAGTGCAAAATGGCTGCATAGTATACTACAAAGCTAAAGTGCTTTTCACTGTCTAGAAAGACGAACTGTTAATTGACGCAATATAAGAAACATATTTCTGACTGATTCTGTGTGCTTTGCGTAAGTCTGGAGCAAATAATCTTCTTCTTGATAGTTCATTATAAGTTTAGCTATCAGCAATCCCAGGAGCTTTCTTTTGTTTCAGCCGACGGGAACTATCAATACTACACGTTATATTAGCACTTTTGTTAAAGCAAAAATTATTTGCTTGAGCACTGTACACGGGAAGCACGTGTGAAATGAACGATTAATGCGCTCGCGGTTTCATTTTCTAGAAAAACAAAAATGCGGAAAGTATTTAAGTTCTGAATTCCTGTTGTCGAAAAACGACTTGTCCTGTTCACGCGGCCCAGAACTTCTGCTCTTAGGAAAACCTGGCTTAAGGGAATGCTGTCGTCTCTCGGCCGGAGGCAATGCTCAACAGTCTGTCTGGTAAACAAAAGAAAAGGAGGAAGGAAGCTAATTCTGAAGTTTTCGGAAGGACTAATGAAGCTTCCGTCCTCTTGCAGTTAATTGCTACTATTGAACAGAAGTGGACGTTTACCTTCGATCCGGAAATCAAGCTGCAACCCCCTCTATCCTAATCACCATTTACCACGAAACGGAGGAAAGTTTATACGGATCGTTCAAAATTCAAAGAAATGGTTATCGTTTTTTTTTTATATCTAGAATGTCGTTATGGTAAGTAGCAGTAAGCCAAAATATTATAAAAAGGTTGTGAAAAAAATATATGAAAGCGAGTGAAAGGAATTCTCTCAGTTGTGAAGGAATGGATGGTTCTTGCATCAGGGCAGTATGTCAGCTAACAGCGCTTCATGAATGAAGCGCGTTTGGCTGCAAGAAGCGTCACTTTCTTCAATTTCTCCCTCACCCACCTTATTTCCCACTTTTCTATGTCCGAAAATCAAATCTGCGTTAAGGAATTCATTTTGCAGAAGGAGTATACAGAAAGACCATACAATGAAAACAAACTAGGAGATAATATTGTCGAAAGGGAAGAGCAACGAGTTGAAGATTAGATGGACAATAAACTACGAGAAGAATATGATAAATCTTGAGAAGGCGTTAAGTCGAAACAAGGCACTTGGAATATTTGACATTCCCCTAGATGTACTAATATCTTTGGGAGGACCAACCATTACAGAACAAATAAACAGTTTGCTGCACAAGATGTATGAGACTGGGGAAACATCTTCATTCTTCGAGAACAACGTAATAATTCCAGTTTCAAGGAAGGTAGTCATCAGTTTAATATGTCATGGTTGCAAAATACTCACAAAAAAATAAAGAGACTGGTGCAGTTAGACTTCGGGGAAGATCAGCTTGGGTTAGAAGACAAGCTGAAAGAACATCAGTTGAAGTCAGTTACCAGTTACTGGAGTACAATTGATATTAAATTTCCTCCCAGTTTCTAGAATTTCGCTCTATTCTAAAAATCGTGACGCAGCCCATGATAGACTAATGTAGACGGGGGTCCAATAGCTGAAACCAAATAAAAAATAATAAAAGAACCACTCAGAGTTCTCCTTTAATTTGCTGTCAGCCACAGCGCTACCCTATACTCCACTCACCTGATCCACCACTCCGTGTTTCCTGCTATTGACTCCTCCCCCTTCTACGCTGTCGTGGGCTGTGGCATTATTTTTGGAACTGTGAAATTCTTGGTATCGGGGGAAAGCTTCATGTGAATAATACTCCAGAATCATGGAAGTGACTTAACTTTTTGATGTAACTACTGTTACGAAACCGGTCGTGCGTTTTAAATAAAGTAATCACACAGCTGCAGCGGTTTATTTTACTCAGCCTCGCGCTTTTTGACTGTGGATGTCCGTTGAATAAACTTTTGTGTTTCGCGTGTGGTTGTTTGTTCCATTATAACCACTCAACTTTGTCACGAATTGTCGCTCAAGCTATGTGGGACTATCACCGCCCAAATAAAAGCAGCAAATATCCAGTTTTTATCAGTGTGCAGAAACCAAATGCAGGGTATGAATATATTCCTTCACGCAACGGATGACACAATTGAAATGACCCGTAGTAGGTAGAAATTAAGCTCAGCAACTTGTGCAAAAATCAATCGTGCTATAAAACACGTGAGCATCAGGCACTCCTTATTTCATCTGCACCGCTCATTTTATTGAATCTAGTGCTTGGCCACTTCACGAAACGGAGACTCATCGCAATAAAGCAACACCCTAGAAATGCATCCAGTTATATTTGGAGTCAAGATTCAGAGATAAAGTTTTATTTTCCTAATCAAGGGAATAGTTGACAATAGTTGTACAGCACGATGTTCTCACAAAAAGACACATATTAAATACGATGTACAAGATGCAATAAAAAGTTAGTTAAATACGAGCCTCTGAGGAGGTAGACTGTGCTCCAGCATGAGAGAAGTTTGCATCTTCCAAATACAGCATCTGGCTTCCACTGTGGATAAGCAAGAGGCAGGAGGCGACTATCAAAAATCGAAGTTCTTTCCAGTCCAACAGCATGAGTCCCAAGCTCGACTCGGACGGGAAAACTGAATGCTGCTGGCAGTATGACGAACAATAATGTGAATTCGCCCATGCAGGACAGGGGAACGCAAATAGAACTTCTCACTGACGTTGTACATAAATATCCAGTTTCTTAGATTGAAATTGGTTTTGAACAGCCTCTTCCAATTCGTTAGTAACGTTCACTCCAAGTCTAGTGATGGGGACAATACTTCGATTATACAGTCCGTAATGTTTGGAGGGAAAGCAACGAATTTTCTCACGCTGGAGTGGCAGCGGTAGGCGCCACCTACTGATGTGGAGACAGAAAGGAAAATTTCACGCTCAAGCACGCACAAGCGGACGCTGTGCCGTTCAGCGGCACCGCGACTGTGGCAGACGGATTAGCGCCAGAAACCGACCACAGTAACAGTTCTAGAAACAGCACCTTTTCCGCAAAACTGGTCGCCACCCACGTATCTGCCGTTCCCTGCTTCATCTGAGACACGGTAAAAGCCTTCTGCATATTCAACGGCGAACTGCCGAGCACTCAGCCTCGCTCCCTTCCCGCGAGAAACCGAACAGCTTTCCACTCACAGCAAAAGTACAAAGCACACAGAATGAATTATTGAGTAACTTCAACACAGCTGAAACCAAATCGTGAAGCGATATGTGGCAGCCTTGTTATATCATTCTGAAAACTATGTGTGTAGAGTGTACCTAGTACAGAAGTGAAATGTAGGAAGTAAATAGCACAGAAAAGACGAGAGTAGAAACTTTTTAAATGTGGAGGTACAGATTTCTGAAGGTTAGGTGGAAAGATAAGGTAACTTACGATGAGTTTCTAAGCCAAATTGGGAAGAAACTAACCAGTGCACAACTTGACTACACACATTTAACCTAATTCTCGTAAATTCAGGCGAGGGGTACAATGACCTCGGCCGCCACGTTCAAACACATCCAAGATGTGTTCGAAAGGGTACATATTTGGCGAGTTGGGGTGCAAGCACATCAATTAGAAGTCGCCACTGTGTTCCCTGAACCACTCCATCATATTCCTGGCCGTGTGGCATTGCGCATTATCTTGTTGAAAATTGCCACTATCATCAGGAAACATGAACATCATGAACCGGTGTACTTGGTCTGCAACCACTGTATGATACTCCTTGGCCGTCATGGTGCTTTTCACGAGCTCCACTGGACTCGTGGAAGACCCAGTGCATGTTTCCCAGAGTATAATGGAGCCACCTCCAGCTTGTCTCCGTCCCGCAGTACAGGTGTCCAGGAGCTCTAGAAGACGACGGATTCGCGCCCTCTCATCGGCATGATGAATAACGTATCGGGGTTCATTTGACAATACAACGCTCTGCCACTGCGCCAACGTCCAGTGCCGAGGGTCACGTGCCCATTTCAGTCGCAGTTTGTGATGTCGAGGTGTTAACATTGGTACATACGTGGGTCGTCGGCTGCCGAGGTCCATAGTTAGGAGTGTTCGGTGCACTGAGTGGTCAGATACTCTTGTACTCTGGCCAGCATTAAAGTCTGATATCAATTCCGCCACAGTTCGCCGCCTGTCTTGTTTTACCAGTCCGCCCAGCCTTCGACGTCCGACATTTGTAATATGGGGTGCCCGCCCATACCGGCTGGACGTGGTTTCTCCTTGGTTTCACCAAGTGTTGAAGACACTCACCACAGCACTTCTAGAAAACCCGAAAAGTCGTGCAGTTTCGGAAATGCTCGCGCCGAACCTTCGGGCCATCACAATCTCTCCTGGGTCAAACTCAGAAGTTGTGGTAGTTATGCAGAGATGAGCAGGCTTGCAGCACACAGAGTGTCGTGGAGAGCTCCACAGAACTACAACCGTAGACCATTACAACAATAACTAACTAAAAGAGTAAAATACCTCCGTCCTCTAATATAGTCTATCATAGGACAACCATCTACTAACCACCTAACAGAAATTTCACAATAGAAAAATACTTTTTTCTCTTTCAGTAGGAAAATTACGCATCTCCGCAACTATAAAGCGCAAATCTCGTCTATCTTCGCCTAATGCAAATGATGCCTGGATTTCCGCTCGCCAAGCATCGATCACTTTCTTGACATCCATGACTTGCGCCTTATTTTCTACATATTCTCATTTTCCGCGATACTAGTCCATTAACTGATCAGAAAATCTTCACTGCTCCTATGAGCCATGTATTTCACTTAACTATTTAATTTTCTAATTTTCCCCTAGCTTATAATTTTCGTTCGTTGCAGCGCCTACCATCAACTACACACCTATGCGCACCAGAAGCCCTCTTCCATTGATACTTGAAACCAGCACCGACTGCCTGACCAAGAAATCTTTCTTGTGAATTGGAATTGACTCCTGACAATCCATACATTCATCCCTCCTTTTTCCTTGCTTTCTCTTTTTGCAGTACCATAGCCATGCACTAGATACCAACTCCGAAGTCGCATATATCACTCACTATTCCCGCTTTCACTTTACAGAATACTGAACAGCATATTACACTTCAACCTACCTTCACACCCCTTACTTTACTTTCACACCCTTTATTTAGTTTCAAAAACTATCCTTTCTCAGGGCTGGTCTTTCTGCTGAACGCATTGCTTCTTCGACCACCAGCACAATTCCGTCCATCAGCTTCTCTGTGGAAAACTCTACATCAAAAGTATCACTGCAATTTTCAGAATCGTCAAACATGACGTTACTGTGATATTTATATCTTCTCAATACACTTTATTTTGAAGGTGATTGAAATTTTTAGTACCGGTACCTTTTGATTCTTCGTGAAAAGGCCGGAAATTTATACCGATTAAACACCACAACAACAATAAAAGGAGACGGACAAAGATCTCTGTCTACGCGAAGGCTCACATACACGACCTTCAGACAATGGAACAAATTTATACCAGAATTAGAAAAAAAAATCCAAATGAAAATCGACTGTAGATGGTGGGCATTAACGCAATTCGTTCTTGATATTTCGAAGTTTTGTGCTTGTAAGTGGCGATTATTTAGTCGGAATCAGCCTCATGTTTAGAGTCCCTACAATCAATTAATAGAATGGAAATGATACGATGTACTGTGGTAATGATGTGGAAAGAGGTGCCTCTTCCGCAAATTACTTTCGACCCACTCAGTCATAGATTTATCTGTATCGAGAACGTTCAACAAAAACAATTACTTAATATCTGGATGGCTCGACTGAATAACGTCGTATACTCTGCATAGCGAGAGTGAATACCCGACGGCAACGCTGTTGTCAGCTTTCAACTGCGTAGCGCGAAAGCCTGCCGCCAGAACTGAATGACAGCCATAAGCGTCTATAATTGTGGCGACACACAAGCGTAAATATAAATGTTCTAGCCACGCCAAGCCCAATGTAACTATCGTCGCTTTCTTCTCTGAACGTAGACTACAACCAAACTCTAGCTAGATTTTCCGGATTTTCACCGATCGTTTACTTTAGTGGCTTGGACGCAAATCGAGGAACGAAATCTCTCTGCATGTGTCGTAATACAACATAAAATCACACCACTTATCTGGCTAGTATAAGAGTCTAATTAGGCTATTCCAGTTGAACAGAAGAGCGTTTTCTTTCATAAAAAATTAATCTTCTTGTAGAATTAATGAACAGCCAATCTGTTGGAAAACGGGAAGACTATTTTAAACCTCTTTAGCCTGGTTTCTACGTTTATAGAAAGTCCTCTTCAGAAGGAAATAGTAACAACCTAAACAGATTAACAGTGAAACGATATAAGGTATAAAAGGACAGAGCATTAACAGAGCTGTCGTTTGCACTCAGGTGATTCATGTGAAAAGGTGTCCGGCGTCATCATGGCAGCACGACGGGAATTAACACACCTTGCACGCGGAATGGTAGTTGGAGATAGGGCATGGAACATTCCATTTCGGAAATCGCTAAGGGTTTCAATATTCCAAGATCTGCAGTATCAAGAGTGTGACGAGAACACCACATTTCAGGCATTAGCTCTCACCGCGAACAACGCAGTGGCCGACGGCCTTCACTTAACTACCGAAAGCAGTCGCGTTTGCGTAGAGTTATCAGTGCTAACAGACAAGTAACACCGAGTGAGACAACTGCGGAAGTCAATGCGGGACGTAAGACAAACGTATCCATTAGGAGAGCGCGCCGAAATTTTGCTTTAATGGTCTATGGCAGCAGACGATCGACGCGAATGCCTTTGCTAGGAGCATGACATCGGCTGCAGCGCCCCTCCTGGGCTCCTGACCATATAGGTTGAACTCTAGAGAACTGGTACCCTGGCCTGGTCAGATGAGTCCCCACTGCAGTTGGTAAGATCTAACGGTAGTGTTCGCGTGTGGCCCAGACACCACGAAGCCATGGCCCAAGGCTGTCAACAAGGCACAATTCAAGCTGGTGGTGGTTTCATAAGGGGTTGGTCTATGTTTTCATGGAATGGACTGGGTCCTCTGGTCTAACTGAAACTTTGATTCATTGGGAATGGTTATTTTCGGCTGCTTCGAGACAATTTTCAGCCACTCGTGGACTTCATGTCCCCAAACAAACATTGTAAACAATTCGAGCGAATGATTTGACCACCCAGATCGCCTGACATGAATCCCATCGAAGATCGAAGATTTGTGGGACGTAATCTGCCGGCCGCTGCGGCAGAGCGGCTATAGGCGCTTCATTCCAGAACCGGGCTGCTGCTACGGTCGCAGGTTCGTATCCTGCCTCGGGCATGGATGTGTGTGATGTCCTTATGTTAGTTAGGTTTAAGTAGTTCTAAGTCTAGGGGACTGATGACCTCAGATATTAAGCCCCATAATGCTTAGAGCCATTTGAACCATTTTGGGACCTAATTGAGAGGTCAGTTCGTGCACAAAATCCAGCAGCAGCAACACTTTCGAAATTATGGAGGCTATAGAGGTAGCATGGTTCCATATTTCTGCAGGGAACTTCCAACGATTTGTTGAATACGTGCTATGTCGGGCATAAGGAGATCCGACACCATGTCAGGAGGTATTCTACGCCGGTTGTCACCTCAGTATATAGGTACAATAATATCTCGTTATGATTACCCCTCCACATTCTCCACTTTCCCCTTCTCCCCCTCCCCCTCCAGTCTTTTGTGCTATTGTTTTCTATTTGAACTTTTCGTACGTGACCCTCGTGCACTAGCTGTACTTTGATGATGTTACACTAAATGACGACCGCCTTATAGAGCATGTTTTAATTATTATGGGGGTGAAATTTTATAACTGACTGACGCCTTTCGGCTATATTTTAACGTACCACTGCCACAACATGATTATCTTTTAGTGTTTGTAACGAAGTATTGTAATAAATTACGTATATAAACATATCTTCATATGTTTTCATTGTTATGACTACCACAACTTGTCCACCTTCTCCAGTACGCCGATGACACCGCTTTCCTCGCACTCTACCCCACACTCCAGAAATCTCAACGACCCCTGCAAATCTACCTATTCATCTCGATTACTTTACCTCCTTTTATAACCAACGGCTCCTCAAGATCAACCCTTCCAAAACCCAGTTAATAAATATAGGCCGAATCAAACCACCAGCACCTTCCGTCTCCCTGACTTCTAACTTACCATTTACAACCGTCGTATCTCGTTAACTAATACACTAAAATATCTTGGACTCCCCCTCGTCTGGCAAATAACGAAGAAACGTGATCTACTAACCATGGTACAGAGAGCCAGCAATAGACTGAAACTATTGATAGCCATAATTGAGGGATTACACGACTCTAGTATTCTCCACACTTACAAAACTCTGATACAACTCGTCCTCTGCTATGAAAATGCTACATGGATCTCCACCCCATCATTGTTCTACAAGTTCCTCCATACCCTCGAACGCCACGCACTATATCTTGCTTTCCGCATTCGTTTACCTTCCTCCACATGGATCCCCTACCATCTCATCAAATTCCTACCCCTATCTAGATCCCAATAACCTCATTGTCTCCCCTCTGACCGCCAACCCTGGTATGCTGCCACGCCTTCACATCCCTCCGTCCCGCCGGCCGTTATGGTCGAGCGGTTCTAGGCGCTTCAGTCTCGAACCGCACGACCGCTACGGTCGCAGGTTCGAATCCTGCCTCGGGCTTGGATGTGTGTGATGTCTTTAGGTTAGTTAGGTTTAAGTAGTTCTAAGTTCTAGGGGACTGATGACCGCAGATGTTAAGTCCCATAGTGCTCAGAGCCCGAGCCCTCCGTCCCTACACCTACACACACCCCAACGCAACTTAAAACAATTCCCTCTCCCAGACAGAGACCCACCCGGATATTTCTCCCTCCTACCGACTTCACACCCATCACACTCCACATCAGGGCTCCTTTTAGTTTTGGCCTCTCCATCTATCCCCATCCATTTCCTCTTTTAACCACTACCCTACCCACACAATACACTACTCGTCACCCTCTGTCATGCCTACCGATTGTATTTCCCATTATTCACCTCGGCATCTACCTATCATCAACATAGTTTCCCTACCTAACAGACCCATATCTTTTTACCCACACCCCTCAACCCTGTGGTTCATACTCTCTCCTCCGGCAATACTTCTCACACTGTGCAGATCGTCCAAGTTTTAAGTGAAAGTGCAGTGCTTCAGTATTTTTTATTAAAAAATTTCATCTTCGTGTGATGTCGTTTCAAAATGCACATATTTTCGTTTTTTAACTGTTCATCTTTGATTTTTGATTTACATTTTGTTGCTAAGTCTCATTATGATTTTCTTAATTCTCTTGGCTGAAGAGCGTAATATTGTACGGCTGACTGCCGACCCCGCTATCCATATGCGGTGAGGGGGATGAAATAACAATAAAGGAAAACAATTTTCACTGTTTCGATTGCAATAATCCTACAGTTTCCACTCTAGTTCCCAATCCTCGGATGCTGCCGCGCCTTTACGGACACATCCGATCAACCATACGCCTCCACACTCTCCACATCTCGCACTCCCAGATCGTGAACTCCATTCAGACGTTTTCCCATCCTACAAGTTATAAGTCCATTCCGACCCATTCCGCTTTATCAGGGCTACCTCTCACTCTCCTCCCCACATTTCATTATCCCCTTTTCCCCATCTGTCTTGCTTTCTCCATCTCACTTTTCTTAACAACTATTAGCCTTACGAATAGCTTCCGCTACTCAAACCCCTCTTCTGTCCCATCAGTCACTCCTACCCAGTCGATACTTGCACCAATCCTCCGTCCTTATACCACCACATTCGTACACCCTCCTCACCGGCCAATCCTTTCCCCTTCAACAACAGACTCCATGCCCCAGGGCAGGTCCTTTCAGTTTTTAGTACCATGAAAGTGTTTCTCTTGAATATAACTGTTTCGGCATCAGGTTTTAAATGTTTTTAAATATGCTCTAATTGTGTTTCGTTTTACCTTTTATTACTGTTTTAGTTAAATACAAGCGCAAGTGCAAAAAGTCCTATCTCTCGTTTATATAAAAACTTGCAATTTATTTTAACCTTTAAAAAGTTTTAAATTCATTGTAATATCTCACCTTTCTGTTTCTTGTTTTTCCGTCTCATTTACTTTCTATTGTCAATTGACTGAAGAGCTGGTTGGCTGTACCGCTGACAGCCACCCCCACCCTCCCTACCCCGCCCATATGGTCGTGGGGGGATGAAATAACAATTTAAAAAATATTCACTGTTAAAGTGTTTGGGCTCTCACTATTTTCTTTTGAAGAAGACGTTTTGTAAACGCTGGAAACATGGTAAAGAGATTTAAATAAACCTTCCACTTTGCAACTCTTTGTCTGTTTACCAATTCTACAAGAAGTTTTGATACTACAGTTGCTCCTCCAGCCACGTACAAAATTTTAAAATAAAAATTAATGTACCCAAAAATCAATAACCGTTATATTTCATCGCAGAACCCTCAATTATTAGATGAAATATGTAGTTTGAAGATGATTGTTCGCATTAATTTGCTGACGAGAGATCACTACATCACGATAAATCCCGCCCGTGAGAGCGGTCGAGAGCATAATTATTTGAAGCACACTCTACGGCACTCATGCCGGCACGTGGATGCGCAATTTCATCGCTAAAATCGGACTAAACACAATATTCACGATGTTGCCGTTCTGTAAGCAGTGGAAATCGATCAACAAACATGTTTCGAGTTACAATATTGCAGCATTAAAATATAGAGCGTTACTATGTTATATTTGACTAAAAAGTATATACAAAGTTCGAAGATAATTTGCCGTCGTGTCAAAGCTAAAAATAACAGTCGTTGATGGTTCCATCTGCTGCAATTACTCTCTGATTAAATTTCGCGATTCACTTTACGAATTAAAATCCTTTGCATTGTGACATGTTACGCAGTAGCTGTTAGCCAGATCGGAAGCTTTCCCTTCTTTTTTATTGCCATTTTTCTCAACTTCTTTAGGTTCACTGCTTAAGCAAAAAGCGAACGATACATATGAAAACGCTGTGACATCCTCTTTCCGTCACATGGGTATTTCACGATATGATATTTGAAAACACAAATGTGTCCATTCTGTTCCCTGTGACATTAAATATGATTATCGTGAGGTTCTATTCCTGCTGGTATCAAGCTAAAGCCAAAATATGGAATAATTGAAAGTTCTTCTACGCTTCAACAGTCATACACCTTGCTACGAAATTTAAAATTTCCAATGAAATGCGTTCTTTCTCTCCTCTTCCTCCTCCTACTCTCTCTCTCTCTCTCTCTCTCTCTCTCTCTCTCTCTCTCTCTCTCTCTCTCTCTCTCTCTGTTTCGGTTTCATGGAAACACGGTGACTGGATATTTTGTGGAAACAGTTTACCTGAGAATAATATTGTTCTAATTACTTTCAAGTAATTTTAGTAAGACAAGGAGAAAAGAAAACACATTTTATTCATAACAATTTTGCGTTAATTTGAAAGATCCAACGAATCTGATAATATTGGAGTCTTCATTCTTGTAATAAATATTTGCTTGGCAGTTTATGTGTGAAGATTTCGTTTAAAGTAACAGTAGCCTAGCAGTAATAAGCAGAACTAGAGCTGCACGTGCAAGACTAGATACGGGAGAAAGTGACCTTAGTCAGCCGTATATCCATAATTTATAATATTATCAGAAGTTGGATTTCACGTGTACCCATAACTGTTTGTAGTTTATATGACTTCTACGTACATGGATTGTCTGTCAATTGTTTCAGATGCATGGTACTGCCTGTAGACGATCATATTTTACATGGTACATATTTCAGAAGAGGATGGTTAGACAGCATATAACTATTATATTTAATTACCTACACACCTAGCTATACAGCTAACTAACAGATATATCATGCCAAGTACCTACGTATCTTAATGTTATACGTTGAGTAGAAGACAACTGTTAAGGAACAGAGATTTTCACACATTGTTTTTCAGGTTCCAGCTCCAGTTTTTCAGAACACTGTTATTAACGTACAGATACGTGAATACCTGTCCTGTTGTAAATAGAATGCATTTAGGGCTATATACAGTATACGTACCTTCGTTATTATACAGGGTGTTCGAAAAACCACTTACAAACTTCTAGGGCTTGTTGAGGGGAGTGAGTACGTAATATTTTGGATAGGAACCCATGTCCGGAAACGTATAATGTTTCCGTTCTACGACGGTTTCAGTTCAGCTGTTTAACTCATCCATTCTGCTTGAGGAGTTGCTTTAGGCGTGTGCAGTGCAATTATTAGATAAGAATTGGAAAGGAAACACAACGAAACACCAACTTATTAGTTAAATACATTTGCTTGTATTAGCACTTAAACGTTACGTCTTTACATTGTTCCAAAACAAAAAATGAACTCAGCATACTGATACATTACAACAGCGGCTCGATATGGCGATACTAACATTGTTACAGACACTGCACCTAAGGAGTTTGTTCTGGTACGTACTCTCCGTCCCACATGGTGTCTCCTCAGTGTCTAGAGCAGCTATCAGAACTCGTGTCAGCAGACCTTTCTCTATCTCAAAAGGGGTTTCGTAAACGAAGCTTTGCATACGCCCCCACAAGGAGTAGTCCATAGCGGCTAAATCCGGCGATCGCGGCGGCCACGCGGTTGGACCACCTCAGCCTATCCACCCGTCGCAGTACAGCGTCATTTAGTTTCACTTACTTGACGTGAACTAAACTTACGTGTGGGTGATACTACACGGTCCAGTCACATTTATATGACCCCCGCCTATGTTCGAAGTCAACATACAATAACGACTCATAGATGGCAGGTGGCAGCACGAGCAGTGGAGGAAATATAAAATCTGACAGGGGGACACGGAAAACAATGCAGCTGTTGTTATGAGGAAACGAAGCGATTTACCTGACGTACAAAAGGGCATCATCATTGGATTTCGGATCAATGGTGGAAGCATTTCCGAAACGGCTAAGTTTGTAAACGGCTCGTATGCCGCCGTGCTTAAATCATACCGTGTATGGGAAAATGGCTCTTTCCAAAACTGGCGTAGAGGGCAGCTGTGGCGCAGCCCTGGCCATGGATGACAGAGGTGAACTACGGCTGCTGAGATCTGTACGCGCGAATGGGTGTGACCAACTGACTGGCCAAAGGGACGAAGAGACTACCAGCTGTGTCTCCTCAGCGACCATTCAGCGAACGTTTCTGCGTATGGGCCTCCGCAGGAGGAGTGCATTCGCGGCGACGAAGACAGGAATTTGCACGCCAGTACCACAACTGGACGTCCACTGAGTGACGACAGGTGGCCTTCTTAGAAGTATCCTGTTTTATACTCCATAGGACTGATGGTCGTTGGCGTGTACGGCGCGAAACGTCTGAAAACAAACACCAGCATGGCATATCGTCTGGGGGATATTTTCGTGGCATTCCCTGGGTGATCTCATCATTCTGATAAGCGCAATGGATCAACACATATATTCATCTGTCCTTCGGGACCATATCCACCCCTACATTCAATTTTTTTTCCCTCCACGATGGCATCTACCAGCAGGACAATGCAACGTGTCAGACAGGTCGCAGTGTACTTGCGTGGTTCGAAGAGCAGCAGGATGAGTTTACCGAACTCCACTGGCTATCAGAGAATCAGTGGGACCGATCGGGCTGTTCGTGCCGTGGATCCTCAACCGAGAAACCTAGTATAGCTGGCGACGGCAATGGCGTTGGCCTGGCTCCAAGTTCCAGAACCTCGCTGTCTCCAGCATGTCTCACAGCGGTCCGCGCGGCAAAAAGTGGTTATTCATTATTTTGACAGGACAGTGTAGCATCGTAGATCCCAGAGAGACAAAAACAACCTTTTTTCAGGGAAACTACTATATTTGGATCATAATATTTTGTCATGCCAATAGCTTTCTTATCCGATAGTACAGTTCGTGATGTGGTACTACAAGAATGAGATCATCACATCCAATAAAATTGTACTAGGATGTCACACTACCACAATATCGGTTTTTAAAGGGGCGCTGAGGAATTGTAGCTTTTTATTGGAGGAGGAAATTAAGGTTTAACGTCCCGTCGACAACGAGGTCATTAGAGACGGAGCACAAGCTCGGATTAGGGAAGGATGGGGAAGGAAATCGGCCTTGCCCTTTCAAAGGAACCATCCCGGCATTTACCTGGAACGATTTAGGGAAATCACGGAAAACCTAAATCAGGATGGCCGGAGACGGGTTTGAACCGTCGTCCTCCCGAATGCGAGTCCAGTGTGCTAACCACTGCGCCACCTCGCTCGATGTAGCTTTTTATTCCATGTACTTCACGTGTATCCTATGTACGTTCTTAAGGGAAAAAAAACCAAGACAAATAATATATTTTATTTATTCACGGGAAATATAGTAGAAACTACAAGAGAACATTTGAATGATAAGAACAAAGTCATCCTGTCGGGAGATGTTCAATAAAATGGTTCAAATGGCTCTAAGCACTATGGGACTTAACATCTGAGGGCATCAGTCCCCTAGACTTAGAACTACTTAAACCTAACTTGCCTAAGGACATCACACACATCCATGCCCGAGGCAGAATTCGAACCTGCGGCCGTAGCAGCAGCGCGGTTCCGGACTGATGCGCCTAGAACCGCTCGGCCACAGCGGCCTGCGATGTTCAATAAGAATTACAGTTCATCGAATGTGGAGAACTTTCTATTAGAAAAAAAGGGTAAGGTGCAAGCATGCAGTGAGCAGAACCAACGAAATAAATGATGTGGAAGTCTTTTCTTATATCCCGTATCTCCTGATAAATTGCGAGTGATTGTTAAAATAAGTCAGCCTAGTATTTATCGAGTTTCACACTCAAATTATTTCCATCTGTACTACGTGTCATTTCACCGGGAAATTATATTCGTGGGATCACAGAAAAATCACGAACATTTGTAGCTTGGTTCTTATGTAGCATCAAGACAGCAGCCGTATTCTTCAAAGAAGTCTCTTTGCCCAGGGTGAAACTATCACGTCATGGAGATCTGAATGAATGGATATACGTTACTGAGCCTCTCAGAACCCATTCTCGTTGAGGCATGTTGAATATCATAGGCAGTGGACTACAAAAGTTCGGGATGGGGTTTTGGGAGATTGTGAAACTAGTACTTACTTCATTGAAGGTGTGCACATTAATATTTGCACAATTTCTTACTGAATTGCTACCGGCTCTTCTAGAGGAAGTATTACTTGTGGTAACTGCCCGACGGCCGCCTTAGCTCACTTCTTACTTGTGGTTAAGAAAAGTGCCAGCCAACTCTTTCCTGGTCGCTTGACGAGACGTAGAGGGATTATCCGTTGGCCTCCAAGTTCGTTTCATTTCATGATGCTGGACTTTTCATTGAGTTATGAGTGTAGTAATTTCTCTCAAAGTAATTACTGGATTTTAGAGATTGAAACACGGTTGAATCGTTGTAATTAACCCTAGATACTAAACCCTCGTAAAATTTACGTTTACAGCTGGTACCAAATTGCGGTTCCCACTAATCTCGTGTCGTTAGTATAAGCTGTGAAACAGGACGTTTTGTACTTATTTTGTATGTGGCATACCACAGGAGACCTTATAACTGTAATCACCAAGTGCATGAACTATAAACTATGACGTCCTTCCAATGGAGTAGTAAAATGTACCACGGTTTATAACATTGTAACATTTTCCCACCTTAAATGTTCTAGGGTTAAGAACGGTGATACTACGACGATGGTTCAAAAAGTAAAAAAATATATTCTCTGAGGGAAAATATTTATTCAGGCAATCAAGTAGATGCACGAAGTTATTACGGCACTGGTACATATTACTTTTCTAAATTATCATCCAGATTGTCTACGTATTTGTTCCATCGGTAAACTAAATTGATGAAAGCTAAACTACAGAAATTAGAGTTCAGGTCTACGAACTCATTATCTGACGTATGATCTCTCGTCAGAGACATGGAGGATGGACAAAAATTTGGAAAAAAAAACAATACATTACTAAGGTTTATAATTTATATAAAAAACAGCTACCAACCACATGTGGCTGGTAGCTGTTTTTTATATAAATTACAAACCTTAAGTACAACAGCCACGTTTCTCAACATGTCGACTTTCGACAAAATAGCGTTAATACATTACTATTCCTAATGTGGTGTAGGAAAACAACTGACGTTCCAGTCGTCTCGGAATGCATAAATACGACTATAGTATGGTTTTCATGGGAATCTCATAGCATTCTTCCCGCAAAATAGTGACAAGTTCAGTTAAACAATGATGGAGATGAATAGCGATCACGCACCTTTCTCTGCAAAGTAGTCGACAAAGGCCCAAATCAACGTAATCTGGTCACTGTGATGGCCAGAGGAAAAGCGACAGTTCGGTCTCGTACTCACAAAACCAGTTACAGACGATGCCAGATGTGTTATCAAGGACCCTCTCATATTGCAATATAGCATCACGCTTAGGGAACAAATATTGTACCAAAGGTGGGCTTGTACCATAGGTGGACTTGTCCTCCCGACCGCCATGAACCATGGACCTTGCCGTTGGTGGGGAGGCTTGTGTGCCTCAGCGATACAGATAGCCACACCGCAAGTGCAACCACAACGGAGGGGTGTCTGTCGAGAGCCCACACAATGTGTGGTTCCTGAAGAGGGGCAGCAGCCTTCTCAACAGTTGCAGGCGCTATACTCTGGATGATTGACTGATATGGCCTTGTAACACACGAAAACGGCCTTGCAGTGCTGGTACTGAGAACTGCTGAAAGCAAGGGGAAATTACAGCCGTAATTTTTCCCGAGGGCATGCAGCTTTACTGTATGGTTAAATGATGATGGCGTCCTCTTGGGTAAAATATTCCGGAGGTAAAATAGTCCCCCATTTGGATCACCGGGGGTGGGGGGGGGGACTACTCAGAAGGATGTCGTTATCAGGAGAAACAAGAGTGGCGTTCTACAGATCGGAGCGCCGGCCGCTATGGCCGAGTGGTTCTAGGTGCTTTAGCCCGGAACCGCGCTGCTACTACGGTCGCAAGTTCGGATCCAGCCTCGGGCATGGATGTGTGTGATGTCCTTAGGTTAGTTACGTTTAAGTAGTTCTAAGTCTAGGGGACTGATGACCACAGATGTTAAGTTACATAGTGCTCAGAACCATTTGAACAGATCGGAGCGTCGAATGTCAGATCCATTAATCGGGCAGGCAGGTTAGAAAATTTAAAAATTGAAATGGATAAGTTAGATATAGTGGGAATTAGTGAAGTTCGGTGGCAGGAGGAACAAGCCTTCTGGTCAGATGAATACAGGGTTGTAAATATAAAATCAAATAGGAGTCATGCAGGAGTAGGTCTACTAATGAATAAAAAACAGGAACACAGATAAGCTACTACGGCCAGCTTAGTGAATGCATTATTGTAGCCAAGATAGACACGAGGCCCACACCTGCCACAGTAATACAAATTTATATGACAATTAGCTCCGCAGATGACGAAGATTTTGAAGAAATATATTATGAGATAAAAGAAAATATTCAAATAGTTAAGGCAGACGAAAATTTAATAGTCATGGGGGACTGTAAGTCGATAGTAGGAAAAGGAAGAAAAGGGAAAGTAGTAGGTAAATATGGACTGGGGGTAAGGAATGAAAGAGGAAGCCGCCTGACAGAATTTTGCACAGAGCACAACTTAATCATCGCTAACACTTGGTTTAAGAATCATGAAAGAAGGTTATATACGTGGAAGAGGCCTGAAAACACTGGAAGGTTTCAGATAGATTATACACTCCTGGAAATGGAAAAAAGAACACATTGACACCGGTGTGTCAGACCCACCATACTTGCTCCGGACACTGCGAGAGGGCTGTACAAGCAATGATCACACGCACGGCACAGCGGACACACCAGGAACCGCGGTGTTGGCCGTCGAATGGCGCTAGCTGCGCAGCATTTGTGCACCGCCGCCGTCAGTGTCAGCCAGTTTGCCGTGGCATACGGAGCTCCATCGCAGTCTTTAACACTGGTAGCATGCCGCGACAGCGTGGACGTGAACCGTATGTGCAGTTGACGGACTTTGAGCGAGGGCGTATAGTGGGCATGCGGGAGGCCGGGTGGACGTACCGCCGAATTGCTCAACACGTGGGGCGTGAGGTCTCCACAGTACATCGATGTTGTCGCCAGTGGTCGGCGGAAGGTGCACGTGCCCGTCGACCTGGGACCGGACCGCAGCGACGCACGGATGCACGCCAAGACCGTAGGATCCTACGCAGTGCTGTAGGGGACCGCACCGCCACTTCCCAGCAAATTAGGGACACTGTTGCTCCTGGGTTATCGGCGAGGACCATTCGCAACCGTCTCCATGAAGCTGGGCTACGGTCCCGCACACCGTTAGGCCGTCTTCCGCTCACGCCCCAACATCGTGCAGCCCGCCTGCAGTGGTGTCGCGACAGGCGTGAATGGAGGGACGAATGGAGACGTGTCGTCTTCAGCGATGAGAGTCGCTTCTGCCTTGGTGCCAATGATGGTCGTATGCGTGTTTGGCGCCGTGCAGGTGAGCGCCACAATCAGGACTGCATACGACCGAGGCACACAGGGCCAACACCCGGCATCATGGTGTGGGGAGCGATCTCCTACACTGGCCGTACACCACTGGTGATCGTCGAGGGGACACTGAATAGTGCACGGTACATCCAAACCGTCATCGAACCCATCGTTCTACCATTCCTAGACCGGCAAGGGAACTTGCTGTTCCAACAGGACAATGCACGTCCGCATGTATCCCGTGCCACCCAACGTGCTCTAGAAGGTGTAAGTCAACTACCCTGGCCAGCAAGATCTCCGGATCTGTCCCCCATTGAGCATGTTTGGGACTGGATGAAGCGTCGTCTCACGCGGTCTGCACGTCCAGCACGAACGCTGGTCCAACTGAGGCGCCAGGTGGAAATGGCATGGCAAGCCGTTCCACAGGACTACATCCAGCATCTCTACGATCGTCTCCATGGGGGAATAGCAGCCTGCATTGCTGCGAAAGATGGATATACACTGTACTAGTGCCGACATTGTGAATGCTCTGTTGCCTGTGTCTATGTGCCTGTGGTTCTGTCAGTGTGATCATGTGATGTATCTGACCCCAGGAATGTGTCAATAAAGTTTCCCCTTCCTGGGACAATGAGTTCACGGTGTTCTTATTTCAATTTCCAGGATTGTATAATGGTAAGAGATATTTAGTAACCAAGTTTTAAATTGTAAGACATTTCCAGGGGCAGATGTGGACTCAGACCACAGTTTATTGGTTATGAACTACAGATTAAAAGAGAAGAAGCTGCAGAAAGGTAGGAATTTAAGAAGATAGAACGTGGATAAACCGAAAGTACTGGTTTCAGAGGGAGCATTATGGAACGATTGACAAGAACAGGGGAAAGAAATAGAATAGAAGAAGAATGGGTAGCTTTGAGAGATGAAATAGTGACTGCAGCAGAGGGTCAAGTAGATAAAAAGATAAGGGCTGGTAGAAATTCTTGGGTAACACAAGAGATACTGAATTCAACTGATGCAAGGAGAAAATATAAAAATTCAGTAAATGAAGCAAGCGAAAAGAAATACAAACGTCTCAAAAATGAAATCGACAGGAAGTGTAAAACGGCTGAGCAGGGATGGCTAGAGGACAAATGTAAGGAAGTAGAAGCATATGTCACTGGGAGTAAGATAGGTAGTGCCCAGATAAAAATTGAAGAGACCTTTGGAGAAAACAGAATCACCTGTATGAATACCAAGAGCTCAGACGGAAAACCTATTCTAAGCAAAGAAGGGAAAGCAGAAAGGTGGAAGGAGAGTATAGAGGCTCTATACGAGGTCAATGTACTTGAAGACAATATTATGGAAATGGAAGGTGACTTAGAAGAAGATGAAATGAGAGGTATGATACTGCGTGAAGAATTTGACAGAGCACTGAAAGACCTAAGTCGAAACAAGGGCCCGGGAGTACACAACATTCCATTTGAACTACTCATCTCCTTGGGACAGCCAGCCATGACAAAACTCCACCATCTAGTAAGCAAGATGTATATGACAGGCGAACAGCCTTAGACTTCAGGAAGAATATAATCACAGCAATTCCAAAGAAAGCAGGTGCTGACATGTGTGACAATTACCGAACACTTTCATAACGGTTGCAAAGTAGCCTACTAAGACGAATTGTTCAAATGGTCAAATGTGTGTGAAATCGTATGGGACTTAACTGCTAAGGTCATCAGTCCCTAAGCTTACACACTACTTAACCTAAATTATCCTGGGGCAAACACATACACCCATGCCCGAAAGAGGACTCGAACCTCCGCCGGGACTAGCCGTAAGACGAATTCTTTACAGACGAATGAAAATATTGGTAGATGCAAATCTCGGGGAAGATCAGTTTGGATTGCGTGCAAATGTTGGAACACGCGAGGCAACATTGAACCTACGACTTATCTTAGAAGATAGGCATTTGTAGTCTTAGAGAAAGCTTTTGACAATGATGACTGGAATACTCTCTTTCAAATTCTGAACGTGGCAGGGGTAAAATACAGGGAGCGAAAGACTATTTACTATTTGTAAAGAAACCAAATGGCAGTTATAAGAGCCGATGGGCACGAAAGGGAAACAGTGATTAAGAAGGGAGTGGGACAGGGTTGTAGCCTATCCCCGATGTTATTCAATCTGTATATTGAGCAAGCAGCAAAGGAACAAAAGAAAGATAAACATCAACGAAAGCAAAACGAGGATAATGGAATGAAGTCGATTTAAATCAGGTGACGCTGAGGGATTTAGATTAGGAAATGAGACACTTAACGTAGTAGATGAATTATGCTATCTGTTAATCAAAATAACTGTTGATGTTCGAAGTAGAGGATATAAAATGTAGACTGGCTATGGCAAGGAAAGCGTTCCTGAGGAAGAGAAATTTGTTATCATCGCGTATAGATTTAAGTGTCAGGATGACCTTTCCGAAAGTATTTGTATTGAATGTATTGTGTATTGTGTATTTGCATTGAGTGTATGAAAGTGAAACATGGACGATAAATAGTTTAACCAAGACGAGAATAGAAGCTTTCGAAATGTGGTGCTGCATAAGAATGCTGAAGATTAATAGGTAGATAACGTAACTAATGAGGAGGTACTGAATAGAATTAGGGAGAAGAGGAATTTGTTTGCCGGCCGCTAGGCGTTTCAGTCCGGAACAGCGCTGTTGCTACGGTCGCAGGCTCGAATCCTGCATCGGACATTGATGTGTGTAGTTGCCTTAGGTAAGTTAGATTTACGTAGTTCTAAGTCTAAGGGACTGATGACCTCAGTGTTAAGTCCCATAGTGCATAGAACAATTTGAACCATTTTGGAATTTGTTCCACAACGTGACAAGAAGAAGGGATCGGTTGGTAGGACACGTTCTGAGTCATCAAGGGATCACCAGTTTAGCACTGGTGTGAAACGTGGAGGTTAAAAATCGTAGAGGGAGACCAAGAGATGAATACACTCAGCAGATTCAGAAGAACGTAGGTTGCAGTAGTTACTCGGAGATGAAGAGGCTGGCACACGATAGGGTAGCATTGAGAGCTGCATGAAACCAGTCTCTGGACTGAAGACCACGACAATAACTGGTGGATTTGATCAGCCAAAATGGTCACATAATCCTTGGTGGTAATTGGTAGTAATGCGACTTTTCCGGGTAACTATGGGACTAATGGAATACCACGATGTGACTGCCCAAATCGTGACGAACCCCTGCCACGTTGACTCATGAGACGAAAATTTGTCCAAAAGTTGGAAAGAGTGTGCAACAAGACTCATCCGACCGAATAACATTCTTCCATGGCCCATAGCCCAGGTTTTATGGCTTCGGCAGCACGTTTTCCTTTTAAATGCATTTGCATCCCTCATGAGTGGTTTTTGAATTCCATATCGCCATACAATTTCCTGGTTCTATAGCTCTCTCAGTGCTGTTTCGATGCTGACAGGGTTCACGATTGCGATATTCAGTTCTGCAGTGACTTTTGCAGCTGTCGTCGTCTTAGCCGGCCGAAGTGGCCGTGCGGTTCTAGGCGCTGCAGTCTGGAACTGCGAGACCGCTACGGTCGCAGGTTCGTATCTTGCCTCGGACATGGATGTGTGCGCTGTCCTTAGGTTAGTTAGGTTTAACTAGTTCTAAGTTCTAGGGGACTAATGACCTCAGAAGTTGAGTCCCATAGTGCTCAGAGCCATTTGAACCAGCCATTTCGTCCTCTTATATTTCGTCAAAATCCTTTACTTTTACATTTCGTCACGATCACTCAACACACACTTTCATTCGCGTTGTGACTGACTTAGCGGGCAATTTTTTTTTATCTCAAATGGTTCAAATGGCTCTGAACACTATGGGACTTAACTTCTGAGGTCATCAGTCCCCAGTCCCCTAGAACTTAGAACTACTTAAACCTAACTAACCTAAGGACATCACACACATCCATGCCCGAGGCAGGATTCGAACCTGCGACCGTAGCGGTCGCGCGGCTCCAGAGTGTAGCGCCTATAATCGCTCGGCCACCCCGGCCGGCGCTTTCCCTGTATGCGGTGTAAATCTTAGATACGGTGAATCCTTGAAAACCGAACACCTAGGCTACAGTGATTACAATCACTAACAATCAGCCCACGTTCCAATGGACTGATCTCCGACATAATGCACACACAACTACACAGAACATTTTTCTGAGAACATCTGACACTGCAACGTAATGAGGACGTTGCACACATGCCTTTCGTGGCCAAAAACAGCAGTGCAATCTTTAGGCTTGGTTAGCATATGCATTTATGTTCAGGCATGCAATATGGCAGGGTTTCCGTATTTTGTTCTACCCCCTGTATATTAAGTACCGATATATCGGTAGCTACTTCGACTTTTCAAACGGAGTTATAGTATTTTTGCCGCTAGTGTCGCACTGAACCAGTTTTTGGGGAAATTGTTCTATCTGATAAATACCATTTCTTATGGATACCACATCGACAGCTGTCTTATGCAAAAATTCCAAGTAAATGCCTATATGTCATTGATGCTTTCTTTGCATCAGATGTCACACGATGCACCTACTTCTGCTTCCTTGTTCTGTACAGGGCAGTAATGGGGTCAACCTTTTCTTGGTGACACATTAAGTGGTGAAATGCAACCACATTCACTTGATTTTATGGCGTATCCAGTGTATTTTGCACTAAATCCATTACAGTACGCGCATCAAGCCCTCTCGTTAGTCGTGATCATGGCAGCTACTCGAGAATAGAGCAGCGAGTAATTCGTGGCTCGAGCACAGGTGCCAACGAGTGAGGTTACACGGTCACATTCGTAGCGGAAGGGAAATCGCCAAGCCTGGTAATCAAAAGCTTAGGATGAAAACTGCACGTACGATGTTTACACGTCTGACTGATTCATTATATCACCAACATAGTATTTTGATCTTTGCATTTTCGTGCTGTCTTGTTTGCAAACATCGTAGAAGCAGGAAATGGTCACACTATTTAATCGTTGAGCATGTGCCAAGAAGTAAAACTTTCTTTCTCTCCTATAATCAAACTCAAGCCAATTCATAGCTGTTTAATGGAAGAAATAGCATTGTACTTAAAGTAAAGACTACTAGAGTCATGAATGATCAAATGGAATTGGTTAATGCAAATGATGCTAAAAATAACGTAACAGAGTAGACGACATGTATGGGTCTGGAATGCAAAAATCTATTCGTAATAGAAACTTCTGAATACAAATCTGTATATTATATTTATCTTAAACAAGTGGAGGCTTTTTACACAGATGCTTTGTGTTCCATCTCGTCTGATATGATTTTCTTCACAAAATAATTTCTTTGTCCCTCTTATTGCTATGAATAAACACAATACCATTGAGTTGTTCTGGATCGATACAGCAGCGCTTCTCGGATTCAATTAAGCATTCCATGCTCAAATTTCTTTCGCTTGCAGCGCTACTAACTGAAATTCAGGAAATTTCTTTCGCCAGTTCAATGAGCTTCGGGAAGACATAGGCATTGGCCTTCCACCAGAACAAACGTTCTTGACGTTATCATCTTGGGTATATATATTCATATATATTTCAAGTTTATCTTTGTGTTTAGAAGTTGACGAACGGCAGCTTCGAAACTTCTTCACGTGAGAGGACATGGGATCTATGTTCTCTTCATCACGACGACACTGTTTAGATTTTCACGATCAGTTTGATAAATATTTTCTTTCTTCCCCTAATTCTGCACTAAGATTTCCTTGAATGGAGACAGAAAATCTGTGGCCATGTAATGAGAATCCTGTAGTTCGTTTACGACTTTCTCTTTTAGGCAGGTTTCTGCACATCCTTTTTGCGATTTAACTGCTGCATTGCTATCTTCACTTTGGCAAGTATCTAGTAAACTAAATGCCCACGCCACCATAAAAGGCAGGGTTGGTTCTGTTTCACCCTCCAGGTCATTTTTGGCCGCTTTAAATGTTCAAGGAATATAATTATGCCCTCCACTACATCAGGTGATACGATTCATCGCGTTTCAGCATCTTGACGTAATGTTTTTTTTTTTTTTTTTTTTTTTTTTTTTTTTTTTTTTTTTTTTTTTTTTTTTTTTTTTTGTAATCTTGCTTCCAGACCGGAACGTTTCACGTATCCTACAGTTCTACACACTGCCTGGGTGGTTTCATTAATGTCAGGCATTCTTCACAAAGGAACTTGTCATCCAATGTGTGTCTTAACGCTATGTTTATACAGTGCATTGTGCATGGCAGACGTTTCTGGTGTTGAAGAGCTTTCCTTATGTTCGGCCCTTGATCTGTCACAAATATCACATGTTTAATTACAGGAAAGATATATCTATCTCAGACTATTTTTCACGTAGCTCTGTAAGAATGTTTTTACTCGTTTTTCAAACGTCGTGAAACTTCGTTGTGAGGGGCACCTTCTTTCGCAGTTCTTATCAATCCTCAGAGTCTTTAATAATACTGGATGTGACAGTCCGATAATGTATTTTGCAATACTTGTCATTCCGAAGATCCCGCGTCACAGAACAATCGTTCTGGTCAATAGCTTTCCCTGTTTGAGGCAAGATCTCACTTCTCACGTGATCGGCAGTATCTGTATAAGTCGAGAGGCAGTTTTCGGAAAAGAGAAAATCTCTTGCGCTCTCACTGTCCCATGCTTGGCACCAATATCTGTTAGTCCTTGTGAAAGGCTAATAAACCTATCTCTACAAACAATGTTGAACAGCCGTAGAGCGAACGCACACATTTGCACGCACTTGTCCCAGACTCTTTCCTTATCGTTGTTGGAAACTGTTATAGATGTCTAATGTGTTACACTTTTGCACGTATGACTTTTCCACGCTCGTGGTGTGGTGTCACCACCAGACACCACACTTGCTAGGTGGTAGTTTTAAATCGGCCGCGGTCCATTAGTACATGTCGGACCCGCGTGTCGCCACTGTGTGATCGCAGACCGAGCGCCACCACAAGGCAGGTCTCGAGATACGGACTAGTACTCGCCCCAGTTGTACGGACGACGTAGCTAGCGATGCACACTGACGAAGCCTCGCTCATTTGCAGAGCAGATAGTTAGAATAGCCTTCAGCTAAGTCAATGGCTACGACCTAGCGAGGCGCCATTAGTAACATTGCATGTATCTATGGAGTCTCACTTATATCGTCAATAGCGATGTACCAGGGATGGATTAAAGTTAAGTATTCCAGAAGCTACGTACTTTTCTTTATAGCATTCATTACGTATCCTGTTACAGACCTATCTCTTGCCTGCGTGAACTAAACGCGTGCCTTTCGGCTACTTCCGTGGCGTGGCTGTCTTGCTACGCCACAACACGTGGTGCTTCCTGTGTATACGGGACTGAACTTAACCCACAGCGTCACGGGTATTCCTTAGCCACTATCTGGAATTAGAAATAGCAGAAGTAAACATTTGTTGTGTCGAAAACAGCTCCTATTTTTTCTCCTTTCTCTTTAAAACAATGAAGGAATTTTTTTCGGGAACTATAAGCCAGGAAAAGTATATCCAAAAATATTGTACCATGATATAAATTATCACATCATCACATATGTTGCTGAATGCGCTGAATGTGCAATTTTTTAAAGAGCCATCATGTCCCAATTTGAAACGTGGTGGACTGTTATTTCAATAAATTTTATATCATTCAGATCTACATGAAGTCGAAGGAACACATTTACGTTCACAAGAAGTACTTCCCATTGTATTTTATTTTGTTTTTAACAGTGACCTTCGTCCGTGACTGAGCATTTCAGCTTTAGGTGGAACTGAACTAAATTAAATTAGTCTATGAGCGAAAGTAATGCATCAGTTTTTATAGTTTGTAATGTGCACGTCCAGTGTAAATAAACTTGGCATCGAAGTTCCAAAATCACAATGTAATTTCTAAATTGTGTCGTATTAACGTAATAAAAACATACTAGATAACGAAATATTTTACTACACATCACAATATTATTAAGACACTTACGGCAGAAGGCACTTTAAGAAATTTAAACTTTAGTGGCCACAGACTCTTCGATAAACTTTCATTCAGTCGAGCTGATGGCTCTTCAAAAAATTGCGCATTCAGAGAAATGCGTCACATATGTCATGACGTGATACTTTAAATCATGAATTCAAAATATCTGGTAGGGACCGATTTATTTCCACTATTAAATGATGGAAGGCCTGGACAGACGTAGTGAATACTAGAAGTAGGAGATCAAATGAAATTTAATTTTACTGGCTTCCTCGGTCAGCAAGTGGATGCAATTAGCAGAATGGCCGGCCGATGTGGCTGAGCGATTCTAGGCGCTTCAGTCCGGAACCGCGCGACCGCTACGGTCGCAGGTTCGAATCCTGCCTCGGGCATGGATGTGTGTAATGTCCTTAGGTTAGTTCGGTAGTTTTAAGTCCTAGGCGACTGATGACCTCAGATGTTAAGTCCCATAGTGCTCAGAGCCATTTGAACCACTTTTTTACCAGAATGATTTACGAAAGTCTTACTTCATCACAGCGTCTTTGGTTCACTTACTTGCAAAGCATATCTGTTACGAGCGCTCGAAATACTAATTCGTAATAACATCCGAAAACAAACTAAACGCTCTAATAATATACAACAACCTTTAACCAGTCACTGTTCAGAAAGTAAAAGCGACCTGAAAATAAATCTTGAGCACTCTTTTTTGACATAGCTGTAAGACTTAACTTCAGGAAAATCGGATAACATAATCGTGGGTACCTTGTTCATCTAACATGTAATGATACAAATCCCTAACAAAGGTAAACTAATACCTTGAACTTATCCCAACAGGAACTACCCTGAATTGTTTCGGTACTGTACATCAGAATGTACGTCCCGTCTGCTAACATTTGCAGAACGTCCTCTTTCGTCGTCATACCTCTGTAAGGAAAGGCATTGGAATAACTACGAATCTCACGAGTGGAGCGGAAACTCGTAGGAAGAGAGACGCGGCTCGCCTTGTCCCATTGCCCCACAAAACAGCGAGTACGACTCACGGCGGTAATGAGCTACGAACGAGCCTGAAGCCTGGGCTGACCGGCTCTAATTTGTATTTAATCTGCCTTGCATGTTTGTGATGATCGGCTTGAATCAAACCGTCGACACAGCACACGTTTCCATCAGAGGTGGACATGATTGCCTCTGGTGCCGTTGGTTCGCATAGCACGTCTGTTCAACTTTATCAGTTTCTTGGAATCAGAACCAGATTTGCTTTTAGACATTATATTAGCTCCGTGAAATTCGTCTAGCTGGTATGTCTGGCGATGTATTGCAGCTGGGTCGTTTACTTTGAACGCAAAGACATTATTTCACTTGGCACTTCAATAGTCAACCAAATATCTTCATTCTCTATTTTGAAATGGTTCAAATGGCTCTAAGCACTATGGAACTTAACATCTGTGGTCATCAGTCCCCTAGGCTTAGAACTACTTAAACCTAACTAACCTAAGGACATTACACACATCCACGCCCGAGGCAGGATTCGAACCTGCGACCGTAGCAGCAGCGTGGTTCCGGACTGAAGCACCTAGAACTGCTCGGCCACAGCGGCTGGATATCAAGGAGGTCCGTGAGGTTTAGAAAGAGGCTGGGTGTTAGGGACAACAGGCTGCAGACTGTGAGACACACACCTCATAAGTGACGTTCCTCTTTCCAGTTTCACAGACGAGATGAAGTCTCGTTCACACGTATGTATGGCTTTTCATTCCGGTGAGAGGATCCATCCTTTGCTGTGCCTATAGTGTACAAGTCTCGATGCGTCACATTTTAATAGAGTTCATTTTACGTTCTGACGGAAAGACAGTAGTTACGTTAAACTGAGACCTCACTTGATTTTATCTGACAATATAAGTATCCTACGCGTTTTAAAATTTTGTGAATTGTACAGGCTCGCGGCTAAAAACGTTATGTTGGAGGATTAAGTGTGTTTCAAAGCGGCTGTCCCATACATTTTTAGTACTGTGATCAGTCAGCCACGATTTATGCTGTACTGTTTTACATATCTCATTGTGTCATTTCTCCTTTAGTAGATAATGTAAAACCGACAAATGAATTTATTATACAGATTGTTTGGGAGATAGTTTGTCATTGTGATCTTAATTTTTACGAAAATGCTACATTTTCAATTTTTTTACTTCGAACGAAACTCATCTCTTAAGATCTTTTACTATGGATAACTAAAGAAGAGGATGTCGTGCACCTGAAGAAATATATCACCATCATCATCATCATCATCATCATAACCATCATTGATATCATCGTCGTCGTCTACGTCGATATTTTGGTGAGTGTTTCAATTTCCTGGTATCATTTCCATCACCTGTAATAGACTAGTGGCGTTCTAATCTTTAGTGGATTCTGAGAAATTTGTGCGTCTGGCCAAAGCCTATTAGTACCTGAGTAGTTTTCTGTTCATTTGTTCTGCTTGTGAGTCTTGTGTTTGCACTCGTAGCTCTGTGTACTAAGTGTAGGTTTTATTTGTACTCAGAGTCCTTAACTACGTGTGAGACACCATTCCAAGGATCTTTCGACGGTTTCGAGTTACTGTCCACACGAAATCTAAAGGAAAAGACCCGCAGGTGCCGGACGGAGTGGCCGAGCGGTTCTAGGCGTTTCAGTCTGGAACCACGCGACCGCTACGGTCGCAGGTTCGAATCCTGCCTCGGGCACGGATGTGTGTGATGTCGGTAGGTTAGTTAGGTTTAAGTAGTTGTAAGTTCTAGGGGACTGATGACCTCAGATGATAAGTCCCATAGTGCTCAGAGCCATTTTTTGGTTTCATGGTCCAGTCGACGATGAAAGCAGATGCTGGAGTACGACAACGACACAGGAGAGGATTCGATCATCTCCTTTACTTTCCCTTTAACGACCCAGGTAAACAACGAGAAATATAAATTGGGATGGTCAGGTCAAGAATTTAAACATCGCAGTTATACACTCAATTCTTACCACTGGGCGATGTTTCACGATTAACGTAGAAGTGGGCGTTAATTTCTTTAAAGCGATACTGTTGGAAGTTTTTAGTACTCCGTGGAACAGAAAATCTGCTGCCGAACAGTTGTCGCTTACATGTAATGCCTGTATGATGGGCTCAAAACAGCGACCTGTAAAAAACTGTTAGTGATATGTAGATTTTTCGTGAATACAGAACAAAAGGAATAGTTGGAGAACTGCAAACAAATTCATTGTTCTTGGAGTGGAGCATGAACACTATGCAAAGTAACTCTAAATGGAAATTGATTATCTACAGCTGACGCTTGATTATCTATAGTGTGAAAGACATGTTTAGACGTAAGTCTCATTTCCGTATAGTCTAGCATTCTGTCCTTATGCCGATCTTCACTTAGTTAAGTGTATGCTGCAACTATGTAACATAAAATGCGTACCAGAGGAGAAAACCCTGTAGTTTCCCCCGTGCTAAACGTTTTAGGTCTTCATACTAGTTAAAGATTCTTAAGCATCTATAAAAATATACGACATGCATTTCATTGAGGTTTGTCCTTCCATCTTTCTCTTCTCTGAGTTGGAGATACCAAATGTGAGTGAGAGAACCTATCGTTATTATTATGCACTTTCCTGTATGAGTTGAGTCAGGGTAAAAGTGTTAGTGTTTTGAGAATTACAAGTTCCTGCAAATTACGTTGCAAATGATATTATTCTACTTCTTCATGAGCTCAGCAAGCACCATGTGGTTTGGCAGGTTACACTTTTGGATAGAGTCCACCTCATCAAACGTGGGGTATATTTGTCCCTACAAGATAAACTGCCTGGAGCATTAACTCAGTTCTAGACAGACGTGCATGATGCAGCATTCATATGTGCTATCAGGTCTGTCACCTGACTATTACGGTCCTTGATGACATGAGCAAATTTCTGCCGTTTAAAACAAAACTGTGGGATTGTACTCTACGGCCTCATGTCTGAACGTTGTAGACCCTCAAATGCCAGGGGGGTAGGGGGGTTGGGGGTGGGGGCATTTTTTCAAGTGTGCACGTTGACTCGAGGCATTATGATACATATTCGATAACATTTTACCTTTCCCTCCGATACCATTTCCCAAAAATACATTATAAACCTCGAAGGTGCTACAGTTTACTTTACTGAAGGATGTGAAGCATTGCAGAAGCACTGCCTACCTCAGGAGATTGGAGGACTGCCGCCATTTCTGAACCATCAGTACTGAATTGCAATGTTTAAGAGATTTCTGCATCTCTGCAATTTTCTAGATACTCTCCTGAATATATAATAGCAACACTCTTTCAAAAATATGTCTTTATAATTTTATTTTGATTCATGAGTTGTTTTTATTACGATAACATTAGCTTTAAACATTGGGAGTATTTAAACTTGACTGCTACTTTGCCCAACGCTATAGATGATGATGGTTGTGGGGCGCTCAACAGCGTGGGAATTAGACTTCGTACAAAATTCCAATTTTTAAACAGTCAAATTTTTTTAACCAATCCTATCTAGCCACCGTTAGGAATGATGATGGTGAAATGATGAGGACAAAACAAACACACAGTCCCCAGGCAGTGAAAGTCCCCAACCCGGCCGGGAATCGAACTCAAAGCTATAGACGAGCACGTCGAGTTTGAATGTTATTGCAGTTTCTTCAATGTTGCGAACAACTGAAGTGCCTCGAGATATCCGTTGAGATTCCGCCAATGGCGTCTCAAGTACCTTTCCACAACTTTGGTGCTGTAGGTGCCTCATAAATTTCTAACAATGTGGAGATACGTCCCGACGTATTCAGTTTGTAATCGCATACCGAAGTTTTAATCTTAATTTTCCAAAACGAAATAGAAAACGAGAGATCTGTCATCACCGTCCATTTGGAGGCATGCATGGAGGGTACGTGCCACTCCACGCATCTTACGATTAGGCGACATTAGTCATGTGCTACGATCTGTCCAAATTGCAGCCACCTGAGAAAAGATGTAAGCGTTACTGTGCGCGGAACGCTTCAGGAAGCTGATATGAATGTGAAGCGACCGGAATGTGCGCTCTCAACGTTGCCCACAGGACTGAACTTTCTCGTTGGACACAACATGCATTTATGACCTCCAGATTAATGACGTTGCGCTTTCTTCGCAAAAGTATTCCAGTTCAGTTCGGAAAAGTAATAGCAAAGATGTTTTGGTTTAATGAGGTACTGATACACGTCATTATGCAGAGCCAACCCCAACTCCGCCTACAAAATTAAGGAGGCTATTCACGGATATTTAGCGAGTATTTTCATATACGGGACACGTGATCAATGGCTGCTCATTTCAGAATGATAATGTATTTATGAGTTTGCGATTTTTATCCCCAATTAACTTTTTCATAATACGAAAAAGCCGGTAATATGTAATCACCAAAAAGTGAAACGTAAGTCACTGTGTAATGCAGCAATCCTCGTATGCAAAATTACTATGACGTGTCTACCATCTCTGTGGGAACAGGTCAACATAGCGCAGTTGTGCCGCTCTTCAATTACATTTAACCCATACACGAGGACCGCATCGGTTAACTCTTCGTCAGTTAACAAAAAGAATGGTTCAAATGGCTCTGAGCACTATGGGACTTAACATCGGAGGTCATCAGCCGCCTAGAACTTAGAACTACTTAAACCTAGCTAACCTAAGGACATCACACACATCCATGCCCGAGGCAGGATTCGAACCTGCGACCGTAGCAGTCGCGCGTTCCGGACTGAAGCGCCTAGAACCACTCGGCCACCGCGGCCGGCTGTCAGTTAACATGTGACTGATAATGGCCGACGAAGAGGGGATATAACACGCAAACTGGAAATAGAGAAAATTTCTGAAAAAGTAAAATTTATTAACACCGAATACAAATTTAAATATTAGGAAGTCTTTTTCTGAAGGTATTTGTGTGGAGTTTAGCCTTGTACGGAGGTGAAATATGGACTATCAACAGTTCACAGAAGAAGGGAATAAAGGCTTTTGAAATGTGATGCTACGGAAGAACGCTGAAGATCATATGAGTAAACAAAATAACTAAATTAATTGGAATGAGGAAAAATCTTCTCAAAATAATGAACTGAAGCTAGAGAGAAGACGGATTATGACAACCATAAAACGCTAGCAGTTTATTTTACGACGTCAAATTTTAAATGAAATTACTAAGGAGGGAAAAGGAATTACGAAGGGACTATCATTTCTGTATCTACATTTTGTGAACGTTCTGTGAGAAGAACAAATTTACATACAGCAATATTATGTGTTATGTGTGTTAAATGCTCCCAGAACTGCGAGTAGTATCGACACGGCTTTGCAGACTGGAAGATTTTACCTGCATGTCGCTTCTAACTGGCTGTTAGAAAACAGCAGTGAGACGCAAGACAAAATTTCACAGTAATTGGTGTTGAATTTGTAACTAGATACTAATGAATATTCATCATGAGTGTCTGACAGTCAGTGCTCCTCTTGCCTGTGCCAGGAGAGCATCTAGGGTGTCAAGTCGATGTTCAATCCCTACGAAAACTTTCAGATAGCACGATACTCCCATAAATTGCCTCATAAGTGAGGAATAGTTATAGCTCATACATGGAAGCAGTATTTAGTATTTGGCTATAAAGTTTATTTCTGTGAAAGCTCACTTTTTAATGGCTATAGCTGTTATAAATCACTTATCATTACCCATAGCCCATAAACACTTCTTAGTCGATGGTTGCGTCTATGTATTGACTGAAATAAAATTTATAGTTAAAAATAATGCTCTCACTGATGCTCTTATCCAAGAACATGGCTACCTTTCTAGTACGAATACTCTTTTACAATTTGCATGCATTTGCTAGGCTGAATTTTCATGAAATTTAAACAATGTGCTGCGGAAGGGAACTTGAAATTATCAACATACCACGACCGTTATTCTTCCATCTCGAACTTTTCACAGCTTAGGATGCAGAAATAACTACTCGGACTAAAGAAGAGGGAATAGGGACACTATACAATTAGCAAACAATTCCAGTAGTAATTAATAAGATGATCGGAAATGTTCATGAGATTTACTGTGTAGGAAACGTTTCGCTGTCAATAACAAACAACGTATGATGATTTCTACCACGAGAAATCCTGGTATAAGATGATATGTAAAATACATAGGTTTTGTCTAAAGGGAGATGAAACAAGATTTACGCAATAAAATTCATTCTTGAATTCGGATATTGTATGTTACATTTCTATAGTCTTGTACAGTGATTACAGACACTTAGTATTTTACTTGAATGACGACTGAAACTTTCTTAATTCAAACTTGTGCATTATCGTGATTATAGGCTACAAAATCAATTTTATATCAGCGTTTTATATTCAGCGCGTTGGTGGCTGTAAATAGGAACATGATTACCACTTGCCACAAAGTATTAAGACTAGACTGCACAACCTAACTGCTCCCCAGGGCACGGAAGAAACATGTTGACCTTCGTTTATTGATCCGTGTCGGGCTGCTTGTCAGAAACGGAAATGTTTATTCGCTGAAACTATAAACTGCATGGGAAAACATAAAATAAATTGAAAGTTTTACCTTATGTGATCGCATGAAGCTATATAGCAAATTAGAAGTCACAGATGTAAAAAATTCATGAAAAGCACAATACCTAATTAAGCATATGGCACAATTACTGTAAGCAGTCTAATAAATATACTTATGTCTTACTTCAGACAGTTGGAAGCAAAATTCTGCTAACTTGCAAAGATATATACACTTAAGTGAAACTGAATACGTTGGTGTCCATGAACTAAGAAATATTCTCAAAATATGGCGATTCACATACTTACTTGTTGAACACGAGAAATTCGGAAAAAGTACGATAGTTGGTGACTCACGAATAAGAAATGGAAACACATAGTTTGAGAAAAAATTAAGCAAATTTGAACTGTCAGTTTCATATAGCTCATATAACTTCAGAACAAAATGTGATTAGCTACAGAAACAAAGCAGCACACATTGTGATGTGTTATACACTTTCTGATGATTTCTAGAAACTCCACTAAAGGTTAGCGCCATTAATTTTCGAAGGCTGCTCTCAGTTCAGCAGCGGTCGGTAGAGGACACAGAGAGCAACACGAGTGACGAGAAGATACCAACCACAATACGGAAACTAGTGATGAGATAACTAACAACTGTGTAATATTTCATTGCTACCTTTAAGATAAAATTTTGAATTATTGTGCCAGCGTAAGGGCTTACGTAAGAATCTTCACCCCTGCAGACCTGTGAACTCACCGTTCACTGTGAAAAGAAAAGAACGTCTCCTAAAGATACACTACCCACCGCATACAGAGGAGGAGGAGGATATTAGTGTTTAACGTCCCGTCGACAACGAGGTCATTAGAGACGGAGCGCAAACTCGGGTGAGGGAAGGATGGGGAAGGAAATCGGCCGTGCCCTTTCAAAGGAACCATCCCGGCATTTGCCTGAAGCGATTTAGGGAACGCATACAGACGTTATTGCTTTTAAGGACCAGCTATACAAGAATATTTGAAGTCCAGCATGAACCCGGACTCCACCAGCCAAATTTCGAAAGTTCTTTAGTAAGTTTTTCAGAGTTATAGCGTAATTCCATTTCGTTTGTTACCTTACAACATTTACTTTTGTATCTATGTTGCACTGAAAATATCTGCACAACGATGCAGATGTCGACGGTATGTGCTGCTTCTATTGTCTCGAAACAAACTTGTTCATTGTACTCACTGTACTTGCTACTGACAACAGTAGTGACCACTCTACTCTCTTCCTTCAAGCTTGCAATCAGGAGTACTCGGTTCTGTCTCCAATTTCTTTTCCTGGCAGTGATACTAATACGTCAGAAGGGATACACGGTAGTGCTGTTGTGTTCTGGTCTTCGCTCTGAGACCTACTCTGTGGCAGCTCTCGACGCTTGTCTACCCTGTGCAAGTATCTGCAGAAGTACTTACTCACTCACGTGTCATTGTTGCAGCCCCCAGTGTTCACGCCACAAGAGGACGCAAGTGAGGAGGGCTGAAAAAGCGCACTATCCTCTCCCGCTTCGGATCACCTTCAAATTTCGTCTAATGGTTTTTAACGGGCCCTGTGGTTCCACCCTGAATAACGGAGCTCAGATTGTGGTCACACAACATTCCAACGAGTCAGATCACGTTCAGTGGGGTCGCAGCCACACAATGGCCTTACGTTAGAGCTGAAACGCCATTGAGGTGCCATTAGTGTCGACCGTTGTCCAGAACGTCGTCCTGTTTTCCTGTTTTTCATCGATCTGCGAACTGTCGTTTTTGACCTCGAAATGTGTGGGAATGAACGCCCCAATGGAAGGTGTGGTTCCATTGACATCCTTTATGAGACCTCTTGAGGCCTTTCCGTGTCGATTCTGAGCGGCGGGGCCTCTAAAACGTCTTCCTCGGCCAGACCCCCCCCCCCCTTCCAAAAAAAAAGAATGCGTGTTATCAATGTTGAGTATCGCGGTTCTGATCTCCATCGCAGAGACGTCAAAATAACATGTAAAACGTTGGTAACAGAGGGTGTGACCTAATTTCCATTGTGTGACACGTCCACGATGGCAATGGGCAAAATTGTAAAATTGTAGTCAGATTTGGTACAAATGCAGCTTCCAGCTCACATTAACTTCTGAGCTGTGGTCCTCCCTTCTCATGTTTCGACAACGTGTTGTTTGAAGCGTCGCCAAGAACGAGGGTAGCGCACAGGTTACCATTCTTGTGCACCGTTACAGATGGAGCTTGTAGGCACCTTTGAGCTAAATTTCATACTTACGTATCGCAATTGGAGACATTTACAGCTTCTCGAAAAAGTGATCTTTTTATATTATTGCGCAGTGCAAAAACCAACAAGCTGTATTAGAACATTTTTACTCCACCTCTTACATCCAAGCTCCCTCCGCTATTGGGAGTGACACATCTTTCTCCCAAAGTATTTTCATATGTATAATAAGTCATCTACCTAACAAATTTACACAAAATCGCTCTACCTTTGCTTGAGTTATACTTCACGTCACTCCGTTTCTACTGCCTACTCTCTCCCGATTCTACAAAGAACCGAATTTTCTTGTATAAAATGGCTTCAAACTTCTGATCACCTTACAAATAATGTAATGTGTTAGCATTTGACGTTATACATTTGAGCGATAAAAGATTTGCAAAACATCTTAAATTTTGCTTACAGTATGTTGGAAGTTTCGAAGTGCTCTCATTAACAAACATGTACAGTCCGGATAATTTGCGCTCAGTTTTAAGAAAATGCAGTTTTTCACGCATCACAGTGTCTATGATGTCATATCTCCTGAACTATGTTCATTCAATAGCAGATGTGAATACTGTCTACAAAATGTGTGGTGAATACATATAATAAATGAGTAATAAATTAAAACATCGTGCTGCATGCAGCAGTTTTACTTCATGAAAAGCGAAAATATTCTAAGCTATAAACTTTTATGGTTTCTCATTTTGTGGGGGTTGTCAACGAGAATAAGTTTCGTAAAGGTCTGAAATTATTTGTAAAGTTTGTTACAAATCGCTAAGTGCTGGATGAATAAAGTATGGGTATTCGCGCGTCCGTGTGCTACACTCCTTTCTCACCTCCACCTCCATCGCTTTGATAGGTATGTAGTTCTTTCCCCAACATCGATCCTTTCCAGACAGTAAGTGATAAATATACCACGTTTGATTGAAATCGGTCCAGCTGTTTAGGAGGAGATGTGAAATATATACGTACATATTTACATAGGTGTATTTTTATAATATGTATGGCTATACAGTAGAGTCTCGATAGTTCAAGTTTCCAGCCTCTTAAAAAAAATTTAAACGATCTACTTTCTTTTTTTTACTGACATGATAATAATGAAAACATCATTGCAGAAGATAGATAGGGAGAGTAACGCTCAGTGACAAAGAAGACAACAATGCTATCAACACCGATGATTAGCTCGCTGCCCTGTTTCACGAACATCTGTTGTCAGTATGGCACGAAATACCCCGACTGCTGCCGGCTGCTACCGATCAAAACTGGGGAGTTCATACGCTGCTGTTGTTCCCAGTACCTGTACTGTTCAGTGTTGTGTGTGGTTTTGTTTGTTGACTGTGTGTTCCGTTGTACACCTCACAAAGATGAGTGCTGTCACAAAAAACAGGAAATTTGTGCCTTTGCATCTACAATTAGACGTACTAATACGACTTGACAAAGGAGAAACAATAAAAAAACTTGCTCTCGAATATGGTGTCCGTGAAGTTACTGTTGGTGACTGGCGAAGAAACCGCTTTAAATTGCAACAGTTTTCTTCACAGAAATGCTCACACGAATCTCTCAGTCAAAGAAGAATAAAGAAGTCAGACTTCGAAAAACCAAGTGAGGCATTGTTCATGTGATTTACCCAATAGAGACAGAAGGGTGCTCCGATCTCTGGCCCAATCTTGCAAGAAAAAGCTTTGTTTTTCAGAAAACAGCTGCAGGAAGGAGATGACAATTTCGCCGCTAGTGTGGGCTGGCTCGACAAGTGGAAGAAGAGGTATGGAGTGCGTCAGCTAGACGTATGTGGATAAAAACTCTCTGGTGACGCTCAGGCCGTTTCAGAATTTATCGTCGAGTTTAAAAAAATCATAACCGACGAAAATTTGTCTAATGAACAAATATATAACTGTGACGAAACTCTGCTAAATTTTAAAATGCTACCAGCGAGAACACTTGCTTCTTGTGAAGAAAAAAGTGCTCCTGGACACAAAAAAAAGCAAAGAGCTGCTCATAGTTCTGGCAGCTTCAAATGCAACTGAAAACAACAAACTAAAACTAGTTGTGATTGGGAAGTCTGCCAAGCCAAGAGCATTCAAGAATGTATCCGTCTCAGCTCTTTCGGTTGTCTATACACATCAGAATAATGCCTGGATGAATCAGGAAATCTTCAAGAACGGGTTTTTTGACTCATTTGTACCTGACTGCAAGAATTTTTTAAAAGAAAGGGGACTGCCATGTAAAGCAATTTTGCTCATGGATAATGCGTCCTCACATCCAAGTGCAGGAGAACTGCAGTGCGACGGTATCCGTGCCTTGTTTTTCCCACCAAACGTTACTTGTCTCATTCAGCCCATGGATCAGGGCGTTCTGGAATCTCCAAAAAAAGTATCGACGGCGATTGCTACAGTCAATCTTGCATTCCGAAGACAACGAAAGCATTGTACGGGCTTTGAAGAAAGTGACTTTGAAGGATGTCGTGTACTGGATTAGCGAATCTTGGAGCGAAATAAAGTCAGACACAATTTCTAAGTCATGGAAGAAAATTCTACAGGAAAGTATGCCAGACACACAAACTGAAGATTTAGCAGATGAAGACGATCAACCATTGTGTAATTTAATCAGAAGATTGCCAGGGTGTGAAGAGGCAGAAGAGGTGGAAGTAGGCGAGTGGTTAAATTCCGACGAACAGTTCGAAGTGACAGACTCTTCTATAATTGACATGGTTAACATTCCATCGCAGTGTGAGAGTGACCAGGATGACGAGACAGAGGTTGCAGCGATGATGAGTCACTCCGATGGCTACGCTGCTCTCGAGGCCGCCATACGCTACGTGGAACAACAGCCTGAGGCGACACCAACTGACATACTGCTCATGAGACGGTGGGGTGACATTGCCGCGAGGAAACGTTGCAGTTTCGCCAAACAAAAGACACTTCACTATTACTTGTCTAAATAAATAATAATTGTTATTCTGCCAATGCAAATGCATGTGTAAATACTTTTATTTTAATAAAGTTCATATTTTGACCTGTATTACTTGCAATACAATATTAATTTTTCCCATTTAAATTTCGATAGTCCGAGTTTTCGATAGTTCGAGGTGGTTACGGTCCCGATCACCTCGAACTACCGAGACTCTACTGTACCATATATACTAGAATTTAAGTAATGATAGGTACAATTTACGTTTGTTTTACGTTTTGTTTTATTGCGCATTAACTTTAGTGGAAGGGAAATCAGTAATGCCAACAAGTTATCTTCACTTCATGTTTTTTTTTTTTTTTGTTCTTATTTTAAACCACAGCCATATGCACTGATTACCATTACTCCCAAACACGCAGGATACACATAAACATACGTTAGTGTAAGATTCATGTAGAACACTTTCCTAATGTTACAGTTCAATCTTATTGTTTTGATTGTCGTAGGTTTCATTTTGTTTGAATTTCCAGTCCGTAAAGCCACAATAAATTCATTTGCGACATTACACGATTTCACCGATCAAATCGAAAGAGACGTTGAAGAATTATTATCTTAGCACAATGGTATTTTATGTAGGAACGGTATAATGTCTGCTTATTTGTTATCAAACTGTGATAGATAAAGGCCAGCGTGGTTGGTTTGAGATGTTTCACGCCATACATGCCAACGGACATCTGTGTCATGCAGCATAGAACGAGATCCATCTGCAAGACCACCTGTCGCCACTTAGTGGATGTGCCGTTGCGGCACTTTCTTGCAAATTCCAGCCTTCGTACCCAACGAACGGCATACAGCATTGGTGCATGAACTAGGGGCCTATTGTGGAGGCCCACAGGCAGCTACGTTAGCAAACGGTAGTTGAGGAGACACTGTTAGAAGCCCCTTGTTCATCTGGGCGGTAATTTGTCGAACAGTTGGACGTCTATTCGCCCGTACACATCTCCGCAGCCATCGTTCACCCCTGTCATCTATAGCCCTTGGTGCACCACAGTTGACTGGGCACCAGTTCCGGGATAGCGCTGTTTTGCCACGCACGGTAAACTTTAACACGGTGGCATGTGAACCGTTTACAATCTTAGCCGTTTCGGAAATGCTTCCACACATGACCCGAAAGCCAGTGATTGTGCCCTTCTGGAAGTCAGATAAATCGCTCCTTTTCCGCATTACGACAACGACTACACTGTTCCCGGTCTCTCAGACACGCTGTATAAAGCATTCACTGTTAGTACTGCCGCCTGTCGTCTGTGAGTGGTGACGTCGAAAATAGGCGGCGGTCACATAAATGTGACCGGACCGTCTAGTTACGACCTGGAAAGAAATACTCTTATGGTAAGAACCCCATTATCTTACCTCTTATTACGGTAAGGGCGATTACGTGGATTGAGGAGGGGCGAGGAGAAGATGAATTAACAGAGAGGGGGAAGGTGGAGACGGATTCAAGTAACGGGAGTCCAAGATGAACACGTAGAGTGGTAGAGTCAATGGACAGAGAGAGTGGAGAGGAAGAGGTGGACGGAGAGAGAGGGAAGAGGAAGAAGTGAACTAACAGAAGATGGAAATAAATACATACGTGAGAACAGCGGGTACTGAGCTAGTGTGGAATAAAATGAGTGAGTACTACCAGTAAAGTACAAATAACACGACTTTCATGTAGTTAACTATTTTTTATTGTTACCGCGCGAATGTATTCAAATAATATGAATGCAGAAATACCATGAACTGGATAACGACTAATTTTAGAACACTAGGTTAAAGACCGAACATGGAAAAATGCATACTTAAATGGTATAGAGTGCTCCCAAATAAATTCACATAAATTGTGGGGTAACTAATTAAGCCCCCAACTATACCATCTGTCTGCAACTGAGTTAGAGCTTGTTGTGTAATAAACTCGACGTTGACAAGACGTTCCTTTCTTCTTTCTTTCAAGTGGAAAGATCGTGCATTAGTATTGTAAGCACATTTTCCGTCAAATAATGCAAAGAGCCCGTTGTCAAAATGTTATCTGGGCTGTAAGGTGTTAACTCAAAGTGTATCGTGCTGGAAAAAAATAATACTTGTAGGAAAAAAAACAGGTTGATTCCGTACACTGCTACTGATTCACTGCGAATACAAACGGAAAATCTTTCAGTTAAGTCGCAGAAAACTGTGCCATCGTGTGTGCTTTACGAAGCGTTACTCCTTTTTGAAATTTCACGTGATTGCGATTGTTTTTGTTCATTCTTTTATAGACTCCTGTGTCGTGCCTGAAATATTACTGCAGTGGAGATACTGGTAGTATTGCAGAAAAATGCGACGGAGCATAAAGGAAGCTTGGCGGTGCACGCAAGAGCAGCTTAGTGTCGGTGGCGCCACAATGGAATTAGGAAGAGAAGTCCTGCGACACCGGTGCCGCCAGCGCCGAATCCTGATTTGATTTCTGGTTCGAGTATTCGGATTTCCTCAGCTTCAGCTCTCAGCTCAAATTACAGACTTGCTCTGCATCAAAGATCACAGTCGGCTTCCACTGCACAGGCGCACTCCTCCAGAAATATTGCGTTGAAACCAAATTTTTTCCACTCCACTGACGCACGCCTGTAGAAATATTGCCTTGAAACCATACTTGAGAAGGCTGGTGCTAGGATCACTGTCATATTACACTTCTCGAGACAGTAGGTAGGTGCCTTCTGTTTATAACTCCTGGAGATTTCAGTATGTTCTTTTCCATGTAATTAACTAGAACGGCTACAGTCTGGAACCGCGCGACCGCTACGGTCGCAGGTTCGAATCCTGCCTGGGGCATGGATGTGTGTGATGTCCTTGGGTTAGTTAGGTTTAAGTAGTTCTACGTTCTAGTTGACTGATGACCTCAGAAGTTAAGTCCCATAGTGCTCAGAGCCATTTGAGCTAACTAGAACGGCTTTTAATCAGCTAGGAATGTGATAATGACTGTTATACATGTTAAGTCAAACTATACATTTATCATACTGCACATCTGATTGCGTGTGGGTATTTTCAACTGAAGGTTTTGAATGTAATCTGCAATTATATTGAATGTATACCTGCCGTCGCTGGACTGATACCAGTACTATTATGTGCATGTGACATACGTAGAGGATCAACACTTTAAAAGAATCTCATGTGAAAATGACGTGTAATACGTAATCGAGCAATAGCACATCTTTGTTAAAGCAAGAAGCGGATAATAATTTTCTTAAAAGTACGTATTTTCGTCATCCGTGTTAAGGGCAAAGAAATATAGTATTTGGGATTATACTGCTAGCACTTCGCTTCTATTTATGGGAGGTAACAATTTTCGCTGAAGATGTTTAGGGCGTGACTACGTGGAAACTGAAAAAGCAGAGTAGGCTACACAAAAGACGAATGTCCAACAGAGAGAAAAAGAGCATCCTATGGGCTCTAAACTAAAGACATAAACAGAGTTACTAAGGTAGTGGTACGTACTACCTCTCCAGATAGTCTTTATGGTAGTCTAAGTATTTGTTCCATAGGTACTGCTCTGTCGAATCTGACATAAAATAAATCGACGCCCACGTGTAGGACCAATTTAATTATTGTATGTTTTTACCGACCACCGATTCCACTGTGATGATTTTAGAATCATTCAAAGAAAGTCTACGGTCACTAGTGTGGAAATACCCAGTTCATGCAATATTAGTTGGAGGCGACTTTAACCTACCAAGTATAGACTGCGACGTCTATGGATTAATTGCAGTGGGCTCAGAAAGAGAGTTACTTTCAACATGTTTTCCAAAAACTGTATTGAGCACTTAGTTCGACTTCCCACACGCAGTAGGAATATTTTAGACCTTGTAGCTACAAATAGGCCTGACCTAATCGACGGTATCAGTATAGAGACAATGGTTAGCCACCATGATGTCATCATAGCGACTTTGGTTACGAAAGTTACTAAAGCTATCACGAAGGCCAGCAGAGTATTTCTGCTAGAAAGAGCAGACAGACAATTGTAAGCATCCCATTTAGATGATGAATTGACAACATTTAGTTCCAGTACAATAGATATAGAGAAATTATGGACAAAGTTTAAACGGGCTTAAATCATACTATGGAGAAAGTACACGCTGAGTATATGGATGAAGGCCCGAAAAAACCCACAGTGGTTTAACAACTAAATTCGAAAAATTCTGAGGAAGAAAAGGCTGTTGAACTCTCGGATCACAAGAGAACGCTCAAATGACGACAGGAAAAGCTCAAAAAGGTTCGAGGGTCTGTAAAAGATGGATGTGCGAAATTACAACTACCACCGTCATACTTTACCAAAAGATCTTGCCGAGAGCCGAGAAAATTCTGGTCCCACGTAAAATCGGTAAGTGTGTTTAAGGCTTCCATCCAGTCAGTCGTTAACCACTTTGGTGTGGCAATAGAAGATAACAACACTAAAGACGAAGTTTTAAACTTCAAATTTGAGAAATCATTGACGCAGGAGAATAGTGCAAACATACTGTCGTTTGATCATCGTACAGACTCCCATACGGATGACATAGTACGACGCATCCCTGGCATAGAGAAACAATTGAAAGAGTTAAAAGCGAGTAAAACGCCAGGTCCTGGTGGACTCCCAGTTCGGTTTTGCAAAGAGTGCTCTACTGCATTGACCCTTTACTTAGCTTGCATTTATCGGAAATCTCTCGCCCGGCGCAATGTCCCAAGCAAAAAAAGGGCAGGTGATTTATGTATTTAAAAAGGGTAAAACAACGGACCTGCAGAATTACAAGCCAATATCCTTAACATCGGATTGCCGCAGAATACTTGAACATATCATCTATTGGAATATAATAAATTTCTTTGACAGGGAAAGCTTAAGTCCACAGATCTCTACGGTTTGAGAAAGCATCCCACGTGCAAAACTCGTCTTGCTCTTTTCTCAAATGATACCCTGCGAACGATAGATGAAGGAGCAACAGGTGGATTCCATATTACTACAGTTTCGTAAAGCATTTGACACGGTGCCACACTGCCCACTGTTAACGAAGGTACCAACCGAACAGAATAGCTTCCCAGATACGAGGGCAGCTCGAAGACTTCCTTAGTAACAGAACTCAGTATGTTGTCCTCGACGGCGGGTGTTCATGACAGACAAGGCTATAGGCAGGCGTGCCCTAGAGAAGTGTGATGGGACAGCTGTTATTTTCTGTACACATAAATGTTACGGCTGACAGAGTGAGCAGCAATCTGCATTTGTTTGCTGATAATGCTGCTGTGTAAGGGGTAGGTGTCGTCGTTGAATGACTGTGCGAGGATACAAGATGACTTAGATTGAATTTCTAGCTGGTGTGATGAATGGCAACTAGCTCTAAATGTAGAAAAATGCAAGTTAACGCAGATGATTAGAAAAATAAACCCATAATGTTCCAACACAGCATTAGTAGTGTCTCGCTTGAAACAGTCACGTCGATTAAATATTTAAGCGTAAAGTTGTAAAGCAATATGAAACAAAATGACCATGTAAGCATTGTAGTAGTGAAGACGAATGGTCGACCTATTATGAGAATTTCTGGAAAGTGTGGTTCACCTGTAAGGGAGACCCCATATGGGACACTAGTACGGTGGGTTGCGGAGAATGTATGCAGATGTAGATGTAGATGTAGCAGATATAACAAGAGCCTCCTGAAAGTCGGCCTCAGTTGTAAAGTGCTTCTTTACGTATATCTAAAAGTGCTTCTTTACCGGTCCGAAGAGACGAAATTTGTGGTTGCGTGATGTAAGCTGTAAGGTGGGTTTTCTAACACAGTCCATCGGAAACTCTGGACCAAATCACGCGTAATCGAAGCCTTGGCGCTGGGGTGTAATTGGAAATTTATGGTAAGTTCTATGGGATCAAACTGCTGAGGTCATCGGTCCCTAGGCTTACAGACTACTCAATCTAACTTAAACTAACTTACACTAAGGACAACACACACACCCATGCTCAAGCCCAAGGGAGGACTCGAACCTCCGCCGGCGTGGGGGGGGGGGGGGGGGCGCGTACCGTGGCAAGGCGCCCAAGACCGCACGGCTACCCCGCGTGGCCGTTCGGGTGTGGTCATGTGGTCATGTAAAATTATGATAGTTTTCGAAAGTAATTCCGATTCCGATTTTTTTTCCTTTCAGTCGTCTTCTGTGACCGATACAAAGTGGATCAATAAGAGGCAAGCATCCATGGTGTCTTCGTGGGCGAAGAAATCGACCAGCGTCACTTTCGTAGGGAATACAAATGTTTTCAACTTCTTACGGGTGTAGAGACGAGGCTGAAAAGCTGTATCTCTAAGGCCAAGATGCGTCACATCATGAATCCACATTTTACCCCCTGTCATGATAAAGCGCAGCAGTAAAACCCCATCGTCTGATAGTACAATAAATGCTGGACAGAGAAAAACATTCGCTTGGCTTTATTCTCGCCCGATAAGGGTACTTTACAGAGTGGCCCTATTCGATAGGATTTGAAGGTCAGAATCCGGACATCAATTACTATTACCTTTAAAGTCTGAAAATGTCCGAAGGCTGCTAAAAACATGTTTCTACAATAATAGTAAATTCACTGGTCACGGGACGTGTGTTGTATAGACAATGTAATCGTGAGGGCTCTAGTTCGAACCTCACTAGCAGAAATTGCTTTTACTTAAAGTCTATATTTATTATCAAACGGAAATATTTGGTATTAAACGTTAAATCGGACTTTTATATTATAAAATTTTTTTAGTTACTAAATCGGCAGGAATACTCGAGTATTAGTAATAAATTAAAATCCGAAACATCAGACTCAAAATTAATGCACTATAGTCGACATAGCCAACGGCCTTGCCGCATTGGTAACACCGGTTCCCGTCAGATCACCGAAGTTAAACGCTGTCTGGCTGCGCTAGCACTTGGATGGCTGATCATCCTGTCCGCCGAGCGCTATTGGCCAGAGGGGTGCACTCAGCCCTTGTGACACAAACTGAGGAGCTCCTTGATTGAGAAGTGGCGGCTCCGGTCTCGGAAACTGAAATACGGCTGGGAGATTGGTGTGCTGACCGCATGCCCCTCCATATCCGCATCCAGTGACGCCTATGGGCTGAGAATGACACGGCAGCCGATTGGTACCATTGGGTCTTCATGGCCTGTTCGGGAGGAGTTTAGTTTTGTTTTTATAGTTGACATAACCGTCTTGATGGATTCGTCAACTTCGGAGTGGCCGTGCGGTTGTAGGCGCTATAGTCTGGAACCGCGTGACCGCTACGGTCGCAGGTTCGAATCCTGCCTCGGGCATGGATGTGTGTGATTTCCTTAGGTTGGTTAGGTTTAAGTAGTTCTAAGTTCTAGGGGACTGATGACCACAGCAGTTAAGTCCCATAGTGCTCAGGGCCATTTTTTGATTCGGCAACTGTTTGGATAATGACGACAATTTTCATTTGTTGTTGCGTCTCCGTTGCACATTTTTGATTAGACTACATGTTTAGATCATTGTGGATCATCTTCAGATCTAACAAGGGGACCTTCCGGTCCCGGAAATACAGTTCCGCATGGGACTTCGCAGGTTGGTAGTATTTCTCAAGGGTGTCCTCTCATAGAAGTCTTAAAGGACACTACCGAGAAAATTCCGAGGAAAAGGGCTCTAAAGTTTTAAGTGTAGATCATGGGTACCGGTTATATTGTCAGAAATACCATTTCATGACAGAGGTGAAATAGCTCAGTCAGTAGCGTACTAGCATATCATACGCCCGATTCGGTTTCGATCTTTCTTTCGTTTTCTTAACTGTTTTAAAAATTATAACAACTTTTAAATAAAGTTAGTGAACCAAAGTTTATCAGTTAAATCATAAATAAAATAATCTTGTTGATGAAATGGCTACCACAGGATACTTAAAATGTGAATTACACTCGTCAATACGTTCTTTTTAAGAACTTTACTAAATTCAAATGCATTTAATGGAGGTAAATTAAAGCTTTAATTACTGTTATTACAAAACTGGGCGGTAATAGAAGCTGTGGAAACGTTACAAATACTCGTTTTAAATCCGAGGGACTAGTGTCTTCCTGCAAAAGCAGATTGTAGCTGTTACCCTATTTTATATACATCCAGGCAGACGGTCAGGAAGTGTTAAAGCCCGCACGATGCTAATCGAGCAATGGGCGTTACATTCTATAATGCAAGTTCATTTCTGATTTTAGTTGAGATTGGAGCGTTCTATAATGTGAAATAATGTAGGAATTTTTACAATATTGTGAATTAAAGACATCGCGAAAGCATCAGAAGCTGCAGATTCATTATACAGTGAAGTGTAGAAGGTGATGTTAAAAGACGCTGTTCTTTGTTACGAAGGCTTACTTGGTGCTAAAAATTTGATTGCTTCGGAATCTTCAACGACAATTTCTCGTGAAGCAATGTTGATGGGTGAAGAAATTTACAGATGTACTATGGACATGTTGGCTGAAGAGATACTTGTGACCAATGATGAACTTGCTCACGAAAATAAAAACTATGAAGGTGAACCTTTCGAAAAGAACGAAGACACAGCACATCGGATGAATATGAAACAGAAGAAAAGAAGGCAACAGAAGTAAACCGTCTTACTTTGGATTACAAAATTAAAGTTGATAGTATCGGAAAGCCTCACCCCACATGGAAACTACAAACATTAAAAAAGAGGATACAGCCGGTTAAGAAGGAAAGAATATTTATGCCAGTGGGAAGAAGATGCAGAAATCAGTTCCTGGGCGTATGATCGTTTTGTTGAAGCCCAAGAGAATTACCGGTAAGGGACTACAAGGAATTTACAACAGTGGGTTTTGCCCGCATCTCGTGGTCGTGCGGTAGCGTTCTCGCTTCCCACACCCGGGTTCCCGGGTTCCCGGGTTCGATTCCCGGCGGGGTCAGGGATTTTCTCTGCCTCGTGATGGCTGGGTGTTGTGTGCTGTCCTTAGGTTAGTTAGGTTTAATTATTTCTAAGTTCTAGGCGACTGATGACCTCAGCAGTTGAGTCGCATAGTGCTCAGAGCCATTTGAACCAACTTACGTCAAAAGACACGACTTGAAGTGACGCATACATACACCGTTCAATATGCTGTCACTAATACCTTACCTCAAGTGTTTGTTTGTTTACTAGAGGCAACCGGTAACTTTGTTCCCCCCTCCCCCCCCCCCCCCCCCTCCCGTCAAAGTTCAAAAAACGGTAAAATATTATGAGCAAAATTTTACAAACGTTGTAATAACGTCTTCTAAACCTGGGAAGCTTGAGACAGAACAGTATACTGACTTTCTCAAGCTGTGTTTGAAGTGTTGTGTGTGGGTCAACTACGGTTTCTGTTAATTATTGACTTTTGGCGTGTACAAGCAAAGCCTGCATTATACGACGACATCCTTCAGCAACACGAGAAATCCCCAAAACGTACAATTAAAGTGACTCCTCAGAAATATACTCCACTTGTTCAAACATGTGACGTATATTTTTATAGACAAGTAAAAAATCTGATAAAGCGCATACAAAATTGCGCTTATCTTATTGAAAATAATAGAGAAATAAATTATCATCAAGACTATATAGAAATACAATCAATAGTCCACCATGAGCAGTCATCGCCAAATTTTAAGGAAATGATCCGAGATACCTGGTATGCTTCCGGGCTTTCTGATGAAAGACAAGTTTTCAGGAATGTCAACGAAGTATGTTTTTCAGCAGATCCTTTTTTTTTAAAAAAAATATGGTTTTCCTATAAGCAATCGTCCTTCATAAATTGTGCAAGGTGCTAAAATATTTTTATTTTCAGTGTTCATGACAAATATATTTTGGTGCTTGCACATATAATACAAAATTGACAAATGAACATGATATGGTAAAAAATTTATATAATGGTAACTCCTCCTAGGATTTTGTGACAGTGGTAATTAATTTACCTCCATTAAAATACATTTGAAATTATTCAACTTTTTAAAAAGAAAATATTGATGGGTGTAGTTCACATTTTAAATAGTTGCGACAGCCATTTCATAAATAAAATAAAATTATTTATGACTTAATTGATAGTACTTCAGGTAAATTACATAATTTAACAATTGTAATAATTTTTAAAACAATAAAAAATGACAATCTAGCACGCTACCTACTGACCTGCTTCACTCATTTACTGCTGCAGTCCTTATGACCCACATATGAGATGTGTATGAGCTACGTTTAAAACCTTAGAGTCCCTTTTCTCGGAATTTTCCGGATAGTGGGCTTTAAGACCTCTATGAGTGTCACCCTTGAGGTATAGTACTAACCCGCGAAGTCTCATCCCGACGTGAATTTCCAAGACCGCAAGATCCCCTTGTAATTAGGCCCAAGACAAAATACAGGCCGTGGCGACTATTACGTCACGAAGGTAGCCCTGAATCGCTCTCTCGCTCAGCTCAGCAGACAAACTACGCTTCTGCACCTGTTAACTCATAATTGCGTATTTACGTTCGAATGAGAATTGCATCGTCTACTGGAATCCGCTATTATGGAGTCTTATTGCTTATTATATCTACAACGATCGAAAGTCCATATGCCTACTAATAAATCGTTACGGCTGTACTAGTTACATTAAAATGTTATCGGTTGGATGAGGCATTACATCTTGTATTAAATGAGGACCGTTAAGCAGTAGAGACTTAATGCTGTAAATGAGCTGTTATATCATTTATACAGAGCATAGATGTTAAATTACAGCTACTGCACAGTTGCAGTAGTAGTAATCAGTAAGACTCTATAAAAGCAGATTTCAGTAGAATATGCAGTTCTCGTTGGAACGTAAACACCCAGTTACGAGTTTCTTGTGCTGAGGTGAGCGAGCGAGCTAGCTCATGCCAACCTTGCGACGTACAGGTGGATCGTGTTGTGAGTGGTAACCTGATCAGAGGCAAGCAGGCGGTTCCCCGTGGTCGTTGGTAATGCATCGGAAGTAACATGGGCCCGAATTTCGTACCTGGATGATGTTCGGTCGGTCATCGCTGCTCGCACAGTGCGTCAATATCTTGACTTACGCAAGCACTACGCGAACGTCCAGCACCTAGTCTACAGGTGAGGGAATTAGATTAGATTAGATTAGATTAGTACTTGTTCCATAAATGATGAATACGACGCTTCGTAATGATGTGGAACGTGTCAGGTTAATTAAAGGTGTCTATACAAGATATTACATTACACAAAATATTACGACACTTAATATTTTTAATTTTTTTGTGGGGGTTGGGGAAATTACCCACTTACTATATCCAAAAATACATCTAATGAGTAGAAGGAGTTGCCATTGAGAAATTATTTTAATTTCTTTCTGAATGCTATATGGCTATCTGTCAGACTTTTTATGCTATTAGGTAAGTGACCAAAGACTTTCGTGGCAGCATAATTTACCCCCTTCTGAGCCAAAGTTAGATTTAACCTTGAGTAGTGAAGATCCTCCTTTCTCCTAGTGTTGTAGCCATGTACACTTCTATTACTTTTGAATTCGTTCGGACTGCTAATAACAAATTTCATAAGTGAATATATATATATTGTGAGGCTTCAGTGAAGATCTCTAGCTCTTTAAATAAGTGTATGCAGGATGATCTTGGATGAGCTCCAGCAATTATCCTGATCACACGCTTTTGTGCAATGAACACTCTTTTACTCAATGGTGAGTTACCCCAGAATATGATGCCATACGAAAGCAGAGAATGGAAATAGGCGTGGTAAGCTAATTTACTCTGATGTATATCGCCAAAATTTGCAATGTTCCACAGACCACTGCAACACACCACAGATACACCGTGCTCAACATTTGCAGCAATTTGTCGGTACTTGTATCCAGCTTCTCGCAGACCCACGCTGCTTCTCCATTCAAATTATTGAAGTAGTTCAACAGGAGTACGTACTCGCCAGCAGGGCATGGTTGTACCATAAAATGATTGTAACTGTTTTTCAGTTACTGCCTGCAGACTCAAAACAGAGGGCACACAGAGAGGCCACCTGAGCGTCATCTGAGCGATTATGATCACGCCGCATAAATCACTAACACAACAACCCCTCAGTATGCACATATTATATCCTGGTGCCACTGAACACAGTCCTTGAGGGCGCTGCATTTTCTTTTCCTGCAGTGTATGTGGCCACAATACGGGGAACGATGTAGCCATATTGTTGGTTGTTTGTATATTTTCTTTTATTGTTGAACTGCATAATTCAGTGTATTTTCGTTACTCGACCTTGGCCTTTTGTTTTAAGCTAATCTATCTCATCACTCCCCATGAAAGAAAAACCCTGCGTGCATCGTTTCTGTATGTAGTGTACATCGTGTCTCTATGTTTGTGTATGTTTGGTTCAAATGGCTCTGACCACAATGTGACTTAACTTCTGAGGTCATCAGTCCCCTAGAACGTAGAACTACTTAAGTCTAACTAACCTAAGGACATCACACGCATCCATGCCCGAGGCAGGATTCGAACCTGCGACCGTAGCGGTCGCACGGTTCCAGACTGTAGCCACTCCGGCCGGCTTGTGTATGTTTCAGCATAAAATGTTTACAACAGCATTTCCGAAGTCCCATAACCACATTAAGCATTGTGCGGCCATAACGAGTTTGTTGAGTGCGATGGTACATGAAATATACATAATTTTAAAAAGTGTGACATGCACCCCTACTAAAGGAGCTAATGATATCAATTTTATGACAAGTGTGGCACCTACAGTCATGAACACAATGACGGTGCTCATTATTTAAACATACACAGTTGCAGAGACCTGTACGTGCCATCGATGCATTTTTTTGTAAAGTAAGTTGTAATAATCCTATGATACCTTAAAATCTCTCATATTTTTAACTGATTGCAATCGTACAACGAAGAAAGAAAGAAGTGATAGCTTCAGGAGGCATTAAACAATTAATCGCAGTTGCGGACCCAGCCTCAAAGTCATTCCCTCTTAATTTAAGACGGCCTATTTTGCTATTTGGAGGCATGATAACTACACTGTCTTCCCATCAAACTATAAATATCCATTTTCTGACTTCCCTTTTCCCGCGTTGCCGTGTTACTAACAGAATGTCCACAATAATAAATCATCTATTGCGTCTGTCTTTTATTACTTCTATACTCTTCAAATAACATAGTGTCAGATGCAGCTGACCATTAAAAAACAGAAGAAATACTGAGAGAAGTTAAGATTTAATGGTTTAACTTAAAAAACTGCGTCTGGCCTCTCTAATTTTACACAGTCTGTTTTTAATGTACCAAAACTGTTGATGAGGTGCATTGTTCGCAGTTTTGATAAACGTGACTTGGGGCTTCACATTTGATTTTCAGCATACCCGTTTGTCACACTTTAGAGACTTGAAGTTTGGTCCTTGAAATCTTTATTTCTTGTAATGCATTAATCGATCGTCACCATAGCCGAAACATCTGTTCTACTGGAGCAGCGACAGCGGTTGGACGTCTTTACTCCTCAGCTCCGCTGCAGCCCTTTGAGCGTAGCAGTTAGCTTTTGGTGTGGTACGTGTTCATTTCTGAGGTTACGTCAGTGAAAGAGCCGTCTTTGTCTATCCATCTGTGGTATTTTGTTTGGTGGCGGATTCGCTGGCTTTTTTGTGTCCATCGCATCCAGAGTGATTTCACGTAAAATTATAGTCAGTTTTGCGTTTGATAAGACCATCCATAATGTGTAGCCATGTTCCCTCGAAATTCGTGATTGGTTAAGGAAACGTTTGATATTATTTCAGATCAGTTTCACAGCGCATGTATTTACACTGATCTGCCGAGGAGATCCGTCGGAGAATATGACCCTCTTCAATTCTTGTTTCTATCTTTGGCAAGCTGTTTCGCCGATCGTGTTCTCCGTTATATATGGGGAAAAGTGGTCTGGAGACTTGATGCTAGGATGGTATGCATAAGGAACGATGCGTGTTCGATTCCTGTTATATCCTCAGACTTTTTCTGAGCTAGGGAGTTCTTGAACGGGTTCCACTCCGCCTCGTAATGACAATAGGTGCTTGAAGAAACAGTGGGGTGATCGGGATTCACCTGCAGACGGTAACGACTGGATGAATTTGGAAAATGCTGATCAAATGTCCCACGATCAGAGAGCACTTCCAGTACTACCTTGTGGATAACAGTCAGCTAGCCCTAACAGACCTAAGCACTAATCCTTGAGTAGCGTTTATGTTTTTAGTTAGAGTTCATGGGGAGCGTCATCGAAACAAACAATTTTTCTTCTGTTACGCAGCGCAGGATTTGCCGAGCGCTCTGGAGCGCTGCAGTCATCGACTGTGCGGCTGGTCCCGGCGGAGGTTCGAGTCCTCCCTCGGGCATGGGTGTGTGTGTTTGTCCTTAGGATAATTTAGGTTAAATAGTGTGTAAGCTTAGGGACTGATGACCTTAGCGGTTAAGTCCCATAAGATTTCACACACATTTGAACATTTCTTCTGTTACGATTACTGTAGCAGCAAATGTAGACAACAGAGGAGATGCTGCAATTAGCACAGGATAAACGTCCCCATCATCCTCAGCAGGATAATTTTAAATTCATTTAGCTGAGTACCAGGGCTAATTGGATGCTAGAGCGCATGGAAATGGTGATGATAAACTGTCCCTGGTAAAAGTAATCATCTAGTCATGGTGTGCGTCATAGCTCTAACTGCGAAGTCACCCTGAGCTACGTCCTAATGGGACACTGCCCATTAATATCAGTTAATGCATGGATTCGTACTCTGGCGGGTGAACCCACCATTCTCTGTGCCTGTTGCTTAAAAATCACGGTTTCCCCACCTTTTACCTGAGTACATTTCATATGTTGACGAGAGGGCAGAAGCAAATTCAAGTGGGGGACCTACCGTTATTTTATCAACGGTGAAACGTATATGACAAAACTTCTAAAATATTTTGTAGTATCTGCACTCTAACCTAAGCTCTTAGGGTGAAGATTTTAGCGTGCTGCAAAGTATCTGTCTCATCGTTTTTTGGTTCAGAGACCTGTCACTCATGTGTGTGTGCATCGTGTGTGAGTGCAAGGTTGTTAATTAATTGTTTTCTTTAATTTCTGTGGAGTTTATATTATTCACCACTTCTAATCACAGCCGTTTGTTCAAAGCAAGACATCTAAAGCAGCATTATCATCTTCAACTGCGCTTAGTATCTTGATGAATATATGCATAAATATAACAGTTATTCAGAACTGAAAGAGAAAAGAGAAAATGAGATTTCATTTGCTACAGCTATTCATATCAAACGTAGAGGAAGTTCACAGATCGTTTTGATGGGAAATACCCGAGCCACTTTCATGTAACCGAAAATTCTTTGTTGTTTGCCTTCAACGTAGTTATTCGTAAACAAAAATTGGATTAACGTGCCGAATAAGTCTGTAGGCAAACATAAAATCGTATGTAATGACACCAAGATCATGTGAAAACAACATACCTAAAAAAGCTTTTACATTTTAAGAGCAATGCCATAGAATCAGCTGGTTATTTTTTGTATTTAGGGCATTTGAAGACAAGAACTGGATGTGCAGCTGAATAAATAAACTGAAAAGTAAAAACTGCTTAGAGTATGTCTGGGAAACTATTCTGAGTAACCAATTTTGACGTAGGGCAGCAAGATACAGAATTTTCAACGAAAAATTCATCAAAGATAATAATCCGTCGCCTGTCTGCCCATACAGACTTTCATCTCAAGATTTCCTGGAAGTCACAATAAAAGGAAAGGTAAGAATCAGAGAACAGTCTCGAGCAGCAGACATGATTTTGAGTGTAATGAAATGGAAATATACGTGAGATCGACCTGAAGCCAGGTGCATAGATGGTAAACGGACATAGGAATTTCTGTTTTCAATTCTAAGAATGAAAGAATTATCGTGACAAAAGCATAACAGAAGTTGCATAGGTGATGTTAGAGAACACGAGGTAACCACACGAATTCCTATGTTTCAGTAATATAATTAACGGGAGATTCGTTTGATTTATCTTTCCATACTAGATTGTACACTGTTTACAATATTTAAGCCTTGAGTGATCTCCAGAATATTTGGCGCCAACACTTACCTCCATTAGCAGATCATCTATTCATTGATGCCTCCGGACGTGTTTTGAAGGCTAGTGCTTCTTATGGTAAAGTAGTGCCGTGAAGCTCTTCCCTCTCCCACTTTCCATTTCGAAAGTTTCCATTGTCATTTCTATTGTCACCTTGTCTGCACTGTTTGGCGGCCATATTCAGCTTCCATACAAGGCTACATTTCAGGAAAATACTTTAAAAAAAGACTTACTAACAGCTAAATTTATATTTAAGTAGCAGAGTACACGGCATTACCTGGGTAAGTATTTATTCCACTCTTCTATTAGTCCATCTCCTCCGTAGTCTCTCTCTTTATATCTTTTCCTCCCCATTCTCTCTGTCCATCTCCTCCTCCCCTTCCCTGTCAATCTCCTTCACACCTTCTTTGTCTATAGCTTACTCCCAATTTTCTAAGTCCATCTCATACTCCTCCCTCTCCCTGTCCATATCCTCTTCCCCTCTCTCTATCCATCTCCTTCTATTTTCTTTCTCTGTCGATGTCCTCCACCCTCCTACTCTCTCCATCTCCCCATCCCCCTTCCTCCATTCAGCTCTATTTCCCCTTCTCTCTCTCCATTACTTCCTCCACCCTATCTGTGTCCATCTCCCTCTTCCCCCTCTTAGTATCGCCATCTCCTTCTGCCCCACCCTTCTCTGCCCTTCACCCACAACCCCATAGGAGTTTAGTCATTCTTACCCCCACACCATTTGTTTCCAGACAGTATGTAATAGATGTGCTAAATTTGATTGAGATCGATCCAGTGATTTAGGGGAAGCTTTTTACTCGCCATTTCACCCACGTACGCACATGTCGCACATATTTCACACACGTTTAACACTTTTTACACATATTCGTAAGCATATTTCAGCTTTAAGTCCTACTAACTTCGTCTGCAGTTTCGTTTCCACGCAGCTCACTGTTTATGATGGCATACATATGTAGTACATGCTGTACAGTGATCTAATTTTGTAGGTACGTCCAAAGGTATATGTTGTAATATTGAAAAATAGAAGAACGGCGACTGTAGATTATTGTTATAATGTTCACCTTCCTATCTGTTACGTGGTGCGTTTCATAAAAAGCCCTATCCACCTTGCAGAAATTCTACAGAATATGAGGGTATATCTTTTCACTCCCCTAGAGTCACTAACTCTGGTCTGTTTACCTCGCATTTTCTAAAGTTATCTCGCAGATCTCGTCCTGATGGGGTTCTTCTCCACATAGGTGAAAAACTCGATGTGCGAACAACAAACTGTGCTACACTGAAGTAGCTGTGTGGGAGAAAATCCAGTACTACGAAAAGAAGTTATCAGAACATAGGATGCCACTTGATTTCTATTGATTAACGTTTAATCAAGAACAGCAAGTAAGACCCTGATTATGTTCATTTATTACATCATATTCCACAGAAGCTACCTATGTCCAGAGCACGGCAGCAGGACATAGTTTAAGGATTTCCAGTAGTGCCTGATATAAAACTTCTAGTGAGTTGTTATACACACAAACGTTTTATGAGGCACTTTTAACTGCAACTGATAATTATCGTTGTAGGATTTCATTTGACTGTCCCAATGTGCATTGCCTTCCTTGTACCCTATGGAAGACTAATAGTGAGTTACAGCAGCAGTTCGGCATCTGCTTATTCACTGCACACTTCCGGTTAGTTCATCGTCTTCCACCATTAACGACCAACTTAAAATGTTCTTCTCACTTGCGTTAATATTTTAGTTAGTAACTTTATGAAATTATTTTTAACCTTCTGTCAGTGCTACTAATCATGATGGTATGGCAAGATGAGCATAGCTGTGCTCAAATAATAAATATAAAGAAACAACATTGTACTGCTTCGCCCCAGGCTCTGTATGTGATTTCTGGCTATCTAGTCAGTACAACAGCCTGTACAGTCACCGCTAGCACACGCATTCTCATGCTCTAAAGTTTTCTGCAGCACAACTCAATGCTACATTCCTGCTAATGAATGTTCTTGTCTGACTGATGACAAGGAGAGGTTAAATAAAAATGTAATGTGGGCCAGAAATGCGGCAGAAACTCCAGACATCCTCCAATAAAAATGTATAATTTTTTTATTTTTCTTGCATTTTCATAAACATTCAGAAAATTTTAAAAAATAAGAAAAACAAAGTTACTTCCAATCCTACTATAGCGTTATTTGACTGTCCCATATTTCATTCTTGCTATTGCGTTCTCAATACCAGTTCCTCCCTACTGCTGAAATTACAAACCCATAAATCTTTAATAATAAATAGTTTTGTCTCCTTGCATTGCAATACAAATTTAATTTACAGTTAGTAAGATTTCATTTTGATATACATTTGAAACAATAAAATCTTTTTGATTTACAACTCACGACACCTCTGCAGCATATTTGTGGGTTACATCTTTCGTGGCTGTTCAGAGTCTTCTATTGATTTACAGGTGCTTCATGCCATAGTAGGTCGCATCCATATTTCATAGCTCTCATACAATTTTTTTATGTGTAAGATACAACAAAGAACACAAATATTAGATACATATAATAGATATATTCTACATTACACTGTTCCTGAAACAATTACACAATTACTACTTTTATAAAAGAGAAACATAAAATTGTACTAACACACATGCATATGTCGTATTTAATAACTGAATTCATAAATTTCCAGTAAACTGACTTTTTAGTTTATCAACACTGGATGATGTCTTACGGCTACGGCTCGATGCACATCACACATCGATTCACCTTCCACGTTGCACTATGCTGTCCTACAGGTGCCATACCAGCTGATGTGCTGTCAGCTCAGTGGACAAACCCACATTAAGCACTCCTCAGAACTGCTGTTAGTCACTAGGGTGAGTTCGACAGTCCATGCCTCATCCTTACATTGTCATTTAATTCATTCTTAAACGTAAGTTAAGCACACACTGTGAACCAGGTCACATTTATGCAAGCACAGTATTAAAAATGAACTTAACATTATTGCTTTCTAGTATTTACATTACTTATGGTCCTTCTTTATTTCTGTATAACTCCTGGGTAAGTCAGTCTCCCAGCGTGAAACAAAGCTAGTAACGCTTTATTTACAAAAACATGTGTGATATCTGTGGCATAGTAGACACCTTTTAACACATTTGTTTTGAGAGTCGCTAGTTCCATCGCATTAGAATGAGCTATAAAAAGAATTTTTTGTGTCCTTCTTATGTTTCATGAAATTCCTTTATTTCATTATTCATTTTTGAAGACTTTGTCCTTGCCTTCACCAACACAACATATCCTTCTCTATAGAATCTGGCTTCTTCCCTTTGTTGTACGTTTCGTTTCTCTTTTCTGCTTTTTCTTTTAACCTGTTTAGTGTGAGCTGTCTGATCCCATTCCATGACAATTGTGTCTTTGGTGAAAATGTAATGATTTGTTCAAACATGGCCTCTATGAAACTTGACTTCATGAGGTTATAGTTCCAGGGCCGAATGTAGCAGGTCATTCATTATTCACTCGAAATCGCTTACATTTTTTTCTCAGAGTGAGTGTTTCTTAGTTCAATAGACTCTCACCTCCTGTATCACTTTCTCTGCCTATTTGACGATGGACAAATATATATATATATATACACACTAATGGAAATGGAAAAAAGAACACATTGACACCGGTGTGTCAGACCCACGATACTTGCTCCGGACACTGCGAGAGGGCTGTACAAGCAATGATCACACGCACGGCACGGCGGACACACCAGGAACCGCGGTGTTGGCCGTCGAATGGCGCTAGCTGCGCAGCATTTTTGCACCGCCGCCGTCAGTGTCAGCCAGTTTGCCGTGGCATACGGAGCTCCATCGCAGTCTTTAACACTGGTAGCATGCCGCGACAGCGTGGACGTGAACCGTATGTGCAGTTTACGGACTTTGAGCGAGGGCGTATAGTGGGCATGCGGGAGGCCGGGTGGACGTACCGCCGAATTGCTCAACACGTGGGGCGTGAAGTCTCCACAGTACATCGATGTTGTCGCCAGTGGTCGGTGGAAGGTGCACGTGCCCGTCGACCTGGGACCGGACCGCAGCGACGCACGGATGCACGCCAAGACCGTAGGATCCTACGCAGTGCCGTAGGGGACCGCACCGCCACTTCCCAGCAAATTAGGGACACTGTTGCTCCTGGGGTATCGGCGAGGACCATTCGCAACAGTCTCCATGAAGCTGGGCTACGGTCCCGCACACCGTTAGGCCGTCTTCCGCTCACGCCCCAACATCGTGCAGCCCGCCTCCAGTGGTGTCGCGACAGGCGTGAATGGAGGGACGAATGGAGACGTGTCGTCTTCAGCGATGAGAGTCGCTTTTGCCTTGGTGTCAATGATAGTCGTATGCGTGTTTGGCGCCGTGCAGGTGAGCGCCACAATCAGAACTGCATACGACCGAGGCACACAGGGCCAACACCCGGCATCATGGTGTGGGGAGCGATCTCCTACACTGGCCGTACACCACTGGTGATCGTCGAGGGGACACTGAATAGTGCACGGTACATCCAAACCGTCATCGAACCCATCGTTCTACCATTCCTAGACCGGCAAGGGAACTTGCTGTTCCAACAGGACAATGCACGTCCGCATGTATCCCGTGCCACCCAACGTGCTCTAGAAGGTGTAAGTCAACTACCCTGGCCAGCAAGATCTCCGGATCTGTCCCCCATTGAGCATGTTTGGGACTGGATTAAGCGTCGTCTCACGCGGTCTGCACGTCCAGCACGAACGCTGGTCCAACTGAGGCGCCAGGTGGAAATGGCATGGCAAGCCGTTCCACAGGACTACATCCAGCATCTCTACGATCGTCTCCATGGGAGAATAGTAGCCTGCATTGCTGCGAAAGGTGGATATACACTGTACTAGTGCCGACATTGTGCATGCTCTGTTGCCTGTGTCTATGTGCCTGTGGTTCTGTCAGTGTGATCATGTGATGTATCTGACCCCAGGAATGTGTCAATAAAGTTTCCCCTTCCTGGGACAATGAATTCACGGTGTTCTTATTTCAATTTCCAGGAGTGTATATATATATATATATATATATATATATATATATACTGAGAGACAGAGAGAGTTAAAATGAGAGTGAGAGAGAGAGAGGTATTATCTGTACTTATTTTAACATATACTGCCATACTTTTGACACAAATTGTGGCCCATTATCACTAAGAATATTTCGTAGCTTTTCAACATTTTTACAGTAATCCTTTCCTGTTTTGTTTCTCAAAGGATACAGTATTAAATACTTAAAAACAACATCCAAAGCAAGTAACACACTATTGTCGTAAAACATACTTAGAAGTCCACACCAACAACTTCTAATACGGAATTCATAGTAATTTTATATATAAGCCCTTCCATTGGTGATTTAAGTCTTTAGCTTTCGTGTACAATTCACATTTCTCCAATAATTACCTCACCCTCTATACCATGTTATTAAATATACTTGTTTCCAAGAATTTGTACACTTTTTGAGATCATAATGGCCACAATCAAGAGGAATGTCCTGTACAAAATTCTCAATGACATGTTCCGGTAGATGTGTTTTCCAATCACTTTTTCTTGATTGCCCTACAGAACAAAACCTGTCCTTAATTTTGTAATACTTCTCAAATTTAACCTTGTTTGCCACGCACAATTTTGTCATAACTGTTCTTAGAACATCATCATTCTGTTCTCTCTCCATACTTTTTAAGAATCTCTTCACATAGCTTTCAAATGAAATATTTTTTAACACCAATATATTGACATCTTTTCCACTGTTATTTTCAACGATAACTTTATCTATAACAATTGGTATATGAGATAATGCAGTTAGCAAAAAATTTTATTTTCCAGGTTGGTAATTAATTTTAAAAGTATACTCTTGTGTCAGTACACTCCATGAGTCAACTTACAGTCTTGCAAACTGTCTGTGTAAACTGTAACCTTTCTGCTCAAAAAATAATTTATGAATTCATCAAATATCCTTACAATGACTAAAGTCTCCCAATAATTCATTACACTACTTCTGAAATTAATTGTATTTCATTCACATCCACTGGAGTTCCTTATTACCTGGAACATTTTAGCTGCAGGTCTATATTCCGTACTATCTATACAAATGCTCATGTTTTTAGAGAAATCTGGATGAGCTAGCGTTAGTGTTTCACACAAAGTTTCTTTTATTGCCAATAATTCTTGTTTATATTGTTCTGTTCAAATCTAAGGGATATTTTTGTAGTAAATTCCCATAACGTCTGTGCATTCGTAGGTTGAGCATTTGCAAATTTTCTGTAAAATTTACGTAATCCAATGAAAGCTGTAAACAGTTTTTTGTTTCTGGATTCTGACGCCTCCTTAATTGCTTGTATTTTTTCAGTTTTTAACCTAATACCATATGCTGAAGTGATATGGTCCAAAATTGTATTTTTTCATCCAAATTCCGATTTTTTAACGTTAACTTTGATTTTATTCTCAGAAAAGTACTCAATGTTTGATCCAAAACTTTTGGTTGTTCTTTCAAACTATCTGCCATAATCAGCACATAATACATGCAACATGTCACTTTCGATAGTAATCCTCACCTGGTACACCATCTAACATTATGATAAAAGTTGATACAGAAATATTTAGCCCAAAGGGTACCACATTAAAATGGTAACACCAACTCATGTAAACAAAATCTTGAGCCACTGGTCTCGCCAGAAACTGCCCATCAGATCATTACTAGTTACAGTCTGAATGTTATTTAACTTTTGAGCCAGCTCCTGTAATATTTCTGGTCTATCCATTTGTTAATAATTTTGTTTATTGCTCTCACAGCCAGTGTTATTCTTGTAGGTCCATCTTTCATTAAGATCAGTACTAATAGGCTACAATATTGACTCTGTGACCTTTCCATGATATTCCAGTTGAACACACCCTTGATTTCTTTGTCCACCACTTCCCATTTTACGACAGGGATAATATGTGGTGTCAGTTTAGATGGACTATGCCATTTTACTTCGAATCCGAATACATAGTCCCTCCTTAAACCAGTTCTATCGGAAAGTACTTATTACATGTTCCTTTAACATCATTCTTAGTGACTCACTTTCATAAAGTCCTATACTTTCCACTTGCACAACTTTGGCACTAATAATGTCATCAATCTTTTCTCGAGATGCAATTAAATTTAACATCAACCTACAAACATCATATCCACTGTTCTCATCTATATTATTTTGCAACAGATCTGTCACTAAACATGGTACAAGTCATTGTTTCACCATCTTCTCCATTTGTCACACCTACCTCTCCTATTATTCCATTGCCAGTTTCCTGAGAGTAGTCATTAATTTTATCCTTTAGTACTTTAACATGAACATGTTTATCCTTGGCGATCACACATCCCTAAATAACAACTTTTCTTCCTCTCTACCTGTGCTTACCTTACCAACTTCTCATGCAAAACCTACTGCACAAGTCTCTACTAATCGATTAATAACCTAAATTAATTCTATGCACAATCCAGGAATGATCATTACATTAAACCTCCTCTCCTTAATCTCAATTAGTGTCATTTCTTGGTTCTGTATGAACTTATTTTTACCATCTATGCCTAGAATAATGATCATACCATGTATTGGCAATTCTGGAATATTATGTCCCTTCTTTAATTTCAAAAAAGCTCCTCATTTATTGCACAAATATCACTCCCTGAATTTAGAATAGCAAACACTTCTGTACTATGTAATTTTACCTTTAATTAGGGTTCATAATTTTTATTGCCCTCTTTCACTTCTTCAGATGTTAAATCTTCCTTAATGGCATCCTTCTCCTCACATCCCAAACAATTAACATTGTTTGTCTCCTGTTCAAAATCACTTCACGGCCAGATCTTATCAAAACTTCTAATTAGTTTTCCTGACTCGACCTGTCAATTCCTTCCGGTCACCTGAATTTGATAGCTTCACTCTCTCCATGTCATCTTTCGCCTCTCTTTGATATTTTCCATTATAATTGTGGAAATATTCATGGTTCCATACACCTCTACTTCTAGCAAGAGTTACCCTGCAGTTTTCTCTATGATCGTCTCTTTTACGACTTCGATTTTCTGTCTCGCCCCATTATCTCTCCATCCTTCTCCATGTCGACTTACACCAGACAGAGAATCCAGCAGAGCATGCAAGGTACCGTCAACACTACCTTTCCGAATCTGTAATACTTTTTCTTTCATAACTGCAGTTAATTTGACCAATACAATAGAAGTTAAATCCCTTTCCTCCACAGTATTATCTAAACGTAAGTCCGTTTCTCAGTAACTTTAAACGAATTCTTTATAACTTTGACACCCACAATTAACAAGTGTCTTCCCATGAAAATGCCACTGCACACACTATTATGTGCAGTGTTTGACAAATATTGTTTAAGAAGAGTCCATTCTCATAACCCACGACAGCACTTCACCTTACAACCTACTACTTGCATATACAATTTTCTTTCTATTGTCCAATTTTTTTGGTTATTGTATTACAAATGGAATAGGACGAAAGCTTCTTGAAAGCTGATGGAACATCCATACCCCCCCAAAAAAACTGTCATCAACTGTGCCACAGCTTCCTACTCCAGTCTGATTAACTTACTGAAATACCATGTCTCTAATCACTCTCTAATGCTATTTTCATCTTGACCACATTACCGATTTAATTTCTGATATTAACATCGATATTTACAGTTACATAGGCATTAATGTCTTTTACCTTAATTACTTCACCTCCTCTATTATGAGACTGAGATTTGACATTACTTATTTCAAAGGTGTTGTCATGAACATTTTTATTTATTTGGACAATCCTTGATTTTATTTTCATTGGAGCTTATCCATTCCTACAATTCTCCTTCTGTTGCCCTCAGTGAACTGTTCAGCTCAGCAGTTCTATTACTTGTCTTTTGATTTACTGTTTTAAACATTTCTTTCATGAAAATCATTTCAGCCTTAAATTTAGACAGTTCAACCCTGACATACTTTTTAATTATTCACAAGATTTGGTCAACTGATCAATTCTCTCATTAATTTTCTTTGACAGATACTTTCTAGTTTGTCCCACCTCATTAATAGCTTCGTCATTTTTTCCTAAGCCAAGTTTCATTAAATTCATCAATTTTACTAATTCTCCTAGTCAATCTCATATTATTCCTATGATTTTCTTTTGATATATACTGAAGACTACACTTTTATGGTGCTGGAACACTAACATCATCATCACTAGTTTATGAGTCGTTTGCTTCAATCTTTCTTACACTGTCATCAACTCATTGTTCCCAGTTTAATCCAACAGTGTCATGATAAGCTACATAATGTTTAGTCAATGATACTGAACTGCTGTCATCATTACCAATTAACTCATCAGTATTGTTTTCAGCGGTATGAACATCTGCCTGCATAGTGATCACATTACCCAGGTTACCAACAACTAATCATTATTGTACTCTTCATTACTATCAAAATTCACTTGATCGATTGCTTCACTATTCACATTTACATTAAAAGTAGCCATGTGGTCCTGTTACTGACTCACAAAGTAAAAAAAAATTAAATTACAAAATTCTTTAGTTAAAATTTATTAAAATTATGATAAAAACCCCTTCCTCTAATAGTAATGTAACCACAACTTACACTGGAAACTGCAAAGTCAAGCGCCACCTACACATTGACACCTAGTTCAGCCCCTGGGCGTTGAAAACCGCGTCCTCGATGATATCCCTGCCAGACGCCTGTAACCATTGCTGCTGATGTTCAGATGTGGTGTCTCAGCCGCCACTCTGCATGCCGCCGAATTTGTGGTGACAATGACTTCGCCGTTGATCTGCATTGTCAGCTTCCGGCACACCATTTCTGTCATCACTGTACTTCAAAATGCACTATCCATTCTATGTCCACATCTTCACTCTCCGTGTTTTGTTTGTAGTGCTAACTGTTCCATCGTAACAGCTTCTGAACTATTTGTCCATTTATTTGTCGGCAGAACTCAATGTTCGAAACTTCTGTTAATAATAACTGTTCATATAATGACATTTCATGAAATGTTTACAGCTACTTTCTGATTCTGACTCGAAGAGCACATTGACTAAAATTCCAGGATGTAAGCCAAGATTGTAGTTCTGTCATCTCCCCCAACCAAAAACTTATCCATACCTAAAAACGAAATTTTCATGTAGTTGCAAAATAAACTATTCATTTAAAGTTAAATATTCTTAAACCTAATAAAAAAGGTCTAAAATGTATTCAAATTCAATGATATGAACTATCTTTACTTGTTTCTCATCTCTATAACTGAAATTCAATCCCACAAATTTCTCTTATTTTTCGTTGTCTTCTGAAAACATTTTAGTATAACGATCTGGAAGAGCAATTTTAAATTTATCATCTAAAAGTCATAAAACTTTTTCACCATATTTAGTTGACAAAAATTTACTTTTTAATTATTGTAAGATTTATGTTTTTTAAACTCTGGTAATTTAGTGAATACATCTACACAACCATTACTATAACTGTTAAGTTCCCTTACTAGATTTTCAATGCTGTAAATTTTGTTTATTTTGTTTTGGTTTTATGTATATAGAATAAAATTTAAGATTTCCAAATTTTTGAACATCTAACATTTTCAATTTTTATCTTCTCCATTTTTCTGAAAATATTTAAACATGAAGTTCAATGTTCATTAACTTTTTCTAATTTTTTATTCATTTATGTAATTAAAAATTTTCTGTAAGCATTCTATATTGTGAATCACAGATCGAATTCTTTTAACCATACATAATAAGATATGCAAGTTTATAATTAAAGGATGCACATAATTTCATTGTTTTTTGTTGAGAAGTTACAACATACATTCTTCTAGACATATTTATGAAATGGATAGGATAAATTTGAATAAAGTTGAATGGACTTATGGACTTACATTTTCATTAATATTTAATTGGGTTATGCTTTTAAAATTTCTAAGGGCATCATAAGCTTTTAAAAGGTATCTGATGATCTGATGGATGAAGATTCCATAATTATTGTGGAAAATTTTCATTTACTCCATTTTTACATTGATTTTGTGTAATTTAATAAAGAAAAATCATTTAACTGATTATTTTTTCGATTTGTTTAGAAAATAAAGAAAATAAAGTATGTTATATCACATCCTGTAGAGTTATAATAATTTGTTCAGCATTTAATCTAGCAAATTCATTTTTCTGTAATTCAAAGAAAGGTTTTGAATTTTGTTGATTTTTGGAAGCATACTGTTATCATTATTGGTAGTCCAGCGAATGTCCTTACATGATCAGGTCGGAAGGAGTGGAGACTGTCTCATAAAAAGGCATTAAGAGCATTTTTATCAGCTTTTTTAATTAGATATACTTTGCATTTGTTTGTGATGGTTGTGGGTGTTACGCTATTCAACCTACTAGCAACTCCCTTTTGGTCACTAATCCCAGTATTTGTCATAATACTATTTCACCAGGATTATTTGTTGCTAAGAGATCAAGTATGCTTTAGTAACCATTTACACTGCTAGTGGGCTCATGATCTAATTGTTCAAAATAATATTCTGAGAAAGCATTCAGCAGAATTTGGGATTACGTTTTATGCCTGCTGCTGGCTGTAAATGTATAATTTTTCCAGCATATCGAGGTTAGATTCAAGTCACCACCGACTATGTACAAGAGGGGTACCTATTTGAAAAGAGGCTCAAGCTTTCTTTTAACTGTTCAGCCACTATATCATTGTTAAACACTGTACATATATCTGATTTATCAGTAACAGAACTAATTTGACTACAAACTGAATTTATATTATCGACCTTGTGCTGCTGGCCATACACTTCCTTCACAACCGACCAGATGGTTTCTATTTTATCCAGTGAAACAGCGGTTCTATCTGCATACCACATACTCTTTGCCTTCCTAATAACTTTTTAAGCACCTGACAGTACTGTTTGTAATGGGCTACTGTAGTGTGATTGTGACTACTTCTAACATTTGAATATAATTTATGATATCCTTATCCCACGAGTCAGCCACCTGGGCTGCCTACTACCGCTAGAACCGCGTTTAGAACGTTCTAATGGAAAGTAACTCTCAAAAAGCATGAGAAATGTGTTAAGGAAAGGATTATATTTGTCATCTATGTTATCTGCATTATAAACATCCTGCCACTCTTGTTCTTTGATGAGGTTTCAAAACTCTCTATTGTTGTTGGATAAACTTCCCTCCCCATGAACCATGGACCCTGCCGTTGGTGGGGAGGCTTGCGTGCCTCAGCGATACAGATGGCTGTACCGTAGGTGCAACCACAATGGAGGGGTATCTGTTGAGAGGCCAAACAAATGTGTCGTTCCTGAAGAGGGCAGCAGCCTTTTCAGTAGTTGCAGGGGCAACAGTCTGGATGATTGACTGATCTGGCCTTGTAACACTAACCAAAACGGCCTTGCTGCACTGGTACTGCGAATGGCTGAAAGCAAGGGGAAACTACAGCCATAATTTTTCCTGAGGGCATGCAGCTTTACTGCATGATTAAATGATGATGGTGTCCTCTTGGGTAAAATATTACGGAAGAAAAATATCCCCCTTTTGGATCTCCGGGTGGGAACTACTCAAGGGGACATCGTTATCAGGAGAAAGAAAACTGGCGTTCTACAGATCGGAGCGTGGTATGTCAGATCCCTTAATCGGGCAGGTAGGTTAGAAAATTTAAAACGGGAAATGGATAGGTTAATGTTAGGTATAGTGGGAATTAGTGAAGTTCGATGGCAGGAGGAACAAGACTTTTGGTCAGGTGAATACAGGGTTATAAGTACAAAATCAAATACGGGTAATGCAGGAGTAGGTTTAATAATGAATAAAAATAGGTGTGTGGGCAAGCTACTACAAGCAGCATAGTGAACACATTATTGTGACCAAGATAGACATGAAGCCCATGCCTACTACAGTAGTACAAGTTCATATGCCAACTAGCTCTGCAGATGATGATGAAATTGATGAAATGTATGATGAGATAAAAGAAATTATTCAGGTACTGAAGGGAGAAGAAAATTTAATAGTCATGGGTGACTGGAATTCGGTAGTATGAAAAGGGAGAGAAGGAAACATAGTAGATGAATATGGATTGGTGGTAAGAAATGAAAGAGAAAACCGTCTGGTAGAGTTTTGCATGGATCATAACTTAATCATACGTAACACTTGGTTCAAGAATCATGAAAGAAGGTTGTATACATGGAAGAATCCTGGAGATACTAGAAGGTATCAGATAGATTATATAATGGTAAGACAGAGATTTAGGTACCAGGTTTTAAATTGTAAGACATTTCCTGGGGCAGATGTGGCTCTGACCACAACCTATTGGTAATGAACTGTAGATTAACACTGAAGAAACTGCAAAAAGGTGGGAATTTAAGAAGATGGAACTTGGATAAACTGACTAAAACAGAGGTTGTACAGAGTTTCAGGGAGAGTATAAGGGAACAATTTACACCAATGGGGGAAAGAAATACAGTAGATAACAGATGGAATATTGAATTTAATTAATGAAAGGAGAAAATATAAAAATGCAGTGAATGAAGCAGGCATAAAGGAATACAAACATCTCAAAAATGAGATCGACAAGAAGTGCAAAATGGCCAAGCATGGCTAGAGGGCAAATGTAAGGATGTAGAGGCTTATCTCACAAGGGGCAAGATAGATACTGCCTACAGGAAAATTAAAGAGACCTTTAGAGAAAAGAGAGCCACTTGTATGAATATCAAGAGCTCCAATGGTAACCCAGTTCTAAGCAAAGAAGGGATAGCAGAAAGGTGGAAGGAGTATATAGAGTGTCTATACGAGGGTGATGTACTTGAGGACAATATTATGGAAATGGAAGAGGATGTAGATGAAGATGAAATGGGAGATGCGATTCTGCGTGAAGAGTCTGACAGAGCACTGAAGGACCCCGGGAGTAGACAACATTCCATTAGAACTACTGACGGCCTTGGGAGAGCCAGTCCTGACAAAACTCTACCATCTGGTGAGCAAGATGTATGAGACAGGCGACATACCCTCAGACTTCAAGAAGAATATAATAATTCCAATCCCAAAGAAAGCAGGTGTTGACAGATGTGAAAATTACCGAACTATCAGTTTAATAAGTCACAGCTGCAAAATACTAACGCGAATTCTTTACAGACAAATGGAAAAACTAGTAGAAGCCGACCTCAAGGAAGATCAGATTGGATTCCATAGAAATGTTGGAACACATGAGGCAATACTCACCCTACGACTCATCTTAGAAGCTAGATTAAGGAAGGGCAAACCTACATTTCTAGCATTTGCAGACTTAGAGAAAGCTTTTGACAATGTGGACTGGAATAATCTCTTTGAAATTCTAAAGGTGGCAGGGGTAAAATACAGGGAGAGAAATGCTATTTACAATTTGTACAGAAACCAGATGGCAGTTGTAAGAGTTGAGGGGCATGAAAAGGAAGCAGTGGTTGGAAAGGGAGTGAGACAGGGTTGTAGCATCTCCCAAATGTTATTCAAACTATATATTGAGCAAGCAGTAAAGGAAACAAAAGAAAAATTCGGAGTAGGTATTAAAATTCATGGAGAAGAAGTAACAACTTTGAGGTTCGCCGATGACATTGTAATTCTGTCAGAGACAGCAAAGGACTTGGAAGAGCAGCTGAACGGAATGGACAGTATGTTGAAAGGAGGATATAAAATGAACATCAACAAAAGCAAAACGAGGATAATGGAATGTAGTCGAATTAAGTCGGGTGATGCTGAGAGAAATAGATTAGGAAATGAGACACTTAAAGTAGTAAAGGAGTTTTGCTATTTGGGGAGCAAAATAACTGATGATGGTCGAAGTGGAGAGGATATAAAATGTAGACTGGCAATGGCAAGGAAAGCGTTACTGAAGAAGGGAAATTTGTTAACATTGAGTATAGATTTAAGTGTCAGGAAGTCGTTTCTGAAAGTATTTCTATGGAGCGTAGCCATGTATGGAAGTGAAACATGGACCATAAATAGTTTGTACAAAAAGAGAATAGAAGCTTTCGAAATGTGGTGCTACAGGAGAATGCTGAAAATTAGATGGGTAGATCACATAACTAATAAGGAAGTATTGAATAAAATTGGGGAGAAGAGTTTAAAATTACATGTGGTATTTATTTGAGTAGAAAAGGCTTTTAGTGTTGAAATTTGTGCAGCATGGCCTGAAAGGCCATTCACCCTTTTACTATCAGAATGCCTGTCTAGTAATGAAGGATGAATAAATATATTGTCTATGGCTCCGCCAGTGTTCCCCTAAACAACACAGAATGCTTCAGATCATATGAATTTAGAAATTCTACCAACATGCTTTTTCTTGCACCATCATATACAAAATTTCGATTGAAGTCACCACACATAGCTAATTTGTGGTAACTCAACAACCCTCTGTAGCTTGAGCAGAAATGTTTTGAACTCAGTGTTAGGGGACCTATGAACAACAAGAGCTAGAAGTTTAGTTTCACTAAATTCAATGCTCCTGCACAACAATCAAATGTCGTTCAGTGCAGTGCCGTGATACATCTGTTGACTCAAATGGAATACTGCTTTTTATGTACATAAACACTTCCCCATCCTGCAACGAACTCCTTGAGAAACAGTTACCTAATCTGTATCTTGGTAAAGAAATCCTCAGAATTATTTAAGTGATGCTTCGATATACCAATAATTTGAGAGACAACACCTATAAGTAGTTCACTAACTTTATCTCTAATATCTTGTATATTTTGGTGAAATATTTAATTCCTTCTCTACTTGGAAACATGTCGTCGTCTGAATGTGAGCCCTTACTTAGAGGCACTTCCTTTAAGCAGGTGTACCTATCAACTGAATTCAATCTAAAAAAGGTGTTGCTGTAACACCAAGTACTACAGAAATTTTTCCATGAGTGATCTCACCACCAGAAACTGCACTGTCACCTATAGACTTTACAAGCCTTTCCTTCCCATACCTATTGAGGTGCAAACCATGCCTAGTGAAACCCAATCTACTGACAGACCAAACTGGCACCACTGAAATGTGACCCATGCCCTCTGCCATCTGCACCATCTGAAGGGCCCATGTTAATATGCCTAACAGCCGCATTAAGATGAGGCTGATCATGATGCTGAAACAGTTACACGAAATGCTCGTTAATGCCACCAGTTTGAGTAGCTATCTTTACGAGGTAACCACCTACATCATGTTCCCTGTCGCTATCAAAACTGTTCCCTGCTCCACCCACTATCACTACCTGGTTCTCCTTCGTGAAATTCCTCCATAACTCCCCTATGTTGTCAGTCACCCGGGACAGTGCTGAGGACTGCTACATGTTCCTCACATCTACAGCTACAAGAGGCTCCTCTCCACTCTACTCTGACTGTTAGTCAAATCTTTTGCGCTATTCGCAAATTATAACTGCCTGAATACCTACTCCTCCTAGCTGCCTTCTTGCCAACTGCCATTTCCCTTTCCCGGGCTATACTTCACCCTCCTTGACCTATGTAGTTCCTGCTTTGCATGTATTAACAGCTCCTGAAGAGCAGTAAGGATTTTAAAGAATTAATGAAAAATATAATATTAATCATTGACCAAGTTTTAGTGGATTAAAAGTATCTGTTGTTCAACAGGTTAACAGAACATTGAAAGAAAAGATGTGGAACAAATTTGCTCTTCAAGGAAATTATGAATGGTTGGCTTAAGTTTCTGAATTAATTGAAGGATATAAAAAAAAAACAATATATTCAACAATGAAAATGGAGCCAAAAGTTGTAACCACAGAAAATTAAAAAGAATAATATTGAAAATTCTTTATATAAAAAATTTGTTAGATACTATTATTAAATAGAAAATTAAATGTACTGTAGGGATAATTAAATTGAATGGAACTTTGAAAAGGATATACTGCCCACTGTTCAACATAAATTTTTGGAAGTGAAGATATTCAATCTAATCCAATAAGATAAAAATTGAAAGCCTTAATTGCAAACAAATGAAAAGTATTTCATATAAAATGAACTACGGAAAACGAATTTGTTACATGTTTGCCTTGCTTAAAAGTTTTAAACGTCAAAGGTAATACAAAAATACGTTAAATTGTCAGGTTTCCATTGTTCACACAGTAGTTGGGCAAATAAAAGTAATGCAACTTTTTAAAATGTTAATGAAAATTTTATATATAAGTACTGTCAGTTATTGAAAATTTGAACATGTTTAGCATTGAATATAACTTTTTATGTGCTTTTTGTTTCTTTAAAGATGACAGAGTAAATTTTGATACTCAAATAAAAGTTAACAAAAATGACTTAAAGTTGGAATTGTAATAAAATTTTAAATTTGAATTAGTGGAATCACATGGTTTAGATTCATTTTGTGTTTAATATAAAGCTCTTTATGAATTTTACTTAATAGTGAAATATGAATAAAGTACTTGGAAATGTAGTTATATATTCTAAGAAACTGTCACTGGATTAGTTATATCATCACACAATTGTTCTCTTGAATAATCATTCAATGTATTGAAATAAATTCGATGGAAAATAATTCCTAAGATCCTCTCAATCAATATAAATTTATTGAGTTTGGTACATAATTAATTTTTAAAAAATTTTCACAATTTAAATGTCTATTTCTGAAAATATCTATTTCCTACATTTTTAAATCGTTTTCAAATAGCATTATATTCACGATTAAAAAACATGGAATCTTAACATTGTCATAATGTTTGAATACTTTGTCTACTTTTTTATGTCATAGAGGTGTATCCACATCTTTTGCTTTACACCATGATTATTATTTTCATCAATAATTATTAAAACTTTTTATTGTTATAAATAAGTTTTTTATTTTTTACATCTACAAGTGACTCCATTTATATATAATAAAATATAAAAAAATTTTAATTTAAAAAAAAATTCTTTTTCTCTACAAATGAAAAACAAAAATAAAATTATTTTTCCATTGTGGAAATGAGAAAATATTTTATATAGAAATTAAAATAATACAACTGAATGCACCTTCAAAAATGGGTTGTATTAATTGTATAAAAAAGAAACAAAAAATATAGGAAAGCATATGAACATATAAAAGAACTTGTCAATAACTGGGATAATAAATGATTTACTTGTAAAAATTGTAAAAAAGGCATTAAACATACTTCTAGATATATTTAACGTTGATGAATCAAAAAATTCAAAATCAACTTTCAATTATCAAAGCAATAAAGATAGATATTATGAAAAAGTGGTAAGTACGTCTGGAAAATGTTTATGGAAAAAATCAAAAATTAGCACATAAAGTAATAATACTAAAAAGTGACTACTCTATATTTTAATTAATCTTCTATGCAAATATTTAATTCCTGTAAGAAATCATTGTTGTCATCAATGATTTTATTTAGGTTTAATATATAATAACCATATGGAAATGTAGTGACCTAATCTTTTAATGTAATATGTTTATCATAAATTAGAACTTAAAGCAATTTTACTACATTTAAATGTATACAATTTGTGTTTAAAGGATGTACTTAAACTTATTTTTCTATTTTGTTTTATTTTGTTAACTAAACAAAATAACACAAAACCTTTTTTTACAACTTATTTCTTAACATCTTAAGTTTTCTGTCTTTTCTTTACACCAACTTATTAATGATACATTTTCGATTTTAAGCTAATGTGTTCTAATGTAATTTTTTTTACAATTTTAATCAATTGTCTTTCATAAATTTTCTTATTTACGTGTGAAATTCCACGGATATTACTTCTTGAATATTCATTCATATCAAATTCGTTTGTTATTGATTTAAAATTTTTGTATAAGACTTAAGTTCTTATATCATAAATGAAAGAATCAGTATTCATATAATATAGATCAATATTACACCGTATTTTGGTTTCATAACATTCTAATAAAAATTGTACACTCTTATTTTCGAAATATCTAGAATACTCATTCCTATATAAATTTGCTTATTGAATATTATTTTAATTTTCTTCATATGAACTGCTACTAGATTCTCTGAATATTGAGTAGTGTGTTCATAATTTCGTTTTGAAATATAATTTGTATATTTTCTTGGATCTGTTATTAGTTTAATATTTTGTCTGATTCTAATTTCTTCCGTTTTCTTTCCAAATATGGAAATATTCATTAATTTGTAGAAATCTTTTTCAAAATATTTAGCTGCCTTTTTTCTCCTTTCTGTTTTAAAATCAATATTTCTTGAACCACTCTGATTGTTTAAGTGATAAGATTCTATGAATTTTCTTTCAATTTAATCCAAGATTTTGCATTGTTTGATATTTATATAACATGAAACATATTTTTCGTTATTGTTTAAAGTTGTTAATAATTTATTTCCTCCTCCAGGTCATATAGACACATCTTCAGGTTAGTCATGTAATTCTTTTGGATCTTCTAAATACACTTCTAAAATATAACCATATGTATTGTTGATTGTATTTTTTCAGACTAAAAACATTTTGGTACTAACCAACTAAATCTTTAAATGGTAAAAACTGAGACATTGCCCAACCATATATACTACCTGCTTCTAACTAAGCAATATAATTTTATCAGTATTTTGACTAAAAAATTTTCATTTATTTGTTATTTGATGTAGCACACCTTTTAATATTTTGAGAAAATCCACCTTGAATTTCTTTTTCAAGGAATAAAATCACATCATTACCGTTTAATATATCTAATCCAACATTTGTCATTTATAACATAGAATACAAAGATTATCCAGGAGCTATAAAATACCAATTTAAATGGAGTTTATAATATTTAATAAATGTATCCCTACAATTTTCATTAATAACCTTGTGTGTCAAAATGTCACATCCATTATATAACCTTGTATATATACACTCCTGGAAATGGAAAAAAGAACACATTGACACCGGTGTGTCAGACCCACCATACTTGCTCTGGACACTGCGAGAGTGCTGTACAAGCAATGATCACACGCATGGCACAGCGGACACACCAAGAACCGCGGTGTTGGCCGTCGAATGGCGCTAGCTGCGCAGCATTTGTGCACCGCCGCTGTCAGTGTCAGCCAGTTTGCCGTGGCATACGGAGCTCCATCACAGTCTTTAACACTGGTAGCATGCCGCGACAGCGTGGACGTGAACCGTATGTGCAGTTGACGGACTTTGAGCGAGGGCGTATAGTGGGCATGCGGGAGGCAGGGTGGACGTACCGCCGAATTGCTCAACACGTGGGGCGTGAGGTCTCCACAGTACATCGATGTTGTCGCCAGTGGTCGGCGGAAGGTGCACATGCCCGTCGACCTGGGACCGGACCGCAGCGACGTACGGATGCACGCCAAGACCGTAGGATTCTACGCAGTGCCGTAGGGGACCGCACCGCCACTTCCCAGCAAATTAGGGACACTGTTGCTCCTGGGGTATCGGCGAGGACCATTCGCAACCGTCTCCATGAAGCTGGGCTACGGTCCCGCACACCGTTAGGCCGTCTTCCGCTCACGCCCCAACATCGTGCAGCCCGCCTCCAGTGGTGTCGTGACAGGCGTGAATGGAGGGACGAATGGAGACGTGTCGTCTTCAGCGATGAGAGTCGCTTCTGCCTTGGTGCCAATGATGGTCGTATGCGTGTTTGGCGCCGTGCAGGTGAGCGCCATAATCAGGACTGCATACGACCGAGGCACACAGGGCCAACACCCGGCATCATGGTGTGGGGAGCGATCTCCTATACTGGCCGTACACCACAGGTGATCGTCGAGGGGACACTGAATAGTGCACGGTACATTCAAACCGTCATCAAACCCATCGTTCTACCATTCCTAGACTGGCAAGGGAACTTGCTGTTCCAACAGGACAGTGCACGTCCGCATGTATCCCGTGCCACCCAACGTGCTTTAGAAGGTGTAAGTCAACTACCCTGGCCCGCAAGATCTCCGGATCTGTCCCCCATTGAGCATGTTTGGGACTGGATGAAGCGTCGTCTCACGCGGTCTGCACGTCCAGCACGAACACTGGTCCAACTGAGGCGCCAGGTGGAAATGGCATGGCAAGCCGTCCCACAGGACTACATCCAGCATCTCTACGATCGTCTCCATGGGAGAATAGCAGCCTGCATTGCTGCGAAAGGTGGATATACACTGTACTAGAGCCGACATTGTGCTTGCTCTGTTGCCTGTGTCTATGTGCCTGTGGTTCTGTCAGTGTGATCATGTGATGTATCTCACCCCAGGAATGTGTCAATAAAGTTTCCCCTTCCTGGGACAATGAATTCACGGTGTTCTTATTTCTATTTACAGGAGTGTATTTAAATTTTTAATATAGAATTTTTCGAAACTTTTTTTGTTCAGTTATAATCTTAATCATAAATATTCTCTTTATTAAGTCTCGAATAAGATCATTCTTTTTAGGGGAATTTAGTTTCTTGTAATTTTTCTTCAGAAACCAAGTATTCATTTGGATAATTATTTATTTTTTAATTATTAAAACTAATTGTTCACCTTCAAAGCCTTTTTTAAGGTTAGATGCCCATTTACAATACGTCAGGCCATAAATTTAAACATATCTAAACATCTTAATGTTAATCCATCTTCAAAAAATAGTCATTATTAATAATTACAAAAGTTATTAATCTTGATTTGAAAGCAGAAGCTTTTGCATAAATTCCTTTAGGTGATTTGAAAAAAAATCGTTATCATCTAGAAAATTGATACCTAGTAAAGTTTTCTGATTTTTTTAGTTTCTTTATATTTAACCACAAGAAGCTTTCGAAAATAATTTGCATTATCATTATTGATATTGTTCTCTGATCTAATGATAAGATTGATTAATTTTTGACTATTAAGACTGGCATATTTTTTAAACTTTTCGTTTAACAGATTTTAGAAAGATCATCTAAGGGTTTTTACTCAAATCATCATCAGTATTATTGATTTTATCATAAGATTTTTTGATTAGAGCGATTAACTGTCTTTTATTAAGAGGGGGTAGGACTTCAAATGGGCCGACTTTGAGCAGAAGAAGCACCAGAGGTCATTTTAATTCCCACTGTGTATACTTTTACAAGTAAATTCATAAAACTTTGTCAGCATGACCAGGAAGGATTCAGGATTCACACTTGTAGCAGTGAAGTTCAAAAACATAAGAAAATATTTTTTTTTACATGTGAAGTTTCATCATGTTTTCACTTACTATTGCCTGCATTTGTTGCTATAAGTACACTTTTTTTCATAAGTAAGAGAGACTGTTCGATAAATTTTGCACAGTATACAAACCATACTTAAAGGTGTCTGAACCTCTAGAACCTATTTAATTTATGAAAAAATGAATGAGCTGTTATATTTAAACTTTATGTTTAGAAAAAAATCAAATTTTCTAGTTAATTATCTTAATTTTTACCACAGTTTTCAATAGATTTGGAAAATTCTTGAGTTTCATACGCCTGTAAGTATGGTTTGTATGCTGTGCAAAATTCATCAAAGAATCTCTCTTACTTGTGAAGAAAAATGTACCTATAGCAACAAATGCAGCCAACAGTAAGTGAAAAAATGATGAATCTTCATATCTAAAAAAATTATTTTGTTATGTTTTTGCACTTCCACTGCTATGAGTGTGAATCCTGAATCCTTAATGGACATGCTGACAAAGTTTTATGAATTGATTTTTAAAAGTGTATACAGTAGAAAATAAAATGTCCTGTGGTGCCTCTCCTGCACCAAGTCGGCCCGTTTGACGTTGTACCCCCCTAAGTTTAGCAGATTTATTATTATTTTCATTTTACACATATTATGGAGATCTTTTAAAGTTTCATGTTCAGTACATTATCTTTATCATTATTATTAATATTGGTTTCAGGATTTACAATAAGATTGGTAAATTTTACTTTATTAAATTCAGAACAATGTTTTCAAGTTTTGTTTTACAAATTGGTCGAATTTATTTTATATTTTTATATTTATTTCTATATTCTTCATTTCTTCCTGCATTTTTTCTTGTCAAAATCATCAATGAATTCCATCCAATCTTGTCTAGTTTCATTTAAATATCAATTTTCTCTACAATAATTTTTTAAATCATTATAACTTACTCCATACACTCTTTTACTATAGTTTTCTAAGTTTTGAAATAGCTCAGTTCTAGTATATATTTCTTTTTGCTTTTATTTATATAGATATAAATATAGATTAAAACATGTATACATTTGAATTTTTTAGTTGAAAATTCAGTCGATGTCTGGTTACCCGCCATTAGGAAAGTACATGCACTCAGCATCAGTGATGTTATTTATAAATTACAAAGTGCAGTAATCAGTATTCAAAGAAGTGTGACTAACTGCTGAGCAACAGGGAACGGACATCAACTGACATTAGAAAATAGTGCATTGATAATGGCTAGGCACTAGCCGAGATCTGGATTTGATAAATAAAACCTGCAAAAAAGGACGACTGATTGATGTGATCTATGAATTATAAGTTTCAATTGGTGTTATAAGTAGGCAAGGTTTGAGAGGTCCTATTTATAAAGAGAAAATTATTAAATTTTCAACATGGCAAATGATTTTTGGTAACCCATTACACCACACCGTTGAAAGAGTGTGTTGCATTTGTTCATAACTGATATAAAACGTCTAGTGAGTCATTACATACGGACATTTTCAGAGTCACTCTTAATTACGACGAATAATTATTGGCATCGCATTCCAGCTGACTAGTTATACTATATCATTCAAAGCTCATGTTGCATTTGCTCATATCTGATATAAAATTCTAGTGAATTGTTAGACACAAGCGTTTTCCGAAGCACTATTAATTGCGACCAACAATTATCGGCATCATATTCCACATGAACGTCCCAATGCATGCTGCCTCGCTTGTACCACGTAGGAGCGTTTTAACAGGTTATGGCTACAGTTTTGCTCATGCTTATTCGCTGCGCACTTCTGAGTGGTCCATTGCCTTCCACGTATAACATAACCTAAAATGTTAGTTAATGACTATGAAATTATTATAAGCGTTCTCTCAGTACAAGTATTTTTGATGGTATGGCTGCAGGAGCATAGCAAAGTTCAAATGATAGATGTTAATTAATGACATCGTACTGCTTCGCGCCACGCTCCATATGTGATTCATGGCTGCCTGGTGCTATTCCCCCTACCATGCCACTACAAATTTTCTTGTCCGACTGGTAGCAAGTAGATGTAAAATAAAAACGTAATGTGGGCGTAATGTGTAGTAGAAGCATTACAAAGTGAAGACAGTCAGCAAAATGGGTAGCTAATACAGTTAGTGGTAAAGAAGAAATATATTATAATGTCGTGCCTGACACGGCAGTTTTACTGTGAGAACGGTGAAAATGTAGTAAGTAATTAACTTATTTTCTTTCATAATTTTGTGTGACGTGTCAGCTAGAAAAAGTTTGGCAAATGTTTGTAATTATATGTAAGGTTTTCTACGAGTCACCAAATGCTCTCATTCCCAAATACTGTACGATTAAAGTCTGCGTATTCGCGAGTCATTGGCTACACTTCCTTATCATCCCCTCCAACATGCCTTTGACAGGCAGGGGGTCCTCATCACCACAGCTCTTCTTTATACACAGTGAGTGATATGTGCACCACATTTGGCTGAAAACTATCCAGTAGTTTAGGAAAGACACACATACATCCATTTTTATAATAAGTACAGTTTTGGATGTTAACATCCATATCTTATTCAGAAAACTATTCCTGCTACTCCTAGTGCGCTACTTTCTGTGTATCATTTGCCAAGCGAATTTCCTCAGAATCGCCTGATTTAATTCGACCGCACTGGGTCACCCTCGTTTTGCTTTTCAAGATATACATCTTATGACTGAATGTAAAGACAAAAATGGTTTCAAGTGATATTTCAGCTTGTTTGTCTTTTCTGACAGAATTATAACGCCATGTGCAAACTTTAAAAGTTCTTATTCCTCCCCTCCTCACTCCTCCCAAAAAAACAAAATTTACCTGTCATATTCGTCGTGTTTCTGTACATCTGGTTCAAGGTAAAGATTAAATAAGATTTGGGAAAGATTAAAATCTATTTATTCTTCGTTAACTTCTGGTTCTCATTTATGTCAGCCCACACTTAAAACAGCGTTCTGTTTTCCCTAATAAATTGTAGATAACCTTATGCTCCCACTAATTTATCACTGCTACGTATAGAATCCACCCTCCCACCCCTCTCCTCAATAAACTGTGGAGGAACTGCCTTCGGAGGGGAGGCTAGCGTGCCCCAGCGATACATGCGTAGGTGCAACCACAATGGGGGATATCTGTTGAGACGCCAGCAAATGTCTTGTTCCTGAAGAAGGGCAACAGCCTTTTCAATAACTGCAAGGCCAACAGTCTGGATAATTGACTGAACTGGCCTTGTAACATCAACAAAAACAGCATTGCTGTTATGGTACTGCGAATGGCTGAAAGCAAGGGGAAACAATAGCCATAATTTTTCCCGAGACCATGCAAGTTTATTGTATGGTTAAATGATGATGGCGTTCTCTTGGGTGAAATATTCCAGAGGTAAAACAGTCCCCATTCGTATCAGCAGATGGGCTCTACTCAGGAGGATGTAATCAACAGGTGAAACAAAACTACGTTTCCACAGATCAGAGCATGGAATTTTAGACCCCTTAAAGGATGGGCTAGAAAAATGGAAAAGGGAAATCGACAGGAAGTTAGATATAATGGGAATTATTGAAGTTCGGTGGCAGGAGGAACAAGATTTCTGGTCAGGTGAATACCGGGTTATAAATATAAAATCAAATAGGAGTAACTCAGGAGTAGGTTTAATAATGAGCAAGAAAATAGGAACGAGAGGTAAGCCACTACGAACGTAGTGAACGCAATATTGTAGCCGAGATAGATATGAAGCCCACGCCTGCCACGGAAGTACAATTTTATATGCCATCTACCTCTGCAGGCAATGAAGAGATTGAAGAATTGTCTGACGAGATAAAAGAAGTTATCCAGATCGTTAACACAGACGAAAACTTAATTGTGATGGGGGAATGGAATTCGATAGCAGGAAAAGAAAAAGTGGGAGAAGTAGTAAGTGAATATTGACTGGGTGTAAGGACTGAAAGAGGAAGCCGCCTGATAGATTATTGCACAGAGCATAATGTGAACATAGCTAACACTTGGTTTAAGAATCTTGAAGGAAGGTAATAACGGGGAAGAGACCTGGAGACACCGGAAGGTTTTAAATTGATTATATAACGGTAGGTTAGAGACTCAGGAACCAGGTTTTAAATTGTAAGACATTTCCAGGGGCAGGTGTGGACTCTGACCCCAATTTATTGGCTATGAACAGTAAATTAAAACTGAGGGAATTTAAGGAGATGGGACCTGGATAAACTGAAAGAATCAGAGGTTGTAGAGAGATACATAGTGAGCTTTAGGGAACGATTGACAACAACAGTGGAAAGGAATACAGTAGAAGAAGAATGGGTAGCTTTGAGAGATGAAGTAGTGAAGGCAGCTGAGTATTATGTAGGTGAAAAGATGAGAGCTAGTGGAAATACAGAGATATTGATTTTAATTTATGAAGCGGGAAAATATAAAAGTGCAGTAAATGAAGCAGGCGATAACGAATACAAACGTCTCAAAAATGAGATCGACAAGGAGTGCAAAATGGCTAAGCAGGAATGACTAGAGGACAAAGGATGCAGAAGCTCGTGTCACCAGGGGTAAGCTAAATGTCGCCTACGGGAAAAATAAAGAGACCTTTGGAGAAAAGAGAACCATCTCTATGAATATCAAGAGCTCCGATGGTGAACCAGTCCTAGAGAGAAAAGGGAAAGCAGAAAGGTTGAAAGAGTATCTAGAGGGTCTATACAAGGCCAATATACTTGAGGGCACTATTATGGAAATGGAAGGGGACGTAGATGAAGATGAAATGGGAGGTATGACACTGTGTGAAGAATTTGACAGACCACTGAAAGACCTAAATCGAAACAAAGCCCCGGGATTAGAAAACATTCCATTTGAACTACTCATAGCCTTGGGAGAGCCAGCCACGACAAAACTCTACCATCTGGTAAGTTAAGAGGTATGAGACAGTCGAATAACCATAGACTTCAGGAAGAATATAACAACACCAATTCCAAACTAAGCAGGTGCTGAAGGGTGTGAAAATTACCGAACTATCAGTTTCATTAGTCACGGTTGCAAAAGACTAAAACGAAATCTTTACAGACGAATGGAAAAACTGATAGAAACCAATCTCGGGGAAGATCATTCTGGATTCTGTAGAAATGTAGGAACATGCAAAGCAGTGCTGGCCCTACGAATTATCTTAGATGATAGGTTAAGAAATGGTAAACCTATGCTTATAGCATTTGTAGACTTAGAGAAAGCTTTTGACAGTGTTGACTGGAATACTCTCTTTGAAATTCTGTAGGTGGCAGGAGTAAAATACAGGGAGTGAAAGGCTATTTACAATTTGTACAGAAACCAGATGCCAGTTATAAGAGTTGAGGCGCATTAAAGGAAAGCAGTGGTAAAGAAGGAGTCATAGAGTGTTGTAACCTATCTCTGATGTTATTCAATCTGTATGTTGAGCAACCAGTAAAGGAAACAAAAGAAAAATTTGGAGTAGAAATTAAAATCGAGGGAGGAGAAATAAAAGCTTTGAGGTTTGACGATGACATTGTAATTCTGTCAGAGACAGCAAAGGACCTGGAAGAGCAGCTGAATGGAAAGGATAGCTTTTTGAAAGGAGGATATGAGATGAACATCAGCAAAAGAAAAACGACGATAGTCAAATGTAATCGAATTAAATCAAGTGATGCTGAGGGAATTAGATTAGGTAATGGAACACTTAAAGTATGAGTTGTGTTATTTTGGGAGCAAAATAACTGATAATGGTCGAAGTAGAGGGGATGTAAAATGTAGACAGGCGATGTCAAGGAATGCGTTTCTCAAGAAGAGAATTTATTAACATCGAGTATAGATTTAAGGTCAGGAAGCAATTTTTGAAAGGATTTGTATGGAGCATAGCCACATATGGAAGTGAAAAATGGACGATAAACAGTTTGGACAAGAAGAGAATGGAAACTTCTGAAATGTGGTGCAAAAGAAGAATGCTGAAAATTGGATGGGTAGATCAAGTAACCAATGAGGAGGTAGTGAACAGAATTGGGGAGAAAATTTTTGGCACAACTAGATTAGGAGACAGGAACGATTGGTAGGACACGTTCTGAGGCATCAAGGGATAACGAATTTAGTACTGGAGTGAAGCCTGGAGCGTAAAAATCGCAGAGGGAGACCAAGAGATAGATATACTATGAGATTCAGAGGGATATAGGTTGCTGTAGTCATTCAGAGATGAAGAGGCTTGCACAGGATACAGTAGCATGGAGAGCTGCAGCGAACTAGTCTTTGGACTGAAGACCACAACAACAACCTTCATAATCCAAAAATATGTATTCTGATCAACGTAGTAAAACACTTTTTTAAATACAAAAATACAACAAATGTGTGCATGCATTTTTTCAATTCTGAGAAGCATGGTAAGATCAATATTGCGTCGCGTGTCGGCATATTTCCCCAAAACCAAAACTGACTCTTCTGTGCAGGTTGATTTCAATCAGTTGTTCCATTCTTCTACAAGTATTCGTGTTCGTATTATTTTGCGACCATGAGTTATTAAACTGATGGTTCAGTGATATTTACAGCTTTCAGTGGCTGGCTTCTTTGGAAATGGAATTATTACATTCTTCTTGAAGTCTGAGAGTTTTTACGCTGCTTCTGTCTTTCATACCAGGTGGAATAGTTCTTCCGTAGATCTCAATAATTTTGCGGGAATGTCGTGTACTGCTGGTGCATTGTTTGGATTGATGTCTTTGAGTGATCTGTGATATCGTTCTCGCAGTATCAAATCTCCCATCTGAGCTTCATACACTTCCTCTTCGCAGTTCAAAAGATTCTTGTGATGACGAAAATCGCCGTCGGCATATTCTCATTTGACGTGAGGGAGCAGAAAGAAGTTCTTATGCGATTAATCAGGCGAATACCGGCAATAAGACGTTATTAGACGTCTTTCTCCGTCAAATAATCACTCGTTGACGTGTTGTTTGACATCTGGCACTGGAATGATGCAGTGTTTGTGAATGTTTCTTCCTCATTCCATGAATTGTACCAAATCAATTGTACTATACTATTCAATATTAATTGCTCTTCTATCGTCAAAAACAACGGCCCGTGATATGTACAGTGTAGCTAAAGAAAGAAACTTTGCAAATAACACCTTGCGTAATGTTATGGTATGAACGGTCTGATTCCATCAACCATGAAATTTATAAGTTGTTGTATTATAATGCAATCTACTGTTGAAGTTGTATGTCAAGAATGTTCACAAATTTGTTATATCTTCCAACTTTTTATGAGCGAGACCAATACAAAGACATCTGTCTTGCATTTTTCTATTTTTTTTTTAATTTTACGATACAGATGCTCTCGCTTTCCTTGATAGCAAAATATACATATTTATTTAACCACATAACGTTGCGTTTCGTTTATTTTCGTTGGTCTGTTGACACCCCATTACGTACCTCTTATACGTTATTTGAGACCTTGATTTCTGTTCCAAATGAAAACAGTGTTCCCTTCTGGTTGCATGTCTTCTGTCTTAAAACCAGTTGCTGTTCCTAATTTCACCTTCAGAGAAGACTTCAAAGGAGGGCGTCAGGAGGTCCGGAAGGCCGCAACTGTATTTGATAATAGCGCAGTGTTACGCGAAGATAAAAACAAAACATAAAAAAAAGTTTTAAAGTTATTCGACTGCACAACAGCAAAAACTGCTTGGTTTTGAGAGCGATGGGTGATGACGAAAATACGTAAAGATAATGGGAAACATTAGGTTTTATTGTGTAGTACATACTGTTCAGATACAGAAGCAATACATGTCGGGACTCTTGCCGAATAACGGTAAGAATGGATTAAATGCCTTATATCTCCAACCATATTGTAAACATGAATTCTGGAAAATAATTTTTATAAGCTCGCGGCGACCGCAGAATGCTGCTGGTGTGTGCATAGAAAGTGCACATCAGGCAGGGAACTCTCGCGCCGGAAGCAACAAGTTGCCAATAATATATTCGCGACGCTGCGTATTGCTCCGCTGTCGGTCCGTTCTCGCTTCCTCTTATCTCTAACACTGCTACTACATTCACCGTTCGTATCATATATTCAAAGTGTAAATCGTAAATCTCACTCACACAAACCGCATACCAGCTGTTCCCCGTAACGATGACAGCCCCTAGTATTTTAAAAATGCTTACTGTATCAAAATGAGATTATCGGTAAGTGATACTACACAGTGTACCGATGTCGGCTATACTCGTGCATTTTTGTGTACTGCAGGGATTGGATAAAAATGTGGAAATACCGGGAGAAATGCATGCTTGAACGTAAATGCAGATGCTAGCGAGGCCTGCGGGTTGCGCTGTTGTGTTCGACCACGAACAGTACGTGTACACGGTTCTCAATACTTTGCAAGTGTTATTTATTTATTTACACGTCATGTTACGTAGGACCAAATTGAGGAGCAAATCTCCAAAGTCATGGAAAAATGTTAGTACATGAAATTACTACATAAAAATAATAACAGATAAAAATATAATGTTTATGAATCCGAAAAAAGTCAATCCTTAAGTTTAAGTAAATGCAATCAACAATAAAACAAGAATCAGCTTAATTTTTCAAGGAACTCCTCGATAGAATAGAATGAGTGACCCATGAGGTAACTCTTCAGTTTAGATTTGAAAGGGCGTCGATTACTGCTAAGATTTTTGAATTGGAACGGTAGATTATTGAAAATGAATGCAGCATTATACTGCACACCTTTTTCTACAAGAGTTAAGGAAATCCGATTCAAATGCAGGTTTGATTTCTGCCGAGTACTGACTGAGTGAAAGCTGCTTATTCTTGGGAATGAGCTGATATTGTTAACAAGAAATTACAGTAAAGAATATATATATTGAGAGGCCAATGTCAAAAAACCCAGACTCGTGAACAGGGCTAGACAAGAGGTTCGTGAAGTTACACCACTCATTGCCCAAACCGCCTGTTTCTGAGCCAAAAATATAACCTCAGATAGCGTTCAAATAGTAAAAATGGCAGCATTAAGTCTTTGAACAAGATCCTGAACATAGGCTTTCCACAACAGTTTACTATCTATCTGAACACCTAGAAATTTGAACTGTTCTGTTTCACTAATCATATGCCCATTCTGTGAAATTAAAACGTCAGATTTTGTTGAATTTTCTGTTAAAAACTCTAAAATCTGATTCTTACTGTGATTTAGGTTTAGTTTATTTTTTACAAGCCATTAACTTAGGTCATGAACTGCACTATTTTAAACTGGGCCAATGTTGCACACAAGATCCTTTACTACCAAGCTACTGTCATCAGCAAACAGAAAAGAGGGCATATCATTTATATAAATAAGGAACAGGAGTGGCCCCAAAACTGATCCCTGGGCCACCCCCACTTGACCGTACCCCACTCAAACTCCACACCACAGCCAATCTCAACATTGTGAACAACGACCTTTGGCTCTCTGTTGCTGAAGTAAGAGGTGAATCAACTGTAAGCTACTACCCGTATTCTGTAATGGTCCAACTTCTGGAGCAATATTTTGTGATCAACACAATCAAACGCCTTAGTTAAATCAAAAAATATGCCAAGCGTTCGAAACCTTTTGTTTAACCCATCCAGTACCCCACAGAGAAAAGAGAATATAGCATTATCAGTTGTTAAACGACTTCTAACGCCGAGTTGTACATTTGATAGCAAATCGTGTGATATAAAATGATCAATTATGCTTACGTGCACAGCTTCTTCAATAACTTTAGCAAACACTGACGACATAGAAATTTGTCTAAAATTGTCCACATTATTCTTTTCTAATTTTTTGTACACCGGATTTACTACTGAGTACTTTAGTCGTTCAGGAAACTGACCATTCCCAAAGGAAAAATTACAAATATGGCTAAATATGGGACTAACATATACAGCATAGTACTTAAATATTCTGCTACGCACTCCATCATATCCATGAGAGTCCTTAGTCTTCAGTAATTTAATTATTGTCTCAATCTTCCGCTTGTCTGTACCACAGAGGAGTATTTCAGAAATCAATCTTGGAAAGGCATTGGCCAAGAAAATTATATGATTCCCTAATACTGATTTACCAGTACCAGAAATATTTTTACTACGAACTGAATTTATATCGTCGACCATGTGCTATTCTATTTCTATACCACATACTCTTTGCCTTCCTAACTACATTTTTAAGCACCTTACAATACTGCTTGTAATGGGCTGCTGTAGCTTCATTATGACTACTTCTAACATTTTGATATAATTAATGATATTCGTATCCTACCAGTCAGCCACCAGGGCTGTCTATTACTGCTAGTACCCCGGTTAGAACGTTCTAATGGAAAGCAACTCTTAAAGAACATGAGAAATGTGTTAAGGAAAACATATTTATCATCTATATTATCGGCACTATAAACATCCGGCCACTCTTGTTCCTTGACAAGGTTTAAAAAATTCTCCATTGCTGTTGGATTAATTCCCTACATAGTTTGTAATTATATGTGATATTTGTTCGAGTACAAAAGCCTTTTAGTGTTAAAATTTGTACATCATGGTCTGAAAGGCCACTCACCCTTTTACTAACAGAATGCCGATCTAGTAATGATGAATGAATGAAAATATTGTCTATGGCTCTGCTATTGTTCCCCTGCACTCTAGTTGGAAAAAAACACAGACTGCATCAGATCATATGTATTTAGGAGATCTACCAACATCCTTTTTCTTGCACCATCATATACATAATTTCTATTGAAGTCACCACATATAACTAATTTCTGGTACTTCCTACAAAGCGAATCAAGAACCCTCTCTAACTTGAGCAGAAATGCTCTGAAGTCAGAGTTAGGAGACCTATAAACAACAATTAGAAGTTTAGTGTCACTAAATTCAACTGCCCCTTCACAATATTCAAATACCCGTTCAGTGGAATGCGATAATACGTCTATGGAATCAAATGGAATACTGCTTTTTACGTTTTACGTACATAGTCATTCCCCCACCCAGCAAGGAACTCCCTGAAAAACAGTCATCTAATCTGTATCCTGGTAAAGGAAGCCTTTGAATTGTCAAATTATTTAAGTCGTGCTCCGATATACCATAAATTTCAGACTCAACATCTATAAGCAGTTCACTAACTTTATCTCTAATACCTCTTATATTTTGATGACATATTTAATTCCTTCTCTACCTGGAAACATGACAGCCTCTGAATGGGAGCCCTTAGTTAGAGGGACATCCTTAAACAGGTATAACTATCAACTGAATTCAATCTAAAAAAAGGTGCAGCTCTAACACCAACTAATACAGGAATATTTCCATGAGTGATCCCACCACCACCCACTACACTGTCACCTATAAGCTTTGCCAGTCTCCACTTCCCATACCTAGCGAAACCCGATCTACTGAGAGAGCGAACTGGCACCACTGAAATGTGACCCCCAGCGCCGCTCAAGCACCATGTTAACGCGGCTAACAGCCGCATTAAGATGAGGCCGATCATGACGCTGAAACAGTTGCACGAAATGCATGTTAGTGCCACCAGTTTCAGTAGCTATCTTTACCAGGTCACCACCTACATCATATTCCCCGTCCCTATCAAGACTGTTCCCTGCTCCACCCACTATCACTACCTGATCCTCCTCCGTAAAATTCCTACATAACTCCCCTATGCTGTCAGTCAATTGAGCCAACCCTTCACTAGGCTTCACAATGCTGGTGACCTGGTACTCACTCCCCAATGTTTTCTGCAACTGCTGCCTACATTTTTTTCTGCCATGCGAACTACCTAGCAGCAGAACCTTCATCTTTCTGTTGGACTTTGCAACTGACGTAGGCTTCCTAACTGCTGAGAACTGCTACATGTTCCCCACATCTACAGCTACAAGAGGCTCCTCTCCACTCAACTCTGACAGTTGGTCAAATCTACTGCATATTCGCAAAGTATAACTGTCTGAATACCTCCTCCTCCTAACTGCCTTCTTGCCAATTGCCAGTTCCCATTCTCCACCACCCTGCACCCTCCTTAACCTATCTAGTTCCTCCTTTGCGCGTTGTAATTGCACCTGAAGTGCACAGACCTTACGATCTTCCTCCTATATCAACTTATTTCTACTACAGATTCTTCATTCCCAGGAAAGGATCTCGCTAGAATGCCCACTGTCTTCCCCACTGCATCCCCCCCCCTCCCAATGAAAATACCTTTAAAAAATTCCACACCGTAAACCACTACTCACAAACCTACGACAGAGCCCATACTTCTCACTCATGGTAAAATTTAACAGTTACTGAAAATAACTATGTGTCTACGTTACATAAGTTGAGTTACATTAGTAGAACTATTTATAGAACTAACAATAGCGGTCTCGAAATTCTAGTATCAATACTACTACGCCACAGCTAATATCAGTACCAACAAAACTTCACAAAAATTATTAGCTAAAACCAAAACTTCAAGCGGCCACTGGAACACTCAACGAAGTTGAAACACTAAATGAAAATTTTACTGAAATATTTCACTAGAAACAATAAGAAACGTCAGCTGAAAAATAAAGCACGGAATTTACCAAACGAATTCAACGCACAACAAAAACACAGCGAGCGAACGGTTCCAAAAGTTTATTAAATCGTTATTTCGCCACAAACAGCACGAAACACCAGTGAAAACTATTCTATTTAATAACTGTATAACAGTGCACAAGTAACTTTGTCATTACTTAGCTTTATATCGTCTACAGCTGCAACTGCATGCCGCAAAATGCAAACACACTACTGAGGCGTGAGGCTTGGACGAAAGTGGTCATAACACTGTTCTGCGTAATAGTGAGTCATTATGTAGGGGCTACGTGTATTCGAAGGTGGGCACATTGTTGGTGTTCGTATAGTGGATGCATCCGTAATCAAGGTAGGCGAATGGTTAAGTGTTCCAAGTTGCACCCTATCGGAGATTTATACTGCATACAGGGAAAGTCGGATGAGTATTTATTCACGTTGTTTTCAATTCCTGGCCAAGTTTCCATCCCAAGAGAGAAACACGGCAGGGTTTCGGTAATAATAATAGTGACCCATGGGCCGCATGATTACTCTGCAAGGTCGCATGACTGCCAAAGATTATGCGCCCATTTTGGCTGATCAGGCTACCGCATGGTACAAGGTTGGTGATGGTGTGTTCGAGACGACAGGGCTCCGGTCCAAGCAGTTGGCATCGTCCAGGACAGGTTTTATGAGAACAACAATAAATTGTAACATATCCCCTGGCCACCACACGCATCAGATCTCAATATTATTGTGCCTTGATGGCCTGCTTTGGAGAGAACAGTGCATGATCGCCATCCATCTCCATCATCGTTTCCTCAGCTTGCCACTGTTTTGGAGGATGAATGGTATAAGCTTCCCTTGAAACTCAGACAGGATCTGTATTTATCCATTCCGCGACAACTGGAAGCTCATTTGAATGCCTACACCGTATTAGGAATGGTAATGTGGTGTACTGTGTTTTTTTTCATATTTTTGTCCACCTCTGTATATACTGGAACAGTTGTACGTTGTTTCATCTGCAATGGTATTCGATAATTCGAGAACGGAAGAAATAGCGATGTATGTACTTCAGTGCTGGTAGTCAAACTTTAACGAAAATTCGTGGATAATATGTTACGTGTGATGCTTACGTATCCAGCACCGTGAAGTTCCAATTTCGTCATTAGATATTAGTAAGTGGAACGGCACTGTTTCCACATACTTCTACCTCATTCTACCTTTATCTAGAGTGACAAAAATTTACAAGTATTAACAACAGACAAAAAGCCTACTATACTTATCGTGAACCTCGTTTCGATGTCTTCAGTTGTTGATGAAATATTAAAGTGTTCGCCATAGCCTTTTATTAAGCACCCAAATCGACAAAATCGACAGGACGAGTTACCTTGCGAGTGTTTCTAGAAATTAATCGGGTAGAGATATGCTGAAATCTTGCTGCTGTTTCACATTAGCCATTATGATATGTTGTGAATAAGTTTCAAGGGTCAAAGAATGAAAAAAGTTATTAAAAACAGGTCAAATGTTTTCTGAAATGATGTGCCTGAAAGTAAGAAATAAAACAGCGCAGCGAAACATTTGACGCACTTCATTTGCTGTGCACTGAATGCAGGTCAAACGTTTCTACATTTTATTTCTCACTTTTAAACAAAACATTTCAAAAAACGTTTAACCGATTTATTTTCCAATTTTTTTTATTTTCAAGTTTTGTTCATGAGACACGATCTTATTGACACATCATATGCTTCCCTTTCGTCTTCTGTTCTCGAAATGTCCGGAAGTTAATACTCGATTGAACGGAAGCCTTTCTGACGGTTAAATATCACAGAAATGTTACAATTATCCCTTGAACAGATGAGCCTTTTGATCTTCATTTACATTTACAGGTAGCCGTAGCCGTTCAAGAAATATTTCAATTTGCCTCAAGTATCTAATTGAGGTTTTCTGAAAGAACCTGATTACTTTCAAATAATAAATATTTTTTTAGCAAAGCTAGACCTCATGATGATCAATTTGATTGAACTATTTGTCCATTTTTACCACTCATCGTTTGACTATCAAAATTAGGACAAAAACCCATTGTGTAATTCGTATGGAGCCTTGTTATCGTTCCGCTGAAACAACTGACCAAGACTGGGACCGAATACGGGCCTACTAAGCAGCAGAGTGTTTCGAGCAGTAGGATGTTTTTTAAATATCTGCTATGTTCTCTATTAAGATATATAGGTTCTATGAGAAATAACTACACAAACTTTGTGAGTGTATGCCACAGACCCAAACGGAGGAAAACGTACAAAACGCTTCCGAAAGCCCTGTGTTTTTGAGGTATTAATAAATATTTACAGTCTACGCGCCTGAAGACAAAAGCCGAACGCTGAATTTTGTAATTGATAATAATTTTTTTTACATCGTTCACTGATATTGTTGATTAAAGTCCTGCTGCGAATTCATTCCTTATGTCTTCTATACCTATTGTCTGCCATGGGAGAAATGTTTACACAGTTATGTACATTTGAGCAGTACATCTAGAACGTTTGACGTGATACGGTAGTGAGTTAGGACGCTGATGACAATTCAGCTGAACACCATAAATCCAACATTTTCAACAGAGTAGTGATTTCACTGACACATTTTCAGTGTAACCATGGCTTTAAGAATTTGAAGAAATGAAGGATTTTCGCACATACGTTTACGTGGACTATTGTTTCTTACCTCCAGGGTTTTTAAAAGTATTTCTGATGAACGTAAGTAATATCTCTATATTTTGAGTCATGATGGTGTTTGCATTTGGTGCAGCAGTCACTCCTGGAGTGATGAAAATCTATTCGCCTACCTCGTTTAATATCACCAGCAACGATTTTCCATGAACTTGCGCCCTTGAATTGTACAAGATCAGGTAATAGGATGCTATTTTCCTGCCATCCCATTTGAATATGCATTTTTGTTTGTCTTCATTGTAAACGTGTTGGCATATTTTTTAGATACTGTACCTCTCGTCTTCCACTTGAAGGTAAGGTTTCAACACAACAGTGCACCCTCATCGTTGGTTTTGGACGTGATCCCTTGCTCATGTGGAATGCCAGGCTTCAACCTTTCTATTTTTCCTATAGTGTTACATGAATTCGTTAATATGTAAAAGCCTGGTAGAAACAGAAAAGCCGAGCGTTTGCCTCGTTGTACAACGTGAACCAATTCTATTTGAGAGACGAGATAAAATTTTACTGGCCATTGTAACTGAATGACTTAAGACTGACGTTGAACAGTTCTTATGAGCTCAACGTGTTACTGTAAGGTGTAATTATGAATATCAGTTAATGGAAAGAACTAAATATTCCTTTCTCATCATGAATCACTTACCTCAATGTACCCTGTATAGAATCCTCTACCATTTGTATAATTATGATCATAAAGTTTCGGGACATGGTATAAATCTAGCGTGACTTTACAAGAACTACAGACTCAGAATGGAGTTCTCGAAGTCTCTAACCATCATAATGTCCTGTGACAAATTGCAGACTCAGGCAGCGCTGTCGCAAAGCTCACCACGTCAACATCAAAATGGGAATCAAATAAAGCCGTCAGTGGGAATTACGTTCAGCTTGCGACGTGACACCGCGCCTCTTTACACCAGTCGCTTTTCATAAAATATCCGCAATGATGGTCTTCATTTTATCACGAACGTTTCTTAAGTCCGTCTAGTACCCGAACTTCATCTACATAGTAGTAATTTAGTCCAGCCCGGTTTACATCCGAAATATTTCTCGCCGTTCATGCAGATAAAAAGCCAAGAAATACGATTCAAACACTAAGTTCTCTATACTATCTCATTTTCAGAAAACTACAACGTTTAGCTTTTCGTGTCTAGCGATGTCTGTTGATAAACGGATTTGCTGTACTTAAGGATAACCACATAAATTGTTGTTTTCTCATAATGACTACATTAAAATGCGAGTAATGTTGTCAATTATGTTCCGTAAATAAGTAATTTGCGGAAATAGAGTACAAACTCATCACAACTTGTGAAAAATAGCACAACCTTATTTTCATTTAATTTTTATTCAAATGCGAAGTCTCAGTCTTCAAACTTAAACTAATTGTTGCTCGTTACGGAACTTATGGTACTGACACTCACCACGAGTAGACTGGAGCAGGTATATCACTTCTGATGGATACTGCCCAGTTTCACCGCGAATTAAATGTTGAATATTTGTGCGGCACTCAAGAATAAAAGAGAAAAAAAGAAAGAAAAAAGAAAAAGAAGCGACCCACCACATAGGAATCATTACAGAGAAACAGATGATTACAATTTCTGAAAAACTTAGTGATTTATTCATGATCAAGGGCTTCACAAATTGATCAGTAGATCAAATTAATAACCCGTTGATACAGCTGTGGCCCTTATGCAAGAAGTTTTTCAGCTTGGCATTAATCCACAGAGTTGCTGGATGTCCTCCTGAGGGATACCGTGCTAGACCTTTGCAACTGGTGTCAGATCCTCAAAATCCCCAGCTGTGTGGAGGGCCCTACTATTAATTGTCCAGACCTTCTAACTTGGGGAGAGATCCTGGGGCCTCGGTGGCCAAAACAGGACTTAGCAAGCACGAAGACAAAAATTAGAAACTGTCGCCGCGTGCAGGCGAGCATTATCTTGTTTATACGTAAGCCCAGGATGGCTTTTCATAAAGGGCAGCAAAACGGAGCGTAGAATATCGTCGACGTACCACTGCGCTGTACGAGTGCCGCGGATGCCTACCAAATGAGTCCTGCTATGAAAAGAAATGGCACCCCAGACCATTAGTCCTGGTTGGTGGGCCGTATGGCTGGTGACAGTCAGGTTGGTATTTTATCGCTGTCTGGGGCGTTCCAAGACACGTCTTCGCTGGTCATCGAAGCGAAATTCATCACTGAAAATAATTCCATTCCAATCAATCACATTTCAGGCCGAAGACGTGTCTGTAGAAGCTCCGCACAGCGGTAGGATACCAACCTGACTGCCGCTCGCCATGCGACCTGACAAGGAGTAATGATGTAGGGTGCTATGTCATTTCATAGTAGGACCCCTTTGATTGTCATCCGTGACACCCTTATAGCACAGCCGTGCGTCGACGATATTCTATGCACCGTTTTGTTACCCTTCATGGCAACCCATCCTGGGCTTACATTTCAGCAAGATAATTCCCGCCCGCTCACGGTGAGAGCTTTTACCGCTTGTCTTCGTACCTGCCAAACCCTGTCACGGCGAGCAAGGCCACCGGATCTCTCTCCAAATGTGAATGTTCGGAGCATTATGGGCAGGGCCTTCCAACTAGCTCGTGATTTTGACGATCTAACGCTCCAATCGGATATAATATGGCACGATATCTCTCAGTAGGACATCCAACAACTCTATCAATCAATGTACAGCCGAGTAACTGCATTAATGTACCAACGCGTTATTGATTCGCTGAGTTTTTGAAGCTCTTCCTTTTGAATAAATCACACGATTTTCCTGAAATTATCATCATTTGTTTGTTTTTACATGTACATTATATATGCTGATTTCCGTCCCATTCGCATAATTCCTTCGTGGTGGGTCGTATTTTTGTCTTAGAGTGTAATTGCCATGCTCGGCAGACTGTAGTAGGTTGCTACCATCCACCGGAAAGAACGCACCTAAGATTAAGGTTTAACGTACCTTTGACGAGGAGGTCATTACATTCGGACCACAAGCTCGGATTTGATAAGGTTAGGAAAGAAATCGTGTGTGCATTTTCAAAGAAACCATTCCGGTACTTAGTTTAAGACACTAAGGGAAATCACGAAACACTTAAATCTAGATGGCTGGACGAAGATTTTAACTATGCTTCTCATGAATACCAATCCCGCGTCTTACCTTTGCACCATCTACTGGAGGAAGATCTACAAAGAAAGACACGACTCCAATGACGACGCTATCCACTTAACCTCATACTTTTAGTTGACATTTAGTTTGATTCTAATTGGAATCACAGTAGGAAGTCAGTAAGCCTAGTAAATCATTCATCACACTCTCCATCTGTTATGTTAACTGTGATAGAGCTTAGTGTTTGGTAAACTGGCCATTTTCTGTTTGGCAACTCCACAGTGACTTACAGACTATAACGTAGCTTAAGATGTAGAACAATCTGTGACTGTTGATTTTTTTTTGGTGATTTATGTTACTGTAGTTCAGTACAGTTCATTGTATCATTCACTGTGTACATAATTCCAGTATGTAGAATACGGTCAACATCTTTGACTATACAGCTGCATTCACGTAGAGTACTGACTTGTCAAATTAATCCTATATCTAGCGACACTGATGGCTAATTATGTCATAGACTCCATAGACATTAACATCACATCACAGATTGTATTATTTACCGACACATTAGACGAGTCTAGTAGGATGATGTGCGGCACACTAATTATCGTGGGCGAATTCGACCATTTCGATTCATGGAAATATATAACGTGAGTTCTACATCCACGTAAAATCCGAAGTGGTGTCACTTCTGTAATGAAGTTCCGAAGCTGAATTGTAAGACCAAATGCTCTGTCTTAAGCTGTGCGAAATATCTCGACTGACATGTCGTGCTCACTCTCTGTTCAGCTCACTCATCTATGGTACTGCCCATAGAAGCTGTGAAGGACTTCACCAGTGTGTAACATGCGCACCTTATCCAAATAGCTGAACCTTGTGAGGTTTCTCTTCTTCTAGGCAGAGTTTTATTTCCTAAATTTTTACATTTTATTGAGACTCTGCAGTTAGCATAAATAATCCGCTTCCTTAAGCAGCACTAGAATACAGCATCAGCGAATGATAAACAGTTTCCAAATGGTTCAAATGGCTCTAGGCACTATGGGGCTTAACATCTGAGGTCGTCAGTCCCCTAGAACTTAGAACTACTTATACCGAACTAACCTAAAGACATCACACACATCCATGCCCGAGGTAGGATTCGAACCTGCGACCGTAGCAGTCGCGTGGTTCCGGACTGAAGCGCCTAGAACCGCTCGGTCACACCGGCGGCTAAACCGTTTCCCACGCAGGCATAGGTAACGAATGGGCCATATGGCACAGTAGTGAATCGTTGGAGTGAGGAGATGTAAGCGAGCCATAAGAATAGGCTGACCAGATTTCAAAGCAAAAATGCCGAGAGTCTTCTGTTTCAGCTTTATGCCGAACTTCATTACTACTCCTATACTTACGTTTCTTTTGAAACTAATAACAGGCCTATGGTGATACAAGAGATGAAAAACCATAGCAAGAATGTATTTTCAGTTTGTGAATTGAAAGGAACATGTAGTTACATCACTCACAAATAAAATTCTTTTCTTCAGAAATAAAAATGGCTGATGTAAGCTTTTTATTGTAATAGCCTGCATATATTTTTTTGTAATATTTAGTCACTTACTAGGTATTTGGGTACAATTTCCTAATCCTAATAACTGTGTAACATTCCTTATCAGTAATCAGATACAAATTACACATTTCATACTAAAATTTAGGATTTCGTTTGACGGCAGACTATTTGACAAGCGTGCTTACATGCGAAACAATATCCAATGAGCACTGCTAAATGGTTCAAATGGCTCTGAGCACTATGGGACTCAACTTCTGAGGTCATTAGTCCCATAGAACTTAGAACTAGTTAAACCTAACTAACCAAAGGACTTCACACACATCCATGCCCGAGGCAGGATTCGAACCTGCGACCGTAGCGCAGCACTGCTAACACACGTTGCATCGTTCACGTTCTTCGCAAAATTAACTTCCTTACGGCTGCAGTTCCGTTAGATGAAAGGGTTTAAGTGATGCTCCTTTATACATCCTTTATTTTGGTTTTACTTGCCTCGAGGGCCATGACGTGGAAGGTCGGCAAGTTAAGAGGCGGGGGTAGGTATAGGGGTTATAGTGAAAATATATGTTTGTATAATGTTCTACTTCCAGTAAATTTAATTTTCCCAAAAATATAACTATATGTGAAATATTATCTCACGGATTTTGTTTCTCGATTGAAAATGAGACAATTATGTTTTCCGAATGATTTTTCTCGCGACACCCGGACACCTATGCGAAAACCTGGACTGTCTCGGCAAAACCTGGAGGTCTCGTAAGCCTTCATAAGAAATAATCTTCCTTGGCGATCTACGCGTAGAGGAACCACATACACTCACGCGCTGAACTGAAAATTTTCTTTCATGCAGAAAATATTAAACATCAAAGTCAGCCTTTGGCATATTACACGCTAGGAGGACCCTAATTGCCGGCCGCTGGTGGCCGAGCGGTTCTGGCGCTACAGTCTGGAACCGCGCGACCGCTACGGTCGCAGGTTCGAATCCTGCCTTGGGCATGGATGTGTGTGTTGTCCTTAGGTTAGTTAGGTTTAAGTAGTTCTAAGTTCTAGGGGACTTATGACCTCAGCAGTTGAGTCCCATAGTGCTCAGAGCCAGCCAGGACCCTATTTGTTTTTAAAGTTTTAATACTACAATACCACTACATAGTAAACCTGTTAAATCTGAAAACCATTGAAAATTATTCAGCTACCAATCACATATGAACAGCTACAAAATTTTACGAAATATGCACGAGATTTCTGCTGCTCGACAATCTAGTCAGTTGGCGATAGGGTAGAATCCAATACTGTTCTCTGCACTATTCATCTGAACCGTGCTGTGTTTTTAGTACCTTTTGTGCTAAATTGTTTTAAGTGCTTAATTGTAAACTGTTATAAAGTGTTTGCTATTAAATTCACCATAATTGCATCCTGGCCCTTTTTTCAAATAGATTAGCTACCTGCACTCCCAATTAATAGACACACGTCACATGCTTACATTTTCGAACACATCCAGTGCGCTATAAGAACTACTTTCAGGGAGAACATCAACGAGACATCTATGGAGAACAACCGGATGAAATCCTATGCGCCGATTCATTAAGGTAATTTAAGAAAGGGTCGACTTTTGCAGTCTCGCGTGGGAAGGTATGACCAGTTGTATTGCACGTCACCTATACCGCTCTCTACGGACTTGTGACTAGACTGGGAAACATTTATGGAGGTTTGGTACCACGAGAGAATCTTGAAGCCTGCCACTTGACTAATGAGTATCTGGAGGGCTGTCCATCATGACTTTATTCATAACCTCTCTTCCTCGACACTATGATACGTTGTGGTCTTATTGTCGAGAGTACTTAATTTCATAATATGTTGGAGTTGCTAATTTTCTTATTTTCAACTACATTTATTTTCAGAATGTGATGATGTTTCATTGTTACGAATGTGTGGCTGTCTGTGTACGCCACTCCATGTCATATACAGAATAAATATGTTTAATTACCGACTATTATTTCATGCAACTAGAACTCTTCGCGAATAATAGTATGCTCTTTAAAAATTACATTACATTGCACAATTAGGTTCTTGGGCGTCTCCCGTTGATTCGTAATGGCGAGGTCTTCTATTGTCCAGTGGACACCTGAATGCTTAAGACGTTTTCTGGTTGAAGCTTACTTCGTGTTCAAAAGTTCCAACGAATTAGTCAACGCGTTAAGCCATATTTTCGATCAGTTAGAATTAGAAATGTAAATTCATGTGTAAGCTGCAATGTAAAGTAATTTAAATATTTCTTGGTTATTTAAGCGACTCTTAACCACTAACTGAGTGGCGGTCGACTGAAAAGATCTCCATAATCAGAACTTCATATCTTTATAACAGTTAACCGTTCATATTTTTCTAATTTGTCTCTAACTTTTTGTGCTAGATAATCATAGAGCTGCAAACAGAGAAAAATTCTGTGGCTTTACCAGATTTATATACTAATGTGTTACTTCAGCTCTCTTAATGTCAGAATACTATAGCCTAGTAAAACTTATTTTATTTTCTTGTCCAGCTTAAAGAGCATTATGGGACAAGTTCTGCAACTTATTTTTATTACTGTACTGTGCTTTTCTTTTTGTCGCAGTAACTTTCTGCATGTATAGCTAAAAATTTAGTGTGAAATTACTAAGTAAATCTTAGATTGAATACTATGACTCAAAACATGTGTAGCTCTACAATGGAACCTGCACTAAGTATGAAGAAATATGCAGAATGACCCAGGGAAGTTTTCATTTCTTTCGGCAAGTTAACCTTATTGTTGACCAGACGATAACTTATTAATTCTTTCACCCCTTATGTCTTTAGACACTTCAAATAGACACTTTACTGGTCAGAAAGATTCTTAAAAGCTTGCAAGTGTGTTTGCAGGGGATGTTTTTCTGATGTATAATTGTTAAGAAAAAGTTCTATACCTTGCACCATTTCAGAGTTATTTAGCATTGAAGTTAGCCATTGAGGCCGTCTCCCGTACAAATTCAAACAGCCTGCCAGAGGTGTTGTCGCCAAACGCGTTCTTCGTTTGACTTCCTCACATCGAACAAACGTAGCTTTTACTCTTCTAGCTTAAATTTATCACTTCCGGAGAAAGGTACATTTTAAGTGGTAATGAGTATGTCAACAAGTGATAACTCGCGGAACCACAGATGTCTGTGCACTACCGCATTCTAGGGCGTGCAGGTGCTTGAATTTGTGTGCTCAACGACCTGGTTGGCTAACTTCAGTACTAAAGACCTCTGAAACTGCGGAGCGAATCGACCTTCTTTCATAACAATTGTTTCTCAGAACAGTGTCTCCTGCAACACCATTACAAGCATTTCACACTGTTCCTGACCTGTATATTTTCCATCAGTTCTCATCTATGCAAATAGTCAAATGGCTCTGAGCACTATGGGACTTAACTTCTGAGGTCATCAGCCCCTTAGAACTTAGAACTACTTAAACCTAACTAACCTAAGGACTTCACACACATCCATGCCCGAGGCAGGATTCGAACCTGCGACCGTAGCGGTCGCGCGGTTCCAGACTGTAGCACCTAGAACCGCACGGCCACTCTGGCCGGCGCAAATAGTCACGAGATGCTCTTAAGACAAAGGTTAAGTATTTTCATTAACTAATTAACTATTTAGATAGTAAATGCGATTTTACTTTTGCTATAAAAAGTATGCTTCCACAACATTCAGTTCTTTCTGTTGGAAAAAATACGTTCACATATAGACGCAGCAAATCTGACAAGAAGTTATGGTTTAAAAATTTGCAAGGGGAAGTTTTCGGTTATTCTTATGGCAACAGGAAACTGAAGTTGGAAAATCTTTACCAAACGTTTCAGTATCACGTAAAACAGTAGGAAACACGAACTAAGTAGTACATTTTTTCATCGGTGCTAAATATATTTAAACGGAAAACTTTGCCTCTTTTCTTTAGCGACGCTCAATTCTGTTAAGAGCTTGACAGCTGCTGACTAGTCCGTGATTCAACTTGCTACGGTTTTAATAAGACATAACATTTATACGAATTTTTCACGGCTACATCGTACTTTATTTGTCTCTTTCGCAAGGGTTCTGCTTTGTGGAGATCAACAGCAAGTGATGAGTCGAAACACTACGACCACTTGCGTAATACCCAATAGATCCATGTTTGGAACATAATACAACAACAGTTCTGCGTGGCATGGCTCCGATAAATCCTTGGTGGTGAGTCTCAAGTACCACGGTAGAGTCACAAACGGTTCATCGTGCACGTGCTGCCAAACTGCATTAAGCATTTGAGAGTCTAATTTTGCGTAACAGTGTTGATTCGTAAAGATACAGAGACGTAGCGTTGTCTCGGTTTTACAGGTGGAGACATGTATTGCAATTGCGTCGTCCTGCGAGGCGACGTTACAAGGCCTACAGTAACGCTGAGGAGTAGACAGGTCCGGAAATGAAGCAGGTCATTGGCCACGACATATGTTGTTAGCCCTTCCCCGCGTGATGCTAGCCAATTGGGTTACTGCTAACTGGAATTACTTTTCGTTTCGACCCTTCTGCGTGCGACGCAGCCGCCAGAAAGAAGAAGCACGACTTCCAATTTCGAGTGCTAATCGTGGTGCGTAATTGCGTAGCTATTTTCGTCTGTCGTAGGTATAAGTGCGGACCTCAATCTGGCTGTTGGAGCACGGCCTCTTCCAGGCTCACCGACTTGTCTGCAGCTTTAGATATTTCAGTCACTAACTTCTTGTTATTACATTCATGTACTGCTTCAGATCTTGCCAAATACTACTGCAAGCCCAAGTTTCTTCTTCTTCTTATCTATTATACGAGCAGAACGTTTATGTCAAAGTCGGTGAATCTGTGAATAAAAAATTACATTATATCTAAAATGTTACCAGTAGTTCTTTAATATTTGTTCTATTATGCTACGTACGCTACCTTTCTAAAACCAACTGCCACTTTCCACTGCTTGAATCTGTTTAATTGAAACATTACCTCAGCGATTTATTTTAAAGGGATGGTTGGCAATGCTTAAATCTTACATTTAGTTTCTCTCAGGATGTCCATATCCTTGAAGTCGACGGCCTTTGGAGGTAGTATGAGCATTTTGCTCGTCAGGCAGAACAACATGCTTAAATACATAATTGTCTTGTGTGCAAAATTTAAGGACGAAAGTAAATTTCGCATGATATGTCAGTGTCAAGTAACATAGCTCAATGAAATTTGGATCACACTTAAAGAGAACTGCTATAGAACGTAAGAAAGAAATGAACGATGAGACGAACAGAAATGACACTTTTATTCCAGAACTATAAATACACTAAAGTCATCGCGATTTACGATAGTGACCTGGGCATTAAAAAGGACGGAACGAGGTTCTTTATAGGGAGCACGGTCACCACGATTAGCAAGTAAATTTCCTGCCGGCCGCGGGGGCCGAGCGGCTCTAGGCGCTTCTACATCTACATCTACATCTATACTCCACAAGCCACGTGACGGTGTGTGGCGGAGGGTACATTGAGTACATCTATCGGTTCTCCCTTCTATTCCAGTCTCGTATTGTTCGTCGAAAGAAAGATTGTCGGTATGCCACTGTGTGGGCTCTAATATCTCTGATTTTATCCTCATGGTCTCTTCGCAAGATAAACGTAGAAGGGAGCAATATACTGCTTGACTTCTCGGTGTATGTATATTCCCGAAACTTCAACAAAAGCCCGTACCGAGCTACTGGGCATCTCTCCTGCAGAGTCTTCCAATGGAGTTTATCTATCATCTCTGTAACGCTTTCGCGATTACTAAATGATCCTGTAGCGAAGCGCGCTGCTCTCCGTTGGATCTTCTCTATCTCTTCTATCAACCCTATCTGCTACGGATCCCACACTGGTGAGCAGTATTCAAGCAGTGGGTGACCAAGTGTACTGTAACCTACTTCCTTTGTTTTCGGATTGCATTTCCTTAGGATTCTTCCAATGAATCTCAGTCTGGCGTCTGCTTTACCGACGATCAACTTTATATGATCATTCCATTTTAAATCACTCCTAATGCCTACCGAGCGAGGTGGCGCAGTGGCTAGCACACTGGACTCGCATTCGGGAGGACGACGGTTCAATCCCACGTCTGGCCATCCTGATTTAGGTTTTCCGTGATTTCCCTAAATCGCTCCAGGCAAATGCCGGGATGGTTCCTTTGAAAGGTCAAGGCCGACTTCCTTCCCCATCCTTCCCTAATCAGATGAGACCGATGACCTCGCTGTCTGGTCTCCTCCCCCACAAAACCCAACCCCGTAATGCCTACCACCAGACAATTTATGGAATTAACTGCTTTTCGTTGCTGACCTGTTATATTGTAGCTAAATGATAAAGGATCTTCAGTCCGGAATCGCGCGGCCGCTACGGTCGCAGGTTCGAATGCTACCTCGGGCCTGGATGTGTGTGATGTTCTTAGGTTAGTTAGGTTTACGTAGTTCTAAGTTCTAGGGGACTGATGACCTCAGAAGTTAAGTCCCACATTGCTCAGACCCATTTGAACGATATTTGATCCTATGCTTTTCACAAGGCTGGTAAGGAGTTCTTGTGGTTGGGCGTAACATTCGTCCACCAGCGCGGCTGACAGCAGCTGGAGGGTCGTTGGTGCATGTGGATGTGCTACAACACGTCTCCCCAACGTGTTCCACAGCTGCTCGACTTGATCAAGTCGTGGAAACGGCCAGGCCAGTCCATTCACCCAATATCCTCTCATTCCAAGAGCTGATCGTGCGCTGTTTGATGCAGTTGGGGATAGTCAATCATACAAATACAGTCAGGGCCCAATGCACATCTGAAAAGAAGCATATGGGGAAACAGAGCAGGGTCACAATAACGTTGGTCGGTGAGTGTACTGTGTTCACAGATTTGGAGGACAGTACCCCCACGCAAAATTAAACCTGCCCACAGCATAACAAGTGCACTGCCAAAACGAATCTGTTGGGCATTGTGCCTGGATGCATTACGTGTTATCGCCTCTCGCGATATGAGCGTGCGTCCAGAATTTTTACTCAGAATGAATCTACTCTCATTCGACAAGTGCACGCGACGCCGTTCCTCGTTGGTTCATTCCCTGTGCTCTTGGTAAGTCGCCGCCGAGGTGTGCGTTTCAACGGAACACAAAGTACTGGTCGTCGGGCAGAGAGACTATCCTCATGCAGTCGCAATGCCACTGCGGAGCGTGAGATTGCGTGTGCTACAGTGCTGTTAAATGTGGTTGCAATTACACCCGGCCTGCCGCGGTGGCCGAGCCGTTCTAGGCGCTTCAGTCCGGAACCGCACGACTGCTACGGTCGCAGTTTCGAAACCTGCCTCGGGCATGGATGTGTGTGATGTCCTTATGTTAGTTAGGTTTAAGTAGTTCTATGTTCTAGGGGACTGATGACCTCAGATGTTAAAAGTCCCAAAGTGCTCAGAGCCATTTGAACCAAGTACACCCGCTGTTTGATGTGAATCCCTTTTTGCCTGCTGCACAATGTAGCGGTCATCTGCTCCTCCAGTTGACGGTCGTCGACCGCCTACTCTTTTTTGGGTAGCAGTGTCTGTGGTTCAGAACACATCATGCACCTGAAAAAGTGCTGTAAGTTATACCAAACTGCTGGGCTACACTCATCACACATCGTCCTCCATACAGTTTCCTCGTGTGAAGTCATCTAGATGTTGGCTCTGCGCCCTTTTGGAATGAAAAACACCCCCACAGAGCACCGTAATCCATAAAGAAATGTATTCGCAGTTGCGAACATGAACCATTGTCAGTATATATTGGGAGACGACAATAAAAATTTTTGCCGGCAAGACGTGAATCCGGATTTCCCGCTTTACGCGAGCCGTCGCCGTAAGAGCTTCAGCTACCCATGCACGAATCACAGCCAGATTCAAACTTCCATGTGTCACTATCTACACTCGCACGTTACGTATATGTCGGAAGGAACATTGCAATGTCTTTGTTAATAAAACAGGTATTGTTATTTCGTATTTATTCAATAATACTAGGTCCTTGACTCTGAATGTGCTTCTTGGTCGGGAATATACGAACGTACGAGTGCAAAATGTGAGAAATGGAAGGCGACATATGGAAGTTCGGGTCTGGCCGTGATTCGTGCACAGATATCCAAAGCGGTTAAGGCGACCGCTCGCAAAAAGCGGGAAATTCAGGTTCGAGTCCCGGTCCGGCACAGATTTTCACTGTCGTCATCCAAATATACAGCCGAAGATAGTTCATACTCGCAATTGTGAAAATATTTCTTGTTTTTCTGGACGGATATAGTCACTGTAGTCCCTGTTCCTTCTGACATGCATGCATGTCTGAAAGAACATTGCATCGTGTTTCTTGATAACACATGTGCTGCTATTTCATATTCGCATCGTAATTGTTTGCTGCGTGACTCACACTGTGTTTTGCCGTTGCTTCAGCTGCCTCGTATTGCAAGGTCAGCCTTATTTGGCGCTATAGTTGCATTAACCTCGCCAAGTGTTACGCCCATCATTCTGTGCACGACTGGGCTACCTCTCCAACATGGTGCCGCACTTCCATTCATTTTCACGAAGTAGTTAATATCTTACATTACTGTATACATCTCGTACCTTAATTTTGCAGAGCTGTGTCTTTGCTGTACAAGTTTTACATTTTTCTACTGATAATTCCGGTTACCGCGGTATACCATGAAATTGACCTAAACAGACGCCAAACAAAACATTTTCGTATTGCGGTTGCGTTGCAGTCCCTTGCCTTCTTCAGTGGACTACCAAGACATTATGCTGGCCACTCCGGCAACAAAGTATTTCTTACCATTCTTCCGCCAAAAATTACTGTCTCAAGAACCAAGCACGTTTTCAAGATGTTTTATTGTGTGTTTCAGATGGTCTGTTTTTCTGGTATTTTTTTAAACAGTACTTCCTTCTTTCTGATTGTCACAAACGTTTATATCCCTCAATCAAACACATAAAACTGATGCCATTCGCTTCTTTAGTTAAATGTAATGTACATTCTATTACGTTCGACTCCGTAGATAAGTGATCAGCGTACAGGGATGATGATGATGATGATGACGATGGTTTGTGGGGCTCTCAACGTCGTGGTCTTCAGCGCCCGTACAAGTTCCAATCTTTCCATTTCCTGTCTCGCCACTACCCGAATGATGATGAGATGATGACTACAACAAAAACACCCAGTCCCCGGGCGGAGAAACTCTCCGACTCAGCCGGAAATCGAAACTGGGAACCCGTGATCCAGAGGCAGCAAAGCTAGCCACTAGACCACGAGCTGCGGTCGTGAATATGGAGGGCCCGGATTCCTCTTCCCGGTGTTGCACATCCTATTATATTCGCCTTCCTAACTACGCGGTCAGCATATTTGATTGTTATGTAGAGGACTAGCGTTAACCATCAGTAATGCCAGGGATTTTTCCTTGGTCGCAGGAGGATTCGATGGAGATGCACTCATAAGAGGAAGGCCTCACATACGGAGAACCGATTCGGCTCATAGTTGACAAGTCACTTGAGTACAAGCTAAAATTAAAGACTCTAGAATATTTTAGTGCAATACCCTCCAGTTTCAATAGAAGCACCCTGAAAGTTCTTGGCTAGCAAGCGACTCAAAATTAACAGGATCGGTAGATAACTGAAAACTAAGAATTTTTCATTATAATATATGGTGTTGGGGTTGAGGTTGTTTTGAGGGAAGAGACCAAACTACGAGGCCATTGGTCTCATTGGATTAGGGAAGGAAGTCGGCCGTGCCCTTTCAAAGGAGCCATCCCGGCATTTGCCTGGAGCGATTTAGGGAAATCACGGAAAACCTAAATCAGGATGACCGGACGCGGGATTGAACCGTCGTCTTCCCGAATACGAGTCCAGTGTAATATATGGTGTCTGCAAACACATATTTTTATAGAAATCGAGGAAAGAAACTGTTACAATAATGTCTTATGTACGCATATGGTGAACACTGTTCAACAAAAGCGCCTCTGGCCAAGCTACTGAGGCATCTGGAATTTTAAATGCATTCTGTATATTTTTGTTTTACTTGTATTTTTTTCCGTATCGAAATGAGTAGGTTCAAATGGTTCAAATGGCTCTGAGCACTATGGGACTTAACTTCTGAGGTCATCAGTCCCCAGAACTTAGAACTACTTAAACCTAACTAACCTAAGGACATCACATACATCCATGCCCAAGGCAGGATTCGAACCTGCGGCCATAGCAGCAGTGCGGTTCCGGACTGAAGCGCCTAGAACCGCTTGGCCACAATGGCCGGCGAAATGAGTAGGAACTGGAAGGTTAATAAGGTAATGAATAAGGAATAATAACAAGGCAGGTAAATAAATTTATTGAAAGACCTCGATTAGGAAGGAATTAAAATTTTAATTTGTATGAAACCAGGTGCGAGTAATTCGGCTCCGAATTCGTCACGGGGAACCACAGAGAGTCGACCGCGCAATTCTCGTTTACAGCGAGGCGCAGTAGAGGGATTTGTTTGGAGTTTTCGGAATTGCAACGTGCTTCTGGAATTGCACAGCTGCGCAGATGCAACGATTCATAGCATAATTATTTATTAACGTTCTGCACAGATTTTTCATGCTACGTTATCGTATGCGTGGTATTCATTAAAATTAATTCCTGAAAAATAAATATTTGAAAGCGTAAACTAAGTCCGTTTTCCGCCAAATCTTCTTGAAGGAAGTATATAGTTGCGAGGAGACTGTATTCATATTTGCTTCGAATGTTTATATTGGAAGTACCATTCATATTGTTGTTCGAAGGAAAGTGAGAACATGGAACACACCGGGGGAAAGAGCCATTGCAATTCAAGTCGTTTGAGAAATGCTTTGGCCTACGTTTATTATTCGTTATCGATTATCATATTAATCTTCCCATTTCTACCAGTTTCGACACGAAAAAAAAAAATACAAATGAAAAACAAAATGCTACAGAAGAGCTTGCGAATCGAAAAGGGATTCTCCACTCAGCTGCCAGATGTCTTGTTCGCTATACCAGTGGCGTTTTCGTTGAACACTCTTTACCTTATCGATACATGAGCTGCAGACGTAACAGATTCTTCCTTCAGTTTCAAAGAAAATACGCGTTTGTGAACTCCAAATACGATGATGAAATACACTTAATCTTGAATTATCTATCGATTCCGTCAATTTCTGAGTCGATTACGCGTCATGAAATATACGGGTGGTTCTCTCCTGAAAACGGAGGTGTATTGAGGCAGTATGTGTTACCGTCTTTCGTTTTAGGTTGTAGAAAAGCGTCCTGCCTAATATGAGCCGAATCGGTTGGCCGTGTCTCAGTCATTCCCCATTGTCACTATCGTGATGGCAATGGAGGAACTACTTGAGAGATAAGTAGCTGCTTCAAGGTCTGTTAAGCTGACAACGGCCGGGAAAGCGATGTGCTGACACAAGGCACCTCTAACTGCGTTCAAATGTCGCCGTTGGCAAAGGATGACACGGCGGCTTCTCGGCACCGAAATTTCCGACAGTGATGTGTTACCTTATCCGGGTTTGTTATTAGTATTGCTCCACTCGTTGCTGTCCTCCCGCATGGTTAAGTGCAGTGAAAATTATCAAGTTCTTGGAGGCCGGTTACTGCATCACTCATAATTTCATTTACTTCTGTACAATCTTAAATTCTTCAATGTTTATTGTTCATGGAGTGTAAGGTGGTTTCTTTCGTTTGGCTCTTTCTGGATTATCCTTGTGATGGTAGTATGTTAGTCGTACAACCAGAAGTGCTGGTTGGGTTATTCCCATGAAAATGCAAACTGTGTGATTTGTTCTTAATGGATAATACATTAATACTGAAATCATGTGATGCTAACGTATTTGGCAGAGACTTATTTTCCTATACATACTTCATTTAAATGTGCCACTGTACAGAGCGGCTACCTTGAGTTACGATACAATTCAAATATACCATACTTATTTGCTTTCAGCAACCATTAGTCAAATGCGGAGTGGGCAGTGGTTATTATTGTTACCTATCAGACATTTTGTTTCCGTGGGTAGATCGTCAACTGCATGTTTCAACCCTATTTCTGAAAAAGTTAGTTTCATTCAAGGGTAATGCAGATCACATGTCCTTCTAGTGTTGTACTTGGGAATATCTCTGTTCTTCTAAAAACATAGGTGAACTGCTGATAAAAAATTTCATAAGGGAGTAAATGTACTGTGAGGCTGTGGTTAACATTCCCAGCTGCTTAAAGAGGTACCTGCAAGATGTACCCGTCTGAACTCCCCGCATGATTCTAATTTTTTTCTTTTGTTCGAAGAATATCTTTCGCCTAAGCGAGGAGTTACATCAGTAGATTATCCCATAATACATCAAAGAATGAAAATTTGCATAATATGTTAACTTATTGATTTCTATATTCACAAAGTTGGCATTTATTCCTATAGCAAAAGTAGCACAACGTAAACCTTTTTAGCAGGTCTGCTGTATGGTTTCTCTAGTTTAAGTTTTTACCAATACGTACACCTAAAATCTTAGTTTTTCCACCGTTTATTATTTCTTGTGGTGTACAAGGTTAATAGGAGATGGGATATTTTTGACAGTACAAAACTGAAAGAACTGCTTTCTTCAAAGTCTAAAGTTAGGCCATTTGCGCAAAAGCATTTACTTACTTTCAGAAAAACATAATTTAATATTTTCGCTGTTGATGCTTCTTTGGTAGGTTTCACAACAGTGCACGTATCACCTGCAAAGAGGACTAATTCTGCCTCATGTTTCACATAAAGTGGCAGATCATTAACAGAAAGGACGATCAGTAGTGGCCCAGAAATGGTCTTGGATTCCAACAGAACTAAAGAGGTGGGAGATGAACTCGTTCAACTAACAAGTAATCATGTTTGTAAACGCAACAGTAACCGATGTGAACTATCATTTTCTACAATATTGTAGACGTTTCTGCGTACAAGGCCTCCAAGTTGGATCACAAAAAATTAACAATAAGGACAGTGTTCTTAGAAGAATTTAGAAAATTTCTCATAAAGCAACATATAGCATCAAGAACATGTCAACCAATGTCGGACGAATCATTGTGGACTATCAAGAATATCTAAAAACTTGTAAATACTATTTCAGTCTCGGAGTTCGCCACAACAGGAAATACATTAAAACTTGCACTCCGTTAATTATGTCCAAAGCAACAAGAATAAGACGAACTTGTGTGGAAAGTGTAACAGACATATTTGTGAAGCTACCACCACGTACTTGTGATAAATTAACAGCAGTATTGGGCTGCAAATTAATATAACATACACGTCTTAATAACTTACCTGCGTTACACTACGAATAAACTGTGTAGAAATAACGCTGTATTACTATTACTGTCATTATTATTTTAAATTGGTGTTGAGCTCAGTACAGTGATTAATAATAACGCAGATTTTCAGTGATTGAATTTTTGGAGTTTTATTTTCTTCTTTGTGCCTAATTTAAGTGATACAGTAGTACTGAATAGAACAGTTCTGGCAGAACAGTAAGAATAACTTCCTGGCATAATAATACTCTCTGCCATGGACCAAAGTAGTTTAATATTGACAGAGATTTATCGGGCTGTCACAGTTCTGTATTCACTCTACGCGTGCTATGTTTTAGAGTTACTGTTCACTTTCATAATCATGCCAAAGCTCGACGCTTGTAGAACGTAATCACTGATAGCGATCTAAATTTCCCTATTATTTAAGGCGCCGCTTAAGTTCAACACACAAAATAAATTACGAGAACAATGAGAATGATGCTGTTTAAAATTTCTATGACTTTACTGCCAAATGAACACATAGGGTGTACTTGAAGATTCAGAGACAAATGGCTTGTTTATGAGAATGATCTTCAGAAATATCGCCGACTATAGAACGCAGTTAAAAAATAGGATACATTTTAAGATTCAGAAACGCCCTACAGGTTACAATCGTTACATATCTGGTAGGTCTTATTATTCTGGAGCACGTAATTGTGTTGAATTACGATCGCTAAGGATTACTTAATCGCAACCTTTGAGGATGCTGCATCGCTACTCTACATTACTGAGGCAGAAGGTTAATTCTCGTTAGTTTCCATGTTATCGTCTTTTTGCAATTGTGTTTTATTATTTCGTCACCGTTGTACTGTATTTGAAACTGAGACGAGCGACAAGACCATCTTTCGATATCTATGCAAAAATTTTGTGCAGATGATTAATGTTATACAATATGGGCCGTAAATGGCTCACTACGAGGGTTGTAAGTGCTCTGCTCGTTACTTTATGTGGCCAAGATGGGATGCAGATTATTGGGCACACGTATTCCAAAGAGAGTATAACAATATGCCAGTGTGTCCATTGTCGATGTCTTATGAAAGACATAAGATTCGTAGAGCAAATTCCAATATAAATATAGATCCACGACGAAAGAGAAATTCAGACATCAGATGCAATCAGGCATGGAAATAAAACCAATGACGAAAAGTGAAAATTTGTACCGGACCGGGACTCGATCCCGAATTTCCCGCTGATCGCGAGCTGTCACCTTAACCGCTTCGGCTATCCAAGCAAAATTCCCGTTCAACCCAAATTCCCTCGCAGCCTCACTCGATTCCTGTAAGAAGTCGAATGCAGTGTGCATTCTCTTTGAATATATCATTATTGGCCGTCAAGACGTATATATTTTTATACTACACATATAAAAAAATATGGATCCCAGTTTTTATTGCAGAAATTAGTTACACTCTAAGAGTCGTTTATAGCCGTTATTTTGCTAGGCACTGGCAACGGGGCAGTGATAAATGAAAATGCTGCTCAGAACCGATAACACTCGGTCACTAGGATGAACTGGGTACTGTAGAATCCGTGTGATGCAGATCACTAATCTAAGTGGAAGTTAACACCAAAAGCCACTAAGTGTGATAATCGGGTTAAGCTGGAATAGGCATTCAACTTAGTGTATTCCTACCGGAGCATTTCATGTCGGATTACAAACAAATAAAAATGCATACAGGACCCTTTGCAACCCTTATTAAGTAATCCTCCTGTTCACGTTTTTTGCAGTGTTATCAAGTGATATGATCCAAATCGCAGCGGTATAGAATAATAAAGTTATGTTTGCGTGTTTCACGGCTTAACTTCCCACTACCGATCGCCAGTAAAATGGCTTTTTTCAGCTGCGGAACACTACACCATACATACATTAAGTACCTGGTACTGAAATAAATATTTTCCTTAAATACTGAATACCAGTCGGAGAGTGATCTTTCATATGGAACAAATGAACCTAAGTCTATAGGTGAGCTATAATTCCTTGTTCTAAAGTAGCAGAAATTGATAAGAAGCACGCAGTCTCTCCCAGGGAAGGCTTGGTCCGGCTTGGCAGCACAGCTGCTGACCTGCCCCAGAGCTATGTCCAACCTGTTGCGGGGACTCTAACAAGTTTCACGGACATTCTCGCTTCTCAGACGTGGTTTTGCTCTTGGTCATCAGCGAGTGGACCGAAGCTGCTAAAAGGATTTAATCTGCCGAAACTACTAACAAAAGATTATTCAGAGCTTAAGCTACTGAAATATTTTTCACGAGGTTATCACAAGGGCTCAGTCTCTGCAATGATAGCGATTTTATAGCATTACGTCGGTTGTAATCTCTGAAGTTACGAATAGCGTTCTGGAAGTTTATAGCAGCGTCACATTTGTATAAAATGTTATAAACAAATACAGACATCAGATAATGCAGAGACCTAAATAATTTATCATTTCTTCTAATCTTTGTCTACAGCACAGTCTTTTCAAGTTTTCCTTCTACAATACACACATACTGTAACCGTGACAGAACATTTCGATTCTAGAGGAATTGGTATTAAGTTCGTAAGGTTTAATTGAACAAAAGGATATGCTGGATTTTTGAAATGAAAACTTTCTTAAAAAGGACGTCACTATTGCTTAAAATTCCCTTCGTCGAGTACAGCTGTTGGCTTTTTGATGCTTTATTGAAACCTGTTTCTCTTTAAACGGAGATACGTACGTATTCCCCAAACATACTGTACAGTATCAGCCGGTGAGATAAAAATAAGTATATGAACTATTAGTTGTAGGGTCAGAGAGAGGATCGCAAAAACAAATTAAAATATTTGAAAACATTTATCGCAGATAATGCTTTCTACAAGGGTAATGATTATTTACTGTCATAGATGTGGAAAACAATAAGCCTGTGAACAAATATCAAACTCTGGATGTTACCAAAACTTTAAGCTGGGCTGTAGAGAGTTACATGCGTAATTCCTGTGTTAAACGAATTACTAGGTAACAAGTAGTTCTCACCTTTATTTTAATGAATACAGATTCATTCACACAAAATAAATTTCACGGAAGAATATAAACAACGTTATTGTTAACCCCACAACCATTTGTTAAAAAGGAACTAATGGAGGAACAGCTCTTTTTAATAGTAACACATGTGTCTCCTACCTTCATTAGTATATATTTAAGATATTCTAGCATGTTCTTAATAATACGCATTACATACACATGGTTTAAATGATAATAATATTGTAAGCAAGTTTTGGTATAAAATCGCTACTAATTTTTGTAGTAAAAATATCAATATTTTAACTTTAAGTAAGCTCTGTAATATATTTGACTTTTAAATTCTTAAAAGCGGAGGATAGTCTTCTTTTGGTAACCAGCATGCTAAATTACGGCACTGTTTACAAAGTAGTAAACGTTTCCAAGCATTATTTTACTATGAGCATAAGTCTTACATGCTAGGAGTAGGATAGTTAGGTGTTTTTGGACAGGCCAAATAATAATTTATCTTGTATGCGAATAAATTATTACTGTGATGAATTCTAATGTCTGAATTTTGTTCAATGGTGGCTTATATTTTATACAAAAATCAGATGTTCATATTAGCGACCTGTGAAAAATAAATTTGGCCTGTAGATCATATAAAATTATTTTTTCACAATTTGAAGTCTGAATATTCTGGCAATGTAACCTCAAAAACTTACCTAGTGTAGGAATCGAAATTAATATGTCGTCAACATTATGTGGACGATATTCGTCTGCAAAAAAAAAAAAAAAAAGAAAAAAAAGAAAGAGAAAATCAAGTAAAATAATTTGTTACCCGTAGAATTTTTTTGCAATACCTTCCTCACCATTTCTCTTCGACACCTGACTCGACTTTCCGTACATACTTTTCTCATCATTGAATCCCAAAAGAAATTCTCAAATATAATCAGAGTATTCGGTTTTTACTGATTTCGGTTGGACATTTTATAGTATTATAAATCTGTGAAATACGTAGTTGGAACAGGGTATGAATTATTACTTAAAATTATGGACGCCAATGACAAAAAATATTATAGTTTGATTTTCAACGTACACGTAAGATGTATATAAAAGATGCTCATTCAAAATGTCGTTCTCGATCCACTACAGAGACTTCGAGTGTTATTCCATCAGACTTCAGGGGAAAGACAGAAAAACCTGTACTGCCCATGATTGGCAGAGCCTCCAGGTGCATTTCACACATTTCCGTTGGTACGCCGGCATATCATCAATATAAAATAAATTCTAAAGAAATGAAAGAAAAATAATTGAAGCTGATAAAGATTAACAGCATAGTGTTGTATTGATGACCAGATTTTTTTTAAAACAATAGCTTTATGGATAGCTACGAAGTATATTCTTCTTTCAATTTTCAGCACGATTCCATTCTTGTCAAAAGTTTTTAGATGAACAACACGAAGACACTAGTGCTTAATAATAGCTTTGGTAATGGACTGAATGACTTCAGTCGAGTTTCCAACAACAAAATACGTGAACTTTGCATTGACTGCAGACAACTGTATCAAATAAAATGTAACAGTGCAATTAGCAAACGTAAGAACTCATTACCAGAGAGATAAACGGAGATGTGACGTCAGCGGCATTGTGATTCATGAACCACATACGTTAGCCGGAGATTACAGCTTGCTCATGAAGAAGTGCTGAAGTAGCAAACTCCCAACTGGAGCTGAATACAAGTTAATTGATGTAGGAGAATAGTTTAAGCAAGTACCTCTGCACTTCATTTTGGAGACATAATTTTCTTAAGATATCCAATCGGTCTGAACAATCCTGCGGGTAAGATTGTTTAGTTTGTCAGTAATCACTTTGAATCGAAACCATGAAAAGAGCTACAGAATTTTCATTGAAGTTCGATAAAATCACAAATGATATGTAGAACGTTTAATCAGGAACGAAATCAAATAGTAAAAACTGTGTTTGCCGCTCATGGAGTTCGTTCTTGTTATCAGGCACTTTGAATGCTATCTAGAATGCATTCACACATTAAAAATATGTCATTACAATTAAGTATTAATTGTAGCATAAAGGTTATTGTTTCCAGATTTTACAACATAAAGAAAAATATTTGTACTTACGGTAGGCTGGAAAAAATGAAAACCTTGAATTCTCTACAGATTAGCCAAAGCCGCACTGAGAATTGGAGAGGTTTCATGTTAGATTTGAAAGGAATACTAACAAAAATTTTTGCTATAACAAACTGAGAATTACTCGCTGTAATATACTTAAAACACTAAATGTTTTACATAATTACGGACTACCCAAATTAGTAGCTAATTACGTCCTACCAGTATCGTACGTGGTAAAACCTGCCGTTTGTACACCGCAAAACTAAGCAGTGGGTAATTAATGTCAAATTCAAAATAAGTACGCGTCAAGCGAGAGCAATCACACGAAGGGGCGTGCAAACTAATGTTCATCAAACACAGAATGTTCCAGAATATTTCGTTGCAGCCACATTGATTGTCTCTTGGCGTGGAGCATTACTTATGATTTTTGAACCTCTGTGCGAGTTTTACGTCTCCCAATGACTAACCGACAATGCGATGACGTGTTTTGTGAAGGAAAATAATTAATGTATACACTGCCTTAGTTTCATCATCACCCTGTAAGCTCACTTACATGAATTTCTGCACACTTTTACAAACTCTAACAAGAAAAACCAATGTCTAAATGCAAGGGGCTCCACTTTTGGAGAGATAAGATGGCTAGTAGCTGTCGTTCCACAGAACAGTCACACAGATTACTGAATGCTGTCGATTTAGTGATGCACACGCGCGACTACACACTGACATAATATCGAATGCTACTAGATTTTTGGAAATCTCCAGAGGCACGCCGTTCCGCGAACTTAAATCAAGGTAGAACTCTGAAACGAATTAAGCGTCTTGGGAAACTACTGCGCTAATTATCTCAGTTTGTTCCCTTGAGGGGCGTTCTCTGTGGAAAGGAACCACTGAAAGAATATTATGCGGTGGAGTTTTAGCGGTGGAACGCACATTTGCGCTCTTGAGCAGAGCAAGACGTCGACTCGTTCATGCGGTCGCCAACGCACGCAGCAGTCAGTTCCACTCCGTTGCATCGAAAAGACGGCTCCCTGGCAGCCAAGTACAGTCCTCAGACAGCCCAACAAAAGCTAAATGTAATCTCATTGAGTGTTTGGCTCAGTAGAAAGAAATGCAGGGGTGCAGCGCATGTGGCTCATTTTGCGTGGAAAAAGGAAAAAGAGGAGAGAGAAGTTTTTGTTTTAGAACTCTTTGGTAGCAATACTTAACACTCCGTAAGTAGTGTAAAACATCTTGAACCCCAAAATCAATACTCATCGTATCAGGTGAATTATTGTGTCAGGCATATGGATCTCCCGATTACTATTTTTCTGCGAACTGTAAAGGGTGCAGACTGTAATTTCGGTGTCGATGCAAATGAATGGATGATCGTGACAAGAATTTCACGTATATGGATCGATAAAACATACAAATTTGAAGACCTTCATTTTGGAGAAAAGGGGAAAAAAAGAAAAAAATCTAAGCGGTTACAAAATATATATATATAGCTGATAGAGTTTGACGGAAAAGTTAGCCTGAAATCCGTGATCAGCTGCAAGAAGGAGAAGGAGAAGAAGAGGCGAGGGAGAGAGCGCTACACGTGCTGCGAGGCGCTTACCTCGCAGAGGCGGCTGGCAGCTACGCTAGAGGCCACATGCTGCCCTGGCGCGCAGTCGCCCCACACTGAGCGCGCCAGCGCCGCGCGACTCCTTGAAGCGACGCTGCGCGGCCGCCGCCAGCCGACCAATCAACGCGCAGCCGCCCCTGCACCTAGCCAATCGCGGCCGCGGCTACCCACGGGACGTCTGATGGTCGGCTTTTTTTCGGGCACCCAGCAAATCCAACTTGCTTCGGCTGGCCAATACAGCATCTCGTCATACTCACGGCGTCCCGTGAATCGATGAGCTCGACACCGAATTGTGTAGATATATATTCCAGTATCGAGATATGTAGCAGTCGCTTCGCGTTGTGCATTGTTGCATAAACAGCTGCGAAACCGGAGGTGCCGAAAACGGACAGAAAAGAAAGGAGCACTCGAGAAAAAATTTCCGTCGTAGTTCTATCAGAACTGTATTAATAAATCTGGATCACTGAAAATCGCTCTCAATTTTCTATGAAGTATCATTCGTGACGTACGACGTACGTTTCCTCCCTTTTACTTACGTCTAATGAAATGAAAGTTCTCATTCAATGCCCTTGTCAAGTGCTAATAAATGCAGGAAGAATTATTTATATTAAAGTATATTTTCACTGATCTAGTTGTGTGCAGCAATACACTATTAAGTCAAATATGCGTTGAAACATTGTTCGATATAACAGTACATGTTCTGGACCCTGAATAATTTTATTAAAACTAAGTATAAACAAATTTAACAAAATATTTTGACTTGTGCATCATAAAGTTTCAAACGCTGTCCAACATACGATAAATACAATATACAACCCTGGACTAAGTATCAATGTTGTTAAAATGTTAGCAACAATCTTTCACTGCGTAAAATCAAGGAAAACTCCGCAAATCATGAAAGTACTCTCTCAAACACACTTCAAATTTATTCGCAGAGAACAGGGATAGCCGATAGCTCGATATGTTCACTCACATAGCCATGGTTTCCTCACATGTTGGCAGCGACAGTTGATAGCTTTTCCAGTTGTTATGTATCTGTACTTCTCATCTCTAGTTATCTATTCTCTGTAGTTATAGTTAAAAGTAAAAACAGATATACCGTTCAAATATAGAGTATACAAATGTCTGAAATTTCACGGCTGCCATAGATGAAGGGGAATATGAAATGAACAACAGCAAATCTCTTTTTTCGCGGATGATAATGTGAAACACGAACAAGATATGTTGGGCAGATCAAGTTCTGAGGAAAACTTAACTTGGGTTTATAGTTTCGACTAAAGTTTAACTTATGCTGAATACTGAAGAATTTCCGTTGTGGAGTGCAACACAACGTGCTGAGGGCAGTGTACACCGTTGATGATTCCGACAGAACACCCCCAACACTGCAACTGGCAGACACTACGTGCAGCACGTGCTAATCAGCTACAACTGTTACTAACACTGATGGCATATTTCAACAGCCTCAGTGATACTAATTCCACTGCTAATACAATAACGGCTTTTCCGCTGGCTGTGTCGTTTACTAGGATGTTTGTGAGTTTCCCAGTAATTTCACTGTATAGTGACAGGGGTTCCTGCGTTATCCTATGGAAGCGAAAGCAGGGTTACCACAAAAAAATCAGACAACTGAGAAGAGGTTCTAAGGAGGACGAAGGGTTTCACAAGAGGAAACATGTTTGTTAACGATGATATAAGAAAAGAATTAAATATTTTCTGCTTGAATGAAAAAATTCAGAAATGTTTTGAAAAGGATAGACACACGTAGACACACCTCATGGAATGCCAAGTCACATTATTACCCAGAAGATCCTGAACTACAAGAAGAATGGGAAAAAATACACTGGAAAACCTCGGAAAAGATGAGAATGATTATGTTTCTGAGTTCGGAACGTGCAACAGCGTAATCCTTGAAAGTAAGACGATGATGTTGGTAATGATGTGCACTTCATTGATCGCAACGTTACTCCATGTCGACAAACATTCAATGACGTTATTTATCGTGTCAAAAGCAAACAAAATAAAACAGTAACACGCACAGATTAACTTAGTATAAATATTAAAAATATACAGGAGCAATGCTAGAATAGTTTTTGAAATACCCTGATGGGAAACAAATCGCAGCACTAAGAAGGAATTGTGTGACATATACGAAAGTTGATAGGCGTTTTTCTACATCTGAAAGATGTTACCGATGCAAATTTCACAACAGTTGCATATGAGTGGCACCAGTAGCGTCACTATAGGAGTGAAAATCAGGTTTGCTTTAAATATACGCTGTAACGGTCGTCAGCGTTAGTTACCTTTGCGATTGGACGTAGTGAGTTGGTATTAGTCAAGAATGCCTTTAAGGCGACAAAGACGCCATTTTTTTCCATTAGCGTATGTCATGGCACACAGGGCTCGGCATACACGATACCATAAGAGGGAGGCTCAGCCCCAGCTTCCCAGACCCCGCACTGGAGACTGGTTTTGTTCAGAACGGAGTCCGCTCAGTTAATTCCAGGTAATCTACTTTTTTGTGTGACGATAAGTGAGTACTTATTTAGGTATCATCCATCTTTTTAGATGTTGAATTGTGGTCCATCATGTTTGAAGTCTCGTTTGCTGGGTTGATGATTTGAGTGCCTCAGTCGATTCAAGGAAACTCTTTCCCAATTTCAGTAGCAATGCTCCATGCTAGTAGCCAGTAAGAGGAAGATTTTAAGATATTACTACTTTGGTCCTTCATTTTGAATGGTGACTGTATAGAGTGACGTGACAAAAGTCATGGGATAGGGATATGCACGCATAGAGATGGCTATAGTGTCGCGTACACAAGACATGAAACACCAGTGCACTGCTGGAGCTGTCATTTTTACTCAGATGGTTTATGTGTAAAGGTTTCCTACGTCATTATGACCGCACGACGAGAATTAACACACTTACAGTGTCGAATGGTAGTTGGCGCTAGACGTATGGGACATTCCATTTCGGACACCGTTAGGAAATTCAATATGGCGAAGTCCTTAGTTTCAAGAGCGTGCCGAAAATACCAAATTGCAGGCATTATCTCTCAGCATGGACAACACAGCGGCGTTTGCGTAGAACCGTAAGTACCAACATACAAGAAACACTGCGTGAAATAACTGCAAAAACCAATATAGGACGTATGAAGAACGTATTCTTTAGGACAGTGCGGTAATTGGCTGTAGCAGCAGGCGACCGAAGCGAGTTTCTTTGTTAACAGCACGACATCGCCTTCAGTACCTCTCCTGGCCTCGTGGCCGTATCCGTTGGACCATAGAAGACTGGAAAACCGTGGCCTGGTCACATGAGTCACTATTTCAGCTGGTCAGAATTGATGATAGTGTTCGATTGGGTCGGAGACCCACGTTGTCAACAAGACACTGAGCGAGCTGGTGGCCGGTCGGTGTGGCCGAGCGGTTCTAGTCGCTTCAGTCTGGAACTGCGCGACCGCTAGGGTCGCAGGTTCGAATCCTGCCTCGGGCATGGATGTGTGTGACGTCCTTAGGTTAGTTAGGTTAACGTAGTTCTAAGTTCTAGGGGACTGATGACCTCAGATGATAAGTCCCATAGTGCTCAGAGCCATTTGAACCAATTTTGCGAACTGATGGTGGCTCCATAATGGTGTGGGCTGTGTTGACATGGAATGGACTGCGTCCTCTGGTACAAATGAAATTGACTGGAAATCGTTATGTTCGGCTGCTTGGAGACCATTTACAGCCATGCATTGACTTCTTGTTCTCAAAAAGCGGTGAAACTGTCACCGTTCCACAGTTGTTCGCGACTGGTTTGAAGAAAGTTCTGGACAATTTGAGCGAACGATTTGTTCACCCACGTCGCCAGACACGAATCCCATCTGACACATGTGGGACATAATCGGCAGGTCAGTTCGTGCACAAATTCGTGCACCGGCAACACGTTCGTAGTTATGGACGGCTATAGGGACAGCATGGTTCAATATTTCGTAAGGGTACTTCTAAAGACTGCCGGCCGGTGTGGCTGTGCGGTTCTAGGCGCTTCAGTCTGGAACCGCGTGACCACTACGGTCGCAAGTTCGAATCCTGCCTCGGGCATGGATGTGTGTGATGTCCTTAGGTTAGTTAGGTTTAAGTAGTTCTAAGTTCTAGAGGACTGATGACCACAGCAGTTAAGTCCCATAGTGCTCAGAGCCATTTGAACCATTTTTCTAAAGACTTTTGAGTCCATGCCACTTGGAGTTGCTACACTACGCCGAGCAAAAGGATGTCCAACACATTATTAGGAGGTATCCCATGACTTTTTTCACCTCAGTGTATACATGTTTTACGGGATCTCATGAAGCCAGGGTCTTTCGTGCAGTGAAATATAGGGTCTCCCAGAAATGTTGTGAGTCGTTGCAGAGGCTGTATTCAGGAACAAATAGAGGTTAGGAACCCGTGTCCGGAAACCTCATCCAATGAAGTTAGAGAGCGTCGAAATTACAGGCGTTAGCGCCTGCTACTAGTCCCCATGTTCGACAGCATACGTGATTGTGTACACCGACGGAACACCTCGCCATGTTGTCTGTTATTCAGGGATCGCGAATGATTTGCACGATCGCCAGTGAAGAAAATGGAGCTCGTTGCTTTGTATACAGGCCTTGTCTCCTACGATTGCGGTGCTCCGTTTGTTGCCTTGGTGGATGACGGTTTAGTACACGGATTTCCGTCTGCAGTTTATTTTTTATTCTTTGTGACAGAAACACTGGAGATCCTAGAGGGTTCAATGAGAAAAATAAGCTGTGGGTGGAAATCCGTGTCTGAAACCATAATCCACCGAGGCAACAGTGCATCGCATTCATAGGAGGCAAGGCGTTTCTACGCAGCATCTGGCTGCATCTTCTCCTCTGGCGATCATGGCAATCAGTAGCGAACCCTGAATGACAAACAACATTGCGAGAAGGCCTCATACGATTCGTCAGCGTACAAAGTCACGTTTTCTCCTGAATGGAGGGCCTTGTGGCAGGCACCGGCTCCTGTAACTTCGACGTTCTGTAGCGTCGTTTGATGACGTTTCCGGACACGGATTCGTATTCTCGATTTGTGCCACAGGACATCCTCTACAACCCATCGAAGCTTGTCGCAACATTTCTGGGTCACCATATATTGCGCACATTTAACAACAATATCTGCGTCCAGATGGAGAATGGAAGCACTGTGACGAGCTATGACATCATTTACAGTACCGATTAAACAGTTTTACTGCTAAGTTGCTAATTTCATTAGGTACGACACAACTTACAGGCCTGTAACACTGAAAGCGAATCCCATCTGCCAAATTTTCGTATAATTGAGAAATGAAGGCTAGGTTGAAGGCAAACTGAAAATTTCGTGGTCTGACAGGTATTCGATTCCGCGACCTTTGTATTCCGTGCACGTGCTTTACCACTCCAGCAGCCCCGACATCATGTGAACACACACAATCCTCACAGCAATCCAGTCTGTGTCCGCCGCTGTTGACGCCAACGTGAATATACGGCACACTGTAAATCTTTATAAAACACTTATCAGAAATATCACTTGTCACGAATCGGTAATGTTTTGCTGAGGGTCAACCCACCGCAGTATGGACTCACGCAGCCGATGCCACACACCGCATCACTTCTACACGCAAAGAAATAATTTGAAAAAAGTTACAGATACAAATGGTAAAACATTATAGATTATTCAGATTACGAATATATATCACCGATTCTAAATTAGAAGTGTGGTGTGTAAGGGGTCCATGATACATTACCGAGCGATAAACACATTTTTTCTTCACACAGGTCGATGGCAGGCAAAATAGTTCGTTAGACACTGCTAGCGCTAAATGAGTGAAGTGTGAATCGAGTTCCAGTGTGGTATTCGTCGAGTCTGGGCGGCGCCGTGAGCTATGCAGTGTGTCGTTCTGGCTGACTGAGTTCCTCCCGCCCTGGGTTGATCCTCAGCAAAACATTACCGATTCGTGACAAATGATATTCCTCACAAGAGTTTTAGAAAGGTTTACAGTGTGCTGTATATTCGCGTTTCGCGTCAACCGCGGCGGCCACACATTAGATTGCTGTGAGGAATGTGTATGCTCACCAGTGTTATAGCGTCTGACGTAATAGCAAGGATTTTGACATGGGATGAGATTATCCGTGCTTAGAAGTGTGAGACGAAAGTAGTGTCCGGCTCATATTGTGTCTAGGCAGAATATATAAGTCGAACTGTGTTGGTGTTGGTTGTTGCAAAACCCTTTATCATTAAATTCTTTGTTTGTGTGGCCTTATTGCCCATAGTTTCCTTACAGTTACCGAGCCTGTTATTGTTCCGTCGTTATAACTAGATGAAAAAGCGTATTTTTCCCATTAGATGCGTTTCGCTTTATTGAAGTAAAGCATCATCAGTGGTCTGTAATTAAAGATATTTAAAATTTGATTTGTTTTTAAATCTGATGGTTTCAACTGTTTTATACAAATTAAAATGAGTTTTCGTAAACTGGTAATAGAGGCCAACTGGGAATGCTTGACAAGATGTCATTAAATTCTTCATTTGTGTGGTCATATTGTGCATAGTTGCTTTACAGTTCCTGAAGGTATTTGCGTGAACATTGTCGTGCAGCCGCACTGTGATTAGAAACAAATTTCGAAGTAGCCAAATCCGATTAACACATATCCATTATGTCACGGTCACGACAAAATTAAAGTTAGTCTCCTGTTTCGGTTAACAACAATCAACTTCATATAAATCGAGAGTATTTCAGGAGTCGTCCGTAGAGTAAGGTGCCAGGTTACAGTTAGTGTCTCATGACAGCACCACAAGGTGAAGACAGTTCGCTATCAGACGCAACCATGAATGAGAGACGTCGGCGAAGACAAGCTCTCAAGAAGTTCCATACGCCGCCGCTGCTGGATATCCATTTACATCAGAGCGCTGCGTCGCTCGGTCCACTCTGTGACAGCAGATTAAGACAGCAGCTTCAACACAGTCCAAACGCATCAGAACATATTTTTATTGGTTAGAACTGTGCACCAAAGTTTAATATTACATGTAAATTGGCCCGTGACTGTGCTTTAGTACTGTTCAAGTACGAACAGTTCTTATTGTAATCGGCGACAGTAATATACATACATTTTCATTCAAGTTTACACGGACTGCGTCTAAGTATTCTATATTAAATTGTTGTTGTAAGATGAGATACAATTTTGTGTGTGTTCTAGTACCAGCTCGACCTCCTCCTGAAGTAAATCTAGGCTCTCTGTGGCATACAAATATGTTGACGATGATGTTTGGTTTTGTAGTACAGTTTTCTTCCCTCGTCCGCTGTAGAGAAATGGCGGCGAGAATACTGCCTTAGTGTGGGTGGTCCTAGCGTTCCGCTGGTCGCAGCGGCCAAAATAAAAACTGTGTCTTCTGTCTAATATAAAGTGTTTAACCATGTCTGAGCCACAGAGGGAACAGTCTCTAAACTAAGTTGTTCAATTTCAGGCGCAGCCGATTGGACGACTGCTACTCAGTGTACAGTAGATGATGAAGTAACAGTCGATGTTAGCCCACCATAGCTAGTTGCTGGACCCAAGTTTCGTCAGTTTAACAACAAAGAACAGGACTGATCAGAATATCGGGTCTAACTGAAAGCACACTTCACAGCATTGAGCATTAAAGTTATGGCGTGCTTAGAATTTTTTCTATGTACTGTCGGAACAGAGGTTTACCGTTTGTGTGTAAAATTAGTTCCCGACTCTCGGGCGGATGATGTTGATTAAGAGGAAGTCGTTCGAAAACTCGACATCCATTACGAAGCACAGATTCATGTCGCTGCGACGAGATTAAAATTTTTTCGTCTTAAGATACAACCCTAGCAGTCTTTAAGACAGAGGATTGCTGAACTCGAAGGGCTAACAATACACTGCAGGTTCAAGTGTTCTTGTGGACTAAGTTATAGTAATGTTATGTTCTGCGATGCAAGTACCCAAAACTAACGTATCAGACGTGCACATACACACTGGTATCGCCGGCCGAAGTGGCCGTGCGGTTAAAGGCGCTACAGTCTGGAACCGCAAGACCGCTACGGTAGCAGGTTCGAATCCTGCCTCGGGCATGGATGTTTGTGATGTCCTTAGGTTAGTTAGGTTTAACTAGTTCTAAGTTCTAGGGGACTAATGACCTCAGCAGTCGAGTCCCATAGTGCTCAGGGCCATTTGAACCATTTTTGAACACACTGGTATCCTAAAATTGCCAGATCCGGATATGAAAACAGTTTTTTCAGTTGAAGAATTGGGGGCACAACTGGTTCTGATTTTGAAGCTCCGTCTATTTCTCTTGTTCATAGGGCACAAGACACTAGTCTCCAGTTTATGCTAATGTTAAAGTGAATAAGGCAGTTCTCAGATTAAAAGTACAAGGAAAGGTAAAACCTTCAGTAACATGCTACAAGAGCAGTTTTTCAGAATATGATGAAGAAATCTTGTCCTCGGTGTTTTTTCCAGTCATGATGGAAAAGCTCGTTCTTGTCATCATGCAAAGTGTTTAAAATGTTATAAATAAGGCTGTGTCCAGACAGTCTGTTCACACTACAGTCACGGCAAGCACTGGTCTACCGGAAGGCTACAGCGGAGCTTTCATTAAGTAAATGTTGTGACGGCACTAACATTATGGTCAGCATCAACGAAGGCTTGCATTTCACTTCGCGGAAACCGTATGTTATAGCCCAAAGACAGAAGAACAAACTTTTTGCTGAATTAAGAGTTGCTTAAAAGACGAATAATTTCAGTTAGGCATTGTTGTGTCTGTTTCTCTAAGTAATACACACATCTATGAAATGAATGGTAGCCCGCAGCTACAGAAGCCTGCTTCTGTTTTGTCTGCTTATAACATACACATAATACCAGTACTTTGTAGAGCATTTCTTTAGCAACTTCGTGGCGATAAACTCATTCCAGTCCTACGTTCTAGAAACAGTGCAATCAATTTTTGGTTAGACCTTTTTGATTTGTTCTACCTGTGCACACAAGAAAATGAGTTACAAATCTGTGTTTCAGTGCCTCATTCCAATCTTTCTGACTTGAGTAATACATACAGTAAACCGAATCAGTCTAGGAAGGGCTAAATATGTTAAGACGCACGTTACTGTCAAAGACAACGCGCAAACTGTTCAGAAATTGCAACGATGGAAGGGCAATGGGGTGATTCTGCAAGTCAGTGGGCATTCCTCTTGATTACACTTGTAACACAGTCAGGAGGCTTACGTTGGTCTGCTGATTTCAAAGCCACGATAAACCCACAAACTGCAGTGGATTCATTTCCTGTCCCACGACCGGAGGAATTAATGAACAGATTAGAGCAGGGCAGATTTTTTCCAGGTTTGATTTACGTAATGCATACTTACAGCTACTGCTGGAAGAGCAGACCAAGGTATGTTTCGTGATGGATACTCACCTGGCATTGTTCCAAGGCCTACAGTACGAAAGTGCTTCAGCACCTGCTATTTTTCATAGTTTTCTGGAACAATTAAGAACCAAAATCCCTTCATCTACAAACTACCTACATGATATTGTTGTAGTGGGTCGTACGCCTGATGAACATTTGGCAAGTTTGAAATTTTTGTTTAACGTCCGTGCTGGTGCTGGCTTAAAGTGTAACAAGGAGAAGTGATCTTTCTTCTACGGAGAACTTAAATACTTAGGACATGTCATAAATGCACAATATGTTCATCCCGACCATTTGAACTCGTCTGCAATTAAAGATTTAACAGCATCCTGTAAGATAGAGTCGGTCAGTAGGCGCATCAAGCTCGCTCGTTGCTCGCGAGCATGGCAGCTGCTCAGGAGTGTGGCAGCAAGTAGCGCGTGGCTCGAGCAGAGGCGCTCATGAGCGAGGCTACACGGTTATACTTGTAGCGAAAGGGAAAGCAGACAAGTGAGGGAATCAAAGTTCTACGATGAAAACTGCACGTATGATGTGTACACGTTTGATGTATTCATTATTTCACCTTCATAATATTTTGATATTTGCATTTTCGTGCTATCTTGTTTATAAACATCATAGAAACAGAAAAAGAAAAATAGTCGAAAGATTTGTTCGTTGAGCATGTACCAAGAAGTAAAACTTTTCTCTGCGACTGTCAAACTCAATTTAGGAAGTCACTTCATGGCTCTTTAACGAAAGAAATAACATTTTATACTTAAATGAAAAACAGGATTAAAACTGCTTGAATAATGACTGATCTAATGGAATCAGTTAATGAAGTAGAGGTTCAAGATAACGTTACACAATACATGACATCTGTGTGTCTAGAATGCAAAAATATGTTGGTAACAGAAACTTTTGAATACATAACTGTATAATGCATTTATCTTATACAAATTGAGGCTATTTACACAGATTATTTGTGTTCCATCTCGCATGATATGACTGTTTTCACAAAATAATTTCATTTTCCTTATTATTGTTAGAAGTTAACAAAGTGCCACTCACACGATTTGGCTCGATACAGCATCGCTCCTCGAATACAATTAAGTCTGCCCTGCTGAAATTTCTTTCGCTTGCAGCGCTACTAACTGGAATGCAGAGGATTTCTTTCGCCACTGAAAAGAGCTTGGGGAAGGCACACGCATTGCTCTTCCACCATGACAAAACTGGGGCATCCGTGTCAAATACTTCTCCAGCTTCGGAACTTCTTTAAGGGAGAGGGCATGGGTTCTTCTTTCTCTTCTTTCACAAGTACACCAAATGCCCACGGCACCACAAAAGTATGGCCGGTTCTGTTTCAGCCTCCAGATCATTTGTGGCATCTTTAAAGCATTCAAGGAATTTAATTATGCCTTTTTTCGTGAATGACACGAATCCGACATCGTGTAGATGCTATTCCATCTCGTTTCAACATCTTGATGGAACGGTTTTTTATAATCTTGTACCCAAACCGGAGCATTTCATATATCCTACAGTTCTACCCACTGCCTGGATGGATTATTAAATATCAGGCAATACTTCACTACGGAATTTGTCATCTAATGTGTGCATTAACGCTATGTATAGACAGTGTATTGCGCGTGGTAGCCGTTTGTGGTGTTCAAGTGCTTTCTTTATGTTCGGCACTTGATCTGTGAGAAATGTTACTTTGTAGAGTTCCAGAGAAGATATATACATTATATACATCTCAAACAAATTTTCAAGTAACTCTGTAATATTTTCACTCGTTTTTGAAACGTCGGGAAAATTCGTTGTGAGGAGCACATTGTTTCTCAGTTCACATCTGTCCTCAGAATCTACAACAATACTACATGTTACAGTTAGATAATGTGTTTTGCGACAATTGTCAGTCCTAAGATAGCACGTCATAGAAAACTAGTTCTGGTCAATAGCGTCCCTTACTTCAGGCAAGATCTCACTTATCACTTGATCAGCAATATCTTGTACACGTCAAGAGACAGTCCTCGGAGAAGGCAAAATCTATTGTGCTCTAACTGTCCCATACTTGGCAACCATACCTATTACTTCATGTGAAAGACTAAGAAACCCACCTCTACTAATCGTTGATTGCTACTGTTGGGACTCCCATACCCAGAGCTATGTTGGTGATTAGTTTTTATTAGGTTTACAACACTGAACCTGTGCTGCGTTTCCTGTAGCTTCAAATATTTCATTGTAATGATATTTGATTGTTGAGTTTTGGTTGAAGCGCATTGTCTAAGAGTGATTTTAGCATATTTGGGTCTGCCAGAACTAGTGGCAGCAAGGAGGTAAGTTCTTTGTGGTTCTACAGGCCCAGAGTAGCAATAGTGGTATCACTGTTCATAACAAAACTACGATTTTAGTACACATTCAAAACATTGACTCAGCGTATTTATTTCAGGAGAAGGCTAGAAATGGACGAAACAACAGATCTATGTAAGTACGCGTTGCTAAATGAAATCATTAGTGGAACACCAGGTGAAGAAGTTGTAGACTCAGACTGTGAACTACGTATTAGTGAACACGATACAGACAATTAAAGAAGTACGGTGACAGTGAAACGAATAAGAATAATAATAATTTTTTTCATAAATTGGTGCAAGATATTCCCTATCCTCATATCAGAACTTGGTGCGTAATACTGTACCACATATATCAGATTTGAGGGGAATTGCGAAGAATAAAAGGACAGAAATATAAATGCGGCGGTAGTTTCTCACTCATCAAATAATGGATGAAGTGGTGATATGTTGTAACCTATGCATCAAGACTACTTATCCTAAGTACTCTTGTACAATGTCCGTCATTCATGAGGTAGATGGAGTTGAAATTGAAGTCCTTATTGGTCTAATATATTTTGGGGGAGTACACGTGGTTGGTAGGGTAAATTTGGAAGTACTGTGGGACAGAAATGGTACAGGATTAGAAATGTTCTATTCTACAATGAACTTACAGAGTTTCAAGATTCTGTCACAGTGTGTAAGATTTGATGATAAGTCATCTACGTCCGAGAGATGGAAAGATGATAAAATGGCTCTTATATGAAATTCGTTTGTTCACTAAAATGCGACTGGCGCACTATCCTCTTCGAGAATATGTGACTACTGTTGATATGCTTGTAAAATTTCAAAGACGATGTAGTTATCGAATCTACATTCCTTCCAAACTTAGCACATACTGAATGAAAGTGTACAATCTAGATTATGCAAGAACAGCTTACACCGCAAGTTTGGAAGTTTATTTAGGAGAGCAACCAAATGGATGTTATAAGACGAGTGGCTGCAGAGCTAATGTTGTTAAAAGGTTGTGTAAATATACAAACGTTTACTCAAATACAAAGCAAAATGGGGGTGCCTACTTTATACACACAACATAATTCAATGTCAAGCATTTTTGTATTCCCAATCAGTAAAAAATAGGAGAGAGAAGAAAACTGGGCCTAAGAGACTCATCGTATCGAAGGTGCTACAAGCGAACACAGTAGCAGTTCAAGGCTATCAATGTTGAACGGCCGTAGTGCCAACGCACAAATCTGCACACACTTGTCCCTAAGTGTCTCTTTATCGCTGTTCCTAGCTGTTGTAGCTGTCTAATGTCTGATACTTCTGCACGTATGTCTTTTCACACTCTAGGTGCTTCCTTTGTATACGAGTAACGCTCTCTTCGGTATTGAACGTAACCACAAGCTCATAAGTATCACTTTAATCACAGTATGGAATTAAAAATAGCCGTAATAAACATGCGTTCTCTAGAAAACAGCTCCCATTTTTTCTCGTTTCTCTAACTCACTGAAGTATTTTTTTTCGGAAACTATAAGGCAACAAAAAGTAAAGCGGAAAATATTGTGATTATTATTCCCACATTGCCCCAAGTTTAAATCTGGTGGACGATCCCTTCAGTATATTATTAACATCATTTAGATCTCAATGAAGTCTAAGGAACACAGTTTCTATTTCCGTTCGCAAAATGTACTGTCTATTTTATATTATTTTTAACAACGACGTTCGTCCGTGACTGAAATTTTCAGCTTTATGTGGACCTATCTTAAATTAGACATGAGTAAAAGAAAAGCATCAGCCTTTTACAATTTGCAATGGGCACGTCCAGCGTCCTGGCTGTCTGACGTTAACGCGCGACTGCTACGGTCGCAGGTTCGAATCCTGCCTCGGGCATGGATGTGTGTGATGTCCTTAGGTTAGTTAGGTTTAAGTAGTTCTAAGTTCTAGGGGACTGATGACCACAGATGTTAAGTCCCATAGTGCTCAGAACCATTTGAACCATTTTTGTCTGACGTTAATCGTGTTTTCTAAAACTCTGAATTAAATGTAAATAAACTTGGCATCGGACTTGCAAAAACACAGCGCAGGGTCTAAATTGCGTCCTGTTATTGTAATAAAAACACACCAAATAACGAGAAGCTGTGCTACACACCACTGTGTTATTAATACTTTAAAGCAGAAGGCAGTTGGGGAAATTTAGATTTTAATAGCTATAGAGTGTTTGATAAACTTTCATTCAGTGGAACTGACGCCTCCCCAAAAAACTGCGCATTCAGCGAAGTGCGTCACTAATTAATCCATTTTACGTGATGACGTGGTAATTTGAATAATGCAATCAAAATATCTTGAACACTCCTACTTGACGGGCCTGTAAGAGAAAACTTCGGGAAAGTCAGATAACATTATCGTGCGCTCCCTGTTCATCTAACATTAAATGACACGAATTTCTAGTGTAATTAAACTAGTACCTTGAACGTATCCCAGCAGGAACTAGCCCGGCTTGTTCCGGGTCTGTGCAGCAAGAACGGTAGTCCCGTCTGCTAACATTTGCATAACGTCTCCTTTCTCCGTTATATCTCTGTAAGAAACGGCACTGGGGTGCCTACGAGTCTGACGCGTGCAGTGGAAGTTGTTAGCAGGCGAGCCGCGGCAGGCTCGCCAGGCCACATTGCCCTGCGAGTACGAGTCACGGCGGTAACGAGCTACCAGCAAGCCTGAAGCCTCAGCTGACCGACTCTGCTGTAAGATTAAGAAACTTCAGTCGTCATGAGGAGAATGACATACTACGTTAAGTTTATTGCATATACTACGCAACTTGCTGCTGCGCTGAACCAGCTGCACTTGAAAGGTGTTCGATTTGTGTGGTCCCAAGTGTGTCAGGACGTATTTCAGTACTTAAAGGACGCGTTGTTAAGTGGTCGTTGTCTAATTCATTTTCGTCCCTCCAAACCCGTATTTTTAGCTGCGAATGCATGTTCTTATGGTATTGGAGATGCGATCTCTCATAGAACTGGTACATCTTATAGCCTCATTGCTTCTGCCTCGAAAACTCTCAACAAAGCAAATTGCAATTATAGTGGTACTAACCTTTATCTTTGGCAGAGCTCTCCGTATTGCTAGACCATCAGGGCAGCATATCAAGTAGAGGGCTCTTAACACATTTTCTTAGAAATTAAAGAATAAAACCGTAACGAAATTTATTATTGTTTAACACAAATACAATATTCAGCGGAAACTCTATATACACTTTACTAATTTAGCGAGAGGTGTGAAATTTGTCTTCTGGATTCAAAATTATCTCAGTCTGTGTCTCTAATTATCTACTGTAGGATTAAAATATCTGGCAAATGTTCGTCTCTGACATTTCTACTGCATTTAGAGTTTTGAAATTTCATCAAATAAGATATTTACTCAAACGTGTAGGTAGTACCACATGGAAATAACAAACCTATTGCAAACTCTTTGACGTTTCAGATAATTTCCTTCTGGAAGAAACTTTTAAAACTAACCAAGGCTTCCTTTTTTACACTTGACTTTCATGGTATCATCAGCCTGCAGATCAATGATTTGTATTTGGAGTGGTTCAACACCTATCACTTCACCTCTACAAACAACAAGACTTGCGCAGTATGAGAGTGCTCTATGAATTCGTTCAGAGACATTGAGTATCAAGGAAACTTAGATGTCTCTTCTTGTAACTAACTTGATAAATTACAAACAATATTATCTTTAACAATTTGTTGTCCTGCCATATCTTCGGTTGCATGTAATATTATGTTAATAATTTGTACACCTTCAGATCCGTCTAATCACAACCAAGCAAAACAAATTATTCTTGCGATTCACGTTTCGCATTTATTATTTCCAAGGCATCTTCAGTTGCAAATGCTGTTTTTCTCCTGATGTCTGCCATACGAAATTACCTTTATACAAAACTAAGGAAAAGTATCTTCAGTTCTAGAAGGCATTGTGTTCGTTGAAAGAATAACTGATTTACATTGTTAGATTTCGTCAGGATTCAGTTCTTCTCCTGTAATTAAAACGCATTTCTTTATGTAATCACTTTCAGTGAATGACTTGCCTTGTTTGGCGATTTCATTAGCAATTCGTAAACTATCTTTCGTAATGTCTGCACCTTCCTGAACACCTTTCCTAAAAATGTTTTGCTGGAAACCAAGCCCAAGTTTCCATGTTTCGAGTTTATGTTCACGTACCATATCCGTGAATATATAAAACTGGGCATCATAACTTTTCATAGTGGTGGCGAATATTGTGTGAGTCAAGAACAACAATAACTTCGTTACTGACAACACACATTCGTTTGTTGTCTTTCTTTATAAGGAAACTTTTCACGGGCCACGTTTTGTGAAAGTTGCGACACACAGAATCCAATTTTTTCGTTTTAGTTGAATCGGACATGTTGTACGCGTATTCGTATGGAAGAAAACTTGTCAACACGATACAGCCAGGAAGTCACAGTCAGTTGCAGACTCTGCGCCCCTGGAGGCATCTCTGTTGCAGTGCTATTTATCAGCAAGTGAAGACAATGCTACTAGCGACCCCTCTGAAGAATTAAAGGCGCCGGAATACTTGCGCGCTAACTTTAAAAAAATTCCCTCTCAAGCGCAGGTCGGATTAAATACCTTCGCTGGGCGGATGTGTACCACGGGCTGTAGTTTGGAGACCCCTGATACATGGTGTTACCAAGTTCCACCAAAATCTGCAGGTTCGAAAGTTCTATTTGTTTACAGATCATCGGCCTTTAAGGGCTTTGTTCAATCCTTCCAAGCCTGTCCCACTACGGACAGCTCAAAAGTCGCAACGTCGAGCTCTGTTGTTGGCTAATTATCAGTACAAGTTGTCTTACAGTCCCACTGCACATCATTCGAATGCAGACTTTTTATCTCGGTAATCGGTCGGTACCGACATAGCGTTTAATTCGTCTGGGGAAACATGTTATGAAATTGATATTCAAGGTTCTGTACTTCTTCAGAATTTTCCACTTGACTACTTTTGGAGTATTGTTGGAGCGACTGCTTCCGACCCAGCTTTTAGGGTAGTTCTGCAAAATGTGGTACATAGATATCCACGTGATGAAAGGAATTCCCCGCTCAGTAGTGTGTCGCTGCGTTACGCATCGTCACGCACCATCCGTCCGGTCAGATGTTCTGCTGCTGAGTACAGAGAATGACGAAGCATTGGTCGTGATTCCTCACTCCTTCCGGTGAGAAGTTTTGTCATTGTCGTACCAAGGTCATTTGGGCGTGGTTCGCACAAAAAAATGCACCCGACGTCATTTTACTTCCCAGGTCATGGACGCCCAGGTTCATCAAATGTCCTCTCGTTGCAATGTTTGTGCAGAGCATCAGTCCGCTCCGCCTCAACACTTTTTCCAGTGGCCACATCCCTCGACAACGTAGTAACGCATTGACATGTGAAATGTATTCGCAGTTGCGGATACGAACAAGCATCAGCCGTATAAGAATATGACGACAGTGACAATGAAAATTAGTACCTAGCTGGAACTCGAACGCGGATTTCCTGATTTACGTGAGCGGTCGCCTTAACAGCTTTGGTTATCCGTGCATGATCGACGGCCAGACCCAGACTTCCGTACGTCGTCGTTCATGTGTTACAACCTGCACTCGTACACATTCCATATTTCTCGTACAGGTGGTGGGGACATTTAATTGAGTCACTGCCTATTATCGGCGAATAAATACGATATTGCAGTGCCTCTGTTGTTAAGAAGTACGATGCAACCTTCCTTCGGACATACTTGCAAGAATGTTATTCTTAACAAGACAGGCAATGTAATGTCGTATTTCTTTGCCGATACCAGGCAGCGACTCTCAGTTAAAATGCCCTCCCCTGTATGGGAATTACATAATATATGTACGAGTGCAGGTTGTGACGCAGGAACAATGACATATGGTAGTTTGGGTCCAGGGATGACTCGTGCACGGATAGCCGAAGCGGTTAAGGCGACCCCTTGCGTAACGCGGGAAATCTGGGTTGGAGTCCCCGTCCGGCACAAATTTCCTCTGTAGTCATTACATTATACAGCTGATGGTTTCCGTATTCGCAATTGCGAATGCATTTCATGACGGCTATAATCGCCGCAGTGCCCATTCCTTTGGATATACATGCATGTCCGATGGAACATTTCATAGTACTTCTTAACAAGATAGGCACCGGAATATCGCACAGCTATTGATATGTGTTGGAGGTAGAAGCTTGGAGTAAATATCCTTTTGAAGTCTATATCTACATCTAAATACACACTCCTCAAGCCACAGTATGGTGCGTGGCGCAGGGTACAGTGTCCCACTATTAATCATTTCTCTATCTGTTCCACTCGCAAACAGAACGAGTGAAAACCGAATCTTTATTTGCCTCTATATCAGCTCTAATTTCCCTTATGTTCGTGGTCCTTACATGAATTGTACGTTCGCCACCAGTAGGATCGTTCTACAATCAGCTTCAGATAGTCAGTAGTGTTCCTCGAAAGTAACGTCGCCTTCCCTCCAAGGATTCCGGTTTGAGTTCCTGAAGCTTCTGCGTAATACTTGCATGTATATCAAACCTACCGTAACAAATTTATAATACTTGCATGTATATCAAACCTACCGTAACAAATTTATCAGCCGCCTCTGAATTGCTTAGATGTCTTCCCGTAATCAGACCTTGGGGAGGGAAAGGAAGCGGGCCCTCATACTCGAACAGTATTCAAGAATAGGTCTCGCAGCTGTTCTACACCCGGTCTCCTTTACAAAAAAATGTTTCAAATGGTTCTGAGCACTATGCGACTTAACTTCTGAGGTCATCAGTCGCCTAGAACTTAGAACTACTTAAACCTAACTAACCTAAGGACATCACACAACACTGAGTCATCACGAGGCAGAGAAAATCCCTGACCCCGCCGGGAATCGAACCCGGGAACCCGGGCGTGGGAAGCGAGAACGCTACCGCACCGCTCGATCTCCTCCTGAAGTAAATCTAGGCTTACTATTACAGACCGAAAAAACGTGTGGAGTACTTGTCATTGCAAGTTCATGAATTTTACTCACAGCGTTCTGGCTTGACATTAGGCCGTGTCATATCTAAGTTGCTTGTCGCCGCGAATATGAAAGTATTATCAATGAACTATCTAACTGGCATTGCAGTTTCAGGTACGTAAAATTTGGTTGATGCATTGTTATCTTATTAAAAATAGGCATAACTAGTATTTTACTCCGACGGTAGTGGCTATGTGCTACGTATGTTCGGACTTATTTACTGAGTAAAGGACGTGAATTTTACAAACTCTGAACTCACATCTAGACCAAGCAGTGTCCAGTTTTCCATTTCTTCCAGTTTTAACTGTCATAAAACATAAAGTCATGTAAAATTGTACTGTATCTTCTTTTCTCACTCCTTCTTTATGTGTGCAATCTCAGTTTCACGCGCTGTGTATAACAAATAACTGGTCACATACCTAAAGCTCGTTAAAGGCGTGGGTATTATAAAGGGATGGAATTTCTTAAATGATTTTCTGTTGCCTTAAGCTGACATATTTTTATTTGATGAATGATTGCACAACTTCTGCCTTAGGCGTATTTAAAGCATCTAAAGCAGATGAATCACTTACGAATTTATACGAGATATACTAGAAGGATTCTAACTTACTTCATGGAAGATTCGTTAATGGTTTATGTTTTGATCATGAGTGCATTTAATTCTCTTAAATGAAATTAGAAGCATTTTTTCGTTATTATGAGAGCAGTTGTTGCAAGGCTGGTACATATAGCGTTGTTTTGAAAGTATATACACTAGGAAGTTTATAATTATTTTACAGAAATACTTAATAGTACATAAAGCCATACAGTGTTTTGTTCTCAGCAATATTTAATTATTTAAGGAAAACATGACACTTAGTGACAACAGCCTATCTCAAGGTGCTGCACACATAAAAGAGGTCAACAATCAAATAACTAATACTAATGTATCACTACAAATGATCCATAAGTTACAGGAAGGTAAAGCCATGGACGCGAAATAAAACTGAAATCCATTTGAAAGACGAATCGCAGGGAACGAATAAACAGACCAGCGAAATGAAAAATCCGTAGACAATTTCCACTATTTGTACGACGAAGAATTGTAGAACTATTGACCACATAGTTATCGTTGTACCCATTAACGAATACGACTGTGATGCACATGGTTATGCAACAGTAAAACAGGTCATGAAAGGTTTCGTTCGAATTTTCTTGTCTCTCAGTAATTTTTATTACTCTCTTCTGAGATCACACATATAAACATATACATATGCTCCACCGTAAATTATACACCGAAGCTTCATTTTAGCTGAATATACACACATCAAAAAAAGTTTTGCATCACCCCGGTCCCCAGAACCCGTGAAGATAGATGTTGACTGTGGATATTGTATTACAGATACAGTCCCTTTGACCGTTCAGAGATATCACTAACCCCGTCCAAAGATGTAAACAATCATCACCATCATCACAGCCGATCACTTCCAGTCATTCCCCCAAGGAAGGAGGTACAAGGCTCGTGTTGTCGGTAGTTCAACCATTCTCAGACGGTCAGTACGGCGGTTCGATCGCGTACACATTGTTACTTCGTGCCAGGAAGGGCTCTCAACAATGGAAGTGCCCGGGCGTCTCGAAGTGAACCAAAGCGATGTTGTTCGGACATGGCGGAGATGCAGAGAGACAGGAACTGCCGATGACATGCCTCCCTCAGGCCGCCAAAGGGCTACTACTGCAGTGGATGACCGCTATCTACGGATTATGGCTCGAAGGAACCCTGACAGCAACGCCATCATGTTGAATAACACTTTTCGTGTAGCCATAGGTCGTCGTGTTACGACTCAAACTGAGCGCAATAGGCTGTGTGATGCGCAACTTCATTCCCGACGTCCATGGCGAGATTCGTCTTTGCAACCACGACACCATGCAGTGCGCACAGATGGGCCCAACAACATGCCGAATGGACCGCTCAGGATTGGCATCACGTTCTCTTCACCGATGGGTGTCGCATATGCCTTCAAGCAGACAATCGTCGGAGACGTGTTTGGAGGCAATCTGGTCAGGCTAAACGCCTTAGAAACATGGTCTAGCAAGTGTAGCAAGATGGAGGTTCCCTGACGTTTTGGGGTGGTATTATGTGGAGTCGACGTACGCCGCTGGTGGTATGCAAGGCGCCGTAACGGCTAAACGATACGTGAATGCCATCCTCCGACCGATAGAGCAACCATATCGGCATCATATTGGTGAGGCATTCGTCTTCATGGAGGACAATTCGCGCCCCCATAGTGCACATCTTGTGACTGACTTCTTTCAGGATAACGACATCGCTCGACCAGAGTGGCCAGCATGATCTCCGGACATGAATCCTATTGAACATGCTTGGGATCCTATCATACATGCCCGGAATAGATTGAAAAGGACTGTGTATGGACGACGTGACCCACCAACCACTCTGAGCGATCTACGCCGAATCGCCTTTGACGAGTGGGACAATCTGGACTAACAGTGCCTTGATGAACCTATGGATAGTATGCCAGGCATGCATCAATGCAAGAGAACTTGCTACTGAGTATTAGAGGTACCGGTGTGTACAGCAATCTGAAGTACCACATTTGAAGATCTTGCTGCATGGTGATAAAACATGCAATGTGTGCTTTTCATGAGCAATAATAAGGGGGAAAATGATGTTTTTGTTGATCTCTTTTCCAATTTCTGTACAGGTTCCGGAACTCTCGGAACCGAGGTGATGAAAAACTTTTTTGCTGTGTATATATTAATATTTTAGATCTACGTAAGAGAATAACAGCCATTATCCACCATTTAGATACTTTGAATACATCGATTTAATTTTTAAGATCGTTGTAACACCTGTTTGAAAGTGACGAGCTCCCATAGTAACAAAGCGAGTACAGGGGTTGGACGAAAATAAGGAAACACCGCGAGAGATGCATGCTGAAATATAAATGCCGATCCTAGCAATCCCTGCAGGTTATGCTGTTGTATTTGTGCACTAACGGAACCTGTGCAGTATCCTCAATAGATTGCAAATGTCAGTCATGGTCAAAACAGTGTTCTGCGTACCTGTTAGTGCGTTACGTCGGGGCTAAGTGAACTGTTGGCGCTCGTACTATGTATGGGTGCTTCCGAAACCAAGATGGTCAAAGTGTTTCGTGTTTCAAGAGACATTGTGCTAAATATTTATACCGTATATAGGGAAAGCAGGAAAACATCATCCGTCAAGTCATCACCCAGACGAACTTGTGTCTTGAGCGATCGTGACATACGGCCGTTGGAGAGGATTGTGAAGAAAAATAAGAGAACGGTAGCCGCAAAAGTCACTGCATATCTGAATCTCGCACTCACGAATCCTGTCAGCAGCGAAACAAGACGAAGGGAGCTCCACAGGCAGGAAATTATGAGACGAGACGGAATTCGAAAATCACAAATGTGATGTCATTTGGTCAGATGAGTCTCGTTGCACACTCTTTCCAACATCTGATTTAGTTTACGTCCCACAGTGAAACATGGCGGGCGTTCGTTGGTGATTTGGTTAGGCATAGCGCAGTATTCCCTGGACCCCATTGTTACACTTTAAGGTCGCATTACTGCCAAGGACTGTCTGACCATTTTGGCTGATCAGGTCCACCCAATGATACAACGTTCGTTCCCCAATTATGACGCTGTGTGCCAAGACGACAGGACCCCTGCTGATGAAGCTCATGTCGTACAGGACAAATTATGTGAGCACGGAGATGAATTGTCGCATCTGCCCTGGCCACCAGTCACCGGATCTCAATATTATTGAAACTTTGTGTTCTTCTTTACAGAGAATGGTTCGTGATCGCAGTCCATCTCCATCATCGTTACCTAAACTTGGCACTACTTTGAAGGATGAATTCCAATAAGACCCCCCTTGAAAACCGTACGGGGGCATTATTTAATCATTTCGGGACGATTGAAAGCGGTTTTCGATACCAGCGGTATTTATACACCGTATATGGTAATGTGTTGTGTTCGTGGTGTTTCCATTTTGCATTCATTTTTTGTCCATCCCTTGTATTTCCAACTTTTTTAATAGAAATTATATGCAGTCATACTTGCGACAACGATGACCGATATCAAAAGATACACAAGAACAACAATATGGATTAATATGACATTAACGAATATCTGTGAAATAATTACGATTTTCCTAGCATACGTACGTTAAAGGCATCGACTCGTACATATATAGCTTTGCAACAACTGCCAAAACTAACGTGTTTCCATAACAACAAAAATGTGTTTCCAGTTTCTTTGATGAGAATTAAATACAGCGGTAACTAAAACATCTTCAGTCAAGTAAGTAATACTCCTTGTAGTATATGTCGGGATATGACTTCTTCGAAGGCATAATTCATAAGTGGTACTAATGCATTCAATGTATAAATTTTCTGTTTCAGATACTTGAAAATGGACTAAGGCCGACATTGTACAATAGCATTTCAAACAGAGAAAATGTCAGCTGAAGCCATCACAAAATCAATTAAAAGAATTAATCGCAGCTTTGGATGAAAATTAAAGAGATCGAGGTTGAAATTAAAACTCGAGAATGTGTGTGTGGATATAATAAAGAGATGGAGATTAAAATTAAAACTCCAATGTGTCTGACTGATAACGAGGAAACATATTAAAATCTCGTCCCTAATAATTACGTAACTGAGTCAATATTAACAGTCCTTCCACAACCCACTCTTTATTTGTCGAAGTAGAGGGCTGATCTGAGCATAAAAATGGCCTCTGCTAATAGGAGGGCAGTGATTTAATGAGCCCAACAGATAGTGATATCGCGATATTGCAGTGCCTGTGTTATTTCGAATACGATGCAAAGTTCCTTTGGACATACATGCATGTCCAAAAGGAAAGCCCCTGTGCTGACTACAGCCGTTATGAAATACATTAAATGTATTCGCAATTTCTTATATAGACAACCATCAGCTGCAGAATGGAATAACGACAGTGAAAATTTGTGCCGCGCCGGGACTCGATCCCGGATTTCTCTCGTGCGCCCTGTGCATTGTAATAGCGCTCTAATTAACTTGTATGCTGTGCCGTGTAAACAGGCCAATGTCATTACGCGAAGTCATCGTGCTCTCAACCATGGCGCGCAAGTTTACCCCTCCAACCTCCAACCCCCACCCCCCTCGAGCAATTTTAATTTTTATAATTCGACTGTTTTAGCGACGTAATATTCCATGTATACATTGCCCAGCGTGAACTGCCGTCAGCAGCAATCAGCCGGACAGAAGATGTGTGATAGAACGTGTTGGTTAATTCTCCTTTTTCTTATAACAACATTGTTAAAAATGGTTCAAATGGCTCTGAGCACTATTGGACTTAACATCGGAGATCATCAGTCCCATAGAACGTGGAACTACTTAAACCTAACTAACCTAAGGACATCACACACATCCATGCCCCAGGCAGGATTCGAACCTGCGACGGTAGCAGTCGCTCGGTTCCGGCCTGATGCGCCTAGAACCGCTCGACCACCGCAGCCGGCCAACAGTGTTATTATTAGCAAAATCCGTCAATGCATCTCACTGGTCCAACGCAATATGATGGCAACAGCGAACGTTGTACTGCTTCCATGCAGGACTTAGAGAATTACTGTACGTATTTTTTCACAGACGCGCTGACCTATGTGATCAAGCAATATCTTTAGAACATTCCTTGTACACACTATATACAGTGTGTCTCTCCTAAGAGTCGTTAGGCGTAATTTCTCTGGCGTTTAAGCAAATAATTTCAATTTTTTTTTTGCACTTTTTAGCTTGAGTAAGTCCAGAGATGGTGCTCATCAAGTCTTTCAAGCGACCCTCAGTATCGGTGGAAAGCGTCGGTTTGTTTCCCGTCGCAAAAAAAAGAGTTTTAAAGCGAGATTTTACTTGCCCACTCGATAGAACGGTCCCAGATTAGTGTAGTGTGAATTACTTTTATTGAGATGTCTTTTGTACTCCAACAGCGACAGCATGGCATTGGCCCGATACCGCCAAGCATGCAGCGCTACCAAGTCGCTGCTGGACTGCTGTTTATTTTTCGCGTTTTACTGTCCCTGTTAATATATGTTGTAGAAACGAATCTCGGACTTGATTATTTTGGAGCGCTCTGTCAAATGGGCACATAAAATCCAGATTTAAAAATGATTTTGTTTGTAATGCGAAACTAACTGAAGCTCTCTGTTGACAATGGGTGTCACATGAGAGACATGACGAGCAGGAATTGTTTGGGCTGACTCCAGCTAACAACGCAAAAACGAAATTGTAATGCCGAAACACCAGAGACAATGCACCTGATGGCTAGATATATTTAATGTGTTTATACTTAGGTTTTGTTGTTATCGTGACGAAACGTGATCTGATGCTGGACCAGGACATAGATGTGTTCTCTAATGTACTATTGCCTCGAGAGCAGCAGCCACTGTTCGCAGGACATCTTCCTGATATCCCGGACCGGTTGTTTGACTACGCAGCAGTAACCATCTGCAGCCCAAGGAGCCCCTAATCCAATAAATTCTGGCAGAACTTTTGGACCTGCCACAGCAGCAGCGTTCTGCATGAAGACATGACTGTTTATTTCGTCTGTCAAGCAGTCAGAAAGAATACAGATTGACAATAAGTGGCTATTAATGTAATGGTCGGTTGTAGACTGGCGGAATATACAAGCTGATTTAGCTCCACCTTCGACGTCGTTTTGTCCAACCTGCAATGTTGTATCTGTCCTTCAAAATGTGTGTGTGTGGATGGTAAGCTCCTATGTGACCAAACTACTGAGGTCATCGGTCCTTAGGCTTACACATTACTTAATCTAACTTAAACTAACTTACGCTCAGGGCAACACACACACCCATGCCCGAGGGAGGACTCGAAATTCCGACGGAGGTAGCCGCGGGAACCGTGGCATGACGCCCGAGACCGCGCGGCTGCACCGCGCGGCTATCTGTTCTTCAAAAGCCACGCACACGATGTACATATTCTGCTGCTCGCTACACGCAAACCATCAGTCGTACAGAAAACTGAACAAGACATTTTGTAGGAAATTTGATATAGTTAATCAAGTAGTGCGATACGTTTTTGTTAGAGGCTGTAGTCGAGTTATTCAAGAAAAACGCCCAAACGAACGCCATTCCACTCTCACGCTCAGCCCCCACCGATTAGGATTTCTAGTACGTCGTTAACGGTGCTCACCCCTACCACCGTAAAAAAATGTGTAACTGTAAGAATTATTTCCGACATTCTGCATCTTTTGGTCTTCACTGCCTTGTCTTACAGGCCACCGGGTTAGTCGAGCACTTACAAATTGAAAATAGACGTTCGTATAAGCTTCAACAAACAATTTTATGAATTTTATTAATCAAAAATTAACAATTACATCATTGTATTTGGCAGGCTTTCAGACTGCGATACTACTGTGCTTGTAAGAGTTAACTTTCGATTGAACTGTCAACATAATTAGTTTTAACGAAATAGGTGACTATGCTGGTGGCGAAATAGACCAATCATTAGAAACCAAATAAGGTCGAAAATAGGGAATAGTTCTTGCAGTCGTTAATATTTGTACGGTGGTAGGAGGGACTGCCTCAAATAACATATTAGAAGTCCTAACTGGTGACGGATGAGTGTGGGGCTGAAGGTGCGTTTAAGGGTAACTATTGTAAGTTTTTCGTGAGTGTCTTGAAAACCGTGGCCTCTTGCGAAAACGTATCCCAGTACAAAATTTGGTAACATTAAATTTCGCATTAGAAGGCCCTGTTTACTTTCTCTTTAGGACTAATAGTTCGCGTGTAGAAAGCAAGAGTATAAAAATCCTGCACCTGGTTTTTGAAGGCCAGTTATAACACTGAGGGTTGCATAAGACGACAGGAACCTGAGAAAAGTGTACCACGTGAATATAATTAAACTTCCCCTATTTAATACGTTATGATACGGAATATTATTACCATACGAGTACCAAACTTGGTAGTATTAATGTCCACAGTATGGGGTGCATGATTTCCAAGCTTCACGGCGCCAGCACCCAGTTATAACTATGGCCACCAGGTGCCGTGAACAGTCATTGTGATTCATAGTCTAAGACAAATGACTAGTCGCAGTGCACTTGTTGACGTGTCAACATAAGCTTCGACAAAAGGAGCAGGGCATTATTGGTGAAGCTCTATTATCAAAACAACAGTCATGCTGCAGCTGCACTTCGAGAATATCGCCGGATGTAAGGATTACGGAAGGGTCCTCTTTCTCCACCGGTTGTGCGGAGTGTGATGAAGAAGTTCGAATCAACCGTAGAACTTGTCGTCGCCCCGTGAAGAGGCCGACGACCAGTTGCACCACAGGTGCTTGATGAAATGGCTGTTGCTATGGCAGACAACGCTGCGCGCAATTCCCGATTGTCAGGCAGTGGGCGTACTGTGTCACGACAGTTGAACATCCCGTGGTCCACTGTATGGAGGTTTCTTCGAACCATTTTCAAATGGTATCCGTATTAAGATTCATAACGTACAGCAGATTGCACCACAGCTACGTGTTGACTTCGCTCTCCGCTTTCTCGCAAGGATTGAATTTGACGGCCATCCCACGGACAGACTAAGCTCATTTTTTTCTAACGGATGAGGTGATCACAAACAACCGCCAAATGTGGGAATCTACACCTACATTCACTGTGCATGAAGTTCCTATGTATGGTGAACGTGTCACCGTATGGTGTGGCTCCACGACTACGTTCATCATCGGCCCACTCTTTTTTGAACAGGTTGGCGCTCAAGGAGCAAGGAAGTGCAGTATGACTGGCCAGCAATCCTGCGATATGCTTCGCCAACATTTCATACCGCCCTACAGGAGAGAGACGCATTGAACGCAACAGTTTTCATGCAAGACGGGGTCCCACCGCACGTCGCTCGTGAAGTTCCCATGCTTCCCCGAAACACATTTGGAAACTATCGAATTATTTGCTATCGTTTCCAAATGCTTGGCCGACACGATCACCTGATCTCAGTCCCTGCGATTTCTAGTTGTGGGGCTACCTGAAGGACAAAGTTTACTAGGGAAGCATTCACACATGTATTGATCTGAAGCGCACCATATCAAGAGAGGTGAGCAGCTACCTATTGACGTGCTTAGTTCTGTTGTGCAGAATGCAATCCTAGGCATTCAGAATATTCTGGACACTGATGAGAGCCTTTTGTAACAGTAATGGTACCGGTATGTAATGGTATGAAGAACCGTAGCAGCACATTAAAATTATTTCATTTGGATTGATTCTGCATAATTTCTCTTCCCCATTTCCTTGACATCAATGCTACAAGTTTGGTACTCGTACCATAACTAGATCACTTGTTATAACGTGTTAAATAAGGAAAGTTTAATTATAACCACCTGATATACACTACTGGCCATTAAAATTGCTACACCAAGAAGAAATGCAGATGATAAACGGGTATTCACTGGACAAATATATTACACTAGAACTGACATGTGATTACATTTTCAAGCAATTTGGGTGCATAGATCCTGAGAAACCAATACCCAGAACAACCACCTCTGGCCGCAATAACGGCCTTGATACGCATGGGCATTGAGTCAAACAGAGCTTGGATGGTGTGTACAGGTACAGCTGCACATGCAGCTTCAACACGATACCACGGCTCACCAAGAGTAGTGACTGGCGTATTGTGACGAGCCAGTTGCTCCGCCACCATTGACCAGACATTTTCAATTGGTGAGAGATCTGGCTGACCAGGGCAGCAATCGAACGTTTTCTGTATCCAGAAAGGCCCATACAGGACCTGCAACATGCGGTCGTGCATTATCTTGCTGAAATGTAGGGTTTCGCAGGGATCGAATGAAGGGTAGAGCCACGGGTCATAACACATCTGAAATGTAACGTCCACTGTTCAAAGTGCCGTCAGTACGAACAAGAGGTGACCGAGACGTGTAACCAATAGCACCCCATACCATCACGCCGGGTGATACGCCAGTATGGCGATGACGAATACACGCTTCCAATGTGCGTTCACTGCGATGTCGCCAAACACGGATGCGACCATCATGATGCTGTAAACAGAACCTGGATTCATCCGAAAAAATGACGTTTTGCCGTTCGTGCACCCAGGTTCGTCGTTGAGTACACCATCGCTGGCACTCCTGTCTGTGATGCAGCGTCAAAGGTAACCGCAGCCAAGGTCTCCGAGCTGACAGTCCATGCTGCTGCAAACGTCGTCGAACTGTTCGTGCAGATGGTTGTTGTCTTGCAAACGTCCCCATCTGTTGACTCAGGGATCGAAACATGGCTGCACGATCCGTTACAGCCATGCGGATAAGATGCCTGACATCTCGATTGCTAGTGATACGAGGCCGTGGGGGATCCAGCACGGCGTTCCGTATTACCCTCCTGAACCCACCGATTCCATATTTTGCTAACAGTCACTGGCTCTCGACCAACGCGAGCAGCAATGTCGCGATACGATAAACCGCAATCACGATAGGCTACAATCCGACCTATATCAAAGTCGGAAACGTGATGGTACGCATTTCTCCTCCTTACACAAGGCGTCACAACGTTTCTTTGTGTATGAGAAATCGGTTGGAAACTTTCCTCACGTCAACACGTTGTAGGTGTCGCCATCGGCGCCAACCTTGTGTGAATGCTCTTGAAAGCTAATCACTTGCATATCACAGCATCTTCTTCCCGTCGGTTAAATTTCGCGTCTGTAGCGTGTCATCTACGTGGTGTAGCAATTTTAATGGCCAGTAGTGTATTAGTATGGACCGCTAAAAAGCATGTACATTTATCTGCTAATACCGATGCCGTCTTGCGCAACACGCAACGTTATATCTGGCCTTTAAAAACCTACGAAACTGTTCTTTTCCTAATCCTATTAACCAATAAGAGGACACACGCTTGTAGTTTATTAAGTGTCAGCAGATGAACATGCAGCAGTAGAGTCTTGTAACTGTCATATGTATCGCGTTTTTGAATTGATAGTTTGTTGTTAGCTTTGTTTGAGCAGTATGTACATTGGTAAAAGTGACTGTAAATCTGGCAGTTTGCTAGGACGCAAGGTCCGGACTATCGCGACTTTGTAACGGATTTACACACACGAAAAAAGTATTGCATCACCTCGGTTCCGAGAGTTCCGCAAACTGTACAGAAAACTGGAATAGAGATCAACATCAACATCATTTCCTTCCCTTTTATTGCTCATAAACGCACACATTGCATGTTGTACCACCATACAGCGAGACCTACAGATGTGGTGTTTCAGACTGCTATTCACACCGGTACCTCTAATACCCAGTAGCACGTCCTCTTGAATTGATGCATGCCTGTATTCGTCGTGGCATACTATCCAAAAGTTCATCAAAGCACTATTGGTCCAGATTTCCACACTACTCAACGGCGATTCGGTGTAGCTCCCTCAGAGTGGTTGGTGGGTCATGTCGTCCATACAAAGCCCTTTTCAATCTATCCCGGGCATGTATGATAGGGTTCGTGTCTGGAGAACATGCTGGCCACTCTAATACAGCGGTGTCATTATCCTGAAGGAAGTCATTCACAAGATGTGCACGATGTGCACGATGGGGGCGTTAATTGTCGTCCATGAAGACGAATGCCTCGTCAACATGCTGCTGAAATGGTCGGAGGATGGTATTCACTTATCGTACAGCCGTTACGGCGCCTTCCATGACCACCAGCCGCGGACGTCGGCCCCACATAATGCCACCCCAAAACGTCAGGGAACCTCCACCTTGCTGCACTTGCTGGACAGTGTGTCTAAGGCCTTCAGCCTGACCGGGTTGCCTCCAATCACGTCTCTGACGATTGTCTGCTTGAAGGCATATGCGACATTCATCGGTGGAGAGAACGTGATTCCAGTCCTGAGTGGTCCATTAGTCATGTCTTTGGGCCCATCTCTACTTAGCTGCATGGTGTCGTGGTTACAAAGATGGACTTTGGCATGGACGTCTGGAGTGAAGTTGCGCATCATGCAGCCTGTTGCGCACAGTCTGAGTCGTAACACGACGTCCTGTGGCTGCACGAAAAGCATTATTCAATATGGTGGCGTTTCTGTCAGGGTTCCTCCGAGCCATAAACCGTACGTAGCGGTCATACACTGCAGTAGTAGCCCTTGAGCGGTCTGAGCGAGGCATGTCATCGACAGTTCCTGTGTCTCTGTACCTCCTCCATGTCCGAACAACATCACGTTGGTTCACTTCGAGACGCCTGGGCACTTCCATTGTTGAGAGCCCTTCCTGGCACGAAGTAACAATGTGTACGCGATCGAACCGCGGTACTGACCGTCTGACAATGGTTGAACCACCGACAACACGAGCCTTGTACCTCCTTCCTGGGGGAATGACTGGAAGTGATCGGCTGTGATGATGGTGATGATTGTTTACATCTTTGGACGGGGTTAGTGATATCTCTGAACGGTCAAAGGGACAGTGTCTGTGATACAATATCCACAGTCAACGTCTATCTTCAGGAGTTATGGAAACTGGGGTGATGGAAAACTTTTTTTGGTCTGTGTACACAAAATATTCGGGTGCTGTGAATATGCGTTAGTGATTGCGTAAATTAGAGTATTTGTTCGACGTAATATCTCTATTAGGCCCATGCATCTAGAAGCTGGTAAACTTGGTGTGTAATTGGTAAACAGACTTTACGACGCCACACATGCGTCACATACGCTTCAAGTACAAGACAATCAGGCATCATACGCTTCCATTACATCACAATTACGCAACAATTACGCTACGACATACCCAGGAATACGCCATACATATACCGCACACATGTTGTGCATACACCACAGTAAGATACTTCATCTAAATCTACATGGATACTGTGCAAATCACATTTAGGTGTCTGGCACAGGGTGACAGTATAAAAAGATGATGTCGTACAATAGTATGTAAAAATTTAGTTGGGAGGCGACAAACCGGAAATTGATAAAAATGGCAATTTGGTACGACGCCAAATCGGAAACTGGGAAAACAGGTTGAACGTAAGTGCAGATGTACCAGCCAAAACAGAATTGGCAGTTGTGTAGGTATATCCATTCCTGAAGATGTTCATTTACATTAGAGAATATTTGTGGGCTGTGTATTAATGATTGTTGAACTGCTGGCATCCATATGCGCTATTGTGAGGGACAGAGTTAAAAAAAATGGCGAGGTGAGATACTTTGACACAGCAGCGTGGTTACATCATCGTATGTGTGTGTGTGTGTGTGTGTGTGTGTGTGTGTGTGTGTGTGAATTCCAGCCCTTCAGGTGAATTGTGTGTGTGACTAGACCTACAAATAGTAGCCAATACTAGCATAATTATTATCTTTTGCGTATAGCATCAAAGTACTGCACCTTTTCTATAAGCACTACACAAATGTCGAAATTGTGTGACCCATTTACATGAATTTTTCGGGTAATGTAAATATGCATTAATGATCGTGTATATCACAGTATTCGTGCGGCGAAATGACTATTAGGCAGCTCGCATTTTTGCTGTCCCTATACACATTCGTTTCTGCCGAGTCTGTCATTGCTAGTAGAATTGACTATGTACTTTTGCAAGCCGCAACTTGTCAGGACGAACATTCTGCCTTTTGCCATGTGCAAGCCACAGCCTATGCCACTATGCAGGTGGTGTATTAACGCAACAGTAGTAAAATTTTTTATCACAATTCTGTGAAGTATTATTGCTTTGTATGTCTTAAGAGCAAAAGAGCCAATGCGCCAGACGCTGACTAGAATCTACTTTTCTATAGTTTTAATTACTTAACGAGGAAATCGAGACACTGTTGTATCACACCTTGTAGCATATTGTTAATCTGTTTCTGTGTGTGTTAAGCTTCGATTTAGAACTACAATATTTAACGTATTCATTCACAAGATTTGCTTCACACATACGAGAAGAAGACGTTGGCATGTCCACATAACCGCTCTGCCAAGTGTAAACAGCAGTAAAAAGTCTTGGAATTGACCAAAATGCTAGCGGAAGAAAGTTGGTAGAGTAGCGGCCTAACGTGAAAATAACACATCTCCTTTTGAGTGTTTGCCTGGCTGACTTTAACAGGATTAGGGGCACTGCCTCCAGTATAATGTTAATTAGAGTTAGAGATAAACTTTTGCTACCCATCGAAGGATCTAAGTATCGTCAAACCATGAACACTGTCCGTCTTTTACAACTTCGCACAGTAGAGAGATACCAACAGCAAAATTGTTTCATGTATCTGCAAAGTGATTCGCCCTGTCAGTTGACACCAATACCAAATGCACAGAGTGATCGTTGTCGACGTCAAGGTCACCCCAACCAGCACAACAGACAGCTGAGCTACCTACTATAGATGACCCACCAGGTGGGTAAGGAAATATTCATTTTATAATTAGTTTTTCCCCTGGGATACTCCAATAATGTGCATCTTGTATCCGAGTATGTGTCAGCATCACATCCCAATACATACCAATAAATCAACTTAGACAGGCTGCACAGCACCAGGATGTCATGCAGCCGATCACCTTTATACTGAGTGGATTTCGCATCTTGCTGAAACCCCTCCGCTTGTCTCATTCCCAGGCACGGAACACGCACACAGAGATGTCACAGCCTTGGCGATGTGTGTCGGATACCACACGCGGGTTGCATGCTTTTTGATGCCATGCGGCCTCGTCCAAATTTAGTGATATGGAAATCACACAAGCTATAAGAATTGGAACTTCTACCTGAATACTAAATATACAGCTCGAAAGAGAAAGCCTTTGAAACAAACGTGAAACGCACAATAATAGTTCGTAGTATGCTGTTGTGATAGTACACCATCTAATCCACGTTAAACATACAGAATCTGCGATATGACTGCAGAATTTGCTAGCGTTTCAGCATATGTAAACACTGGACTGGTTTACAATCGGCAAAGTAAAACAGGTTTCTGTTATATTTCCTCGTGATAATTATAACCCAAATCATTTAATCCAGCGTGTTATAAATTCCAGGCTGATTAACAAATCCCATAGTTTGCACGTAAAAGATCCTATACACACTCAGGTATTTGTACCAACTTGTCTGGAGACACTGTTTCTTTGCACAGATAAATTCTTGTGGTTGGATGAATCGCCTATTGAAAAATGTTTCTGTATTGCTGTCCCCTGTGTTCGGCTGTGCGAAGTCTGCCGTCGCTTGAATTTTCTCAGACCGCGTTCAGACAAGTCTGTGCTAGTCTGAGCATGTAATTGCTACGCAGACCACGCAGCCTGGTGTTTTAGCGTTGTATTGTGCTGTGGCTTTCTTTTGAAGTATAGGTATGAGCAGTTCTTCACAGGATTCACGTGGTTATATAGGGTGATTTATTCCACCGTGTACAAACTATAGGGATTGATATGATGATTGGATGCGGAACACAGAGCTCTAATGAACTCATGTCCGTAAGTGCATGGTTTACATGGTAGAGACCATTTATTCGATCATACATTGTTACAGAGACTGAGGTCTAATACGCGCTGTACCACTCTTCCACAGTTACAATATGTGTTCAAACTAATTTCCATGTGCCTCAATGCTTGCGTGTATGCGCCGTAGCATGTTCTGTCTCACACGTTCACATCGGTCAGGCTGCATACTAACAGTGTCAAAGGCGGCCTAAATACCCTGCTCCAGTGTCTACACATCCGGAATGGGCTTTGCGTAAACGATACTTTTGAGATGGCCCCATAATCAGAAATCGTACGGGTTGAGATCCGGTGAACGAGCAGGCCATGCAACGGAACGCCCTCGTCCGATACATGGACCAGGGAGAACACGATTGAGATGCATCTGCAATTAAATTGCGAATTGGGCTAGAGCGCCATCATGTAGCAGCCACATAACCCTTCGAATCATCAAAGGCACTTCTTCTAGCAGGACAGGCAAAGTCACCGGTAATAAAGGCGGATAGTTTTGGACTGTTAGGCGACGTGGAAGGAAGACTGGTCCCAAAATATGGTCGCCAGTTATCCCAGCTCACACATTCCGGCTGCACCGATGCTGATGATTCACTGTCATCATACCATGGGGGCTCTTCATTATATCTAACAAAGGACTGTTTTGAAAGCTGAAGAAACCACTCGAAGTAAAGGTGGCCTCCTCTGTGGATAGGATGGATGACACAAATCCTGGAATCGTAGTTTCCTGGTGAAGAAACCAGTGACTAAACTGCTCCCAATGTGGAAAGTCTGTAGCTGATAAGCCCTGTAACGCTGTAAGTGCTAAGGGTAGTAACAATCCTCATGAAGAATGTTCCACTCGGTCGTCTGGCTTACCCTGTTCTGGCGGGCCAACAGCCTGCTACTGACACAGCAGTCGCCATCCACAGTGTTAAACACATTTTCGCCGGCCGATGTGGCCGAGCGGTTCTAGTCGCTTCAGTCTGGAGCCGCGCGACCGCTACGATCGCAGGTTCGAATCCTGCCTCGGGCATGGATGTGTGTGATGTCCTTAGGTTAGTTAGGTTTAAGTAGTTGTAAGTTCTAGGGGACTGATGACCTCCGATGTTAAGTCCCATAGTGCCCCGAGCCATTTGAACCATTTCATTTTGTTGCCCCTGCAACTACTCAAAAGGTTGCTGCCCCTCTTCAGAACCATTTGAACAATTTTAGAAACACATTTTCCTCCAAGTCTGCTGTCCGAACATTTCAGGTACGTCCTTTATGATTTTCTACTTCATGAAACGACGCTGTCTCAGACAACCGGCGAAACACTGTTGCAAACATTGAATGCTCTGGTTGTTTTGGGCGGGGATAGGTCACCGATGACATTGTAATTCTGTCAGAGACAGCAAAGGACTTAGAAGAGCAGTTGAACGGAATGGATAGTGTCTTGAAAGGAGGATATAACATGAACATCAACAAAAGCAAAACGAGGATAATGGAATGTAGTCGAATTAAGTCGGGTGATGCTAAGGGAATTAGATTAGGAAATGAGACACTTAAAGTAGTAAAGGAGTTTTGCTATTTGGGGAGCAAGATAACTGATGATGGTCGAAGTGGAGAGGATATAAAATGTAGACTGGCAATGGCACGGAAATCGTTTCGGAAGAAGAGAAATTTGTTAACATCGAGTATAGATTTAAGTGTCAGGAAGTCGTTTCAGAAAGTATTTCTATGGAGCGTAACCATGTATGGAAGTGAATCATGGACGATAACAAGTTTGGACAAGAAGAGAATAGAAGCTTTCGAAATGTGGTGCTACAGAAGAATGCTGAAGATTAGATGGGTAGATCATATAACGAATGAGGAGGTATTGAATAGGACTGGGGAGAAGAGAAGTTTGTGGTACAACTTGACTAAATGAATGAATCTGTTGGTAGGACATGTTCTGAAGCATCAAAGGATCACCAATTTAGTATTGGAGGGCAGCGTGGAGGGTAAAAATCGTAGAGGGAGACCAAGAGATGAATACACTAAACAGATTCAGAAGGATGTAGGTTGAAGTGAGTATTGGGAGATGAAGAAGCTTGCACAGGATAGAGTAGCATGGAGAGCTGCATCAAACCAGTCTCAGGACTGAAGACCACAACAACAACATGTCTCCTGATAGAACCTTGCTGCCCGCCGCGCCTTGCAAATTGCCTTTCCGTACGTAAACACCATGTCGGCAAGCTCTAGGTTCGAATACGGAACCATTGTGTACAGCGCTGTATCACATTCACTACAAAGTGAGACAGCAAGAGAAGTGAATCGGACACAACATTACCAAATACAATGGCTAGAGAGAGGGCTTAGGGCAAGACGTATGAGGAACACTACCACCCTCTAGGAGGAAACCATGCATACTGTAATTGTGGCTAAATGCTACACCGCGTATTGTACCGCAGTCTCTGTAAGCCGGCCGCGGTGGTCTCGCGGTTAAGGCGCTCAGTCCGGAACCGCGCGACTGCTATGGTCGCAGGTTCGAATCCTGCCTCGGGTATGGATGTGTGTGATGTCCTTAGGTTTAAGTAGTTCTAAGTTCTAGGGGACTGATGACCACAGATGTTAAGTCCCATAGTGCTCAGAGCCATTTGAACCAGCCAGTCTCTGTAACAAAGTGCGATTGGCAGATAGGCTCTGGCATGGAAACCATGCATTTCCGGACGTAAGTTCATTAGACCTGTTTTGTTCCGTAACCTCTCATAGATCAATCCCTAGAGTTTGTACACGGTGGGAAAAATCACCCTGTATAATTGAATTACAAAGTGTTTGGAAAATTGAGAGAAAAGAATACAGTGACCCTAATAAAAAAGAACGTTGACTACGAGAAATTAGGTTCCACACTTAAAAAAAGTCGAACCAAATGCAGATCGTGAAATGGTTGTAAAGAAAATTAACAAGCTTCGAAGCGCGTACATAAAGGAACTGAAGAAATTTCAGCAGTCAAAACGTTCGGGATCGGCAAGTCATGAAGTGTAGGTTCCAACATTGTGGTATTAAGATTTGCTATCTTTCCTACGAGATCTAGAATTGCCACGTCATCAGTATCAAACATGATAGAAACGGTGACATATTCCTCCAAAACAGTTTAAAAGCAGCTTCCTTTTAAAATTATTTATGTACTTTGAATAAGTACAATATGAAATCGGCAGAGTGTTACTCACCAGAAGAATAATACTACTTTCTACAGAGCACTAAACAATGTCAGTTGGTACAGTTTTAACTACAGCTGTGAGGACGGGGCGTGAGGCGTGCTTGGGTAGCTCAAAAAATGGTTCAAATGGCTCTGAGCACTATGGGACTTAACATCTGTGGTCATCAGTCCCCTAGAACTTAGAACTACTTAAACCTAACTAACCTAAGGACATCACACACATCCATGCCCGAGGCAGGATTCGAACCTGTGACCGTAGCAGTCGCGCGTGGGTAGCTCAGTTGGTAGAGCACTTGCCCATGAAAGACAAAGGTCCCGCGTTCGAGTCTCGGTCCGGCACACAGTTTTAATCTGCCAGGAAGTTTCATATCAGCGCACACTCCGCTGTAGAGTGAAAAATCTCATTCTGGAAACATCCCCCACGCTCTGGCTAAGCCACGTCTCCCCAATATCCTTTCCTTTAGGAGTGCTAGTTCTGCATGGTTCGCAGGAGAGCTTCTGTAAAGTTTGGAAGGTAGGATACGAAGTACTGGAGAACTAGAGCGGTGAGGACGGGGAGTGAGTCGTGCCTGGGTAGCTCAGTTGGTAGAGCACCTGCCCACGAAAGGCATAGATCCGGAGTTCGGGTCTCGGTCTGGCACAAAGTTTTAATCTGCCAGGAAGTTTCATGACGGATGTCTATTTCACTGTGGGTATGGTAAACCAGTCCAGTGTCTACATACACGTACATCCGAACAACTATCAGACTGAGAAGTTAACTTATTCTGCACGCATGTCGCTGATTCTTCGTGTTTTATGTGGATTCTGAGACAGTGCCATCACAACAGCATACTGCGAAGTATTATTCTGCACTTTGCGTGTATATGAAAGGCTTTCTGACTGATATATTTAGTTTTCATGTGAATATCCCAATTATTATGATTTATGAGATTTGCATGTCACTAAATTTGAACAAGAGTGCACTGCAGCAATATACATGCCAGCCAGGTGTGGTAGCTGACACACTTTGTCAAGGTTAATGACCACTCTGTGTATGTCTTGCGAGGCTGCCATGTTGATAATGGGGTGGGATGGGGATGGGGGGGGGGGGGTTACAGTAGCTCATGAAATGCACTCAGTATAGAGCTGACCACCTCATTGATATACTAGTGCCCTACAAATCTTTATGTTAATTAGTAGGCATGTGTTGAGATGAGCTGACACATACATGAACGCAGGACACATGTTATTCCAGTATTTTGGAGAAAAATAATTATAAACTGGAGTTTTTCTTACCCATCTGAAGGGCTGCCTGCAGTGGGCAGCTAACTTAGCAGTTTTGGTGGGTGTAGTGGAAATGACATCGACAATGGGTGATCCATGAGTTCGGCGGTGATGCCATGTTATAGGATGAATTAAGCTGCACATAATGGAGCTTATTGTACTGTAGGTATCAGTTCACACTGCGAGGATATAAGAGACCACCATTGGTCATGCTTTATAGTGTTTACAGATCCCTCGTATTTCTTTCTACAACACATTATGGTGGAGGCAGTGCCTCTAATCATGTTACAGCCAGCGATGGAAATATTCAAAAGGAGATGTATTACCTTAACAATCAGAAGGTAATCATAAAAATTTCTTTACGTTTGCACTTCAGTTGATTCCATCACTTTTTACAGCTGGGTTATACTTGACAAGGACGACATGTGGACACGCCAACGTTATTTTCTGTGCACCCACAGTGAAGTAGTACAACATTTCAATATCTTGTGTGTAGGGTAAATTTTGTAGTTATGAATAGAAGTTAAACACACACACAAAAGATCAACCATAGGCTGTAATATGTCATACCACGGTGTCTGGATATGCTCCTTAAATAATTAAAACTATAGACAAGTTGCATTTGATACACTGGTTTTTTTCTTTTGTTAAGACCTATGAATTAATGTTGCTTGATGGTATTGTCGTAAAAATGTGTTTCCCCTGCTGTGTTAATATAAGACTTGCATGGTGGAATGAGCGCTGGTTTACGCATGCGTGTAGAGAGAACTTTCGTCCTGACAGGCTTGGTCTTGCAAAAGTACTAGCCAGTACCTTTATCAATCAGCGGCTCAGTAGAAACGAATGTATGTAGGGACAGCAAAAATGCAAGCTACCTAACAGAGTTATTACTTCGAACAAATAATCTAACACACATGATCCCTAATGCATATTATCAGCACCAAAATATGTAATTTAAATGGGTTACACAGCCTCGATATTTGTGCAGTGCTAATAAAAGATGTCCAGGACTTTTCTGCTAGTTACAAAAGACATTAATTATCCTGATATTGGCTACTATTTTTATGTTCAGTCATACATACAAGTCACCTACAAAAATAACAGCCATCTGCTGCAAGGTTAACTGTTGGCACTTTAAAAACTGTGAATGCGTGTGCTGTCATTGGTTAATAGCGCTTAAAATAAAAAATATATATATATTGTCATTTTGCGACCGACCATTTTATTAATAGCCTCTCGTTTTCATGCTATATTCATCGTCATTGCTTGGCAGTACAAGTAAACTGTTGTGTCTTGATGTGGAAGGCTGCTGCTGTGGCTCAGGCAACAATAGGTTGTCAAACATCTCCATTCCCTAGTTAAGCGGTTCTGTCAGCATTGCATTAAGTGCTCTTTGGGCTGCTGCCAGTTGCTGCTGTGGCCGTAACACTTCACAGTCACATGACAACAGATCCAGCAGGTCGGGAAGACATCCTGTGGACAGTGGCTGCCACTGCTGAGGCAATACCATGTTGAAAAACATGTCCATGTCCTGGTCTGGCACCAGATCAGGGTCTATTATAATAACAATAGGATGTAAATACATATACAGGAAATATATATAGTGCATACAAAAATTGTAATAACGTTATTAGTTGATCACAGCCTATTGGATAATCTTTAAAATACACACGGAGTGGTTCTGTAAGTCGTGTGTGGAAGCAGTACAACATTAGCTGCTGCCCACACGCTGCATTGGAGTGCTTTGCCACGTGCGAGCAAATTTATGGGTTTTGCTGATAATAAAGATATTATTATTATTTTTGTTTATAATAATGGTAATGTTTTAACAACAGTATTGACAGTTTCATAGTGTCTCACCTCATTTGTCCAGCTGACTGTTTTTGGCAGTAGTTCCATGCTGGAAAAACAGCAAATGGCTAGCAAAAGAACTATATAAACTGATATTTTTTGAGGGGTAAAGGGCTTAACTTCCAAGCCATTAGCTGAGATCATAATGAATTCAAATAACGTTATTGGACTGTTTAAATAGCACCGCAGGCAATGTAATATGAGCACTGTCAAGATATGTGGAAGGCACGGGGACATGTGCAGCACACAAGGTGTGGGGGATAGTCTTCACAGGGCCATGACTTGATGATGTCGTGGCCTAAGTGCAGCTGTCAGGATGTGATGATGTCAGATTTCCATTAATTCTGATGATGCTGGTAAAAACATAACAAGCGCAACTGAATAAGTACTGGACAGTGTATCACATCTTCTGGGAATGCTGATGCTAATGTCGGCGATTCTGGGAATGCTAATGATCATGCCAAGAACTCTTGGACTTGTTGTTTCATTGTCCTCCTCCTTTTGTGGCACTGCCTAAATGTACAATGCTATTAATTAACACTTTGTAAGCTGAAATATGTATTTTGGGGACAGCATGCAGTGGACGGTTTTCATTAAACCAGGAAAAAATGTGTCCTCAGATTAGATCACAATCATACTCAGACGAGAGAGATCTTATCTGAAACGAGTAGATGAGAAAAAGTACGCCAGCTGAATCAGTTTCATGAATGTTAAACACGTCTGTCGCCTTCAAATGCTGGCAGTGTTTAGTTTGTTTCACATTTTACTCTGATGTAGCTGCGTGTATCATCTGGAATTGGGAGGAGTGGTTTTGTTTGTTCATTCAGTCCTGCGTAGCCGATTCTACTCCCATTCTTCCCTGTAAATGTGTGTGTGTGTGTGTGTGTGTGTGTGTGTGTGTGTGTGTGTGTGTGTGTGTGTGAACAGTTTGAAGATTCATATAGTATGGCCAGAGACCATACAGATGTGTATTTGTATTACCAAACTTAACTTGGTAGGTGCGAAGCGTACAATCTAGAGAGTTTCTCGATCAGTGACGGGGTGGGAGTTAGGCTAGTTCATGACAGGAACTTGGTAGGTATACCGCTGCTGCATTGTTGTTAGCATTCCCCACCACTGGTCGTGGGTGGATAGTCTGCCCAAGGGTGCTTTCAAGTATTCATCCACTGTGCCCTGTAAATAAATGACACTTGTTGCACCGACAAAACCGGTAAATGGAATAAGTTTAATTTTGGATTATTATTTCAGTAGACAAGTGATCCTTGATGTCTTTTATTTGCATAGTTTCACTTAATTTCGTGTGGCGTGTGAACTTATTTTGATAGTATAGCCACCATCTGTGTGGTTCTGTCTTATAATGCCAAAGTATCCTTACCGTATTGGTTGATAATTAGATTTCTTTTTCGATAATAAACTTCTTGTTTTCGGAGTCACAAGTTTCAAATATCTTGACATGCTTGTCTTTGTGTGCCTTGCAGTAAGATTTGACCATTAACTTCATAACGTGCTCGAAAGTTCGTTGCTATCGTGAAATGATGTTGCTCAAATTGGAGTCAGACACGTTCATTTTCCCATTTCTGAATTTCTTGAAGATAGTGTAAACTTCGGCGTTAAGGCACCTTGTGCTCCTTAGTATGATACTAGAGATAGATCGTGTTGCTCAATCTGCAGATCATAACCACAGAGTTGAACCAATACCGATATGTGTATTGAAATTCTCGTAGTTCCCCCATTTTTTGAAGGCAATGTAACTCTCGCTCTTCAGGCAACATGGTGTCTCGAGTCTCTTGATTTTGGATACTCGTGCCGATCACTTTATGAGGGTCATAAACCTGAGCAAAATTACTACCTATTTGTACACAAAATTGATTTGTAACTTATATGAGTATTTTTATCCCATTTTAGGAGTTCAATGTGGAACCATCTCCGCCGGCCTTATGTGTGTCCCAGCCTCTCTCGATATCTCCCTGGGTATTCAAATAATAGTATGTTATGGAGTAGCATGTGTTCATATGTAAGTGGTGTCGGGGCTCTCCGCTCTCCCGTTACCTAAAGCTGGGTTTTGTACTTTGTGTGTCTTCAACTGTTCTCTCAGTTTACTTTGTGCAAGGGCTTGTTAAGGGACCGTTTATGGAATGATTGACTATAGCGTTTAGCCGTCTGTTTGACAGTATACCTCTATAAATACACGATAATGATATACAGAGAGGTATTTTCGATCACTATGCTTAAGAAACACATATTGCGATTATCAGACGTGACTCTATTAAAAACATCCTATGTAGCACTATCACATTTTCTAATCTGTCCTCTATGATGTTTATGCAAACTAAGCCTAACTCAGATTCTGAAAATCATTTATCGTCCGTAACGTCACCTTTCTCATGCTTATCATGCCTATTGCAGGGTAAGACAGTTTCATCCTAGTTATCTGTTGCGCCTAGTAAAAAAATAACTTTAATTAATGGTCTGGTTCTATCACATGAACCTAATTAATTTGATGGGCATACAACGCTATGAATATGCCATAGACGAATCCGAATGTCATCCCAGTCAATTCTAGAGGTCTGAGTAGAGACCCAAAAAAACCGCTATCAAGGAGTACCTTTTAAATAAAGCAACTAACGAGACATAAAAAACACCAATCTTTTCGATGTCTAAATAGTGACATTAACTAGCGCCAACTAATTATCCTAACTATCAGACATCATCTTTTCACAAATTCTGGTGGTACCAAACTACATAACAGCACACTGAGTCAAGTTATTCTGAACACACATCCGACGATCTTTATATATTACAAATAAAAGTCACCCATCATGTTTTTTGACTCCTTTTAAAGGCTAATCTCATGAACTTCTGTAGTGATTTTGATACGTTTTCCACTAATACGTAGCCCGATTTAAAAGGAAAGTCTATGTGTAAAATTTATAAATGTTTCGTGCAAATTGGTTAAAATATGATGAATAAATGTCCCGCGCGGCTTTAATCTGTCTATACGCGAAGTCTAATGTAAGGAACAGTTAACGAATTTTGAAACGGTTTTCAATAATGGGTATACTGATTCAAGAGGAAAATATAATTTATTACCGCTACGGAAGACACGTCATCTGTCAGCAGATACATATTGCTACCAGAACGGAACGCTAGTATCTTTCAATTCCCTGTCCTAAATTTCAGTGTGACCTGCCTGCGGATTCGTCTACATCATATTCACAGCCTTGTATGCCCATCAGATTAAATAGATTCATGTTATTGAACCAGACCAGTAATTAAAGTTATTTCTATTATTGGGGGCAACGGATAACTAGGATGAAACTCTCTTGCGATTCCACCCAATCCAAACGTCGTATGACGAAGAGAGAGTACGTGATGATCTGGTACTGTTTATTTCCAAGATACAAGCGTTGTTCAGAATGAGAAGCGTTTAGAGTGCCAAACAAACGAGTAGTTTCTCTGCGTAAACACGTCATATTTGTGTCACTGCCCTCAAGATAGTATACGAAATTGGGTATGTGAGACACGTTGAGGGAAAGCCCCAGAGCAGTCAATTGAGCCATACGGTTTTGACGATACTGTGAAGATAGCCATATAGCTGCGATACTAATTTCGCACTTGTTAAAACATCTAGTTAACATCAGATCTAGGGGTACATATTCTGTTATAGGTCTGCAAGTAAAAACATTCTTTGTCTCTGCAGTAATCAAAGCAGCACTCGATTCAAACTCAGAGTTAGGGTTGCAATTTATCCTACAGCGAGTGCAGATAGGTCGTACTTTCCAGGAAACACAAGTAGTCTCGCTTGTAGAAGATGGTTTATGGAAATCCATCAACCGAATGGGGAAGCAACGGTTTAGGCTGCCGAGGATCCCTGAAATACTGAAGAAACCTGTACGACTGGTATACGCTAAGGAGTTTGCAGTTGAATAGAAGTTCGGAGGTCCCCAGCCTTAGCACAGAAGATGGCTGCGAGTCAGGCCCTTTAGTCACATATGGCTAGCCTAATCCCTTCATGCTGTCTAGCGTTGATGTTCTTGAGATACGCAGACCTCGCTGATCATTAACTAGTGTAGCCAAACTCTTAACAAAGCGGACTGACACACATCCCACAGTATAATTTAAAATCCTGAAGACTTTTGGTGTGTTTCAGGCAGCCTATTACTGTTTATGGACCTTGAAATTATGAAGAATTTAAAATTGGGGCCTTGTTTCCTAAAGATTTCTGCTCAGGAACTGCTTTCCATGTTTTGGTAACTGATATGAAATGTAGTTGGCCACCTAAGGCGGATAGTCTTTTTGGGTTACACTTATTATACTTCCTTAAGGACATCACTTTCTCGCTCAAATCATCCCGATAAACTTCACAAACTTGGTGTCTGAAGATATGTTCTGATTGGAAGGACTGCATAAAAACTAGCAGACATTCACGGATTCTTCACAGATGCGCTGTTCATCAATAGTGAGTACTGTACACAGCACTACGCTATCACTCTTAAGCTAACAGCTCCTGAACTCCGATTCTATATAGCTGACAGTCTTTCATCTGACCGTATCCCATTATACTTGTTGGATGTTATATAACCCTACCACTACTATAGTAATTTAGTATGCTATTACCTAAATAACGGAAACCCTGTCTCAATGTTGCCGCGTATAACTCTCTTGCTAAAATTTAGTTTAGTTTCCAAATACAGTGCACTATGGGATGGTAGCCCTGTTAATAGGAAAAGCTAATCAATAGAGTTGGCCTTTTTACAGGATTTGACCGTGTGTTGTCTCTCATGGAAAAGTAAATCAGACTATTCAAAACTTTTCCTAAGATCTTAACCAGCGTTTAGGTAGAAACGCAGTACTAACAGTATCATATTGAAGCGAGGACAACTCAGTTCCAAGTTCATTTAATAGTTTAAAACATGTACTAACGGTCGCCAGCCTATCCAGGCAATGAAACGGTGAAGTATTGGAAAAGCAGAAGTATGAATTTTGCCTACTTTCTTGCTATTGTTTAAGTTGCTTCTTTAAATAAATATTACTCCATGTAAACAATATCGGAGTGCACCCTTATACATTACGTTTTTAAAAGAGAAAAACCCAGTAGATAACTTCAACAAAACAAAAAAAAATGGCCATCGGGGGTCGTTGGAAAAAGCACTTTCCGTAATCAACAAACTTAAATACTAAAACAGTCAGATACTAAAGCACACACATTTTATATTGTACATTTCGCTTCAAGAAAACCTCTTTCTTACTGGAATTTACTTTCAAAAGGTATTACTCTTAGAACGAACTCTGTATATTCATTTAACAGATTCTAGTAGCTTGGCTTCACTCTGATTGAATTTTATGTAAGCAAACTTTCACTATAACACTTTGCAATAGTCCAGAAAACTTGTAAAACAAGGATTTCTTTCCACTTTATTTCTCTGTGATGTACTAAAGCATGGACATGTTATTATTCTAACTAAAATTCTCATTACGCCTTTCAGTGAAACAACTAAGACAACTTTTTACACAAAAACAATTTAAATGGTGCCTCCTTATATTAACTTCGCACTTCAGAAGTCTGTAGAACAGGATACTCGGATTAATCAAACACCAGGAAGGAACCCTATGTAGGTGTATGATTAAGATGAATTAACAGGGTGAATAAGTGTCTTTGAAGTTCAAGAATGGTTATTTAATAATATAACACAGTTTAAATTAATTGTTCACGCTGTACAAAAGTAAAATACCAAAAACGAGCCTGCCGGGGTGATCGAGCGGTTCTAGGCGCTACAATCTGGAACCTCGCGACCGCTACGGTCGCAGGTTCGAATCCTGCCTCGTCCATGGGTGTGTGTGATGTCCTTAGGTTAGTTAGGTTTAAGTGGTTCTAAGTTCTAGGGGACTGATGACGTCATAAGTTAAGTCCCATAGAGGCTTGGGTGTGACGAACAATTATGACGGTTTGCGAGTATCTTGCTGTATGGGGTCAATTTCTCTTCTTGGCGTCGTTCAATTTATATAAAGTAGCCCAACAACTCGCAGCTATGCCGTAAGCCGTTTGCAGTCTTCATCAGAAGTATTTTTGTGTAAATCCGCAGGAGAAATTTCTTCTGCTCCGCAAGGGTGTTGCCTAAATCACTGATGCCTACAGCCTGTGTGAGTTACTTGCTCTAGGTAGCCAATTCCCCCTTGCCACCTTTTCCACTGCCCAGAACCACTTCTCTTTCAAACCAAACCACGCTGGCTTTTACATAACACCTATTTCTTATATTGTTCCTAAGCGTTGTGCCGTCCCATCGACAATTGGGTCGTAAAGACATTTAAGACAAAAACTTGCAACGAGAAGTGAATCTCACGACGAGATAAATGTACGCGAACCTTATGTATTTCACCGACCGCATAGGCGGCGTAAAATATTCATGTTTTATAGTAAATAATAAAGTTAATTGTAGTACCAAGGAGCAAACTATTTAAGTAATAACTTATATGATATTAATAAGGGAGAAGAACGCTCCTAGATTGTTCCTCTCTTCCCTCTTTTTCGCTTGTTTCTGGTGTTAAGAAGCTTACATCTTGTAGCACAAACGTAATGCAAGGATTTATGTTGTTAACATTGTTAATATAGTACGTAAAAGTTTATATTTGAGTTATTTCGATGTATAGTGAGCTCTCTGTCATGTTTCTTGTACTGGATTAATTTTTCTTAAGACGTTTACAGCTCCACAACTTTAACGGCCGCTGCTTCAACGGACGCCATTACGCGTCGATCTAAAAAGCGAAGCCATAGCGGAAGCGCAGAGACCGCCCGCCTTAACAATTAGCAAACATTTCTTCACAGCAATGAGCCGCAGTGGAGAGCAACATTAGTTTTAAGATTTTACTTTTCAGCTTACGCCGAGAGCCAGGATTCGATTGCCACAGCCCGAATATGATGGCAAGAGGCGTATTCTTCGAGTGTTGTGTGTGTGCACAGTAACTTCAATGTTTGAGTCCTGGAAATGGGTACACAATCCTAATTTACGACATGCCCTCAATGGCCCGTGAATATCCAATGGCACATGGGCATCCACCTCCACGCTGCGAGTGTAGGTGAGGCCAGTATTTCATAACTTTTAATTTTAAACCCCATTAGCAACGCTGTAATCCTCCGACACATCGAGCAGGGGACTACTCGACGCGCCATGGTGGCCAAGGCTCGAGGCAAACGCTGCTCTACTTTTCCAATAAGAGTAAGTGTTCAGACGTAGTGCCAGAAACTTCGATACACTTAGTGAATAGCTTTTCAGATGACTGTACACAGGACAGAAGCATATCTGTGGGAATGTCAGAACAGGGTTTTTTAAATTTCTTTATTCACAAAACCTTTATAATTATACATTCTTAACCCACTTCCTTATGTGATTAGTGGGTCCTAAAACTTTGTACAAAACATTGATTGCAGCTCATTACAATTTTATTAAGTGAGCTAGAGCCAGAACTAATTAACAATGGGCAACTTGTTTATTATTATTTATATTCTCTTCTGAAAGTCTATCTATAATTAGTCTCTACTGCCTGTAGCGTCACAGGTGTGTCACCAGTATACAAACCTACTTATGGAGCCTTGCTTATCGAGCTAACCGCAATGAGCTTATCCCTGACACTGGGCAGGCCAAGGATGTTAATCGTTGCAGGTTCATAACTAAATTACCTAATTCTAGGTCTTACTAACTAATTCTATTTTATGTCATATCCGGTGCTTGTCCTACATCGGTGGTGTTGTACCCCACTCCTCCTACTCCTGTACGTGGCGGATTCCAGACTGTAAAGAAAGTTGGCCTGTCCACACACAGGCGGTATAGGAATAAGGCACTGGACTCAGTTGGTATTAGATATGTCTCAGATTGTTAATTAATTAATGTCCCTCAGGTATTCTATCAACAATTTTCGCAACACCTCGTTAGCCAATTTATTCAGTGTTTGAAAAGTGTCTTCTCGTCTAAGTAAGAGGTAAGTGCCATGGTCGGGTAGTTGGTCTCGCAATGTAGATGCTACAGCATTGAAAAGAGGGCACTCGTAAACCACATGGTCGGGAGTACCCTGTAATGCGCCACATTCACACGCGGGAGTAGGCCTCTTCCCAAACCGACATAGATATGTCGAGTAGGGCCCATGACCAGTGAGAAAGTGGAATAATACCCGGGTTGGCTCAAAGTACTTCATGCCCAGTCGTTCCCTAACATCCGGTAGGAATTCAAATGTTCTGCGAACTTTTTCCTCTGCTTCCCACGATTCCTGACACAATTGCTCACCTCTTCGCCTTATCTCACCCTTATCCTCAACCCTAATGCCTAATATGTCCTCTGTTTTCGCAGTATCCCCTTTTTTGGCCCAGTGCCACGCAGCCTGTTCTCTGATTTTGATGTCCAGGGGCAGAGCCACATTATGACTAATAGGGCTCACCCTGGAGATGTCTTGTAGGCCCCCCACAGATCTCAATATCATACTTCTCTGAACTCTTCTCAACTGTCATGACGGGCATTATCCTCGTGAGCCTGTGCACCAAGACTCCCGAGTTGTAACCCACTAGTGATGTCAGGATGCTATTGTGATATAATTTTATGAGATGAGGAGAAGATGAAAACTTTTATGTCCTATGAAGATGAGATTGTCTAGTGCTTGAAGGGCTCTCTGGGTTACGGTATCAATGTGTTTCCCGATGTTCCACCTTCCGTCAATGATGATTCCCAGGTACCGCATCTCACGTCGCCCAAGAACCGGTGAGCCCTCAATTCTCACAGTTGAATTTCTGATCAGCTATCCTTTTAACAGAAGATATGTGGATTTGCTTGGCGAAATTTTCATCTTTGTGTTTTGGCTCCATAGTTGTAGTTTATCTACAGCCCTTTCTATTTTGGGCTTTATGTCTTCTTGGTTATGGCCGCCAACCAGCAGGAGGTGGTCATCCGCATAGGCTATCACCTCTAGAACTTCCTCACTTTGTTGTTACGTTATCCAGTAACGGCTCCATGTGGATGTCCCATAATAGGGGGGCATCCCTTTGTTATTGATTTTCCCACTCTCCCGCTAGGGAATGATAGCCAGACATCCCGATCCTAGCAATGCTCATCAGACAACCATATAGCGGCCCTTGACACTCTTTCTCCCGCAAACAGGATAAGAGCGAAGGCCACCACAGGTTGTCGAAGGCGCCAGTGATATCCACCATGATGCTAACTACGGGGTGGAGGCACAGACCTCAGCCGCCAGGGAAATTGCATCAGATGCCTATCGCCCAGGCCTGAAGCCGAATTTCCTGCTGCTCAACCCACACAGTACTCGCTGTGCACAAGTCTGTCAGCCAACAAATTCTCTAATATCTTCCCAAGCAGGTCCAACAAACATATAGGTCTGTATGATTTCGCTTCTGCCGGGTCTTTGTCAGGTCCTTTTTTGATGATCACAACATTTGCAATCTTCCAGATCTTCGGGAACTTCCTCTGCCTGAGGCACTCATTAAATAGACGAGTGAGTGGTGCAATTAACTGGGGGGGGGGGGGGGGGGGGCTAAGGATTGCACCACCTCCACCACAATGCCGTCTGCCCCGGGAGCTTTACCTCTCTTCAGCGATCTTATGTGGGCAGCCATCTCCTCTTCAGAAAAGGGGTAGACTGCCCTATCATTGTTATATTCGCCAAGGTCATCATATCGTAGCTGCCGTTGTCCTTCAGTTTCCCCATCGGCACTCGTCAGGCAACAGGGACTGGAGGAGGACCTCTGCAGTCTCCTGCCAAGATTCCGTCATCCCGTCCCCATGCCTGACTGTTGACAGCTCTATAGGAGAGCGGATTTTCTCTCTAACTTATAAGGTGTACCCCATAGGTCTAACGCCAATTGATTCAGGACATAGCTCTCCCAGCTTCTTGTCCTTACCACTGGTAGTTTCTTTTGGAACCTCTGCTTGGCCTCCCGATACTGCAGCAACCATCTTTGCCGTTCCAACCAGACGACACTGCGCTGGTAGTGCCTCCTCAGCCTTCTGACAGACCGGTGCATATCCTCCAGTTCGGCTGACCATGGTGACGGAGAGGTCACCAAGGCCTTCCTCCTAGTTGGTACAGCTGCTTTCACCGCTCTAGTTATCACACTCACTAGTTCCTCAGCTCTCTCGTCCACGTCTATGTCCTGGTGTATATCACCTTCTGGCAAAGCAGGGATGTCGCACTCCCTCGCTAGGAGTTCCCAATAGCTCTTTCATAATTAATTTGCACTTCCCACCCCATGGCCCAGCGGCACTCTTTATCACCTAGGGTGAAAGTTATGAGATTATGTCCGCTAGTGGTGGCATTTTCTTCAACCTTCCAGCGTTGGATAATGTTGACTGCGTTTGGTGTGACTAAGGTCACATCAATGTTTGTGACTTGTCCTCCTCCCGCTGCGTAGGTAGTAGGGTTGCCGGGCTTGTTGGCCAGCACTAGTTTCAAGGGCATGATCAACTCTTCTACCTTTTCTCCGTTAATGTCTCTTGTGCCGCTGTAACATAGGGGGGATTTTGCATTGACGTCAGCAGTTATCATTTTTCAGCCCTGGAACGCCTTGATTACTGTAGTGAGGTGGTCAAGATGTCTCTCGCTGTTATCACCGTATTGGAAGTACATGTTTACAAGTGTAATTACTCCCACGGGAGATTTGCAACTCCACGACGTTGCAGTGACTAATTGTGTACTGTGAGAGTATCGTAACCCTCAGAACTTTGTTTGTTATTACTATCGCCGCTCTCATGTCTTCCCCTCTGCTGACAACTTGCCGTGTCGCGGCTGCAAATGCTATTTTCCCAGCTTGAGAGTACGGCTCCTGCAGGCAGAGCACATCCAGTCTCTTCTCCTCCACCTCCTTACGCAGATCCTGCACCACTAGTCTGCTGTTGAGAGTATTAAGTTGGTCAATGGTAATTTTGGTCATTATGGAAAGTACGTATGGATGTGATCGTTTGGACAAGTCTTACTACAGTCAACAGTAATTCGTCCATTTGCCAAAAGTGATTGTTCGTAAATGTCATCGAAGTCGAATTTCTCGCCTCGACTGTCAAAGACTTCCTTTAGTAAGTCCCGCAGGGCTCCGGAGTCGGTGGGGAGATTCACTGACTTTAGCTATATTCTGGCTACACCCTCCATTACCGAGAAGGGACCTTTCTGCCGTTCTCATGTCCCACACGAACCACATGTCTTAAGGCAGTGGTCAGGGTAGTCGGCTGCTCCAGCCTCGCCAATTGCATGGTGTACTCAATGTTAGGGTACAGGTGGTAATCTGACTGCAGGGGTGTCTTGTGTGGTTAAATGTACACTTGAGCTGGTTACTGTGCTTTCTTGGATCGTTTGCTGCTCTGCTTTGCTCATTTCGTCTTTCGGGATTGCCACAGGCGGGGCCAGTACCACAGGATGCCCTTGCCGCTGTTGGTCTTTGATCAGCCTCATTCATCGGCTATGGGAGGAGGGAGCTAGGACCATCAGGGGGAACTCAGTTTGAATACCTTTATCCATCGTGGGGAACTCTGTTTGAATACCTTTGTCAACTGTTTCAGTTTTGCTGGTGCCCGAAAGCGACCTCAGAAATTCCTTAAATTTATTTGCCCTCATGGCATCGCTCCTTCTGCTCGGGGATTTTCGCTTTGGTATCCTGTTCTCTTTAACACACACAGCCATAATCAATCCTTGAAATCAGTCTTTGTTCGAGCATTCGATAGGTAGGGCAATTCCGTCCAGTGGCTCCACAAGATCTCTTGCCACGTCTTTTACATAGGATACAAACTCCCGCTGCCCTGCAGTCTTTCCGGGTGTGATCATCTTCACCACACTTGGAGCACGCCGACCCCCTGGTGCAGTGTCTCAGAATGTGATCCAAGTCACCACAGTTTTGGCAACGAGGTACCACGAGATAATCCCTTCTGTTGACCGCATGAAAACCTACGTATAATCTGTCCATGGTCATAACTTTTCTCCACATAGGTGCGGTAACCTCGGCAACGTGATAAACAACATCACGGTCCCGAGACTCCGTTCTGAATCTCAACCTGAAACAATTTTTAAACTCCTCATCATTCTTGTCTTCAAAGTTCTGTCCCCTTATTGTTTTATATAGTTCGTCATTTGTCATTATCGTGGGAACATCATACAGAACGATTAGGGGGTTTCTTTTCTAGGTGGTCCACACTTGACCACCGAATTCAACTTTTGATTGTTTAGCAAATTTTCTTTGTCCTCCTCGGTGGCAACTTCTATAATCACCGAATTTCTACTTAGTTTAACCCTGCTGATTTTAATGCTATCTTTTACAGGATAAATAGTGGTTGTCAGAAGTTCTTGAATCTTTTTCACGCTCGTATCTTGGCCAGGCAAGGTCCTAAGGAAGACCACCGTGTCTGGCCGTTGGTAACTTTTGCAACTGTATCTTTCGTGGTTTGTGGCTTGATTGGCGCTTGAGCAGACACTCCCGCCCAGGTCTTAGTTGGTTGCCTCCTCAATCTATCATTCTCGTTTTCTAATTCCTCGACGCGGCCTTCAAGTTTAGCACTGGCAATAACCCATGCAGCCAACTCATTTTTAATGGTAGCCAAAGCCGCTTGACTTACCTTAGCGTTTTTGATATTTTGCTCCAAGAGCATCGTAATTCTTGCATGTCTCTGAGTAACAATATCGTCATCTGCCTGTCCCAACTCTTCCTGTACAGAGGGATCAGGCATCATAGATGCCCGCTTAGGCGCACTCGTATCACTCGTTTCAGTTCCAGCCAGTTCCAGCACAGGGGTTTCTGATGCACTCGACTATGTCTTCACGGCCTGTTGACATTTGCTGGTACACTTTATCTCTTAAATATCCCCACAGAAAGCAATTCCGCGACGTCAAATCCGGTGACCTATAGGGTTAATTAATAAGGCCACCTACGCAGATCCACCGACCAGTGTATACACAGTCTAATACCTCCTGTGGTCCAGTTGCGTAATGCACTGGGCAACCGTCGTGTTGAAACCACGTACGTTGTCGAACGTCCAGGGCAACATCCTGCGATAGTACCGGTAGTCTCTGTTTCAGAAACGTTCGATATTTGCGACCATTCAACGTGCCGTCTGCAATCAGACATAAAGGAATTCACAACCTTGTAAAAGAACGAACGAGAGCGAGCTCTGCAAAACACTCGGCATACACGGCAACAGCAGTCTCAAAATTTCTCATACTTTCTCGGTTAGTCAAGACCATTGCAATTTTTCTTCTGTCGTTACAACATTCATCGTCCACTTGCAGGTCTGTTAACCAAATGGGAGGTAGGTGTGCAGGCAATAAGCATTGCGCAGGAAATGTAATGTTTAGAGCACGTCCACGTCTGACGATGTGAGCTCCGGTGGCAGTCTACTGCATGTTATGATACGTCGTAGTTTGCTACACGGCGACTGTGGCACGTCGAGTAGTACCCTTTTAGATACGCCAAAGGAATACAACATTGCGAATGGGGTTTCCAATTAGGGGCACCTCACAGCATGGTGGTGGCGTCCCATGAACTATAGGATATTTAAGGGCCACTGAGTAGCATGACGTAAATTACGATTGAGTACCCATTTCTATTCCTCTGATTACAGTTCCATCTGTCGCTAACCGAAGAAAACGCTTCAGACAAAACGTATGTAGATTTTGCCGTATAATCGAAATCTGCATTAAATAATGAAGGTTCCCACTGAAGATTTCAAAATAGCCTCCGTCGCCCACGCATAGGGTGGGGTGGCGGGTCGAGTGGGATATCGCTGGATGTGACCCTCCGAGACAAACAACTTGGAACTACGATTTTTTTTGAACCCATGTGTAGTTTTCGAGATCTTTCAATGCCTTCATTTAAAATGTACGCTCTACATAGTCGTCGATCAGTTGTATTCAATCTGTTCACGCCAGTTTAACAGAAAGAGCATGAGGCGAAACAAACGCTGTACCACTGTAAGAGGTATAGATACGAGCAAGTGTGCCAGGGCTAACCCCAGTTGACTACCACTAGCGTCACGTCATCATAAGGCGCCTGTGCGTAATATGCAAAGAATTCCGCCAAAATGAACAGTGAAATTCAAATTAAAATATCTTTTCCAAGCTTGGTTGGTGTGTGTTTTAGAATATTAACGTTAACATTGTGAAGTCTCAGAATGATCAAATGAATATGTTAGGCAAAATACACCATCTTACGAAAAAATAAATGGCGTTCAATAAGAAAATTAGAAAGCTAAAAGTTACTCAGAATATTCAAAAGTATGTCGCAATTAAAAATTACATGTCTCAACTGGATCAGAGCAATATTTTGGTTAAAATCTACGTTTTTGCAAAAAAATTGACTCAGATAACTGAGAATTCTCATATAGTCTTAGTGTCATCTAGGAACATTAAATTTCTGACACCAATAAGCAACCTCTGTTAGTTTTCAAGTTATTTACTAAGAGCCAAATTTGGAATGAAAATATCCTTGTTCATGATAGATTAAGTATCATTCTTATTTGTAATAGAAAGTTCTAATTACAGCACTCGATTACACTCATGCAATAATACATGTGTACCAAGACTGTACTGTAAATAACAACGGTTGCAAAGACTCTTAAAGAAGCAGTTCAGAGGTCATCTTCTATTGTTGGTTCCCTTCTTCTAAAACTTCAATCTGGCAAAGTTTAAATGCAATCGAGCTAAAATTTTTTCAGGAACTGAAGCAAACTTAACTCTATTTATAAAAAATTAAGAAGACTGAATTGTTAAACGATCGACTTATTAATTAATATCTGTCCAAGAAAGGAGCCACTTAGATGTTGCTATCTATGCCTGGGGAGGTTGATAGCAGACGTCACTGTGCGCCTACATAAACACAGGCAGAGGCAGGTGGAGAGACACTTCGTATCGAGGTATCAACTGTCCGTGTCAGTGAAACGCCCGCATACGTTGTGCCTCGGATGACGTCACAGCTGGGCAGAGTTGAATGTGTTTTCGGTAAACATATGAAGGGAACTCGCAAGGACTGTACACCGTCCTGGATCGCTTAGGCTTCAGGGAAGTAGCTGTTTCTGTGCGGCCTGTAGTGATGACAAAACAACGTGCAAGTAGCGAGGATATTTTAGACTTTTAAGGCGAGTAATCAACTTTTGGTGATTAGAAGTCAGTACGACCGACCGTTTTGCTTGGAATTTCTTATAAAGGTTACCTCCAAACTACCAACACTGCGGTTTCCGGTAGGAATATTAGTTGCAACATTAAGACTTATATTCTGTGCGTGTGAACTGTTACAAAGCATATAAATGATTTAAAATTGAAAAATTTTATTTACGTTCCCGCTGAGTAAATAGTGACATTTTCTTCCAATGAGCACAAAGAGGAATGTGGACTTGCAGATTGGAAATTATGGCCAGTATGTTCTCCATCGCTTTATGACTGACAGAATAGTTTTCAGGCTGTTGTTGATGGCGCGAAGGTAGGTGAAAAGAACGCACAAACAATTTAAGAATCTTTGCATTACGACATAGCTGGCCGAGGTGGCCGAGCGGTTCTAGGCGCCACAGTCTGGAACCGCGCGACCGCTACGGTCGCAGATTCGAATCCTGCCTCGGGCATGGATGTGTGTGATGTCCTTAGGTTAGTTAGGTTTAAGTAGTTCTAAGTTCTAAGGGACTGATGACCTCAGAAGTCGAGACCCATAGTGCTCAGAGCCATTTTGAACCATTACGACATAACGCAGTAACGACCATTTGATTACTATTCGCCGCCCAACATATCGTGCATCGGCTGGAAAAGTGAACTGTGAAAATGGTTGGTACAAAACAGGGAACTCTGAAAGCATTAACAGGATACAGAAGTGATATATGCTGAAACCAGCAGGAGATCAGTGATAAGGTTTGCTCCTGGATGTGGAAACTAAATTGTGAATGTTAGCACAGTAACCCTGGACGTGACGGGAGGATGTAACAAGACGACTCTACATCGCAGCTATCACCGGCGCTGAGGCTAGATTAAGACGGTGCATCATTGTGGAGCTGCGAGGACCTGTAAGCTACTTAGCACGCTCTCGGTGCCCGGGAACCCTGGAGCCACTGCATCATGCCGCAGTGAATCGCATCACGTTTGCTGGTACACCGCGCCAGCATCGCTCGTCGATGATGATGGTTATGGTGATGATGATGATGATCTGAGGTGAGGGGCGTTCAACATCATGGTCATCAGCGCGCTGACGAAAAGTCAGCATCCAAATGTCATGGGTGGCGACGAAGACTGTCCCCACATGCGAAGCAGTTTGTAAGGTATTAAGGTCTGCCTCCCTTCCCCACCAATTTAGGGATGAGGTCTGACAGTTCACAAAATTACCCTACTCTTGCAACACTGGAATCCGTATCTGCGAGGATAGTGGGCAGATCTCCATCTCGACAAAGGGCTGCCCTAATATTAGTATACAGGGCACACATTGCCAAAATATGCTGAACTGAAAATGGCACACCATAAACTTCACAGAGTGGTAGTTTCTTCCGCTGGAGGAGAAAGCAAGGTGTTAAAGAGCTGTGTCCGATGTGTAGTCTGGTAAGCAGAACCTCCTTCCAACAGTGAGGCTGACGTGAAGTCCGCCATGTCTGTGTGGCCGATTTGAGCGACCACAGTTTGTTTTCTGTCACCTGCAGTCATTCTGTCTCCCTCTGACGCATGATGCATCTGCCAGAAAATGAAATGGTGACTTGCAACGGGATGAGACATTGATGGACAGCAGCATTCCGACATGCTTCCTTGGCGGCTTTGTCAGCCATGTCGTTTCCCTGTACTCCGATGTGGCGAAGTACCCAGCAAAAGATCACCTCCTTGCCTCGGTGTTGGAGCCACTGTAAGGAGACATGGATGAGCTGAATCAACTGGTCTACTGGTTACATTTGGTGAAGTGCTTGCAGTGCACTAAGCGAGTCGGAGCGGACAAGAAACCTTGTACGGTCATGTCTGTGAATCCTTTTTATACCCATTTGAACGTTTGTTGGAGTATCGTGTAAAAATTTGATGTAATGGGTCAAGAACTTTGCGTTACCTCTTTAGTTGAATAAATGTTCGGACAGACATAGGCTATATATTTTTCTAATATGATCGCTATATTAATATATATGTATCAAATCGACGCTTCTACATGAAGACAAACTGTAGTTTAGCGATGTTACAACATTTCGAAAAGCTCTTGATCGATTTATTTCAAATGCTTACACGATACTCAGATAAACAATCGGACGGACATATGATATGTTTTTGTATATAGACAGGGTGAGGCCTTTATACTGACGTAGCCAATTTGCTCTAAAACGAAGAGGAAAATCAAAAATGTTTTCATACAAAATTTGCAGTATTTATAAGAGGACATAAGAGAGTGACCATATCTCGTCCTTAAAATGCCATTATCGATATTTTTCAGGATCAAATTACTTTTTTAAATGGGATGGTGTATTTAATTCTATGGAAATGGAAAGGACATTGAATTTTGAGTGTAAAAGTTGCAGCGCATTTGTCCGCATGGGTGATACATGATATGATATTCGACAAATAAGGCAGCAAATGGTTTTCACACACTCTGACTTCTCTGTTTCCATTTTTATTTTGTTACTGTTATTCAGTGCTGGAAATTAATTTGTTTATTAAAATGGCTTATTGATCTTTTACTTGTATTCCCATAACGATATTCATTCTTTTACCGGTTTGTTGACATCATACGAGATTATCCAGTACTGATTTAATCCTCATTAGAACATCTACATCTACGTCTACATGGATACTTTGCAAATCACATTTAAGTGCCTGACAGAGGGTTCATCGAACCACCTTCACAATTCTCTATTATTCCATTCTCGTATAGCGCGCGGGATGAATGAACACCTATATCTTTCCGTACGCGCTCTAATTTCCCTTATTTTATCTTGGTGATCGTTCCTCCCTATGTAAGTCGGTGTCAACAAAATATTTTCGCATTCGGAGGAGAAAGCTGGTGATTGGAATTTCGTGAGAAGATTCCGTCGCAGCGAAAAACGCCTTTCTTTTAATGATGTCCATCCTAAATCCTGCATCATTTGTGTGACACTCTCTCCCATATTTCGCGCTAATACAAAACGTACTGCCTTTCTCTGAACGTTTTCGATGTTCTCAGTCAGTCCTATCTGGCGAGGATCCCACACCGCGCAACAGTATTCTAAAAGATGACGGACAAGCGTAGTATAAGCAGTCTCCTTAGTAGGTCTGTTACATTTTCTAAGTGTCCTGCCAATAAAACGCAGTCTTTGGTTAGCCTTCCGCACAACATTTTCTATGTGTTCATTCCAATTTCAATTGTTCGTAATTGTAACACGTAGGTATTTAGTTGAATTTACGGCTTTTAGATTAGACTGATTTATCGTGTAACCGAAGTTTAACGCGTTCCTTTTAGCACTCATGTGGATGACCTCACGCTTTTCGTTATTTAAGGACAAATGCCACTTTTCGCACCATTCCGATATTTCTTCTAAATCGTTTTGCAGTTTGTTTTGATCTTCTGATGACTTTATTAGTCGATAAACGACAGCGTCTTCTGCAAACAACCGAAGACGGCTGCTCAGATTGTCTCCCAAATAGTTTATATAGATAAGGAACAGCAGAGGGCCTATAACACTACCTTGGGGAACGCCAGAAATCACTCTTGTTTCATTCAATGACTTCCGTCAATTACAACGAACTGTGACCTCTCTGACAGGAAATCAGAGATCCAGTCACATAGCTGAGACTATATTCCATAAGCACGCAATTTCACTACGAGCCGCTTGTGTGGCACAGTGTCAAACGCCTTCCTTAAATCTAGAAATACGGAATAGATCTGTAATCTCTTGTCAATAGCACTCAGCATGTGAATAAAGAGCTAGTTGTGTCTCACAAGAACGATGTTTTCTAAACCCATGTTGACTATGTGTCAACAGACCGTTTTCTTCGAGTAATTCATTATGTTCGAACACAATATATGTTCTAAAATCCTGCTACATATCGACGTTAACGATATGGGCCTGTAATTTAGTGGTTTACTCCAACTACCTTTCTTGAATATTGGTGTGACCTGTGCAACTTTCCAGTCATTGGGTACTGATCTTTCGTCGAGCGAACGGCTGTATATGATTGTTAAGTCTGGAGCTAATGCATCAGGATACTCCGAAAGGAACCTAACTGGTATACAGTCTGGACCAGAGGACTTGCTTTTATTAAGTGATTTAAGTTGCTTCACTACTGCAAGGATATTTACTTCTACGTTACTCATTTTGGCAGCTGTTCTCGATTCGAATTCTGGACTATTTACTTCGTCTTCTTTTGTGAAGGCATTTCGGAAGGCTGTGTTTAGTAACTCTGCTTTGGCAGCACTGTCTTCGATGGTATCTGCGTTGCTATCGTGCAGAGAAGGCACTGATTGTTTTTTACCGCTAACATACTTCACATACGACCAGAATCACTTTGGATTTTCTGCCAGGTTTCGAGACAAAGTTTCTTTGTGGGAACTGTTATAAGCATCTCGCATTGAAGTCCGCGCAAAATTTCGAGCTTCTGTAAAAGATCGCCAATCTTGGGGATTTTGCGTCTGTTTAAATTTGGCATGTTTGTTTCGTTGTTTCTGCAACAGTGTTCTAACCCGTTTTGTGTACCAAGGAGGATCAGCTCCGTCGCTTGTTAATTTATTTGGTATAAATCTCTCAGTTGCTGCCGATACTATTTCCTTGAATCTAAGCCACATCTGGTCTACACTTACATTATTAATTTGGAATGAGTGGAAATTGTCTCTCAGGAAGGCCGCAAGTAAATTTTTATCTGCTTTTTTTGATTAGGTATATTTTTCCCTTATTTTTGGAGGATTTGGGGATTACACTATTCAATCTCGCTACGACAGCCCTGTGTTCACTAATCCTTGTATCGGTTTTGATACTCGTTATTAACTCAGGATTATTTATTGCTAAGAGGTCAAGTGTGTTTTCACAACTGTTTACTATTCGCGTGGGCTCATGAACTAACTGCTCGAAATAATTTTCAGAGAATGCGCTTAGCACAATTTCGGATGATATTTTATGCATACCTCCGGAATTAAACATGTATTTTGCCCAACATATTGAGGGTAAATTAAAGTCAGTACCAACTATTATCGTATGATTCGGGTACGTGTTTGAAATCAAACTCAAGTTTTCTTTGAACCTTTCAGCAACTGTATCATCTGAATTGAGAGGTCGGTAAAAGGACCCAATTATTATTTTATTTCGGTTGCCAACAATGACCTCTGCCCATACTAACTTGCTACGGTCGCAGGTTCGAATCCTGCCTCGGGCATGGATGTGTGTGATGTCCTTAGGTTAGTTAGGTTTAAATAGTTCTAAGTTCTAGGGGACTGGTGACCTCAGATGTTACGTCCCATAGTGCTCAGAGCCATTTGAACCATTTTGAACCATACTAACTCACAGGAAGTATCTACTTCAATTTCGCGACAAGATAAACTACTTCTGACAGCAACAAACACGCCTCCGCCAACCGTGTTTAGCCTATCCTTTCGGAACACCGTTAGATTCTTCGCATAAATTTCGGTTGAGAGTATATCCGGATTTAGCCAGAACATCACATACTGTTCTCAGAGAGCTCCACTTCGTTTTGTGATCATGGATGCTCGATACACGATTAATGAGAGAATCGAAATGAGTTACATTTATGGTGGAGCTCGTAAGAAAGCTAGTGCAGTTTGCAACTTATGTGGAAAATGATATCTTGAAATCTGAGAGCCATCTGTAAGAAATTTCAGCGACTTGCGAAATTATTCTCTTAATCGTAAGGTGTCGCACCAAGAAAACGTAATCGAAGAAGACCTTGTACTAAAGAAAATCCGGAAGTTGCTGTTATTAGCTGCAGTTTTTGGTGTGGAATTCTGGGATTACGTTTCACTGGACCATGCTTCATTGAAGTAAAGTAAATGGCGGGGAGCACGGGAAGTTGTTGGACCAAGAACTCCCAGCGCTGCTTGAAGATGTGACCTTGTGGAACAATGTGCCATGTGGTATCAACATGGTGGTTGCCTATCTCATTACTTAGCTATAACTCGAGGAATACTAAACAGAGATTATCCTGATCGATGGATAGGGCGCAGAGGGCCTGTCCATTGGCCTGCTCGCGACTCGGGTCTCACGTCTCCAGACTTTCACTTATAGAGATACATTCAGGACAAAGTTCATCAAGAAATATCAACCACACGAAAAAATCTAAGTCAACAAATTAGGAATGTCTCTGCAGGTACCAGAAAAGAAATGTCGAGGCTTGTCCAACTGTCTTTTGAAGGGCGTTTTTGGAAATGCATCGAAGTTAATGGTCGTAACTCTGAGCATTTACTAAATGGAAATTGTTTGTAGTGTGAACATGAATTATGGTTATGCAATGTATAAGGACTGTACGTGTTGTATGTAAACAGATACCAGTGAAGTCAAAGTGTGTGAGAACCTTTGCTGTCTTATTTGTCCTATCATCATTTATCATTCCTAGCGCATAGATGTACTGCAACTGTTATTCTCCATTTACAAACTGTATATCTTTATATAGCATACACGTTTATAAACGTGTAGTCTACGTCCACTTCAACGTTTATTCGAGTATCGTGTAAAAATTTGAAGTAAATCGGCGAAGAACTTTTCGAGATTTTGGTAACAACATTAAACTACGACTTGTCTTGATACACTAGTATAGATTCAGATAAAGATTATTGGGCGAAAGAATCTATGATAATAGTTCAAACAAAAACAGATATCAAATGGTTAATTTGTATTATCACTGTTACAACCGATCCGGGTAATCATTCATACAACATTACAATATATCATCCGATAGATGATACATATTCCAATAATTTTCCTCAAATGAGAACTCCGTTTTCCTGGCAAACAAAAAACACGTCGTCAGGATCAGGAACAATTACGTTTAACATTAATGAATGCACACAATCTAATAATATTGACACAGCAGATTTCACATAGAGAATACAGAGTGAATAGGAACTATTGTAAAATTAAGTAATTCTGTAGCTTTGAACCACCGAAACTAGATACACGTGGTCCCCTCCTCTGCAGGTGATCTTAGGATAATTACTCTGAATATACTAAGTGGCCCTTGTAATGCTGTATCCGAAAGAGGATTTAGAAGCACAAAACCACAGTGGATGATATCGCACGCTGCGACCAGACGAGCAGAATTGCTACCGGTGGAAAATTGTGTCTCCAGCTTACACGCGGCCAGTCCATCGATCTGCTTTGTGTACTCTGTACACTACAATGACAATGAGATTGCTGGTGATATTAATTTGGTTGTTAGAAAATAAATTCATGGTCTTTGTCTTTTAAGTTGTGACATCAACCACTAATCAAGCCCGTCTAGTTGTTCATGTGCTGTTATTGTTCGACTTTCTAAGTTTCCATAAACACGTCGTACAGAAATAGCCCCAAACAAATCCTTTAATGTCTAATTCAGTTGAAGGAAATATCCACCAGTCATTCATAATTAATCATTCTGGTAAATCTCAGTTTTGTTCGGTGTTGACTATAAGAATATATCAAAGTGGTTACAGGTATACTGGAAAAAAGAGACAGCATTGGTCGTATATTTTTTACTATTGCAAAATCGATTTTCTGTCACTCAGTGACAGAAAATCGATTTTGCAATAGTGAAAAATATACGACCAATGCTGTCTCTTTTTTCAAGTATACCTGTTATCTGGTCGTAGTGCACAAGACAACATGGAGTCGCCAATCAATAAAGTGGTTACATCTTCAGTATGCAGTTTGTGTAATTCCGTATGTATGCGATCCACTACAAAAGCTTGCATTGAACCTTCCTCACTATTGAAGCTGTGAACTGTATCATTCGGCCTTTTCTATCTAATAATATCTGAAGGCTCGAATATACCATTCATCTAACTCGTCGTCTGATTCATCTGTAACACTTCGTCTTCCAGCTCGTCCTTACCCTTGATAACCTACACGACGGAACTGTTCGCATGATGTTCCGATAGTCGTCGCAGAAAGTCAGTGGCACATAAATTTCCTGGACAGCAGTTCGGAAGGACAACGGTTTAAATCAGCGTCTGGCTATCCTACGGCTTCGGTTATTAGTAGGGGCAACAGGCAAGGGTTTTGCCATTCGCATTAGAATTAATGGTTATTACAGTGGTAAAATGGGCAACAGCATCAAGCCTTGTCATTTATAGAATGGGTTTCTCTTGTTTCACAATAGACAGCTAAGTATTACATATCTTTTACAGTACGTTAACCGGTAAGAGGCCATTTCCTTACGTTTATATGTGCATTTGATGTTTTGTTCCTCCATGAAAGCCAGAAAGAAGTAAATACTAGCGTCAGCGTTGATGACGCGTTTCCTGATTTCGAGACGGCTTTCTAGACACTTCCGTACTATAGCCTAATGAATAAAATACTTGTGCACGCGATATAAGACCAGTTGTGTGATTGCCTCAAGCATTCCCGTGAAAAGAAACACACAGTGTCATTATTAATGGAGAAAAATCTTCAGACATAAATATCACTTGCAGCGAGACCGAAGAGAGTGTTGTAGAACCATTACTTTTCTTACAACGTGTATAAATGACCCAGAGGATAACGTCAGAAGTTCCATGAGGCGTTTCATTGGATGCTGTCGTCTATAGAAAAGTCGCTAGAAAATTGTCGTGAAATGCAGGAAGACTTGCAGAGAATCAACTCTTGGTGCTCGGACTGAATGCAGAACAATCACTAGAAGCTGTCACATCCATTAAGTATCTAAGAGTATTCGTACACAGCGATTTAAATTGGGAGAACCATATAAAACTAATGGCAGTAATAATAGGTGCAAGACTGATATTCTTTGAAGGAATCCCCAGAAAGTGTAAGCCATTCATAGAAAGGGTACCTTAAAAAACTCTCGCTCGACCAGTTGGTAAATGTTGATCGACAGTCTGGGATCCGTGTCAGAGGGGACTGATAGAGAAGATACGGACGACCCAGAGAGGGGAAACGCATTTCGCCAAGGTTTCATTTAGTAAGAACGAAAGCGTCACGAATAGTCACCCAACTGCAGTGGCAGATTCTTTATCGTAACAGTTTAAATTGAGCCTAAATTTATTAAAAAACTGATTTTTTTCTGAGGACACAAAAGTCGCTATAGATATATCGACATTACAGACAACTTTCAAATTTATAATACCACCCGAATGAAGGTGCGTAAATAACTATTGGTAAATAACTACTATATGATGTAACTCTTGAAATTTTCCCGGCGTATCGAATATTCCACAAGATTTCGGGATTGCAGCCGGATCTCATCGACTTCTTTCCACAATATTTCGGCTGAGAACCTTACAGCCATCTTCAGGCGAGTGTTTGACACTGGAGATTGCTAGTGCAAGTCGCTCTATTTATACGTAAAAGTGCCGCAGGCGCGCATGCGCAAGTTACCGTAGCCTGCGCGCCACCTGTCGATTCCAAGGCCCTCTACAATATTACTGCATCTATGGAGCGCCAACGAATGCGTTAAAAAAGTAAAACATGCACGCAGACGTGTCCAAAACAATAAAATGCAAAATTAAAATTAAAATTAAAATTATTTGTCGCTCGACATGTCAGAAGCCATAAAAAGTTTTCTTTTGGTTGAAATTAAAGAAATCAACGGGTCCCAGGCCTTATTCAATAAAAAGCCGCCATCACGATTAATGAGATTTTCCGCTAAACGTATTTCCACGGATTCCTTCACAACTGAATCCCAGAAGGATCTCGACGGGGCCAAGATTTTCGTGGCCGAATAATCCATAGTATGTCCTGTGGAAATACAATGTTCGGCTATGGCCGACTTACTGGGCTGTAAAAGGCGAGTGTGGCGCTTATGTTCAACGCAGCGGTCGTGTACTGTGAGTGTGGTTTGACCAATGTAGGCCTTCCCACACTCGCAAGGTATTTTATAAATTCCAGCCTTCCGTAATCCCAGATTATCCTTGGCTGAGCCCAGAAGAGCACGAGTCTTTGTAGGTGGCCGGAAGATTGCTTTCACACGATGTTTCTTTAAAATTCAGCCTACTTTCGATGAAATGTTCCCGACGTATGGGAGAAATGCTCTGGACTTAAACACCTCCTTATCCTCTTGATCTTGTGGGTGGTCACGTTTTTTCCTCCTTAAAGCAGTACTGAACTGATGTGCAGAATGTCCATTATGTTCAAATACCGATTTCATGTGCTCTAATTCGTCTGCAAGGCTGTCTTTGTCAGACACGACATGTGCCCTTTGCACCAACGTTCGAAGAACACCCATAGTTTGTGATGGGTGATGACAGCTTGACGCCTGCAGGTACAGATCCGTATGCGTGGGTTTTCGATAGACAGAATGCCCCCATGACCCATCCACCCTGCGTTTAACCATGACGTCCAGCCTTGCAGACGAATTAGAGCACTTGAAATCGGTATTTCAACATAATGGGTATTCTGCACATCAGTTCAGTACTGCTTTAAGGAGGAAAAAACGTGACCACCCACAAGATCAAGAGGATAAGGAGGTGTTTAAGTCCAGAGCATTTCTCCCATATGTCGGGAACATTTCATCGAAAGTAGGCTGAATTTTAAAGAAACATCGTGTGAAAGCAATCTTCCGGCCACCTACAAAGACTCGCGCTCTTCTGGGCTCAGCCAAGGATGATCTGGGATTACGGAAGGCTGGAATTTATAAAATACCTTGCGAGTGAGTAGAGGGCCTTGGAATCGACAGGTGGCGCGTATGCTACGGTAACTTGCGCATGCGCTCCTGCGGCACTTTTACGTATAAATAGAGCGACTTGCACTAACCATCTCCAGTGTCAAACACTCGCCTGAAGATGGCTGTAAGGTTGTCAGCCGAAATATCGTGGAAAGAAGTCGATGAGATCCGGCTGCAATCCCGAAATCTTGTGGAACTACTATATGATTATTTTGAATGTTCAGTGTAAAAATATGACTGAAATGTTCTTAGGTTTAATAATTATGTTTTAACGTTTTGGAATGAAAAGTATGTAAAGTGGAAATCAACTACGGGTTTTACACTGAGGGGACAAAAGTCGTTGGATACCTCCTAATATCGTGTCGGACCTTCTTTTCCCCGGTTAGTGCAACATCTCGGCGTGCGTGGACTCAAGTCGTTGGAAGCTTCTCCAGAAATATTGAGCAATGCTGCCGATACAATCGTTCATAATTGGGAAAGTGTTGCCGGTGCAGGATTTTGTGCAGAAACTGATCTCTCGATTATATCCCATACACGTTCAACGGGATTCATGATGGGCCATCTGGGTGGCCAGACCATTCGCTCGAATTGTCCAGAATGTCGATCAAACCAGTAGCGAAAATTTGTAGTCCGGTGACATGGCTGATTGTCATTCATAAAAAGGCCATCGTTGTTTGGGAATATCCAGAGGACCCAGTTCATTCCACGTAAACACAGACCACACCGTAATGGAGCCATCATCAGCTAACACAGTGCCTTTTTCACAACTTGGGTCCATGGTTTCGCGTGATCTGCGCCACACTCTAACTCTACCATTGACTCTTACCAATTGAAACAGTGATTCATCTGACCAGGTCATGGTTTTCCAGTTGTCTATGGTCCAGCCGATATGGTGACGAGTCCCGGAGAGCCGCTGCAGGTGATTTCGTGTTGTTAACAAAGGCACTCGCGTCGATCATCTATTGCCAAAGCCCATTAACGTGAAATTTTCCCGCAGTGTCCTAAGGGATCCGTTTTTCGTACTTCGCACAATGATTTCTGCGGTTATTTTACGCAGTATTTCTTGTGTGTTTGCACTTAAAGTTTTACGCAAACGCCGCTGCCCTCTATCGTTAAACGAAGGCCGTCGGCTACTGCATTGTCTGTAGTATGAGGTATTACCTGAAATTTTGTATTTCCGGCACATTCTTGACTCTATGGCTCTCGGAATACTGAATTGAGAAATGGAAAGTCCCATACGTCTAGATTCAACTGCCATTCCGGGGTCAGTGTCATTTAATTCCCGTCGTGCTGCCATAACCAAATCTCATATCTTTTCACATGCATCACCTGAATACAAGTGACAAAACCGTACAAGTGACAACTCCAACCTTTTATACCTTGTGTACGCGTTTACTGCCCAATATTATTTTTCTATGGTCCTTGGGGAATCGAGGACAGATTGGTAGCGTGTGCAGACGTGAAACTGTGTCACATCTGGGAAGGCGAAATTAGCTGTGCTGGTACAGTGTCTAAGGAAGAGAGATTTGCTGTGGTTGTGTTATTTATGCTGCAAAGTCGGCTCTCAGAATTATGGGCCGCAGTGTTGTGTTGGCAGAAGAGCCAACACCGTGTTACAAGAGGAGGCCCAAAAGCACGCGTTTAGCTCACGCAGGCTGGCGTGAGGACGGAAGAACTATACTGACGTGAGGTCTGGAACATGACAAGGAATGAGAATTCAGAAAGCGGACGTAATTAGTTTCATACTTAACTTTTATCCATTAATGATGAACGTCGCTCTTGACGGTACATGATTCACAATATTGTCTGTTCAGAATTCATTCTAATTACTGAATACAGCGCCTTGCTAGGTCGTAGCAAAAGACGTAGCTGAAGGCTCTGCTAAACTATCGTCTCTGCAAATTAGGGCGTATGTAGACAGTGAACCATCGCTATTAAAGTCGGCTGTACAACTGGGGCGAGTGCTAGGGAGTCTCTCTAGACTAGAACTGCCGTGTGGCGGCGCTCGGTCTGCAATCACTGATAGTGGCGACACGCGGGTCCGACGTATACTAACGGACCGCGGCCGATTTGAAGGCTACCACCTAGCAAGCGTGGTGTCTGGCGGTGACACCACACGCAGAATGCAATGATTTTCTGGTCATGTTGTATTATAAAATGTAAGCCATGACTACTTCAAGAACAATGGCTACTGCTGGCGACGTGTCTGGCTAAATATTATTCCGTCTGCTTTGAGACGTGAAGAGCTTAACAAGTTAACCACCTACCAAACCTCTGCGACGGCACTGCAACACAAACGATTAAAGCAAGAACATTTTAGTAGATTTGTTTGTGCTTAGACCTGTGCAAGAATATTGTGGTCATTTATTGTTGTCTCATTTTTGAATGACAGTAGGTACTCAAAAAGTTTCATAAATTACCTCTCCAATAGTCACTTACTGAATCCTGTTTCCTGGTTATATGTTTTATTAAAATGATTTCTAAGTAACTTTATGCGAATTAAAATTTTGTACCATAATATATTATGAAAATGCTTGTATGTCTTAAGTTATAGATAACTGTTTCCCAGCACAAAGAGCTATTACGGTTTCGTTTACAAACAATGGTCGCTTTCCTAATTTGCTGGTAACTGATATTCCTTAAAAATAAAGAAACAGTTTTTATATAATAAATTTCATTTCTCATGTAAATTCAAAAACTTTAAGGATGGTACTCATTGTGATACGTAGAAGTATCACAGTTTCCATCCACTTTGTCCCTAAGCAAAAGTCAGTTCGACAAAATATGACTAATTTCAATTCGTAAAGGTGAAATTATCACTAGAACACTGAAGTTAAATTGCTCCTTCAGACCTGGCGACCGAAATCTACGCAGAATAACTTTTATTACAGAACCATTGTCATACGGTGAGGTAATACGAGTTCTATTCGAGTCTACAAACTGCATGCTGCTGTGTTGAGGATAAAACCAAGTTGTAAGGAATACAACGCAGGTTGGAACTGCAGTGAAGTATATTTTGAAATTACTCCAAATTTATAAATCGGTCCTATTATCCCAGGCACATTTTGCTGAAGACGTAAGTGATAGTTTTTAACTTCATTGACTATAAAGTTGATTCTAGTTTGGTTTCTCATGGTCAATATTAATTAAAAGTATTGAGAAGGCACTCACAAAAGTGTTTTATAATGCATCAGAAAAGTGTTTTAGAGTTCATATCAAACGCTAATAATCTACTGAGAAAGCAAAAACGTTAGCGGTGCTGGGAACAGTGTACTATATGCGCAAACTAAGTTGACACTCGGCGCGGCGGCTGATGGAAGCGTTCGTAAAAGCATTTCCCATTTACAGTCGCTCCCATCAGCCACCCCGCCGAGTTTCAACTTAGTTTGTGCGTATTTAGTCACGAGTGGCGTTTTTAGTGACTGCGTATGCGCAGCCAAACTAAAAATCCGTTCCGGCACAGAAATGGTCGGTCGAGTAGCCGATTTTCGAGCTGGACTGCAGTTGCTAGGCGTTAACAATTTGAATCTGCGCGATACTTAAACAGGGCTGAAAGTAAAATCAAGGAACGTAAATGAACGCATACTTGTTATTTTCGTAATTAAAAATTTTAACGCCTATTACAAAAGTTTATACGTTCGATTTCACGCGATCATGTCGGGAGGGTTCCTTTGAAAGGGCACGGCCGACTCCTTTCCCGTCCTTCCCTAATCCGATGAGACTGATGACCTCGCTGTTTGGGCTCTTCCCCAAACATCCCAACCAAATTGGTTCAAATGGCTCTGAGCACTATGGGACTTAACATCTGTGGTCATCAGTCCCCTAGAACTTAGAACTACTTTAACCTAACTAACCTTAGGACATCACACACATCCATGCCCGAGGCAGGATTCGAACCTGCGACCGTAGTGGTCGCGCTGTTCCAGACTGTAGCGCCTAGAACCGCTCGACCACTCCGGCCGGCAATGAATAGGGGCCATGTGAGGTGTCCCAGTCGTCAGAAATATTATGAAGATGGTTAATGGCGAGCTATTGAAGACATTTGATACACCCAATATTACAGGATATATTAAAGCAGAGATATGACTCAGTCTATTAAGGCAGTCCAAATAACATATTTTTGTATACACCAAGCCAGCATGTGATGCACTGAGAAGTATGAAAATTACTGTAAAGCACGCCACGAAGTAGGAACACCATGTCTAACCCCCAAATTCTGTCTCAACTATGGCAAACAATCAGGCTATGTCCAGTCTGAATCGCCTTGTGTACTACGACTACGAAAGATGTAGATATCAGAGTTGGCACTGCACCACCTCCTCGCAACAGGCAGACAAGGGCTCCCAATACATCACCACAGAAAGAAAAATGTGTAATTCAAAAGTTACGGTTAAAGTCAAATGGTCCAAAACCTCCTAACTATCCACATCATTAGCTAGCCGTGTATGATGAATCGGACGAGGGCAATATTTTCAAGCTACAGAAGCAACTTTACATATGCAGATTTGAAGGAATTCTTATCGCTACATATTGTTAGAACTTATTGCTACAAAACTCTCAGACTGTGATAAGATATAAGGGGAAAGGAGGAGAAGACCCTTACCAGTAAGATGACTTCTTTACTGTAGTGGAACGGCAATGGATGCAGCACGACCGTGGAGAAATTGAGATTCTCGCACAGGAATGACGCTTTTCGAAGTGAATTAAAGAGAGGCATTTTAAAAATACTGACGGTTCTGTACTTCGAAGCTATAGCCTCCTAAGAAACTACGATTTTAACGGTGACAGAGCGAAGTGTGTGGTGACAGTGTCTATCTAGGGTACATACAACTACTCACCTGTATACTCAACCACAAGACAACAAGCGATGGCTGGTTCATGCCCATATTAACGTTGCTGCAGCATCCACCGACACATGGGTAGCTAAGCGAAGGTTCAGTTGGTACTCCATAGTTGAAGACCTAGATACTTTTTGGCTGACAAGCACAAATATAACGAGATTAATGAAAGAGAGCAAGAGAAGGTCATGGTAATAGATCCATATTCACATTATTAGTACTGGATGCCATTAGAAGGTTTACAGGTAAGAATCACGACCGCCAGTTACAGCTTTACAAAACTATGGCGGATTTAGTAACCGCGCATGTATCGCCAAGTCAGTGGCTAAATTTTATAAGAATTTTACGGCCAACAGCAGTTATGCCCAGCTTTCCGGCACGACACAGGAGAGGTGCGGTTGCGACTGCAATTTACATCCCACCAGTAATGCGGTACACAACTACCACGTCTCTCTCTACCAGAGCTGAACTGTGTATAGCCTGCGACTCGTTCAACTAGGCCTGGTCACGACTTAACGTAGAGCATCACGTAACTGTCTAACCAGTGATCTAAGTCTTACGGGTCCTCATGTTTTTTAACACAGTGACTTGGTCTATCATGAAACTTCAGTATACCAAAGTCAAATCATCGTGTAATACAGGCTGCAAATTGGAGAAAAGATTAATCATGATAACAGAAAAATAAATAAAAAGATAAATGAAGAAAGAACACCCGAGAACGTACCTGACAAACCACAACCAAGCTCTAATGATATGTATCAACAATTCTTTATTTAGTATTTTATATTTTATTTATTTTTTAAGTTTTTATTGTGTATTTTTATAATTATTTTTTTAGTTTTTATATAGAATTTAAAAGCAGAAGGCCAACGAAATCATATAATATTCTAAATCGCAAAGCAAGCCTTCTATCAAGAGAAAAAATCCAATTTGATTGCAAGGGCTGTATGCGCTCATATGCATAAATGCTGCTCTGTACACATTTTACAATAGAGCTGGAGCTGAGCAAAAACACAAAACAAAACGAGCTGGGAAACTAGGAGAGAACAAGCCGAAGCAAAAAAGATGATAACATACATAACAAAGAAAAGATCTGATATGTCTGCATAATCAGAAGAAACTAACGACCAAAGTCCAAAAACAATTTGTTGTACTGTTCAATTAACCAAAACAAATTCTCTAAGTATAACACCAACACAAAACAGTGATCCGTCTTCGAATCACAACTAGATACAAGAATAATATAGAAAACAACTGAAATAATTTCCTACTAGTCTCCGCCAGAGACTTCTTCGATATACCAAGCCTAATCCAGAGATCAGTGAGAAGATCCAAGCTGGCGGTCGATGAACTGTCGATGTGTGGTTTTTTTCCCCTTTATTGTTATTTTAACAACTGTACATAAGGTGGGCTGGCAGCAGCATCCGATGTGCGGCCGAGCGCCGGCCTTTATAGTGCTTCGGCAGATGAGTACCTTGGAACTATTTTCCATCACGTGGTTTGGCGTGTGAAAATAGTTCCGGGATCTGCAGCGACCTCTTCCTTATGTTTATGTGGGCCGGTAGTGGCCCATGGTGGCCGCTGGTGTCTTTTCTGTGTTGTTGTTGTTGTGGCCGTTCATCAATATTGCCTGTCGGTTGTGTAGTGCTTCGGTGTGCCTGCGAAGCGGGCAACCCGCGGCTGCAGGGTGTCACTTTGGTTGCTGATACTCTAGGCGCCTTGATGTCTGGTGGAGAGGGCCACAGCAAGAGCTATCATCAGGAAAATGAAATTAACCAACATCTAGCCCACAGAAAACAAGATTCAACATGTTGAAGAAGAGGTCTCAATATCAAGGCAGTAGAAAGCATGTCCAATAAGCCATGATCATGTACTGCCTGGAGGCCAAGTGATCTTCCCCCTCACTTTCTACAATATAATAAAGTGTCCCAGCAACCATATTACGATATGGGTTTTCGACCGTGGAAAGAAGGAAGAATCTGGACGAATATGATGTCCATAGTGTATACAGTCTCAGGAGATCGAGTTAAGAAGGGCAATTGTGTCTTAATCCAAGACCAGTTTGCCATATGACCTCCACAAATAAAGCGATGTCGTGCCGTATCTGTAGACGTAGAACGACTACATAAATCCCTAAGCCCAACATGGAAAAGTCGTTCATTCGTTGAAATCAAAATACTCACTACCTTATACCACGGCAAAATCGGGAGACTGATATTGAACCAAACAGTCGCCCAGGTTGTTTGAGGCAATTCTCTTTCAACGAGATTCGGTGAGGAGATTGCTTCCCAGTGAGTCTTTAGGAATTTCACGACGAGGACGGGTCTCCATAAAATGTGAGCTCCTAAATAGCTTACAGCAAGACAGAAGTCACGAATGTGTTTTAACTTATAATTTATGCCACCAAAATCAATGGGAGGTTCAAGACTAGCAGGATGGACAAAGAGAAATAAACGAGACGTGTGTCTGTGTATATTTCTTGAGTCATCGTCAAAACAGTACGTCGCACATGTGGCATCTTCGTCTTCCTTCGTATATCAGCCAGATCCAACCCCCCGAAGGAACGAGGCTTCGTCACCACCTTATACCGTATGCGAAAGAAATGTCTCTTCCGTAATAAACGACCAGACAGCTGTTGTAGTTTCTTCGCCATCAATGAGGGAAACGGAGAAGCTTGGGCCACGTAGTAAGCTTTGCATAACACATATATATCCAGTATTGGGAGTTTCTGGAGCAGAGTTAGAGAACACCATTCATGTTTTAGTATCGCTCCCTGAATTTTGTCCGTAACAGGCTTCCAGTTGAGCATCGGTATTTTGAGTAAACAACAATCAATGATGATACCGAGAAACGTCTGCCGATCCACTGCAGTAACTTCCATTGAGACGACCGCGTCACCAAAACATCGCAAAGTAAGAAGACTACATTTACCTTCATGAAGTAATGTGGGTGGTTTGTGGGGGTTGAAAGCACCAGGCTTGAAGTAGTGCACCTGAACTCAGACAATAATCCTCGATTACAGCCTTCAGTCGAGATATCTCCGCAGGATTGTGGAGTAGAACCATCACGTCATCCTCGTATGCACAAACACCTATACTCCTTCCGGAAAAAGTATTAAGCTGGGATACTAGCATCCTAAACAGGGGCTCCAGATACCACACAAACAAAGTCATTGACAGCGGGCTTCCTGGAGGCACTCCCCAACGGATATTTATCGGAAGCTGAAATACCCGTTAACAGCCGGTCGGGGTGGCCGAGCGGTTCTAGGCGCTACAGTCTGGAACCGCACGACCGCTACGGTCGCAGGTTCGAATGCTGCCTCTGGCATGGATGTGTGTGATATTCTTAGGTAGTTTGGTTTAAGTAGTTCTAGGGGACTGATGTCCTCAGAAGTTAAGTCCCATAGTGCTCAGAGCCATCTGAACCTGTAAACAGATTTCAGAGCACGCCACGTGTATCAACAATAAAGCCAACTGCCTCCAGAATCCGAAGCAAAGAGTAGTGATTAGTACGATCAAATGGCTAGCTTATGAAAGTCTAGAAAAACAAGGGCACAAGGGACGGACCTTACAGCAGCGACCGAAACCACGTCGCAACTCTCGACTACAGGGGTAAGAATGGTACCACCAAATACGCAGCTTTGATGTTTTGTAACAATCGTCTCCATCAGAACCGACATCCTGCTATTAACTGCCCTCGTCACAGTCTCATAATCAAAGTTTAACAAAGTAATTAAGCGGAAGCTGTCAGGGGCAGCCGCTCCAGTTCGTTTCGAGATTAAAACTGTTTTTTCCACTTTGCACGAGGTTGGCGCTACGCTACCCCGTAACATTTCAATCCTAAAGGTAGCACCCAACAGCGGCCAAAAGGGCGCGTAAAACTCCTTGGGAAGTCCATCCAGATCCGAGGACTTTTGAGAAGGCGATCCTACAATAAATTTGTAAACTTCCTCAGGCTGAAAGGCAGCTAAGAGCGTTTCATTATGTTCACATCCAAGGCGCTAATTAGTTGATCGTAAAAGGCTTCACTGGAATTATCGACGTCATAGATGTCTACATGGTATTTGTGTAAGACACGCACTATATCAGTTTGCGCCGTTGTGATACGTTCATCACTTGTCGCGAGAGAATGAATACAAGCGCGTCGGCGAACGGGTCTGTTGCCGATGCAAATGATATACGGAAGTCAGTTCTTCCGTCGCCAGTGAACGTGGCTTGGATCGAATTTTCAAATCTTCCATTTGTATTCTCTTCAAGGTCAACAATTTTACCTTTACACGCTTAACATCCGCAATTCGCAGAGGGGCATGATCCGCAGCATTATAAAGTTCACGCGGGATGGAACAGTAATATTCGTAAGTTCTCAGAAAGTCTCGCGCTTTCGCAGCACAGAAAAGTATCAAAGGTTGCCTGAACCTCGGTTTTGCCAGCTGTGTCCACCAGTCAAGGATGGAAGAGTACTTCCTAGTGGATAGTAGTTTACGCTCCCACACGACTCGCATCACGTCATCGAGAGGGGGTCAGCTACGTGAACAACGTTTAACATACACGGAGTGCGAAACAATTTGACTGGTTGCCGTTCAAGATTGAGAGTTGTAGTCACAGCGCAGTGTTCCGTAAACGAAGGTGGGATGACTTCAACTTTAAGAATACTATCGCGCAAGCAGTCAGATAAATAAAAACCATCTAATCTTCTACTAGATTTCACAGTAAGGTGGGTAAATTTAACTAATGTCGGGTATTTACATATCCAGAAGTCTTTCATTCATAAGGAGCGGATCAATTCATGCAATTCACGAGAGAAATTAAAGTTTTGAGATTGATCTGCAGGACGCAACACACAGTTAAAATCACCACCCAATCACTACCCAACAGAATACTCGGAGGACTCTCACGCAACAGATAAACAGTTACCTCTTTATAAAAAAGCGAACGATCACACTGTGCGACCATTGCCAGACAGAGCTTACAAATGAACCAAGGCGAGGCACGTGTCGCCTCGTTTTATCGAAAGTAAAGCTCACAGTACCTTTTCGTGGAACACATGGAAACCATGGTAGCCACAGCGGAGCGGCCGACGCCGCCGCAAGTAGACGAACACAAACAGACAGTAAGGCGGATCGTCGGCGCTACGACTCACTTGGGAGACCGAACAACACTAACGGGGGAAAACTTCACACCAGTGACGCTGCGACAAGTGAGATAAACAGGAACCTTCCTGCTCGGCGCTCGAAGAGGAACTGCTCCAGTGGATGCATAAATATGCGGCACACCGTCGCAAGCTGTCGCGCGTCATGCTGTCACGTGGCAACGCCGCTTCCTTAGCTCACGATGTCGTCCGACCAATTCAGCACAGTCGGACTTTCGGCCAGTGAGGCTGTCATGTCTTTCTCTGATTTACGTTTTATATACACTGTGGAGACACCAGGACTTGCTACATGAGGAAACAACGAGACAGATGCAAGAACAGGTGAATGGTATTATGCAAAAGAAGTTTCTATGAAGATTTTGCTCACTTATAATGTAAGGACCAGCAATAAATCGATGACCACAATTTCGCCTACTGCAGACTGAGTAAATATACCTTTGGATACATGTTGACCCATATTGAGAATTGCTTGAATAAAAATATAGGACCTTCAGAGAAACTGTGACACCAGAAGAACATCTGGCAGTTACTTTAAGATAAGTGCTTTGTTAATTACAATGCACATCCACAAAAATCTCAGACAGTATGTTTACAAAAGAAGTCATTCAAAAGCAATGCTGAACTGAATTTGTAAAAATGAACCTTTACCCGAGGATTAAATTCGCTGTAGCACAAACCCCTCATATTGTTGTCTTTAGTGGCGTATTCAGAAGACATCGAAGTTCCAGATGACGAATATTGTTGAAGCAAAATGCGTTGCTCGTATGCCTTCATGAGAGCACTCCGTCTTCAGGCCACAAGTGGCCCACCGGGACCATCCGACTGCCGTGTCATCCTCAGATGAGGATGCGGATAGAAGGGGCGTGTGGTCAGCACACCGCTCTCCCAGTCGTTATGATGGTTTTCTTTGACTGGAGCCGCTACTATTCGGTCGAGTAGCTCCTCAATTGGCACCACGAGGCTGAGTACATCCCGAAAAATGGCAACAGCGCATGATGGTCCGGATGGTCACCCATTCTAGTGCCGGCCACGCCCGACAGCTTTTAACTTCGATGATATGACGGAAACCGGTGTATCCACTGCGGAAAGGCCGTTGCCCCCCTTCATGAGGAAGTTCATTAATTTTGGACGTATACTCAAATTCTTATACGCGGTAGCCTCGCGTAGATGTAGGAACATATTCATTGCAAACTGACAGCCTAATCACTATCTTCACTCTGTGTGGTCCGTTTTTGAAAAAAGGAAAGCTTCTTATAATTAGTTTCAGTTACTTTCTAATCATAAATCATCTTTGGAATTTTATCTCTGTACGGGCGCTTGAAACTTCTGTCTTCAACTGTAGGTACTACCTGGTTTTCAAGTTGAGATTCTTGTCTCCGGATATCACGCAAACGATCTCCTGGTAAGCAGCTCTCAAAAAATGGCTCTGAGCACTATGGAACTTAACATCTGAGGTCATCAGTCCCCTAGACTTAGAACTACTTAAACCTAACTAACCTAAGGACATCACACACATCCATGGCCGAGGCAGGATTCGAACCTGCGACTGTAGCAGCAGCGCGGTTCCGGACTGGAGCGCCTAGAACCACTCGGCCACAACGGCCGGCAAGCAGCTCTCGCTACAAGTTTCATTCGAGTCAACTTCACCATTCCTCATACCTTCGTTATTGGAAGCAGTGCTCTGTGTTTCACCATTAACTCTGCTTTGGGTGATGTTCGAATTGATGATTTCCGCAAGGAAGATAATCTGAATGTAGAAATGGCACTGTTTAGATGTATTTGTACCTCGGCCACGTGTGTTATCGTTACACTTTTTTGCTAATGATACAACTTATGACTTCTTTTATAGATATCTCGCAACTGGTTCGTGATTCAAAATTTCTGGTTATTTATATTCGCTTTTCAGTGTTACAGTTGGGAGTATCGTTCACGAAACGGGTTATGTGATATGGGAAATCTACCACAATAAGCGCACGCCATTTCCATCATCAGCATAATAATTGGAGAGCATCGTGAAAACATTTTGGGACGAACGGATATTTCCTAATTGTGTCAGTTGCATCAATGGCATATTCAAATGTCCGAAGTATTCTGCAAGTGAAATTTTCCTTATTTATGATGCAAGCAGTCGTGGGAGGACTTCAAGTTAAACAGAGTGACTCGTCAGAGTTTTGCAGACTGCTCTAACATGGTGCGGTGGAGTTTGGCATTGGGAAACAGCTTCCTGGTAGTCAAGAAACATTACCAAAGGCCTCGTTACGCGACGGAGGTTTCCCCTTGAGGAGGTATATCATGCCGCCATATCCCAACAAAAATTTTAAACGTCAGCAAGAGATATTCAATAAACAATTGCTGCACTTAAGACAATTAGTCAAATGTGCTTTTGGAATAATGGGATATAAATAGTGTCTGTTACTTACAGAAATTGAATTTGGCCCTGACAAAGCTGAAAACATTGTAAAATGTATTACTTTGTTACGCAATTTAGTAGTAGGCAAAGAGGGCTGTGCTGACTTCGAATGACTTCGGCTGAAACAAATAATCAGTACAGGCATTTACCACTTCGTAGTTCGCAGACCAGAAGTACTGACATGGCGCCACAGGTGAAAAGAAAGCTTGCAACACTTTTGTCTAAAGTCTTATATAACGAATACTTAAAATTATTGAAACTTTTTCCTTACAATGTGAAATAAAATACTGTGATAGGACACCACAGAAGACATTAGCAACGGTTTTACAAGGCAGCTAATTCTTCCATTAGCTGAAATTACAAACGTAGATTGCTTATGTAAACGTATCTTCTAATAAACTTAAAACCCTGTTTTACTTGTCTTTATTTTTGTCATTAAAAATATCTTTGGTCTTTTACAGCCTAGAAAAAAAAAGAGATTTAACATAAGTTTGTTGAATTCCTTCAGACATGGTCTGAAAAAGTACTTGGCCCGGAAGTGCTACTCGCATATCGATCTTCAGGTTTGGCATGCGACATTTCTTGCCTTAGTCAGTTTTTACATAGGATAGTTTACAGAAAAGGGGAAGCGAAATCGCCAGGCTACACGTGGCCCTTAACATCAGCGATAATTATTACCGTAATAATTCTTTAAATATGGCACAACGCTTCTGAGGATATGGGGCAGACTAAGGAAAACCACATTTATAATGTCATCTTGGTTAGTTACCAAACACACGAGAGCTAACAAAATTACCCGTCTTTCCTACTTCCTCTGTTACCTTCTCCTGTAGCCTGGAAGTAAAATCCTTAATGACGTCTTTCGGCCTCGTTATCATCTTTGTGCTTGCATCTGGATGATTACCTTCTCTCAGTCCACCACTGTGCCGCGCGACTGGCTGGGAAAATTCAAACTGATTTGAAGCTTGTGAATGCTCGAGCAACAACACACGCCAGTGGACGACCTTTTCGTTTGCAGTAGTAAAGCGCCCATTCCTCTGCTCGCGTTTGATTTACCCGCTCACTGTTGTGGAAAATCGGACGAAGCTTTGTCGCAAGTTTACGCATCCAGTGGACATTAGGCCTTAGGAAATCTTGGTTCATTAATTTAATAAAATTTAGTAGGCTAGAACATTTACGAACTCCATGACGGAAGCAATTTTTATTCCGATTTTAAAACTGCTTAATGACTGTTCTTACCCAGGTAGTCATTGTAGTGTCATTCTCAATAGCGGCATAGAAGAGACTCTGGTGCGAATGATCAGCAGACGTCTATTACTGACTCCAAAAAACCTGTCATTACTAAGTCACTTCCAATGTGGATTCATGAGATACAACTTCACATTCAGGAACGCGTCCAGGCTGAAAGCGGCAGTTTACCAGGCTTCCCTACGCAAGCCACACCTTTGAGGTGTGTTCTTACATCAGGAGAATCCTTACGGTATTACCAGCGCCACAAGATTAGCTGCAACCAACAAATTGCGCTTTTTTTGGCGTCTCCTCATTTATATACGATCATTTACATGGGAAAGACTGGTTCAGATGGTCGAAAATGCCTCACTTAGATGTTTTAAACAGGAGGATACTGTGCCTCAAAGGAATGTCTTAAAAAGAACTGTATTCTCTCTCTGATGGAATGGGCGAACGACAAAAGTTTTAAGTTTGATAAAGTACAAACAATGTATTTACCTTAATAGTGTTCAAAAGTCATTATATATATATATATATATATATATATATATATATATATATATATATATCAGTTCATGACATCCAGTCTTACAAATTTACTGTCTCTGTCCAGATCATCCGCTCTCAAAACTCCGCCATCTCACTCCCCACATCCACCAGTGCTGGCGGCTCACCTCCAACTGCGCAACGCTACGCGCTGTTCACATCCAGCTGCCCAACACTACAATGGCAGACAACAATGCAAACTAGCCACAGACTGCACACAGCACAGCCAGTGATTTTCATACAGAGCGCTACGCGGCGTTACCAATAAGAAGACCTAAACAGCCTACTTACAAATTTTCTTCTGAGGAAACTGTCTTTGCTATTTTAATCGGTTATTGCTTTGTAATTATTTGTTGCAGAGCTGAAGGATGCTATTCTCTATCTTAAGAAAAAGTTCTAATTACTAGGGCTAATTGTTTCTGAAAGCCTGTTGTTGTTGCCAAGCCTGTGAGACCCGAAAATGAAATGCATCGTGACTTTAAATCTTTAAAACACGTAGTCATGCGTTTTTGGGAACAGATGTGACGTACCTGCACAGATTTTATATAGACTGTGTGGTCAGAGGCTGAAAATGTGCACTACATGTACAGCAAGCCTTTCCTATCTTAATATGGTGGACCATGTGCATCAGATTGGGACTAGGTTACCAACGGCGATTTATAGAAGAAATCCAACCCCTAACATGTGTGCAGAGTTTGCAGGACCCCCACTGTTTGGTTCACCAAACATACATTGACTTGTCTGTTCCATTCAACATTACAGCATGAGCTACGAGGCCATGCGACTCGGGATAGCCTTGAGATCTTACAGATTAGTGGGTTAATGGATTAAGTTTCAAAGCATGGATGCAGCACCACATCTTGGCATTTTTAAATTAATTTTTAATTGCTGGACAGTACTATGTAAAAACTTTAACGAAAGACTATTCTGTTGTCCAGACTTTGCTTGACGATTGCTTTCCGATGTAAGCATAGTTGCATTATCTTCTGAGGATGGTAAATTAATTTGTCAAAACTAGTCAAGAAGTTAATTTAATCAAAATTTGTGCAGCTGATACTGATTATTTCTATTCTTAAAACGTGCTTCGCAGCTGTTGATTGACAGCCACAAATGAGATTTTATTTATATTTAAACTGAGGGATCGAAACAGAGTGATTTTCCTGGACTCTCACTTGTATTTACCGAGTGGACAGCTCTCCCGTAGTAGTTTTCTGTTCAGTATGCAAACCTGTTTGCTGTGCTAAGGGCACTGGAGCAGGTTAGACGCCATTGTGGCAAGAAATTACTCTGCCGTTCCACTTCCCGCCACTTCCTTCCTGCCACTGGACCTATTTATCAAGCGGACAGGATGATTCAAGGTAGCTAAGATGCTCTCCTTGTTTCGCAAAGGCAGGATAAGAAGATAATTTTGTGCCGGGTATCTTCAGGCCAACATGAGCAGAAGTAGCCCTTACTTGACTCGGAGTGGGTCATTGCCTCCTGGCACAAAGCTTTCTCCTACGGTGGGAGGATCCACCAGTTTGTGAAACCTGTGGAAAATGGGTGGTCATAAACTAAATTTTACTTACGTTCGTTTTATTTTTGACCTGAAGGCTGGCCTGCGTCCTCCACAGGACCTACTTATTATTTTAAATAACAATGAGGGGAATGGGTATCCAATATATTTTTTTTTGCTTTGCCTGTGTTCCTTGAAAACATATCAGTTGGGAAACTGTAGTGTGTTGGAGAATCATAGATCTCCACTGTTGACTACTGGTCACCTAGCCGTAGTAATATTGTCCGTTTTCAACTGTAGTTACCTTGCCATAATGGAATTTATACACCTTTATTTTGATTTATTTTAATCTGTATTCGTTTTATTGTTTTCTTTTATAACGTGAAGGGTCAGTTTTGGTTTGAACTCTTCTTTGTTGTGTTAATTTAATGTTTGTGTTTGCATTTAGAATTTACTGCTGTTTTAATCGATTTTAAGCACACTGGACTCTACTTATTTTATGTAAAAGCACTGTTTACGCGGCTGTTTAGCGCCCTGTAACCTTAACCGTAATCATCATCATCGGCATTAGTGAGCTGTAACGCTCTGGCTGCGACTCGCCTGCTCAAGAGTGGTGTGGTGGGTGGTTGGGGGGGGGGGGGGGAGTGGAACCGCTCGTGGCCGGCCTCCGGTCACTCTGCTCGGTCGCGTACTCGCTCCATGTGGGATGTCCGGACGTCTGATTTGCAAATAACCCAGCGGGACTTTCTTTGCCGACGACTCTCTTTCTCTGTCTCCTCCTCTCTCTCTTTTGTAACACAAATGTAACGTTCCCAATAACGCTTACGTAACACAGTTACCATCACACACCATTTGTAAAACAATTTGATATTTCAATAGAATTACAAAAAAAGATAGGACTGCTTCACAAACAGAAGTTCTATTCTGTCCATCATTAATAGGAAACTAGGTACACATTAATTACCCCTGAAATCTAGAAGGCGACTGTTGTTGTGATGAAAATAAGCAAGAAACATTATACATTTACAAAGTAAGTTCTCAGACTTTTCGCTTGTTTGCAAGAGAAGAAAATTGATAGTTACTGGTGATCAGCAGATCGCTGGCGCGTTCTGGATTTAATTGGCGTCCGCGATTAGTAAATAATGCTAGATTTACTAAAGGACCGTTCACTAGGTGCGTTTGTTGGAATACATAAAGTACTTCTAGCAACTGCAGTCAGGCCTGGCAGACCCTTTCCATGTCTGCTCCACAACTTAAAGATGACATCATTATCACCGAGGTGTATTAAAATATGAGCGTCTACTGCTTCTGCTGCGAAGGATTTGTTATTCTTTCAGTCCTCGAGATGATCTCTCTTTCTAGGTGGCAATGAAATCAAGGATCTTTGTTAATAAACAAAAGAGTGGGAAGAAATGCAAAACTGATGTGGAAATCATGTAGTCGTACCTGGAAAATAGGTGTTTTACTTTCCCGAATTATAATGCAAGGGCATGCAGGACAGTAACGCCTCGGAATTTTTATGTGAAAATTCTTAAAGAACTTTAAATGAAACAAATTTTATTAACAGTGTACAGCTTCGTTTTTCATGTTTCCATATTCATTTCTCAACATAGTCACCCTGGTGACAAACACATTTGTCCCAAGGAAAGACCAGTTTGTTGATATCGTCACTGAAGAATATTTGACATCGTTGACGGAGCCACAACCGTACCTGTGCTTGCACCGCTTTATAACCATCAAAGTGAAGTCATCAAAGGTGTTCAAGTTTCAGAAACAGATGAAAATCGGATGGTCCCAAGTCGGCACTGTATGGAATGAACCGAGACCGTCGGATTGTTGTAGAAGTCGCAGCGCTCGTGTGTGGGCTGGCATTGTAACGCTGAAGGAGAGGATGCTCATTTTGTGGACGAAATCTTTCTGCAGTTAGAAACTGGACTACAGCACGTCGTTTCTCACTCACTGATGTAGTTACATTAACACCGCCATCTTACACGCTTCAATTTGGTGCCCTTTAGCGGCAGAAGGTTGCAACCTGCGTCCGCGATGCGGGAAAGTAGACCGAATAATATGCGTGACCTACAATTAGAGTTGCGCTCTACCAAAAATACGGTCCGGTTTTGGTACAGTACATAAATGACGTGGTAAACAGTAGGATTACTGGTAGTACTGGTAGCACTGGCAGAGAACGAAACATTAATGAACTTTTCTTTGTTTGTTCGTTTTGCGCATACTTAGAAATTCGCATCGTTGAGTGTTTGTCCACTGTGTGTTTGACATCCTGACAGAACATGAATTGCATTTTGTAAGTAAGAGAAATTATTTGATCAAGTAACTTCTGAGCTTTAATGTAACCAAAGTGATTACTTTTGGTGCAAATATAGTTTACATACACAAACGAAAAAATCTATGCAACTGTTGTCATTTTGTACGCCATGGAACGTTCTTCATCATGATCAAAGGCAAGAGTTTCCTATTGATACTGTTATTGTTATTATAATTTATTGGACAAAATTGCGTGATAAATCTCCACTGCGTTTTGTTTAGTTTTACTAAAACAGCCACCTGTTTCCCGTTACAAACCAAAGTTTCCGAATAAAATCTCAAATAAATATTAACAGTTTCAATTTTACTATAAACACTGTTTATTTTTAAGTAACAGGCAGGAGGAAAACTACGTAGAGCAAGAATGCTCCATATATTACGTGGCCCTTCTTAACTCCTCACTCATTTTCTCAACGGTTCACCACTTCCAGGTTCTAGGAGAGTCTATATGACGCTGGTCGCATACGCAAAGAAAGCGATCGCAATTGGGTAGCACCCAATACATATGCAATACACCTAACTTGCAGGTAACGCGGTTTCGATCGTGACTGATTAAGGCTACTAGGAAAACCACCATAGTCTATGTTTATTTATGACAGTCTACTGTAGCTTACGTCAGTTTTACAACTCCACCTGCAATACCTTAACCAATATTGAATACAGAATAAAAAGTTCGGAGACATTACTTTTCAGCCAGCCGCTGTGACCGAGTGGTTCTACGCGCTTCAGTCTGGAACCGCGCGACCGCTACGGTCGCAGGTTCGAATCCTGCACGGATGTGTGTGATGTCGTTAGGTTAGTTAGGATTAAGTAGTTCTAAGTTCTAGGAGACTGATGACTGCAGATGTTAAGTCCCATTGTGCTCAGAGTCATTTGAACCATTACTTTTCAGAATGCCCTTGTACTTCCGTTTGACTATGTGACACTACTCAGTAGCTATACAAAAATGATTACACAAATTATTGCATGTTGTACCAGCACAACTTGCAGACATTTGTCGCATACTGTTAAAATATTTTATTCCTTCACTTACGCCAAGCATACCGAGATCACATAAGGATGGCTCGAAGGATGTAACAATTTTGTGGTTGGAAGTAATTATAACATTCAAATGGTTCAAATGACTCTGAGCACTATGGGACTTAACATCTGTGGTCATCAGTCCCCTATAACTTAGAACTACTTAAACCTAACTAACCTAAGGACATCACACACATTCATGCCCGAGGCAGGATTCGAACCTGCGACCGTAGTAGTCGCGCGGTTTCGGACTGAGCGCCTGAACCGCTAGACCACCGCGGCCGGCAATTATAACATTCTCACACAGAAAAGTTAGGAGTCGGTTTATAATTCCTTGAACTTCTTTTCAAAAAATATGAATCTTCTAGTACACACCACTATCACCATTTCACTGGAAATATTTCCTTACCTACTATCATACTGAAACAATACTTGTAACTCTACTAACTAAACTCACCACACTGTCATTGTCAGCGACACTGCAGATTTGTTTATGTTTGTGAGATCGAAGTACTAACTAACTTCATTGGAAGTTTTCTTTTCGTCTTCTGTTTCACCTATGACCTCTTTAAATGGTTTAAGGAAATCTACAACTTTCACTTCAAGCTCATTACAATATCCATGTAAGCTGTAAGGGGAATTATTTTTCACCACTAAAGCAGTAACTTTGTTATACTGAGTGTGTAAGGACTCTACTATAGTGTACAAGTCGTTCCACCGTGTGCTCTCTTCTTGTTTCAAAGATGAGCAGAGGCCACTTTTCATCACATGCCGTACAATGCGTTTTGCGGTAATTAATGTTGGTGCGATGTTCAGGGCATGATTTAGGAAGAATGTCTCTTTACCGAAAGTGCGGATAAATTCTGTGTTTATACAACGAACAGCAAAAGGAAGTTTTTCGTGATTTTCGAAGGCTTTCATTTTATTTGCACCGTCGCGAGAGACAAAAATAAAGTTATGCAACATGTCAGCCGAAATGTTCCAATCAGTCGGTGTTTCTTCTGTTTCCTTCGAAATATTTAATTCTGTCTTCTTAACGTCCGGGAATTTAGTTGCAAATAAAATATTATTCACAAGAGACTAATATTTCTTTATGTGATGTACTGTAAGTACTAAATAGTGTACCTGGCTCTGCGAATCAGTCAATGTATCAACTGTCACAGCACATGTTTTATTTACAACTTCACCAATAACATGAGAGATTACTTTGTTTCGAACTGCATCAGCCTGTTCTTCGATACGTCTACTTATCGAAGAGGAACGTGCCATGTCTCAAACGCTGCCTTCTCTTTAATTTGCACCTAGATCTATTCATTCCTGGCTTAGTACTCTGAAATGTTCCCCGGCAACAGAATTACAAGGTGTCATTTCTTTAGTACACATTGCAACACAATTTGCTATTATGCTATTTTTTATTACTAGTGGTATTCGTGAAGGAGCTGTGCCAGTGTGGGATTTCTTATAACTGTGATTCTTTAGATGTCTACTTCCCGACTGGAAACACATTAATATAGAGCAGTTCATGCACGATACGTATCCAGTAGACTTGCTGTTTTCGTCAGCAACCGACTGAATTTTATTCCATATATCGCTTTTTAGACGCTCTCGTTTCTTCTATGTCTACCCATTGATTTCAGTCTTACTTCTTACTGCACTGATTTCCAGACGCTGCATGATTAACAGATACACACATACCACGACTGAGAAACCTGTGTTGGCTGTAGCTGTACATGGATAAAGACGCGTTTAACGTATTTGGTGGGAAACATTGTCTAGGAATCGGATGTGGCTTCTATACTCGGCCACATAAAATTGTGACGGCAGCTCGTTCAGTTAGGCCGTGCTCTGTCCACCTCGGATATTGTGCTCCCTTACTCGCCCATGCACGACTCTAATCGCCATCATTGTATGTGAATAAAGCGAGATATGTTTGACACGGTGGTTTGTCACTAAAGCGTTCTGCTGTAGCATCCTACAACAGAGTGACGTGACTGAAATGGTTTTGAAACTCCAGAGCAGCCATTATTGTGCCCTTCTTTTATGTGAAATAGGCGACTTACACGCAAGGCTATGCGACTGTACATAGTCCAGTGACATTAATGTGACCACCACCCATGTTCGACGTCAACGTGCAGTAACCACTCACAGACAGCAGGTGGGCAGCACTACAGGTGGAAGGTATATACAGCGTGTTTGGGGGACACGAATAACAGTGCAGTCGTTGTCGTAATGCGGAAACTGAGCGATTTATCTGACATCCAAAAGGGCATAATTGTTGGCTTTCTGGACAACGGCGCAAGCATTTCAGACACGGCAAAGTTTGTAAATTATTCGCGTGTCGTCGCAGATAATGTATACCGTGCATGGCAAAATGCGACCATCCCAAACAGGCGCCGAGGCAACTGTGATGCAAAACAGGCCATAGAAGACAGGGGTGAACGACCACTGCGGAGATGTGCACGGGCGAATAGATGCGCAACTGTTTGGCAACTGCCCACCCAGGTGAACAAAGGGCCTGCCAACAGTATCTTCTCAACGACCGTTCAGCGAAATTGCTGCATATAGGCCCCCGCGGCAAGCGCCTGGTTCACGCACCCATGCCTACTCCTACTCATCGGCGACGAAGGATAGAATGTTCACGCAAGTACCGCAACTGGGCATACACTGAGTGCCGAAAGAGTTCTTTCAGATGAATCACGTTTTATGTTCCGTCGGACAGTTGGTCATTGGTGTGTACAATCCTGCAACAGTCGTCGGAAGGATCCAGGTCGGAGGAGGGAGCGTTATTGTCTGTGAAATATTTTAGTGGCATAATCTCGGTGATTTCGTCATTATCGAGAACGCAGTGGATGAACAGTGGATGAACTGTATCTATACTTGGGTACCATGTCTACCCTTACTTGCATTTTGTTTTCTCCTCGGCATGAAGGCACCTTCCAGTAGGATGATGTAACGTCTTACAAAGCTCGCAGTGTATGCGCGTGGTTTGAAGAGCACCAGAATGAGGTTGTTGTACTCCCCTGACTATGAAACTCTCCGGATTTAAACCCAATTCAGAACCTGTGGCACCACCTCGATCGGACCTTTCGGGCCATGGATCCTCAACCGAGAAATTTTGTGCATCTGGCTACGGCACTGGAGTCGACATGGCTCCACATCCATGTCGGTACCTTCAGGAAACTCACCAAGTTTCTTCCTGCACGTGTCGCGGCGATCTGCGCAGCAAAAGTGGTTATTCAAGCTTTTGACAGGAGGTCACGTTAATGCAACTCGACCGTCCTCAAGACGCTGAGAATAAAAGTGAGCTAGCAGTGGGTTTATTTCCACTGTACTTTCAAGATGATACCTCACAACAAGGTCTGGGATAACTTTAAGGAAAAATACGTGGAAAGTGGACTCCCATATTTCGTCATTTGTTGTTTCATGGAATGTAATTCATTGCTTAACAGAAACTATTATGATTGCAAATTAAGAACCTTGTTAAAAGAATAACAATGTTCACAATAATTTAAAGAACTTGAACAGGATCAATTCATTAATAACAAACTTTAACAATGTATATAATTAAGAACAAGGCTTCAAACCAGGAATATACAGTCCCCAAATACACGTAAGAAGTCACACCATCTAGGTTTGGCTGCAAGCTGGTTCAACAAACTGAGCTTTACCGGTAAAATGATTTACAAATGACTGCCATTAAATTTACTAACCATTCCCATGCATGAATAACACCTTAAACAATTAGTCAACGCCCACCTGCAATACAGAAAGGATAACAAGCTACTCCATTGAATGAATATGGCTGTTGAAAAGTCCTTAACAGTCTATAAGCCTTACGAAATACGTTAAGCAATAAAGTACACAATTCCGCAAAGTACAAGAAAAGCTGAGAGATCATGCAACTTAAACGTGCCTCCCAACTGCTATATACCAGTAGAAACATTAGCAATGATCCTTAAATAAATACAGAATCCCCCAAGATACAAGATAAGCTGGGAATGCACGGAATTTAAATGTGACTCCCAACTGGTACTCACCAGCAGAAACATTAACAATGTCCTTTAAATAAATATGTAGTCCACCTAAATACAAGAAACGGTGGCAAATTACAGGAGACGACTATCACAGGAACAGGCAACAAGAAGGCGAGTTTTACAATGAATGGAGCTACCTAACAACTAAGGATAGAAAGGAAAAACTTAACAGTTCATACTCATCAGAAAGGGACCTTAAAACTTAACGCACTCCAGAACTAACAATAAGGGTGCAAGAATTAAACAAGTAGTGAACGAGCAAATATAGTAACATGGAACTTCGAACTTGCAGAACACGCTTCAAAGTTTATGCGCTTGCTGAATTCACAATATCGAATAGATCAAGAGTTCCGGAATTAATCGGTGACATTCCACCGTGGCAAGTATAAAACGATCAAATCTACTTAACTTGAGTCAACGCGAGGCAGCTGGTAGATGCTCCAGATTGCGGGCAACTTAGAGGTCATGCGACAACGAAGTGTCGCCGCAACAAAAAGAAAATGCGTCTCTGCTCCAGGCCCAGGAAACAGGAACGCGATGTCCGCAGCCAAAACTACCCTGCTACGCACTTCAGAAGGGAAAGTGACCTGGCCAAATAAGGCTAAAAACGAGAATGTCTGGGATGTAGGCTACTTTAACTTATTCCGGAAGTGACTACACTTACAAGTTGAAGGCTTAACACTACCAAAATTACTTAAAAATTAACAAGGTGAAATATCAGCGCCAGCAGATCCAATCACTAGGGTATACTCACTTATAAAAAGTGCCTTACAATTTTAATTTCATCAATTTACCACAGAGAATGCTCATACACTTGCACGGAATATGGCTCGAAACAAGAAACTATTATCAGTTACGATGACCGATGACTATTCTCGCGGAGGCGCGTTAATATGACAGGTCTAATTCCACATTAACACAGGCATGACCTTACAGTAGGAAGTATCAATATAAAACAACACTTAACTCCACTCAGGAGTGAAGGAGCCGTGACTTCCAGGACTCCGAGCAGGGGTGTTATTTCCTCCAATCCGTACAGGCGGTCTTATAGGTTCCGTAAAATTGAAGCTTGCAGAGGTGTCCGGGAACTTGCCGACCAGGTTGTACGCAGCGACCATTGCTCTTCCCGCACCTCGCCGCTAGCAATCCTTAATCTAGCCGGCAAGGCTTGCTTTCGACTGATTTAACCACTCGCGGCTACTGGAGGCCCATACCGGATAGCAGGAATCCCCCGGAACCAACAACTTGCCAGCCACGAGCCCTCCAGCTAACTGCCCGTACCAGGGCCCGTCAAAAACCAACAGCACACGCCTCGACCAAAGACTATTGCTTCCGACGTATGATCAGGATCGATATCGTCATCCCAAGTGACAGCGGACTGCCACGCCCGCCAAAATTAAAGCCACCACGTTTAACCTCTCCCTTAAATCATTTATTCCCCCCTCTCCGAGAAAAGGTTGACAGATCAACTAAGTGGCTTAACCTGACTAATGTGGGCTCTGAAGGTCTTACTAGTGGCTAAATCCTTGACCAGAAAATTAACTGGCCCCAGAACCTTTACAATGGAACACGGACTGATAAAGTGGGGGGAGGGGTGAACTTACCAAGTATAACGCCACCCTGGGATCGCCTGTCGTAGTTCCTAACAAAGATCTTATCCTCCACCTGGCCCAGAAAGGGACGTCAGCCTGGTTATAGCGCTTCGCCTGTCGACAGTGGGGCGATTCGTTATTGTTCCTAGCCCGTTGCCCATTTTCCTTAAGGGTATCAGGAGTGACAGGTGGGCGCAGAAGATCATTAATATTCCACAAGTTAGATAGTAGAGAATTGAGGGGATGCGACGATATAAGGGCGGCAGGAGCAGCTTTCGATGCTTCGTGTTGAGCAGAATTGAACGCAAAGTTGAGCCAAGGGAGTAGTATCCCATTTACTCGGAGACTTATCATAGTATACAGTCAAGGCCGACTTCAGATTACGGTTCACTCTTTCAGCAAAGGATGCCTGAGGATAATATGGCGTGGTAGTGATGTGCTTAATAGCATTGCGAAAACAGAATTGTTTAAATTGCTTGGAAAAAAACGCCGGAACGTTATCGCTCACCAGAGCCTTGGGAAGGCCAAACCAGTAATAGTGACAGTAACCTCTCGGCGACGAACGAGCCAAACCAGTAGTGAAAACACGTCAGCGACAACAAGGATATAACGGTTTCCCTTCTTAGTTCGGGGAATGAGTTCCACAAAATCAATAAAGATTTTCATCCATAGGGTACTGTTCTTGCTCGGATTGTGATCCTCCCCTCGGAGTGTTGTTATTGTGTTTGCCCTTCTGTAAGAGTCGCACTCACCAACCAAACGCCGGATAGCCCTGTACAATGACGGCTAAGTGAGATGACCTCGTATCTTCGCCAAGGTCTTGTACAGGCCTAGATGCTCACCTACCAACGAACAGTGGAAGTAATGAAAGATGGAGGAGACTAACTGAAGAGGCAAGCAAATCCTGAATTCTCTGGGCTGACCCAGTTGTTTACACAATATACCAATCTTTAGTGAAAGCCTTGACACCTCCTTCTCGGACAAGTGCCTCCTAATCGGTCACCACGATGGATCCTGGTCTCATTTAATTTTAAGATCGGCAAAAAATTGGGGCACTTCGCTCAGAACAGCACAAACAAGATCACTAGAGCCATGGGATCACTGTCCCTCAGTGGTATCTTCCTGCTCAAACATGCGGCTGAGTGCATCGGCTAGCTGGTTGTGGGAACCTTTAATGTGGCGCACTTTAAAATGAAACACCGAAATCTGGGCCGCTCGCGATTCTGCCGGATTTCGTGGTTCTAGCCAGGACCCAACTTAACGCCAAATTATCGGTCCTCAAATCCAACGCCCCATGTTCCACATAGAAATGGAATTCTTATAGGACGTACAGAGCGGCCAGTGCTTTACATTCACACACGGAATTCAACTTGGGATCGGAAAGTCTCCTTCACTCAAAAGATACTGGGTGTCTTCGACCTCCATCCTACTGGAGGAGAACCGCAGAAATCTCATCGCTGGACGCGTCAGTCTGTACAATAAATCTCTTGATGCAGTCCGGCACAGGCAACACCGGGGTTTCGTGATGGCGCTCTTAATAGCTTCAAAGGTACACTGCTGGCTTTCCCCCCATACTAAATTTTCTCCCTTCCTGAGCAGATTATTAAGAGGGGAGCAAGATGAGCAAAATTGGGGAAGAATCTGTGAAAAAAGTTGGCATTTCCAATGAACCTAGCTACTTCCTTTCTAATTATAGGTTTTGGGGTACCTCTTCAAGTCGTTCGTTCGCTCTTGGTCAATACTAATGCAATCCCTGAAACCAGATGCCCAGAAATGAAACCTTACGCCTGGCGAGAGTAATCTGAGACGACTTGATGGCTAACCCGCCATCGCGAAGCTACGACAACACCTGTCTGAGATGGGAAAGATGTTCCTCAAACGAATTTCAAATCCCCAAGATATGATCCAACAAATGAGAGAGAACAGCGGATGCAGTAGTCAACCCAAATGGCGCCCTACTGAATTCGTACAGACTCCAGTCAGTGCAAAAGGCCGTTACATGCTTAGGATTTTTGATGAGAGGGATTTCATAATGGGCTTGATTCAAGTCAAGCACAGTGAACCACTTAGCCCGAGAGAACCACGTGAAACAGTTGTGAAGAATGGGCAAGATGACTGACTCCAAAACAACCTTTTTATTCAGTAGCCGGCCGAGGTGGCCGAGCGGTTCTAGGTGCTTCAGTCTGGAACTGCGCGACCGCTACGGTGGCAGTTTCGAATCCTGCCTCTGGCATGGATGTGTGTGATGTCCTTAGGTTAGTTAGGTTTAAGTAGTTCTAAGTTCGAGGGGACTGATGACCTCAGACGTTAAGTCCCATAGTGCTTAGAATCATCTGAACCATCTTTATTCAGCAGCTTGTAATCCACGACCGGCCTGTAGTCCGGACCCTGAACCTCGGGGACAAGAAAAATCGGCGAGGCATGAGGAGAAGTAGAAGGCCTGATTACCCCATCTTGCAACATATTCGCCAGCTTATGCCTGAAGATGTTCATTTTAGGGGGCGAAAGACGATAAGGAGACTACCGAACAGGAACATCGTCAATCAGACGTATATCATATTGGATCACAATGGTCACTCCTAGCTTATTAGAAAAACGTCAGGAAACTCCCCAAGAGATCCTAGAAATGCGTGGCCTGCTCCGATTGAAGATGAGCCACGTCAGATTCCCCGGTCTCTCAACTTATAAAATTTTATCACGCTCGGACGACAACAGGAACAGAGGCCTATCTTGTCACTCTGCAAAATTTAAAGAAGAAGGTACGACGAGCAACAAATTAATTGCTACGTGCTTTACAATGAGGAGAGTAACCGGCCAAGAGAAACTGCAAATGGACAAGTCCCCGCGCACCTCCCAAGAGTTAATTGTTTCCTATTGGCCACACGAAATCTCTGAGGGCAGTGGCGCACGGGTGATAATTTACACAACTCGCGGAACTCCAAATACCAGTCCAGTAACGAGACAGAACTACCGAAGTCCAATAACGCGCACAGAAATTCCTGTCCGCCACGGGTACAAACATAAGAAGGCACGATCTTGTCGCAGGATAAATATGTGCACATCTAGTTGCTGACCTTCTCCGACACGTTTGAAACCCGCCTCCTCGCCCCCTGCCCCCCCCCCCCCCCCCCGCACCATCTCACCCGACGTCGCCAGCTGTTAGGCCTCGGGACCCTCACAACTCTTGCGTACAAGATGGTCGAGCGCACCACAAGGAAAACAACGCCTACTAACATGTGAATCAAATTTGAGAGAGGGTTTGTTCAAAAAATGGTTCAAATGGCTCTGAGCACTATGCGACTTACCTTCTGAGGTCATCAGTCGCCTAGAACTTAGAACTAATTAAACCTAACTAACCTAAGGGCATCACACACATCCATGCCCGAGGCAGGATTCGAACCTGCGACCGTAGCGGTCGCTCGGTTCCAGACTGAGAGTGGGTTTGTCACAGCTGGGAACTGAAGGCCGCGGTGCAGAACCTACGTCTACCCAACGTTGGTCGGACGGCGAGCAAACACCAAATATGATCAATCCTCGGGTCGTATGCTATGCCCTCTAAGATGTTAGAATTGCTTTCAGATTCTGTGACGGACATACTAAGGGCTAGCACAGCCGTGCGAATTCACTTCCACGCATTGGCTCAACGCCTCCGACGATGCCTGAACTCGCCAATAATACTTCCGCTCAAGCTCATTGCGCATATGGGCCAACAACCTTATGCCTATAATAATAGTTCTGAACTACCCTACAGAATCCTGATGTTTCAAGGTTTCCCAAACTAAGGTACCCAATGTCCCTTTAGCTAAAGGATAATGCAAGGAGAGGATCACGTGGTGCGGTATGCCTAAGGCATGTACATGAAGCTGAAAAGGCTTTCTCCGACCTATGTAACAACTCGCGGCTTCTCGAGGCCAGTGCCCTACAGCAGGAGTCCCCAAAAACCAACAACCTGCCAGCCCTGAGCCCGACACTCACCACACATGCCTCGACCAAAGACCCTAGGCCGCGACATACGATCACGACTGATGTCGGCAGCCCAAGTAGTTAGTGGAGCCAGCGGAGTGCCATTCTTATCAAAATTGAAGCTACCACGGCTCACAAAATAAAAATATAATAGGGAGTCCGTAAAGAATGTTGCACGGTTAGCTATGAGTAGTTGTGAGTTACCGCCAAGTATCAGTTACTGACTGATGCGAGAGCACCCGATTATCCATCAGCACTGCCAGGTAGCGAGCCGAAAGTGGTGCGGATATTTAAGAGGTTGACTACTTCTGCAGCTGAATTCGCACGATGTGCTCGGATAGCTCAGCCTTTGAGAGCGGCCGGCCGTTGTGGCCGAGTGGTTCTAGGCGCTTCAGTCTGGAACCGCGCGACCGCTACGGTCACAGATTCGGATCCTACCTCGGGCATGGATGTGTGTGATACCCTTAGGTTAGTTAGGTTTAAGTAGTTCTAAGTTCGAGGGGACTGATGACCTCAGATGTTAAGTCCCGTAGTGCTCAGAACCATTTGAACCATTGAGAGCGGATTAGGGATAGTAGCCTTCGGCCGCCCCGCTAGCACGTTCAGCGATCTTCGATGTGCAAACTGCAAAATATTGACTATAAAATGTATCTACATATTCCCGACGAGGGCCTACATTAAAGCTAAGTACCGAAAACTCTTTGCATTGACGAGACGTACATTCGTACATTCGAACTCATCAGTACGACAAAAAGTAGTGAAACTATACTCTATCTCGTCATTTCCGAAATTCCAGAAAAACACTTAAAGGGATCCATAGGAGACAATTGGAGCTGTGGTTGGGAGAAGTCAAGTATTTCTATCATATACTGTTTAACTAACACAGAATCACTTAATTAAGTCAGAGAAAACGTATAAAGTGATCCATACGTGTTATAAAAGCAAAACTGTTACGTCCTATGGCTAACCTTTATCATCACATATTCAAATGGCCGCTCTAACTTAGTATTTTTGATGGAAGAGAGCCTTAATTAATTGACGAGTAATAAAATGGACCTTTATTTGTTACTACTTAGAATAAAAGTGGTGGGACGAACAGCTGTGTCTTAAAGTGACACACAAGCTGTAATAATTCTGTTTAACTTGTTGATGGTAATTTGTTTCTTTCGCGAAGTCATGAAACTATGAAACTTAATTTTTCTCACTCTCTCTTACATATTGTGTATTGTATGTTCATTTAAAAACCCATCCAGATAGCCGTGGTTGTTAAAGCAGCTCTTCCGGCCACATTAGATGTGGCTTTTATGCTTTTCCTACATTCCACCAGCTAAATACCGTGCTGGTACCTAAGTCAAGCCTCATTTACACTACCCTTTCATATGGGTAAGACAACACGCAGTCAGAGGTGGAGTGCACATATTCCGTTCTGGAGGGGGGGGGGGGGGAGCGACAGGAAGGACATCAGGCAACCCCAACCCCTTAAATTAACCATGTCAGATCCGATAACAGCCATGTCGATGCTGGACAAAGGCACAAGAAAAATAATCATGTTCACTTGACAGGTCGTAGAGTGAGCAGCGCCAACAGACGCAACTGTTGAGATGTATTATACGCGTGTCAAGTATTAAGTTTAAATATTTTCCAAAAAATATGTATATGTTAACATTCGAGAGATTTCGCAAGCTACAAATTGCATGAAACCCGTGGGAGGTCAGCGCGAGTGGTCATCAGTCATTCTCAATAGGAGCGGTACGCGATATTCGGTTTATGAGATGCTATAAGTGTAATGTGTAAAGAAGTCACACAGTTTAAGATGTAGAGTTATTTTAGCGTGTTTCACACCTTGCCGAATTCTCAAGTGAATTATGTGACAGAAGATATTTGAGTGGTACTGTATGGGCCTTAGACGCATTTAGATCCAGTTCAGCTATCTGAAATATTTTCCGGAGTCTGTTTTGTAGATGACAAATATTGTCGCATGTGTTTCGCCCTCTAACTTTAGACGACTGTTAGGCAGTTTTACAGTCGATGGGAACTGTAATATTTTCGATCGTTTTTAAAGTGAGCCTTCAAGACATGTACTTTTATTAGTTTATTTTTGCTACGTTAAGGTGCAACTGAAGCTTTCATTTCCACACGTATTGTGTGAACGGAGGTTGGAAGACCTGTATGTGTTCTATAACGCTAGCCTTCACTGTACGCTGATTCAATACCTGGAGTTTGTAGCACGATTTTGTGGTGGTCAACTTTCACGGATATCTGTTGTTTACTGAATAAATAGCACACGTTATTCATTTTAGAATATCTTTTCATTATATGAAACTTTTCGCACTTGTTATTAAAAACAGTTATTAAATTCCGTAAAATGCCTTCCAGTAGCTGTCCAGTAGTAAACAACGGGGCAGGGCTTAGTGTAAGAGTGTGGGATTTGCCACTCTGACATGAATACGAGCCACGATTATTGCAACAGGTTCACACGCATGCCTGATTCATTGTTTTGGCTGCTAGAGGAATTTGTTCTCAACGACTTCCTTTCTGTTTACCAAACCCACTGGAAGTGTACATAGTCTGAACTGTGCTTTAGAAAAATTTCTTGCTTATGTCTCTATCTCTCATTTGCAAGTGTATATGGCAATCAAACATTTATGCGGTAGTGTCCTTACACGTAAATGAATTTTAAAATACGCAATGTATATTTTGACTTGTTGTTTGTTGTCCTCAGTTTCTAAACTATGCTGATTCAAAAGGGGACAAAAGGAATGTTTGCAGCCATTCATCGACTTTATGTGACCAATCCTTCTTAGGATTTTCTTATAGATCTTATGCCAGCATCCACTGCCGGAATAGTTGTAGTTTACACCCATAATTGTCCTTACTAGTACAGAACTTGCCATAAAGGTCTCTATATATTATCCTATATTCCCTTTAGTGGAGAGGATAAAGCAGTCTGTATTTACTCAAGATTTTACAACTGATACCATTAAATAGTAGTGGTTATTTAGTGTATTTTACTACTTTAGGGCGATTTTAGATTTGAAACAAATGTTTTCAGTTTCTCGTTTCTGTACGATTTTAGTGGTTTTGCATCAACTGCATCATAAAATATTACTCTCACAGCTTTTATGATGAGCTTTTTGTCTATAGTACCAATCGATTCCGTAGCAGTATCATGGTTGCTGATCCAAGTCTTTGGCCACGCCCTTCAAATAATCAGATGTGTTTGTAGCAAGAACGTCTAGGACACTTGCCTCTTGTTTGGATGTAGGACTAGTTAACAGATGGTGCATTGACTATTACCTTTTAAACATTAATAATGTAAGAAGAACTCTGAAATAAAGACACAGGGATTTATGTCTAGCTGATAACTTCTAAGAACGTGGAAGAGACAGCCACTCTCATAACACAGTAAAAACTTAAATGAATGAGACAGTTTTCCACTTTGCCTGTTGTTTATTTACTTTTATGGTTCAAATGGTTCAAATGGCTCTGAGCACTATGGGACTTAACATCTGTGGTCATCAGGCCCCTAGAACTTAGAACTACTTAAACCTAACTGACCTAAGGACATCACACACATCCATGCCCGAGGCAGGATTCGAACCTGCGACCGTAGCTGTTGCACGGTTCCGGACTGAGCGCCTAGAACCGCTAGACCACCGCGGCCGGCATTTACTTTTATGTTTCAGAACTTTAAGCTGTTATACAGCCATAGCTAGTTGTGAAAGAAAGGAAGAGTTGAAATAAATAACAACCAAAGTGGAAAAATTTTGTATTTACTTAATAAATTTATGGCTGAGATACACACAGTGAAGAATGCTAAACATTCTGCCATTTTTTAGAAAGCAGGTTGGACATTTCGTATAATCTCAAAAGTGGTATCTCTTTTGTCTAATTCGTAGTTAAAATAGAAGACACATCTGCAGCTAAATTAGCCGCCGCCCTCTTCTCCGTATATAATGCACAATCAACTGATATGAGGCTGTGGGGCAGCGTACAGGGAAGTTCACGGCTGCAGAGAGATGCAGCGGTAATCTGTAAAAAATTTATTTTCCCTTACCTGAGGCGTTACATGTCTCCGTCGTCCCACTCACGTAGAATTTCGCTCACTCGGCAATTTGGTCGCTGTGCTTTGCTGAGCACGCAGGCCCGTTGCCTGTGGGTCAGCTCCGACGGCCACGGGGACGCACGCTTCCCCAGCAGCGAACTCTTCGATGACGGACGCGCGCCGGCCTGCAGTCACAAGTGGCACTCGCACCACGCCGGTCCGCTCCCCGTGACAGCGGAAAGCTGATGCTGGTGGCTGGATGGGTGGATGTCCTCTGCAGCAGCCGGGATGCGATCCCCCTGCCTCCTGGTAGGATTCGACCGTGCTTCTGGAATGCCCGGTCTGGCCCGCTGCTGGCTCGCTCCGAGTCCCTTGCGAACTCAGAGGGTGGAACCGTGGCCCCGCCACAGACTCGAACTGTGGTCCTCCGTCGGAAGGACGGTATTACTTGACTACCCCTTACTTTTACTCGGTAGTGCGCGTATGATTTGCGATGGCGCCTCTTCAGGTTACGTACTGACACACATTACATTAGCGCCAGTGCGCTGGATTCGATAGCGGTTTGCGGCAAAAGTTACTCGCAGTCCCGCTGTGCACACAGTTTGGGCTACTCTTGCACCCATGTTGGCCCGACAGACTTCACTATTTCGCTTTGCACAAAGTTACTATCAACAAGCCCACGTCTGACTTACGCGTACCACTGCAATCCACTGCCACAAATTCACAGTGAAACTACATTATGCGGTAACGCCGCTGCGCATAGTACTGTGAAAATATTTAAATGTGTGTGAATTTCTAAGGGACCAGACTGCTGAGGTCATCAGTCCCTAGACTTGCACACTACTTAAACTAACTTATGCTAAGAACAACTCACACACCCACGCCCGAGGTAGGACTCGGACCTCCGATGCGAGGGACCCATAATAGGTGAGGAACGGTTTCTGATGGCGGCGAATTTGGACATCGAGCTTCTCATACAGGATGAGTCTACATGCTTTGAGAGGAGACAGTATTGGTTACTCCTCGATAAAATTTGGATGTCAGCGTTGCACCGGAAGCGATACGATCGATTACTTTCAATCGAGAATGTTGGCATTACCAGAGACAGTCTGATAGCCGACGCCACGTGATGGACAGTGGCTCCCTCTACACTGCCTATATAATCAGCGCTTCCTCGACTTCTCTTTGCAGTTCGCCGCTTTACCTCGGAGGATGTCTCCAGCAGTCGGAGACGAAACGTCATGGGAGAGTTTTATACATCGACCACAGTCTATCAGCCCGGAAGTTTTAAGTGAAGTCAATACAGGCAGTGAAAGCTTACATTGTATGAGCAGTCATTAGGGGTTCATGAACCAGGCACCTGCTGCGGCGGCCCATACGCAGCAATGTTCGCTGCATGCTCGTTGAGGAGACATTGTTGGTAGCTTCCTGGTTCAGCCGAGCGGTCAATTGTTCAACAGTTGTACAATTATTCTCCCGTACACACCTCCACAGCCGTCGTTCAGCCCTGTCATCTATGGGCTGTGGTGCATAACAGTTGTCTCTAGCCGGTTTTCGAAAGCGTCATTTTGCCATGCACGGTATACTTTAACCACGGCGGCACACGAACCGTTTGCAAACTTAGCCGTTTCGAAATACTTCCAATGACGTCCCGAAAGCTAGTGATCATGCCCTTTTGGATGTCAGATAAGTCGTTCCGCTCCCGCATTATGCCAACGACTTCACTATTATCCGCATTCCCCGACACTGCTAGTGCTGCTACCAGCAGTCTGTTATTGCATGTTCTCGTCGAACATTGGCGGTAGTCCTACTAATGTGGCTGGACTGAGTAACAATGTTGTTCACAGTGGAGTTGCAATTTCTCCAATCTCTGTCCGATTTCATAGACACTAGCTGAACTCAAGACCTCTACCAATCAGTTAAGTGTTAGCACAACCCAACGCTTCACTCGAACCCCGGGAGTGTTTGTATGAATGTAGCTGTCTTCATTAAAGTCCCAAGATCACCTGTGGGTATACATGTCAGTTCACACTCAGCTCTGCTTAGATAGGCAAGCGTTACACAATTGGGGACTGGCAAGTGCAACAAAGGTTTCCCGCTAACGACTATTTCCTGCCAAACACCATCCAACCTGTCGGCGCGTAGCACACATTGAGGCTGAGGTGGTGATGAGTTATTGGTTTGGGTACATTACAGCTGGTCTTTAGCACCTATATTACCTTCTTTTATATGACGAGTGTGCTTAAGAGTCGGAAAACTGTAAGTTTTCAAAAAGACATCGACTATAACAATACTTTAAACTCCTCACCTCCCCCCTCCCAAACACACACACACACACATACACACACACACACACACAGTGCTAAGATTACCTTTTTCGTCAGTTCTAAAATCTAAAACCGTTGTTTCTGTTGTTGTTGATGTTACGGTCTTCAGTTTGCAGACTGGTTTGATGCAGCTCTCCTCTGCCCTGCGCAAGCCTCATCTCCTAATAAATACTGAAAATTACATCCCTCTGAATCTTCTTCCCGTATTCATCTATTGGTTTCTGTGTGGTTCTGCCCACTCTTCCCGTATAGGGTGCCTAAAGGATGCGTTCTCGGAATACTATACAAAAATTCAAGCAAATCACATTAATAGTTTTTATTTCAATAAAGCAGATTGACACTACTTAACTTTGAATTTACAACGGTGTCGCAAGCGATGGACGACATGCAAACAAAGTCCTTTGCTATATACAGGTCCATGTAAGCAGTTGACATGGATCACACATACTGTGCTAATACTGAGCTGCCGAGGCTGGCAGGAGCGGCGCGTTTATTCTCTTTTTGTAGAGGCCGCTCTGTCGTGGTGCGCTCCTAGTCAGCGGGATATTGGCTGACGTCGTCTCACTGCCTTCTCTTCTCTTGTGTTCTTCATCTTCGGGTTGGCGCTTGTCGATACGCCGGGACAGTTTCCTTCTACGATTTTCACCTGACACTCTTCCCTCCAACACAAAATTTGCTATCTCTTGATGACTCAGGATGTGTCCAATCAACCGATTCATTCTTTTAGTAACATTTTAACACAGATCTCTTTTCTTCCCGATTCTGTTCAGTACCTCATCATTAGTTATGTGATCTACTTATCTAATCTGCAGCATTGTTACACAGCTCTTCATTCAAAAGCTTCTATTTTCTTATTGTCTAAACTGCCTATCGTCCATGTTTCACTTCCATACATGGCTACAAGCCATACCAGTACTTTCAGAAAAGATTTTCTAACGCTTAAATCTAAATTCGATGCTAATGAATTCCTCTTCTTCAGAGATGCTTTTCTTTCCATTTCCACTCTACATTTTACATTCTTCTTACTTCGGCCATCACGTTATTTTATTGCCCAAGTAACAAAACTCATCTACTACTTTCAGTGTCTCGTTTCCTAATGTAACTGCCTCACCAACACCTGATTTAATTCGACTGCATTCCATCATCCTTGTTCCGCTTTTGTTGATGTTCATCTTATATCCAACTTTCAAGATATTGTCCATTTCGTTCAACTGCTGTTCCAGGTCCTTTGCTGCCTCTGATAGAATCACACAGTTATAGACAAATCTCGAAGTTTTTATTCCTTCTCCACATTTTACTTTGGATTTCTTTACTGCTTGCTCGACGTACAGACTGAATAACGTCGTGGATAGCCTACAATCCTGTTTCACACCCTTCTCAGCTGCTGCTTCCTTTTCATGCCCCTCGACTCTTATAACTGCCGTCTAGTTTCTTTACAAGTTGTAAATGGCCTTTCGCTCTCTGTATTTTCAGCTGTTATCTTCAGAATTTCAGAGAGAGTATTCCAATCAACATCGTCAAAAGCTTTGTGTAAGTCTACAAATGCTACAAACATAAGCTATCCGTTCCTACATCCGTCTTCAAAGATAAGTCGTAAGGTCGGTATTGCCTCACGTGTCCCTACATTTCTACGTAATCAAAACTGGTCTTCCCTGAATTTGGCTTGCACTAGTTTTTCTGTAAGAAATTCGTGTTCGTAACTTGCAACCACGGCTTATTAAACTCATAGTTCAGTAATATTCACGCCTGTCAGCACCTGCTTTCTTTGGCGCTGAAATCATTATATTCTTTTTGAAGTCTGAGTGTATTTATCTGTCTCATATATCTTGCACACCTGCGTTTTGTCACGGCTGGCTCTCGCAAGGCTATCAGTAGTACTGACGGACAGTCGTCTACTCCCGGGGCCTCGTTTCGACATGGGTCGTTCAGTGTTCTGTCAAATTCTTCTCACAGCATATCCTCAGTCTTATCTTCATCTACTTCCTCTTCCATTATTATAATAGTGCCTGCAAGTTCATCTCCCTTGTATCGCCTCTCTATTTATTCCTTACACCTTTCAACTTTCCCTTCTATGCTTTGGACTGGTTTTTCATCTAAGCTCTTGATATTCATACAAGTGGTCCTCTTTTATCCAAAGGTCTCTTTAATTATCCTGTAGGCGATATCTATCATTCCTCTAGTGATATACACTTCTAAATGCTTACAGCTGTCGTCTAGTCATTTCAGCTTAGTTATTTTGCACTTCCTGTCACTCTCATTTTTTAGACTTTTGTATTCCTTTTCGCCTAATTTATTTGTTGCATTTTTATAATTTCTCCTTTCATTAGTTAAATTCCATATGTCCTGTGTTGTCCAAGGATTTGCACAAGGCCTTGTCTTTTTACATATTTGATTCTCAGCTGCCTTTACTACTTCACCTCACAAAGCTACCCATTCGTCTTCTACTGTAATCCCTTTACCTGTTCTGGTAAATCGTTACCTAATGCTTCCTCTGAATATCTCAACATGTTTTTCTTTCAACTTATGCAGGTCCCATTTCCTTATATTCTTACCTTTTCTAATTTCTTCAGTTTTAATCTACACTTCATAACCAATAAATTGTGGAAATGTCTTAAAATCTGAAATCAGTTTACAAAATCTCTGTCTCTTCATTGCATAATCTGTTGAAACGTTCCGGTGTCTTCAGGTCTCTTCCACGTGTACCACTTTCTTTCAGAACGGTTAAACCAAGTGCTAGCGATAAATAAATTCTTTTCTGTGCAAAATTCTGCCAAGCAGCGTCCTCTTTCATTCCTGTCTCCAAGTCCATATTTACGTACTATTTTTCCTTCTCTTCCTGTTCCTACTATCGAATTCCAGTGGCTCATAACAATTAAATTTTCGTCTTCAAAATTTTCGTCTTCCTTAACTATCTGAATAATTTCTTTTATCTCACCATACATTTCTGCTAGCTCTTCATCATTTGCGGAGATAGTTCGCATATAAACTTGTACTACTGTGTCTATCTTGGCTGCCATAATGTGTTTACTATGGTGCTCATAGTAGCGTGCCCGCATTCCTACTTTCTTATTCATTACTAAACCCAATCCTGCAATACCCATATATGCTTTTCTATTTATAACCCTGTATTCTCCTGACCATACGTCCTATTCCTCCTGCCACCGAACTTCACTAATTCCCTCTATATGAAACTTCAACCTATCCATTTCCCTTTGTAAGTTTCCTAACCTACCAGTCCAGTTAAGGAATCTAACATTCCATGGTCCGATCCGTGGAACGCCTGTTTTGTTTCACCTGATGACGACATTCTCCTGAGTAGCCCCTGCAAGGATACCCGAATGGTGGGCTATGTTACCGCCGGAATATTTTAACCAAAATGTTTCCATCATCATTTGACCAGACAGTAGAGCTGCATGCTCTTGGAAAAAGCTACGACTTTCGTTCACACATTGCTTTCAGCCATTTTCAGTACCAGTGGAGCAAGGACGTTTTACTTCATGTTACATGGTCAGACCAGTCAATCATTCCGACTGTTGCCCCTGCAACCAGTGAACAGACTGCTGCCCAGCTTCAGGAACCACACGTTTGTCTGGCCTCTCAACACATACCACTTCGATGTGTCGCTCCTGCTCTATAGCTATCTGTCTCAGTGATGCATGCAAGCTATACCACCAGTGACGTTGTCCATGGATCATTAGGGAGGGAGGGGAGGTGGAAAAATCTACAACAAAAGGAGAAATTCTGCGGAATCATTTGAAACAGTACTCAACATAAATATGACTGAATGATTAGCAGATTATAAAGGAATGAGCCAGACAATCTGCAACACACTACTGCCAGTAGCCTTAAAGTACAGACTGAATTCGAGAATTTGGAGAGCCTTACAAGGCTCCCACTTTGGAGTAAGACTTAGCCATATGCATCTCTAAAGGACAGTCCTTTTTCCAGCTTTCAAACAGCCTTGTTGCTCACAGGCGATTTCTGAAATGTTCTTGTATTAGTGTGTAACCAAAGTAGTGGGGTAAAGCCTATTTTGGGCCATTTTGTTCTTGCAGATTGCATATGTTCAGGTGCCAGAAGACATTCAGTGGTATTTACACCCCCCTCCCTTCACTTAAACTGATGTTATTCTAATTGATTTATGACCCCTAAGGGGTCCTTCTGAGGAACCTCATTCTCCTTCCCTTCCTCCTCCCACCTGCCTCTGGGAAAATGGACACCTTTTTTCTCACCTCTCTCCGGTTCACTTCTGAGCCACTTATACTCATTCTGGGAAATCGCCTAGCCCTCTCCTCCACTACATTATTTCCCCTCTCTCCTCCACAATTGGAGATTGGCAGAAGAAAGACTAAGACTGTGCTGAGCTGTTGGCGTGGAAGGATCTCATGATTCATGAATTAAATTTGTATATTCCTTAATCAGTTTGCGGAAGACAGGATCCTCCTCTCCCCAACTTTCCCTTTCTCATCCCCCACTGGGAAATTAGTAGGAAAAAGACTCAGCTCTCCAGAGATACCAGACTGGGAGGATCTCATTACATGAAATGGGTGGTAAATTCTAGCCAAATGTTGTTCATATGTATAAATGTTAATTAAAATAATCAATTAAATTGGCAAGAAATGCTGGTTCTCTTTCTCTTGGGTACGAAAAATAGCTCACTCTTAAGACTTCACAACTGTGATGTCGAAAATGGCGGAAAATAGTCCATTTGCAGTACCCCATCGAATTAACTGTTTAACAGTTTGCAGGAGACAAGGTAGGGAAGGAAATTCTAGAAGGTTAAAATAAAATACGTCATATAAAACTCTTACTACCAGCTTACAGTGATCCTGCTTCAAAACAAAAATATTATAAACATTTGAGAATCACATGCAAATATTTTACAAATCAAGTAATTAAATTTCCGTCGTATATAGATCGTAGCGTTGAATACATACTTCAAAAAAAGTTTTGCATCACCTCAGTTCCGAGAGTTCCGGAACCTGTACAGAAAATTGGAATAGAGATCAACATAAGCATTATTTCCGCCCATTTATTGCTCACGAAAAGTACAGATTGCATGTTGTACCACCATACAGCGAGACCTTCAGAGGTGGTGATCCAGACTGTTGTACACACCGATACCTCTAATATGGTTCAAATGGCTCTGAGCACTATGGGACTCAACTGCTGAGGTCATAAGTCCCCTAGAACTTAGAACTACTTAAACCTAACTAACCTGACGACAACACACACATCCATGCCCGAGGCCGGATTCGAACCTGCGACCGTAGCGGTCGCGCGGTTCCAGACTGTAGCGCCAGAACCGCTCGGCCACAAGCGGCCGGCGATACCTCTGATACCCAGTAGCACATCCTCTTGCATTGATGAATGCCTGTGTTCCTCATGGTATACTATCCACAAGTTCATCAGGGCACTGTTGTTCCAGATTGTCCCACTCCTCAATGGCGATTCGGCGTAGATGCCTCAGAGTGATTGGTGGGTCACGTCATCCATAAACAGTCCTTTTCAATCTATCCCAGGCATGTTTGATAGGGCTCATATCTGGAGAACATGCTGGTCACTCTAGTCAAGCAATGTTGTTGTCCTGAAGGAAGTCATTGACAAGATGTGCATGATGGGGGCGGGAGTTGCCGTCCATGAAGACGAATGCCTCCCCAGTACGCTGCCGATATGGTTGCACTATCGATCGAAGGATGTTATTCACTCATAGTACAGCTGTTACAGTGCCTTCCATGACCACCAGTGGCGTACGTAGACCCCACATAATGCCACCCCAAAACAGCAGGCAACCTCTCGTTGGACAGTGTGTCTAAGGCATTCAGCCTGACCTTGTTGCCTCTAAACACGTCTCCAACGATTGTCTGGTTGAAGGCATATGTGACGTTCATCAGTGAAGAGAATGTGATGCCAATCCTGAGTGGTCCATTCAGCATGTTGTTGGGCCCATTTTTACCGCGCTGCATGGTGTTGTGATTGCAGAGATGGACCTCACCATGGACGTCGGGAGTGAAAATGCTTATCATGCAGTCTGTTGGGCAAAATTTGAGTCGTAACGCGACTTGTGGCTGCACGAAAAGCATTACTCAACATGGCGGCGTTGCCATCAGGGTTCCTTCGAGCCATAATCCGTAGGTGGCGGTCGTCCACTGCGGTAGTAGCCCCTGGGCGGCATGAGCGAGGCATTTCAGCGACAGTTCGTGTCTCTCTGTATCTCCTCCATGTCCAAACAACATCGCTTTGGTTCACTCCGACACGCCTGGATAGCGTCTTGAGAGCCCTTCCTGGCACAAAGTAACAATGCGGACGTGATCGAAGCGTGGTATTAACCATCTAGGCATGGTTTAACTACACAAAACACGAGCTGTGTGCCTTCTTCCTGGTGGAACGACTGGAACTGCTCGGCTGTTGGACCCCCTCCATCTAATAGGCGCTGCTCATGCATGGTTGTTTACATCCTTGGGTCAGTTTAGTGACACCTCTGGACAGTAAAAGGGACTGTGTCTGTGATACAACATCCACCGTCAACGTTTATCTTCAGGAGTTCTGGTTGGTTGGTTGGTTGGTTGGTTGTTTTGGGGAAGGAAACCAGACAGCGAGGTTATCGGTCTCATTGGATTAGGGAAGGCTGTGGAAGGAAGTCGGCCGTGCCCTTTGAAAGGAACCATCGCGGCATTTGCCTGGAGCGATTTAGGGAAATCACGGAAAACCTAAATCAGGATGGCCGGACGCGGGATTGAACCTTCGTCCTCCCGAATGCGAGTCCAGTGTCTAACCACTGCGCCACCTCGCTCGGTCAGGAGTTCTGGGAACTGGGGTGATGTGAGACATTTTTTGATGTGTGTATATACAAGATCTTGTATGCACCATTATTTGAGATCACAAGCACCCTCCTCCACCACAACATTGCCACTAAGCATAAAAAAGAAAAACCACACCTGCGATCATGAAACACACAGTATCCGCCAGCCACAGATGTTCCGAGAAGTCGCTGTCGCTCTGGCCAGGAGAGAACTAGAGACCTGCATGCTCATTGATCACACCAGCAGTTGAGCGCCCATCCCCCACTGTCCAGACGCCACCTATACCATACGCTTAGAGGTCAAAGAGGCCTATGACCTGTGCCCACCCAACCGTCAACCAATTAATTTACATGTGGAGAATAATCGTCCAGCGCAAACACTAGCAATACCGAATCTTCTCAAATTTTCAAGTAGAAACTGGAGAATACAAATAATATACACGTCCACTTCTGGCACTGCTCAGCCAGCATACTGATTAGTTTGTTGTTCAGCCACCTAGAAGGAACCACAAGCGCCGTCGCTGGGACTTGTCGCCACAGCCATGGGCAACAGTACAGGCTAAGCCACGTCTTCTGGTCGCCAAGCCCTTATGACCGCACCCACTGCTGGCAGTAGCACACTGAGAAACAAGCAAGCTCGGCTTGGGCGTATAGTTAAACTGAAATTCCACCCACAACACAGACTACCACTAGTTAAAAAAATTCACTTTACCCAATCCGAGACTGGGATGTTGTTGTCCATACACCTGGAATTTCTCACATGAAATGTAAATTCCTGCCCTACAAAAGAGTTATTTTCGAAGACAGAAGAAATTGGGGAATACACGCATTTTCACATCGGTAAAGTAACGTAACTAGGTGCGAAAATCCTGTACAACTGTATGTCATAGGCTACATTTCCTTCATCACGTAAAAATATCCGTTCCTATCAGCTTAACATCTGTTACGTCCTGCATCACTGGACTAGAATATTAAACCCACTTCTGGCTCTGCTAAGAGCATGATCTATCTCTGTTGCAGGATGCCTTCTCACTTTTGAAGTCTCTTAAGGTAATCGGATGCCTTATCACCTACAAAGGCTCTTAAGGTAGGCAACAGCAGCACAGAGGAGTTATAAATAACACTTTATGAATTCGGTAATATAGCTGATTTTAATACGATGGCCACATCTCTGTGTGTATGTATGAGATTAAAACTTCGTTAAAAGATCTCGCTGCAACGAAACAACGTTTGCACTCCAATCATGTATCATAGCTGTGGTAATTTCGCCCTTTTTCCATCTGTCTGACGACATGTCATTGATTGACTAATTAAGTAAATCGATCACGAGAGTCCCTTTGCATAATGGATAACTTTTTATTGCAGCCAGATTATACTCGCCATGTAACCGTTACAGACGCATCAGTAACGTCTCTAGGGACTTCCCAAAGGCTAGGCAGTCACTTCCTCCTATACTAAAATTAGTGGTAACCATTATCAAATAGCTGAAGATATCAAACGCTAATTATGTTCTGTCTGTCAGTTGCCTTTTCATGTTGGTGGAAGTAAGTCACTTAGAATTCTGGTATACTGCTCATGAAATAATACTGCTGAGAACTGTCGGTGTATCGGGAAGTAGGATTTTCCACTCTCTCCTTCACCCCCACGATGCCTCAGCTTCCGTCCCTGCCACCGCCACCGGCTTGCATGTAAACAGCTGCCATTGCCACCACCATGTCGCAAACCTCCACTGCACGTTGGGGCTGTTCCACTCCCGGCTGACAAGCCACCACTCACGTGCCGTACAGCTGTTAATGGTTCCGAACTTGCAAAAGTTGTCCTATCCCTTCTCTGAAGAACTGGGCCCTAAAATGCCGCTGGTCTAGATACCAAGATGTTGAATACTATGGTCCCCCACCTAGCACCTGCAAACCGACACGTCCTGAGGTGTGTTTCCGAAACAAGATAGGTATCCCTCACAATACAGGCCTGTGGAAGCCTCCGTTCCTTCCATATTAGTGGGTCGATGGTTCATGAACTCAAATGGGAATCCATGGAGGGAAGGCAATATACCTTTCGAGAAACGCTATTGAGAACCGACGTTTTAAGCAGACTGCAGAAGGATTCTGCTGCTGCCAACATACATTTCGCGTAAGTACGAAAGTGAGAAACGAGAAATTAACGCTCATACGAAGATCTATAGACAGTTTTTTTTCCACACTCTATTAGCGAGTGAAATAGGAAAAGAAATGACTTGTAATGATACATGCTATTATCCACCATACACCGTAAAATTGCTTGGAAAGCGTGCATGTAGATGTAGATGTAAATTTAATCTACCTGTTAAGATGTCAGTCCATCCATTTATAGGAACATCATTCACGGGAGAATGTAGACTTCTATTTAACTATAAAACAAAAGACGTAAATTATGCTGCTGACTGTCTCTCGGTAAAAATCTTTATATAAGCCCTTAATTTTCTTACTGTAGAAACTTCGCGAGACGTATGTGAGAGGATGTAATATGTTTGCCCTCAACACTTAAAAGAAGGAGCATAGAGCTCACATCTCAACTCCCCTTTTGTCAGAGTATCGCTTACCCGCCATATTCTCACGAATCATCCAGTCGTAGATATACAGCATTTGCATCCACCTGATTTCGATGAGTAAGAGATGTCCGCAAGTCATAGGTCCCGCTAATTCTTCTGAAATCCCATCACGTTCCGACAGCACTATTCAGTTAGTCAGAAGGCTTCTAGTCCACCACCAATCGCTAACTAGGTAGAGAGCTATCGCAACAAGAGAAATAGCACCTTAGCGTACATGAGGAATGTCACAGCCATGCACAGTATACGTGGACTGCACAAAGAAATTCAGAAGAATAACACCTATAATTCATCGATATCGAATGACTGTCTATAAATATCCCCCTTTGCCTGCTCTAATCTCCTTTATCGTATTCTCATAATTACTGCGCTAGGAATACGACAGAGGAATGGTCTCAGAGTCTTCGTTGATAGCATAGAGTTTCGTGAGAAGTACATCGCCTTTTCTTTCAAATGGAACATGCCTCCATAATACGAATCGAACAGTATCACAGAGCTTCAGATATACTATGCGTCGAATCATTTACGTCAGTTGAACAGCCTCACACTTACACGTATAATTCAGAGCTACCTCGGAGATGCTCTATCTCATCGCTCGTGTGCCGACTAGAACACCTCGTTCAAACTCACTTAAGTCTTGATAACCTGCCATTGCAGCAGCAGTAAACGATCTAACACTAGCGCCAGACACTTGTCTTTTATAGGCGTTGCCGACCGCCGCGCCGTATTCTGCCCGTTTAAAAAATCTGCATTTGAATATGCCTGGCTGTACCAGTTTCTTTGGTGATTCAGTGTATCTAGCGCTACAGTCTATTTCTAGTGGAAATTTACGTTATTTGCAAAATGTATCCATGTGATTCTCAAACGTTGAAAATTATTTGTAATGAAGAAGAATCATTGTAAGGTCCTGGTGACTGTTTTAAGCGATCTATTTGATTTACAGCTTCCAGAACTTTTTTCCCTACCTACCAGTTAATCTCATAGTATGGTGCAAACATCTGTTTTTCCCACCCAAATAAAGAGAACCACAACCCAATGTTTCACACGAATTTATTTACATAATTCATTTAATGTCTAAATAAATAAACAATATATTGTTAGAATTTACCGTCCATTTTTTTTCATGATATCCTCCCAGTCTGCCAGCTCAACACAGACTGAGTCTTTTTTCTACTAATTTCCAGATGGAGAAGGTGAAGTGGGATGTGGAAGAGGAGGGGACAAGCTGTGTCTCCCACAAACTGATTAAATAAATAACATTCAAAGTGAACTGAAGATTATATTGTTATATCAACTGACACATATTGTTACATTAATTGACACTGATTTGAATTTTGTGTTGTAGGAGGCTTCCACACCAACAGCACAGATGAAGTCTTTTTCCTTTCAATTTACCAATAGGGAGGGGAGCGGGAAGTTATGTAGTCGATGGGGAGCTTGTGGATATTCCAAGTGGAGGAAAAGTGGCTCAGAGTTGAACTCAGGAGGGGTGGCAAAAAAAGTGTCGCTTTTCCCAGAGAGTTGGGGGGGGGGGGGGGGAGGAGGGAGTGGATTGAGGTGTTCTCAAAAGGAGAAATTATCCCCAGGGGGTCAGGGGGTCATAAATCTACCCCTCGGGCTGTCGTAAATAATTTAGCATAATAAATGGTTAAGGGGCGGAGGAGGAGGGTAATTTACCCCTAGACGTACACTTTCCCCTGAACGTGTGCAATGCACACAAACAAAATGTCCCAGAACTGTCTTTCATCCCACTACTGCTGACAGTATGATTTTCAGCTGCCTGTGGCATGGAGATTGTACCTTAAGCTTGCCATACCACAAGTAATCGTTGCCTGGTGTTCGGTGGCTGGTCACCAGATGCAGCACACAGGTTAGGAATGGGACTAGTCCTCAGTCGTCACGTGATTTGGCGAATTACCTTACTTTGACCTATTTCCAACTTGTAAGTAAGATAAACCTGCTGATCCACTCACTGTACATTGATAATTATGCAGGTATCGCTTAAATGCCTAGTGTAATTGAAGTGACATACAAAGAGCTCTTACATTAATCTTTGATATTTTTCTTCTCCATTCATTCCTCCGCCCTTTATTTGTCAGCTGTAACTGATGGGATGTTGTTTTCAGTTTAGAAAAGGGATAAAAGTCGGATCAGTCGTCCACAAAAACCGAAAATGGGACAGTACTGTTGAGACATGCTTTAGCATCCATGGGAAGTTACTCCCAGACGCTCAGTCCTTCAGCCTCCACCTTCTTTGAGGCTATACGAAGTCGGAACGCTGGTTTGTGACTGACAGTGTCAACAGCTTTGAAGAAGTCTTTTGCCATTGCCTGTGCTATGTTTCGTCGTTTGGTGTGGATTTCTCCGTTTAGCATTACAATCACAACTTGGAATCCCACCACCCCCACAAATCCACCTGATGGTCTTCCTTACAACAAGAAGTGCTGCGACGATATCATATTGTCCTCCAGAGTAAACTGACGATATTTTGACTTAGCTACCAGATAGGCAATGAGGTTCTCTGCAGTTCACCGCCACTTACACCTACGTAAAATCACCTGATTTCTTCTGATTGTGGAGAGGCATTCGTGCTTCCACCAGCAGACAGATTGGACTACCTTTGTAGATGGCTTCAGCGGCCTAGTGGGTCGTGTTGCTAATATGGCACACCCATTCCTGAAGCCTGTCCCGGTTTTGACCTTAAATTTATCGTTCATTTTATTGGAGTTTTAACCATCCTACCGAACCAAGCAGTCAATACTCGTGTGGTCGCTAGTGTTCCACCGTCGGTGATCGCTGAAGCACGTACAGAGCTTAAGGAACTCACACAGCATACAAAGGACCATCGGCGCTAGCTAGTCCCAGCTCAGGAACTCCGGGTTCACCAAACCCATACCCGAAATTAGAATTACATTAATACCTTCAACTGTTGAGGGGCGTTGATATATATCAACGGGGACAGGTGAAAATGTGTGCCACGACCGGGACTCTAAACCGGGATCTCCTTCTTACATGGCAGACGCTCTATCCATCTGAACCACAGAGGGCACAGAGGATAGTGCGATTGCAGGGACTATCTCGCGCACGCCTCTCGCGAGAGTCACATTCTCACCTTGTATGTCCACACGCTACATTCGTAGTGTCCCACCCCAACGCACTGATTACTCGTGGAACACATTCTTACCAAGTCCCGTAAGATTTCGGGGAATGTATGAGCATCCACACAGACGAAGACGGTCATGGCCAGTACTGCCAGAACGATATACTTATTTGATATACTTATATAAGTATATCGTTCTGGCAATACCGGCCATGACCTTCTTCTGTGCGGATGCACACATATTCCCCGAACTCTTACGGGACTTGGTAAGAATGTGTTCCATGAGTAATCAGTGTGTTGGGGTGGGACACTACGAATGTAGAGTCCACATTTTATTCGCTCCTCCTAACGTGAAGTAATATCTCTCAGGAGCGTAATATTCAAATAGTCTAAAATTAGCAGCCCTTTGAAACTTCCTGCCAGACTATAGTTCCTTGGTGGAGTGAGACTCGAACCTGTATCTGGACTTTCACGGAAAAATGTGTTCTCGACTGTCCGCGTGCCCTCACAGTTCCACTCCTGTCGTTACATCTGGCCTAATTTCCAAAATTCTGCCATGAGATAGAAAGTGTCAACAATGCACACACTCTGATGCGGAATGAAATATTGAAGCCAGCAGCAGTGCTTTCCTCCTCCGCCTCTCCGGCCGCTCCATCATCGGCACAGGTGAGACCACTCCACAGCAGGGGAGGCCACGTCCATTGCTCTTCGCGTTTCTCGAATTCTCTGAGTACAGTTCAAAACAGCTTTATTCATCCAGTGTATAGCAGTGAATAAAAATGAGAGACCATTTTCATTCTTTTCTTGTAAATATTTCAAATTATGCAACTGCAGTGTGAAATAAAGGAAGGTTGCAGTTGCGTGTCTTCACTTTATACACAACTTCTCCGCATTCGCACGTCTCACAGGCATAGCCACTGTGTTGAATTTGTAGTAGGAAGTGGTTGGCAAAGAATGATGTCCGCAAGGAGCCTCATACTGTGTGATGCGTCGGTTTGTTTCTTTTGCCATGTTGTTATGACCTCTTATACAACCTCCAAAAACGTTTGTGGCAACGTAGGTGCGTTTATCACGCACAGTGTTAGCGTTATAACCTGATATTGTCGAGACAAGAAAATTTAAAGTAACTGTAGCTGCGCTTACCTATCGTCTCTTGTACAGAATGACAGTTAGGAAATAGTATATTTGCAATTGGACTCCGTGTTAAGTTGTAGAAGTGCTCGTGCCACCTATCTAATTTCACCCACATAGTATGCCATTCAGTTCAGTAGGGATCGTTGGCCAGTGCAAACACAGTAGAAGAGTTCTGTGTAACGCGCAATGCGCCGTGGATGAGATCACTATTTCCGAGTTACAGGCGGAAAGACTACATCCAGATGACTAAAACAATGGTATGTGACGAATTCGTAACCAGTCTGACGTATAGTGGACCTGAAATGGCGGTTCGAACGGCGGAAAGCATCCGACGAGTACGTCAAGCTTTGCATCGAAGCACACAGTGACCTGTCCATCACCGTTCCAGAAAATTACGAGTCTCTCACACGTCCTTGCAGATAATTGTGAAACAAGATTTAAACTTTCATCCCTACAAGCTGCAAGTGGTTCAGAAATTACGGCCGTGAGTTGAAGCCAGTAGGCGCAATTGTTGCACAAAACTGTGGACAGAATCACCAGGATGACACATTTCCGACAAATTTTTGTGATACCTGAAGAGGCAAACTTTAAACTGAATGGGTTTGTCAATAAACAAAACTTCCGATATTACTAAGACACAAACCCGTAGCTTATTCATGAAAAAACCGAGGGTAGGCCAACGAATTGTGTCATGTGTGCTAGTGGAGGATCCGTAGCAATCATCAAATGTATTCTCAAATTGCGAAGACGATATTACAGCAGCGGTATGGTTTAATATAGAAATTTGCACATTTGTGCCTGACTGGGTCTCGAACCCGGATTTCTTACTTATCGCGAGCAGTCTCCTTATTAACTTCGGCTACCCATGCACGCCTCCCGGATCGATACAAACTTCTGTATGTCATAGCGTCTACCTCCCATAGTGGTCGCACACTCTATGCTTCACGCATAGTGCACTAACTGCACTTCAGACACTGTGAAATACGGACACTTCACTAACTGTATTTCATGCCAAAGCAATGCAAACTGACAAAAAACGTTGTCTCTGCCCATGCAGGAATCTCACAAACTGTTTGCGAGCACAGTTGGACGTAGGCACAATGACATACGGGATTGTGGATCGGTCCGGGAGGCATGCACGGTTAGCCGAAGTGGTTATGGCGGCCACTCGCAATAAGCAGGAAATCAGGGCTCGAGTCCCGATTCATCACAAACTCCAATGCATGGTTGCCCCATGTTTTTTTAATTTCTATTTTTTTTAATTTTTTGTAAACAGCATCGGCTGGCCAGTGAGAGTGAGTTTCGGGTGGAATGCGGCCATGATTAACGTCCTCAGCAATGCTTCATCAGTGACGGAAGCCGTTTATGTGGCGCACTTTTGAAGAAATAAACTTGTGTTTGGCTTTTCACCATTCCACAGCTGCAGGGACACTGTCGTCTAAATACAACACGATTTCAGCAAAATGGAGCTACAACCCATACGGCCCATAGTTTAAGAATACATTAGGGACCCCTACCACATGACTTAACCGTCACGATTCGATAATACCCCATGGCCGGTGAGACCACCTGACCTTTCAACCCACGATTTTTTCTGTGGGGTCATCTGAAGAACAAAGTTTTTTCACAGCTTCTCCACAACTCTACTGAGGTCAAAGGCACGATCTGGGAGGAGTTACAGGCCATTTCCTTTAAAAGTGACTAAGAACGTAATGGGGAACTTCTGCGAACGTCCTCACCAATGCTTCATCAGTGACGGAAGCCGTTTATGTGGCGCACTTTTGAAGAAATAAACTTGTGTTTGGCTTTTCAATGATGGCAATGTTTGTTTGACTGTTACCCGTAAGTTAGATTGGTGTAAATATACGCTGAACCTCATAATAACGAAATGACTATATACTGCTTCCCGCGGGCCACACTATACAAACGTCACTGAAATCTGGGCACATCATTCTCATTTGACTATATGGAATTTCTCTTTTTTGTGGTATTCCAAGTATAGAATATCCTGTTCCTTAATATTTCACTGTATTACACCGCTGTCCATTAAAACTGCTGCACAATAAGGTGTAGTAAATAAATTTTACTTGCTTGCGTGTACAGTATAGTAGGAAGAACACATTATTAAAACTGCAGGTTATTGTGTGATGTACACAGTACAACATTTCTAGGCGCTTCAGTCCGGAACCGCGCTGCTGCTACGGTCGCAGGTTCGAATCCTGCCTCGGGCATGGATGTGTTTGCTGTCCTTAGGTTAGTTAGGTTTAAGTAGTTCTAAGTCTAGGGGACTGATGACCTCAGATGTTAAGTTCCATAGTGTTTAGAGCCATTTGAACCATTTAGTACGACATTTAGTACATAAAGCTGCGACCTCCAGCTTCACCAGTCGCTCTATTCTGGCTAGGCATCAAGTCGAACTGAGGTTGGATGAGAGACATGGGTACGTCATACCTTGCTTCTTCAGCTCCTTGCCAGAAGTCATGTGTCGTAGTGGCTGTCGACTACCGCCATGCCAATGTTTCGGCAATCCATAAGCACACGTTTTCAGTGGGTGAGAGATTTGGAGAACATGCTGTTGAGGGCAAGAGTCGAACACCTTCTGTGTCCAGGTAGGACACATCAGCAAAGACAATTTAGGGTTTTGTAGTTTCTTTGTGGTAACACCAGGCTCAGTCACTGGTTATAAGTCGTCAGAAATCTAACGACTGCTCCAAAAATTACGGGATATGGGAACCACAGATGATCGTGTACTGTACCCTACGATCACGCTAGGTGCAGGGCCTGTATGATGACGAACGCAAACGGGCAACTTTCATTCTCCTAGGAGCCTCCACACACAGAGCTGTCTAATGTAATGCTACACGCAGAACTGGTACACTCCTATGTGCATTCTCGTCATTTTGGGATCCTCTCACTCCCACAGTGTCAGGGAAAACCGTCACAGTTGTCGCTGTGTTGACAAACCGCTGTCCTCCATACGTCATCGTATTCTCCGTGTAAATACTGGGTGGTTATAATAGAAGTGCAGCTATTCACAGAGGTACAGTGTGGGCTTTAATTATCATATGGCAGCCAAACATGGTAGATATTCTAATTCGTTATTGCAGAAACGCTTTACACTGGAAAAAGTTGTAGTTTTGGCCATCAGGTGAAAATCTGGAGCTGTGAATGCAAGAAACACGTCTAGAAAAGTTTCCATATGTAATGGATTAGGAACGGGACGTGGACAGCAAATGTGAAACAAATGAGAAAGGCATAATGTTGATTTTGTTATTAAAAGCCGTTTACACACATTATTCAGTGCAAGCACCGGAGACGTCGACGAGATGCTGCATCCATAAAACGACGTGATTACCTGTACCCCAAACAGTACCCCAAATTTAACAGTACCCCAAATTCAGTAGTTCTGCGTATTCAGTGCACAAAATATTACGCGGCTACATGTCATTAACATCGATCCATGACAGAAATCACAGAGCAAATTGAGAATGTTGCTGTGGATCACGAAGTTTCAGTTGCTGCACCATCTGGATCTTGCACGACTACCAGGTGCAAAATAGATCGCCAAACCTTTCGTACTGTTGAACATGGGAGGGGAAATTCTTGCCGCACTACAGGAGCACTAGCCTACCCGGGGCACGTGCTACATGGCCAGTTACAACAACTGCAACTTTGTCCATAACTTTTACCAGAATAGGACGCCTTCCTCTTTTAGGTGCCACAACAAGCTCATCCACGTTCTCGAATTTCATTATCGTCTTTTTCAAACCTTTATTGATATCAGCTCTCTCCTCAAGACTTTCAGTCGGCGACGCTCCGTCAGTGCGGCACCGTAACTGCAGCCGTTCACATAAAACAGGTCCACTAACAGGGCACTGTGTCTCTTCTCCATTGTGAGTGAACAATGTGGCGTGTCAAATGAAACGTGGATGTCATACCGTGATAGGAACAGTTCACAACGCCATATTTGCACCTGGTGACCACATATGGAACTAATTTGTTTTCCAGCGCAAATCAGTTCAGCCTTAACACATTAGCATATCTATCAGCCTTCGCTGCTATACGATAATTAGAGCCTACGCTGGACCACCGTGAGTGACTGCACTTTAGTTGTAACCAGCCGCCGGCCGGGGTGGCCGAGCGGTTCTAGCCGCTACAGTCTGGTACCGCGCGACAGCTACGGTCGCAGGTTCGAATCCTGCCTCGGGCATGGATGTGTGTGATGTCCTTAGGTTACTTAGGTTTAAGTAGTTCTAAGTTCTAGGGGACTGATGACCTCAGATGTTAAGTCCCATAGTGCTCAGAGCCATTTGATCCATTTTGTAACCAGCCAGTACTTGTCTTGCTGAGGTCAAACCCACTTCTTGACTCAATGTTTTGTGGCTGCACGATCCTGCAGAAGGTGGGGTGAACAGCATACTTGTTCTCACGGGCACAATTCGTCTTGGGGTCACTGAGAGCCTGCCCGGTACTGAGTATGGCCCTCCTGAATCCTTCCTTGACAGTCGTAGGAATCCGACCAGCGCGAGCAGCAATATCGCGGTAAAACTAACCACAGTCTCCATAGGCCACGATCATGGCGTTGTCCAGTTCTGACTCGTGCTGGCAGACGTTCCTCCATCTTACACGAAGCATATCAGTTCCGGAGGAGGAGATTATTGTTTAACGTCCCGTCGACAACGAGGTCATTAGATACGCAGCACAAGGTCGGATTGGGGAAGGATATCGGCCGTGCCCTGTAGATGAATCATCTCGATATTTGTCTTAAGCGATTTAGGGAAATCACGGAAACCTAAATCGGGATGGCCGGACTCTGGTTTGAACTGTCGCCCTCGCGAATACGAGTCCAGTGTGCTAACCACTGCGCCACTTCGCTCTGTCATATCAGTACCTTCTCACAAACAATCAATATTCGGAATGATAATAAGCAGCATAATCTTTCCGTATATACAGAATGGCGATTACTTGCTCATCCCTACTCTGCACAGTTGCACAGAAAGGAAAATCATTTCCAAATCAAAGCATGTTGTACACCTCATTCCGATTTAGCATTTGTTGCATGTCACCTTGATTACGTTTTAAATTCAACTGCCAGCAATGTATAAAGGGTTAAATAGATACCATGGTGCGACAGGAAGAGGGCGTATGCTACGCAGTGCTCTTTATAACAACCGGTGTGTTAGGGATGGCGCTGCTACCTGTTGCTCCCTCCGCCAGGCGAGAGAGGCCGGCAGCTCCGCCGCTGCGAGTAAACCGGCAAGTACACTGATTGGTGCGGCCACGTCGCTTATTGTCACTTTCCAACTTAAACTGCTGCATAACACAAGCTTGCATAGCACTCTCATAGTGCCTTCTCAGATATGACAGTCGAATGCTAACCAACAGGTCACAAAATCAATAGAGAAACACTTATTGAGCTCTAACACTTATTAGTCGTTACTGATGGATGCTAACGAATAATGGAAAAAATAAAAGTAAAATAATTGCAGTTTTTGTATATGTTTGTGGCACTGTTAGTATTCACGTAGTGGAATCAAGATACAGAGCGCTTCCTTATTATGTGCTTCTTCTTCTTCGTCTTCTTCTTCTTCTTCTTCCTGGCCTTTATCCCTAATCTTCACGGGGGCACCCTATTAAGTTCTGACTTTGGTGATGTCAGCGGTGGCGGGTGGGCGGATGCCCTTCCTGACGCTAACCCTTTCCTCCCCGAGACGGAATTCTTTGTATCCTAACTATCTGCATCCAGTGTTATCCCTTGTGAAGGTGTGCCAACGTATTCTAAATGTTTGCAAATCGTGTAACAGGCGGAACGTGAGCACCAGTCTGGTGTTCACCTAGTCGGATGTAGGAATTCAGAGTCCCACAAGTGACGTCCTGACGCGCACTCCTTTCCTGACCGATCTTTGCAATTTCAGTTGTTGAGTTTACTAGTGTCAACAGCTGTGTTATCCCTGGAAAAGTGTTCCCTGATATCTACAATATCGCAGTATTAATTTAAATGTTTGCTGATCGCCATACAGTGGGATACTGACAGCCTTCTATTTGGAAATCGCCCTGCTGCTACATCTTTGGAACCGCGTCCACCATCTCCATAGGAACCAATTACTTTGTAAATCTGTGGAAACTTGTGTGCTGGACGTCTCCTATCGATACACAGAACCGTGTCTTTGGAAATCGCCGCACTGCTACATCTTTAGAACGGCGTCCACCATCTTTGTAGAAACCAACAACACTGTTTTATTCCTCCAGCATGCCCTTAGAGGGCAACCCATACATAACGAATGTGATATTTATTTGTTTCCTTTTTAACGCTCTTAGTATATTTATTTGACAATAGTTGTATCAACAAGCTGTTTCTTCTTGACTATGAAATTATTCTACGTAATTTTGACGTTCCGTTTACTAAGTACATGTTTTTGTACATAATTATCTCGGCTTATACCCGACTGGCTAAGGGTGATATCATGCTGTCAACTGTAAGCGGCACCTTGAGTACTTAAGAAATAACTCCACTGCTCTCTCCAGCAACTGGCTATTGTTATTCAGAGTTTCCTACGTCAAGGGCAGTCATTGTATATAAATATGGGTATACCTATGTTTAGAAATCCTAGACCTAACTTTAAGCTCTTTTTATGTACCTCTTTAGGTATACCTATGTTTAGTAGTTCTAGAACTATCTTCAAGCTCTTTTTATGTATCTCACTAATCTATATCCTGTATCATATTACGGTTGAAAATCTAAAGGTGATAAAGTAATGATCAAAACCTGTCTTCTTCGATATACGAGGTTTGTGATCTACACTGTTTTATAATTAACTGCACATATAATGAATATAATTCCTTGACGCCGTGTTACCACATTAACAGTGGGTTGTATATGAGAGAATGAGCTGAGATTGAGCTTGAGTATCAGTTTACACTGATAAGGACTTCCGGAGTAAAGTTACACGCTTGGACTCTTTGTGACACCCACTCCCCTCTCCCCAGGGAACCACCAGGAATTGATAAAATCACTCAGGGGAAGCCCTCACATGCCTTAGGTATATGTTTCAGTTACCGATAATATTCACATAAGGTAAAATCAACTGGAAACCCCTAACTATTTCTCTCAGCCAATGGGAACAGAATAAAATGGCGGGAAACTCAGTTTGCCATTAGGAACTGAGCTCTCCCTCCCCTCCCTTTATTATATTATGAATCCAGCAGCTTGCACCCTCTTGATCTTCATAATGAGAGGATGAAGAAGTGCCAGCTGCTCCAGCAGGGACCAGCCGGTGCCCCAGGCACAAGAGGAGTAAGACTGTTAGATGTGAAAGTAAGAATGTAATAATATGATTATTACTTATGTAAATTGAAGGAGGAGGAGGAGAAAGGAAAGGAAAGGGGGTAGGGGACAAAAGACATCAGCCGCATGGGGACTTGGCGTGGAATAAGCGGCGACAAGTGATAATGTCTGCCGAACAGGGACTCAAAGCTAGGATCTCCTGCTGCCTAGGCAGTTCAAAAATGCGTGTATATTCCTAAGGGACCAAACTGCTGAGATCATCGGTCCCTAGCCTTACACACTACTTTAACTAACTTATGCTAAGAACAACACACACACCCATGCCCGAGGGAGGAGTCGAACCTCCGGCGGGAGGGGCCGCGCCATCAGTGTCATGGCGCTTGTAACCGCGCGGCCGCTGCGCGCGGCTAGGCAGTTCACTCAACCACTGCGCCAACCGGCCTCAGTGTTTATCGCCACTCACACTCAAACCTACTTCCACCTGTCTGCAGTCCCTGTCCGTGTCCACCACGCTACTTAATTTTAGATTCCTGTTGGAGCTCGAGCGTAAATGTACACCTGCACTGCAGGTCGTGGATTCATTGCCGACTGAGCCAAATCAATAATATGAATGTGTAGGGTCTGTTATTAGACACACGTGTGAAAGAAAGGTATCAACTATTCATATAAATAATTATTACTACTCTTATTACAAAATAAATATCCAAATATATACTTACAGTTTGTAATTGTTCCAACAGCGCAACGCACGTCTGCACCAGTGGTAGCAGAACTTCTAAATGAGAATACACACATACTACGGACCGCCCTGCCACAGCAACAGCACTGCACAGATGAGCTTGATGATTTATCGTACCTGATGACGTTCAGCTATAGTGTAACACTGCTGCAGCAGCCGCCGCCACCGCTGGAGGTGCCACAACTGGCGGAACCGTAGCGAAACCACCATCAACAGAACTACTGTACGCCAGCACTTTATAATATTAATGCATGTATATCGAGACGAGCTAATATGAGCCTGGATCTGGGTAATGACATTGCCATGGTTACTGATGTTGAAAACGCGCAACCCGTTAATTCCAAAGTTCAATATTCGTGATTTGAGTGTGACTGCTTGTGCAATATGATGGGTTAGATAAAGAACAAGATGATGGGTGAGTAAGATCCTTCCCGTACAGCGACTGACATTCAAACTTTGGACATAAAGTCAACATAGTTGATATGCACGAGGGCTATTCAAAAAGTAGGGAACGTCTCCGTCTGACGCCGCAAGGCGCACTACGATCGCGTATATTTTGATACGTGAGTGCTCGGCAGCTCAGTCGACAACCATCCGTGGCAGCGGGAACGTCTCTGCGCGTCTGGTTTTTTCGATATTCGAATTTGGAATGTGCGCTGCAATCGGAAATCCCGCCAGTTGTGAGGTGCAATCTGTGATACGGTTTTTGTTGGCAAAAATACCTAAAACCTATAGAAATTTATCGTGAACTGTGCGAAATGTACGAAAACAACGTAATGAGTGAATGTTCCGTCCGGAAATGGTGCATTCCCTTTAAAAATGGCCGAACCAACGTTCATGGTGAAGAGAAGAGTGGACGCCCGAGCATTGTGACTGACGATCTTGTCGCTAAAGTTCATGAATCGATTCGTGAAAACCGTCGCTTAACAATAACGGAGCTCTCGTTATCTTTTCCACAAGTTTAATGGACTTTGTTGTTGGAAAATGTCCATCAAAAGCAAGGCTAAGAAAACTTTTGTGCACGATGGGTGCCCAAAATGCTTACAGAGCACCATAAAGAACAGCGAATGGGGGCAACGTTGACATTTCTGGAGGCCTACCACAAACATGGTGATTCATTACTGGATCGAATTGTAATCGGTAACGAGACTTGGGTGAAACACGTCAACTGCGAGACAAAATTACAATCCATGGACTGGGGGCACACAAGGTACCCCCCCCCCCCCCTCAAAAAAAAACAATAAAATGTTTGCATACCTTGTCAAAATGTCTCTAAGCACTATGAGACTTTACATCTGAGGTCATCAGTCCCCTAGACTTTCGAACTACTTAAACCTAACTAACCTACGGACATCACACGTATCCATGCCCGAGGCAGGATTCGAGCCTGCGACCGTAGCAGCAGCGCGATTCCGGACTGAAGCGCCCAGAACCGCTCGGCCACAGCGGCCGGCAAACCTTGTCAGCAAGGAAGTTGATGGCGACAATGATTTGGAATAAGCAAGATGTGCTTCTTATTGATTTTCTCGAACGTGGAGAAACCATAAATTCTGGCCGGTACTGTCAAACTTTGCACAGCCCTAGATGAGCAGTTCAAAACTTGACATCATCATCTCGGAAACCATAACCGTCCAGCCACTTCGTTGTAACATATTCAGGAACATTTAGAACATCTCCACTATTAAACGATAGTTGTGCAGTCACTGTTCTCCCTAATACTGAGATATTGGTCGACACATCAGCAGATCTGACCTGCAGGATTGAGTTAAGGATAAGCATTGTCACTTCAACAATGGACATTACTTCGTTGATTCTGATAATGAACTGCCAAAACAGACCAGTATATTCGTCTGTTTTTGAAGTTTTACACACAGCTGCAAAAAAAGTATATAGACAGAGATCAGTAAATAGTTCACCCAGTTGTGACCGTAACCGGTAAGGGGCTATGATGTCCAGGTGCATAGCAGCAGCAGTTTGTGAGGTGAAGAAACAACATGATATGGTAATCGTGCAGTTTAAAGTTAGCTATAGTGTAAACAACACAGGCAGTAAGCGTCTCAGAGTCGTTGTTTTTCGTTCGAGAGTTCCATCTGGCTGTCGTATTTGAAAACCCACCATTTTGTGACGTTAAAGTGATATCCATATTTCTGCACTGTTCCACGGAAACGTTTACCTGCCGTTAGCAATGCTCAGAGATCATACTGTCACAGCAGGGAATTCCCTAGAACAATTACCATATTTAAATAGCGTACATACATCTGCAGGAACAGACATTTTAGAATCTAATGTACGCATGTTATTCAATAAAGTGTTCTTTAGACTGTCGACTAAGGCGACAGTCATACATCTATAGATTCTAGAAACATTACGGAGTAAGCTGTTGGAATCTACTTGCTGACCTCTGCGTCCGTCAGAAGAAACTATAGCTCAGTCATATGATTCATGTTGTGTCACACTGGAGATAGAAATGTGTGAGACAAGTGTGTCAAATATAGGCACAGAACTACACTCGTACACACGTCTGTCCATATGCCCTTCAACATATAAGTATTTATGAAAGCAAAGGGACTTCATGTACGTTCTGTATCAAATATCCTGTACACCACTGTCGGTGCGTAGTCGTCATCATGACAGGGTGGACAAAACACTCCTTTCACAGCAGTCTTGTGCTAATTGATTTGGTCCTGTAACGATGATGATGCTGGAAACTGGGGAAAGAAGAAGAATGGCTCATAATTTCACGATAACATATGTGTTACATTTGTTGGGCCTCCAGACAGTGGGAAGAATCTTGTTCTAACAATGTTAACACGCCCAGAGCGGGTCCACTTCGAGCATACACGTATTTTTTCAAAACTGTGTTTCAGCCAAAATATCAGCTGTTGGAGGAGATATTGCTTAGTATTGGGGGGGGGGGGGGGGGGGTAACGTAGAAGATGTCCAGAAAAAGCAGCGGTTTACATCACCTGAAAAAATGAAGCCAAACAATGTAGTCGTATTTGATGACATCGCAGTGGAAAACTAGGATGAAATTAGGAAATGTTTTCGCTTTGGTAGTCATATGTCAATCGATAAATTTTATTTGAGCGAGACATACTCAAAGGTCATAACTTTTGAAGGGGACAAATTGAATTTCGAGCATATATACCAAGCTCATGTAGGAAACGACATGTCACCCAATGAATTTCATCATCGTATGAAGGAACTGCTGAAATAACTTGCAGTACCGTTTTGTGGATATTGACAAAACGAGGAAATTGAACGAGGGTCGACATAGACGAAATGTTAATGAGATTCTGTATAAAAAGCCATGTACCAGAACGTAATGCTGTCAGTACATCGTAGGCTATGGACGAATTTGCTCGGATGCAGTGTGCTCCTCCTCATGGGATGATGCTAAACCAAACACACATTTATACATCGACAGAAAAGTCGCGGCCATCAATGCATGATTAATGTAATCGGACACCGGTGTCAAGGGAGCGTCTGCAAAAGGCGAATCTCAACTGAATGATAGAATACAGTGAAATAGGCAGTCATTCAAGACACGGTTAATGGAACTGGATGGCATTATCAAACCAGCAGAAATGTGATGTGAATCTCAGATGTAGCAGTGGGAGATTAGAATACAATCATACATCGAAAAGAAAAATGCAAAGATCAATTGAGGCTATTACAGAGACTGTAAAGGTTCAGAAACAATTAGGATAGATAAAAAGTCTGTAACTATTGAGGAAAGAAAATATCAGGAAGAAGACAATGAAATTGCCGGCCGGAGTGGCCGTGCGTTTCTAGGTGCTACAGTCTGGAGCCGAGCGACCGCTACGGTCGCAGGTTCGAATCCTGCCTAGGGCATGGATGTGTGTGATGTCATTAGGTTAGTTCGGTTTAATTAGTTCTAAGTTCTAGGCGACTGATGACCTCAGAAGTTAAGTCGCATAGTGCTCAGAGCCATTTGAACCAAGACAATGAAATTATTCTGAGGTTACTCAGTGGAAAGGTTGACGAGCTTGAGAAAGCTCTTTCTCTTGAATAAATCATCCAATTTTTCCAAAATTAAAATCATTTACTTGTCTGTATATGTATATCAAATGTACCGATTTCCATTCCATTTGGATAATTCCTTCGTGAGGCGGCGTTTTTCTTGGCTTAGAATGTATTTTGTGTTCTACATGTACTTGTAATTATTATATATATATGCTTGAAGGAGATTTTACAGGTGATACAAACAAGTTCCTTTCCCAACCTAAAACATTGCTGCAGGTTTCTTTAGTGGAGAATACAACGTTGTTTGTTCCTAAACATTGTTTTGAGTGTGTGTATGGTTCAAATGGCTCTGAGCACTATGCGACTTAACTTCTGAGGTCATCAGTCGCCTAGAACTTAGAACTAATTAAACCTACCTAACCTAAGGACATCACACACATCCATGCCCGAGGCAGGATTCGAACCTGCGTCCGCAGCGGTCGCGCGGTTCCAGACTGTAGCGCCCAGAACCGCACAGCCACTCCGCCCGGCGAGTGTGTGTTTGTATGTGTTTTTATTCACCTGCTGCTTCAAGTCCCTGGTTTCCATATATATTGTAAACAGAAAGAAACCATTGATTAAATATGCGATATAGTGAAAGAAATACCGTAGGTATTGTAAAGGAGAAGAAGTGATTGATTACGGGTAATTACTCGACATATAATGAAGAAACGTGAATACTAAAACAAATCAGAAAGTAATGATTTTAATGCGAAATCTAGTATTTAAGTTCTTCTACTTTTAGTGCAAAAAGTACCTAATAGTATTAGTTTTAAAGAATAATGTACGAGGAAATTACAAGAAAAAGTAATTTATTATAAAAATGACCTTTTAAATAAACCAGAAAACCTTTTTGCTAATAAATGTATAAAAACTGTTAGAAAAAATATTGTCAATAGACATGTGTTATTTATTTATATCAATGTTATTATTTACAAACCCTTTGACTGCAGAGCACAACTGACTAGGTTCACGCAATAATTAAACTACAGACACTAGAAATTAATGCTGATAATCTAGAACTTGATTTGTTATTGTTCATAACAAACATTAATCTCTCCTCCATGATGCTCAGACTCGAAAGAAGAGGCCTAGACACAGTTAAGTCTGTCATTAGTGATGATCAGGCGAAGGATGAGGGAGATCTTGTTTCCTGTTGTCCCAATGGGTTTCCCAGCATTTCATTGTGATTCCAGTGGCTGAGAGGGGGTTTCCCACCAATTTGATATCAAATGACCACTAATGATAACTCACACAATTGACTAAGGCTTGTATAGGGTTCTCCAGAGCGACTTTGATCATTACCTGGTGGTCGCCTGGTGAGAGGGAAGTGGGGGTCACAAAGGAGCCTGAGTGTGTAGCCTGACCGGAGAAGTTCTTCTGAGTTTAACCTGACACTCAAGGTCAAGATCATCTCGTTCTATCACTGATAACCTACTTGTAAAATGTTCACCAGCAGCAGCCAATTAGCTGTACCTTATCTGATGGGTGAAGATCACTATAAATCATCTGGGGATAATGCGTCAAAATTAGTCATCGGTTTCTAAATTGGTTTCACAGCACATAACTAACACAGAATAGCTTCTTTTTCGGCCACTTTGCATCGAACGTTAGGTGAACAGGATGGCAGCGCCCTGTGTTCACTGTATTTAAGCACAACATAAATAAAGGAAATGATCTGTCTAGACATGATGTGCAACATGGGCTGTTAAGAGCAAATATACTTCTCTTTAAAAACATAGACACATATTGTAAGTTTACAATAAGAATCTTGTGTATATTAAATCTGACAAAACAACTTTACATTGCTGGAAGCATAATTCGATATCATCTAGTAAACTAACCTTTTTCTCACAAAACTTAGCATAGAGGAGTTGAATAGAAAGTGAACTTCGAAATGATGCAGTAACCAACTTCTGAATGTTTGATAAATTAGCACCCTCTTTCAGCCTTTACTACTGCATGTGAATGCACGTGAGTCAAAATCCAGTGCACAGGAGAATACCGAGTCACTAATGGTACCACAGATTTCAGAGAAATGAAATAACTTGGAATTGTCTTACTGGTAATTTTGCACATCGTACAAATTATTCATCATCATAGCTCTCCCTCAGGCAGAAGTAATTTAATAAGAATAGTATGTTCCATCAAATGTAGCTCCAAAACTCTCTGCAAATGAATACTCCAAACACTGTTCACGAGAAGTAACGCTACTATAACCAGAATGCAAAATCAGTTGGCTGACTTCCTCCAAACAATGACGGCTCATGGCAACTCTGACGCCAAAGCACTTGACTGACTGAAGGCCAACGGCTCACCAAATCTTTTCAACGCAGTGACTATGCCAAGAGTTTAGCATCTTATCAGAGCCAATGTGTAATGAAGCTGCCTGACTTAATTCCTCAGAGATATAAAATAATTATTATGGATCTTAAATAGGATAAAGATTTGCCGGTAGCTCAGGTGGCTCATAAACACTATCAGATACATAAAAAAGTAACATACTACGATTATTTAGAATATGTACTCCCAGTAATTGAGATATATATAACACTGAAGTGCGCTAGGTTCTTCTATGGTGACGAGTTATACGCTATGAAAATAGTATTCTTGATCCAAGGAAACAGTCTTGAATGCTGGTGCAATCCGCTGAATCACTGGGCAAATCGAAATGCTTAATAACTTCGTGCTATGTCCGTTTTATTTCCTCATTGCAGTCTTTTATACTAAGAACGATAAATTTAATTTCCTCATTACAGTCTTCAGTATTAAGGATGATACAAGCTCGAAGATTCACTGAATATAGGGTGAAACCCTGAGTGGCGCTACTAAAAAAGGGATACCAGCCAGTCGGAGTCGCAGGTGGTGAGATCAAGTCAGATCAGCGTCCTCTGATGGTGACAGTGTGCATGTGTGGCAGCCCTCCCCCCTTCCCCCGCAATTGAACACTACGAGCAATGGAAGCGTGACCACGCCAAATGTCGCACTGGTGGGACGCTTAGCGTTTCATCTTCTACGTTTTTATAACTGGTATGCGGCCCAGAGTGCCGGCGACAAGAGGGGCGTCTGTGCCATGTTGCTGCTAATGTGATTGGCTGTGGCGCAATGGCAGACAGCAAGAATCAAACCACGTCATGACATTCAGTTTACGAACCACTGGAACATCTGTCGAAAAGCCGGAGGTAGGGTATCAGTCCAACGGCACACGTTGGTGCAGGTTTGGCACTGCTGAGGACGCAGAAGGCTGTATGGCTGATGCAGGCTCCATGTTCGTGAATGCCATTACTGTGGACGGCGACAAGTACGGCGGCTACGGCAGCAGCAGTAGAAGCGACAGCAGCTGCATAAACGGCAGGGGTCAGACTCCATGGCCGAGTCGTCGGAAGACCCATGCGCTCAGACATCAGGCGCTGGTAACAACTGCTCGGGTGCAGCAGTCTACGTTACAGGCAGTGTGTCTGGAAGTAAAAATCTATGCAGGATCACTACTACCACGAAAGCGAAGTGGGTTGTGGTGTCATCGATGGGTGACATTGATGATACAATGAGAACAGCCCAAAGTCTGAGTGATGACTCCCAAATCTCGGTTATAAGACTTTTTATACACACGATGAAAACTTTATCCATCGTGTGGAACTTCATTGGGAGTTTAGCATTAGAAAAGGAGTGGCTAGGGTGAAAGAGACACAGCAAATTGCCGTGGTAACGACCTTGTGAGAGTTCCGTTGACGAAGTGTCATGAGCAGCCAACAACAACAAAGCTTTTTCCCCCCGAGTTGCGAAGCTCGATGACTGGGTATCTGAGCCTTGAAAGTGTGAATGATAAGATCGGCTTCACCGTTGGATAGAGGGGTGAACAGCGCCATTCAGCCATATTGTATCACATTTTGGTGTTAAAACTGATGAAATTCCGATGAAGAAAATTGCGGACCATTGTCCAAAACAATTTCTTGTGACTAATCTTGTAAGCAGAAAGACACTGCTTTGAAGAGCCAGCGCTAGCAGTCGAATGCATAGGGATGACAAAAGGATATTTGCTGTCTGCATCGACTATAATGAGCCGATTTCTGTTGGAGAAAAAATAACCAAAATTAATATGGACATGTCGTCAAGGACCGCCCGGTCGAGGCCAACTGGAATATTGTTAGTGCGGCCCTGCCCGGTTATCTGCGCATTTGCAGAAGCTGGCTGTTATATCCTGTATTTTTTTATTGAACCCGAGCTGCGAACAACGCTGGCTTTCTAGCTCCTTAGTTGTAACGATTTCCCACTGTGATAGTTTGAACACATATCGTTACAAAGATGAGGGAATCAGTGCTCGGATTTGATCATTTGCAAAGAAATTGCACCATTCTCAAGAGAAAGACTCTCTCGTTACACATGGTCTTACCGAACTACTGCATCTGAGATTGTTTGCGGGTTATTAAGTCAGCTTGTCCGAAAGTAATATTTGAGCAATCGTAGCGATTGGCCATGTTGAGTATCCTGTCCGACCTGACTAAAATCAAAGGGAAAAGGTCGTAGAGCCCGCCAATCAGAATGCTCAATTTGAAGACAAGAAATTTCTGATGCATCGAGCCCTTTGGGGTCACCAGATATCTCTTGTCCTGGGTTACGACGCTCAAAACGGTTTTCTTCACACAGACCACCCACCTTTTTATAGTTTTAAAAGAAACTAATGGTGACTTCGGATCGAGAATTCGAGAATTTCTTTTTGAAGCCCAAACTGCCCTTGTGATGTCATCGAAATCAAGTAAACAAACGTCTGACGAGGTCAAAAGACTTTTGAGAGATGTTTTCTCTTCCAGTGAGGGAGAAATATCTGTATTATTGTTAGATCCTTACGGTGGTCAGTATGAAAGAACCGTTTAGAGTATCGTATTTGATGGCATGGAATTTGTTCATCTGATGATACCAAAGGGCTCAATGGCACATGTGCATTCGTAGGAGCTGTACAGCTTTTGATGATGGAAGACCTGAGAAGTCTTTCAGATCTAGTTCTGTTGGATGCTTGTGACGTCAATCTCCATTTCATAAGCAAACGACGCTGCTGTCATTAATTCATAATCAGTTCTCTTGTCCACTGCTTACCAAATTTCTGGAATATGTTTGGTACAAATCAGGGTATTTAGAATATCACCCGGGACAGTTTGAAATCTTGTTGAATTTTGTTTTATGTTGTCTTCTCCATCGTGTATATTACGTGAAGAAATTTCGTTCATTTTAGGTAAATGGTGTAAAAATATGTTATTTTTAAGCATTCATTTATAGCTTATCATTGTTATAAATATTTTCTACCATAATAATGAATTATTATTTTGAATTAATTGAATACGCGCATGTCAAGCAATAAACTGGAATGAAGAACAAAAAAAAGAATGTAAGACGTAAAATATCAACTTGAAACATAAAACGAATGTAAGCAAAGTGAATAAGAGGACTGTCAATAAGTGTTTACATATTTCTATTACGTATGTTGAAAATGCTGCGACAGAATATTGTGTACAGCTTATTTTCCAGAAATGGTATTTCAGAAACCAGCCTTATTACACCTGGATGTATGTGGCTTGGAAGATTTTTTAAATTATGTTGTGACAAAAGGTTTTATTTTTTAAAATTAATCAGTGGTGGTGGGGTATTTTGAAAAGTTTCGGATTATTTCAAAAGTTTATTATACAGGTTTCAAGAACATTAACTTTTGTATGAAAAACATTTTTTATATATCATCGTTTCGAAGATATTACCTCTAACTCTAAAGTGCCGAGGGATGTGATTTACCCCTTAAAAATGAAAATAGGTACAAACAAAAAAATACGTATTGCACTGTTTTTCACCCTTTACACATCCGCCAAATTTCATCAAGGTAGTTTATTTATGCATGGAAATGTTCCCTTGTGATGACCGCCTTCAGCTCAAGCAGCATTTGGCTCAAATGGCTCTGAGCACTATGGGACTCAACCGCTGAGGTCATTAGTCCCCTAGAACTTATAACTAGTTAAACCTAACTAACCTAAGACATCACAAACATCCATGCCCTAGGCAGGATTCGAACCTGCGACCGTAGCGGTCTTCCGTTTCCAGACTGCAGCGCCTTTAACCGCACGGCCACTTCGGCCGGCCAAGCAGCATTTCGCAGCATACAGCATATTAGGTGAATAACGACTGCTTTTATTTTTTCGTAGGTAGGAGTGTATCCTTTTAGGTGGTGTAGGAAGTTGTTCCCTCATTTTGAGCCCCAAATCCTACCGTATGACGATACTTTTCAGACACTGGATGACTTCTTCTAAACTTAGATTCATATAGCTGCTCCTCATTTCAAATTTTTTCATACGTATCGTCATAATAATCAGTCTTACAAGAAATGGGTCGCTGAACTCAAGGGCATGACTAGGAATTGTACAGTTAACTGCTCTTGTGGAGCCTCATTTCAAGACAAAATGATTTATCATGCTAATATTCAAAACATTGCGGATAACAGAATACGGTCTGATATTCTGAAGAACCGCAAACATGATGTCAGTGACATGGTTAGAGAAATCGAAGCCCAGGAAGTGCTAGACCTCAACGAAGTTGACTTCAGTGTGCCTGTTGTTGCAACGCTGACCGTGGATAGCTCGCGGCGACCCCATTTTCGCATGGCACTCCACAACTGCCACAGCAGGCGACAGTGTATACACAGCATGAGGGTCACACTCCTTCCTGTCTTAGTAGAGACCTTCTGAACTCCTTTGTAAAATTTTTATTGAACGCATGACGCCAAAAACTGCTTTCTAGAGCATGTGGGATGCCTCGCCGGTATAAATCAGGACAATCACAGCAAGTGTACATTCAAAAGGAAACACTTCATTAGTCACAACTCAAAGATAGTCTTCCGAAAATCAGAACAGACTGTTACTGCCCGAGGGCAGACCGCAAACTGTTCATCTGTTTGCAGATATGCAATCGACCTGTAGGCCTCCAACGGCGAAAATGTCTCTATTCTTGGACAGTGCACTTTGCAAGCAAAATACAGAAATACGACTACATCAATACCAATCACAGTAGTTCAGCCACGTTCAGTCCCAATATTTTTGTTACGAATGCTTTTGTTTCATTTAGTTTAGTTATTCAGGACAATCTACATGTCATTGATACGCAACTTTCCCGTGCCGTTATTCATCAACTGTGTGAAAAGTATGGACATTTATTTGCCAGAGCGCTGGGGCATGCAAAGAATATTTACGCGCATATTAAACTCTAAGACATGCGAAATCTAAGTTTTATCATAATCGTCCGGTACCCCATGCCATTCGCAACGAATTTGCATCTGAACCTAACCGTTTAGGCCGGCCGCTGTGACTGAGCGGTTCTAGGCATTTCAGTAAAGAACCGCGCTGTTACTACGATCGCAGGTTCGAATCCTGCGTCGGGCATGAATGTGTGTGATGTCCTTAGGTTAGTTAAGTTTAAGTAGTTCTAAGTCTAGGGGACTGATGGCCTCATATGATGTCCCATAGTGCTTAGAACCATTTTTGAACCCAACCGATTAGAAGAAGTCAGGGTTTTGAAACACATTTCCGCAAGTGAATAGGCGTCTCGCGCTGTGATCACGAGTAAAGTGAACGGCCAGATCAGACCTTGTGCCGACTTTAAAGCTACACTAAAACGCTCAAACAGTCGTTGATACCTTTCCACTTCCACGAACGAATGAGTCTATGGGACGCTTAGGAGATGGACGATTCTTTTCAAAAACTGATTTAGCCATTGCTTCTCTGAATGAGGGAACAAGAAATTGATGATAGATAAGACGCACGTCGCCTTGTATTGATACCAGCTCCTTTTCTTTGGAAGTGCCTTGCTCCACCTATATTGGAAGGCTTTCTTGAACACAAAACGTTGAGATCTCTCCCTGTTCATATTATTTAGATTTCTATCTGCGGTTATTATTGCAACAAGAGGCACATTAAAGTCAAGTTCTGCAAAGTCTTGAACTTCCTCTGCTTGGATTACTTGAAACATATCATTGAGTCTAGGGATGCGATGCTCCGGAATCTCAACCCGTATTCTGTTGTCAACGATGTTTTGGTCAATGGCATCGTGAACCAAGAGTGCTCCAGAAGAGCAGTTAAATGTATTGTTCGTGGTCACACAGTTGAATTCATCGATCCATTCGTCGTAAGACTGATTATTTTGACGACACGTACGAAAATTATTGAAACAAGGAGCAGCTAAATGAGTTCGAGCTTCGAAGTAGGCGTGTAATGGTCGAAAAACATCTTCTTAGGGTAGGATTTGGAGCTATAACTGAAGGATCAACTCCATACATAATCAGAGAATATGCACTCGTAGCCACGAAAAAAGGAAGGAGCCTCGTGCTTGTAAGCAGCGAAGTGTTGCTCAAACTGCTGGAAGTATTCTGTCCACTAATTTTGTTGTATATAAAGAGAGCGGAAGGGTGGATAGGTCTGTATCTATCCGCTGATATTCTGTGGTTTAGTCGTTGCTGTTGCTCAGGTTGTCGTGCTTCCATCACTCTGCCAATTGCTGTGAGCAGAGAGATTATTTGTTGGTTCTGAAACTGAATAAGTGCCGTGACTGCTGTGCAGAACTTGCCATCGTATACACAAAGATACTTCACAAATATAAGCGTTGCACACTCAAAACTACGAAGTGTTAATGATAATTTGCCAATCACTAGCATAATAACAGCAGACTCGTCGTCAGTCGGTATCTGCTGTATCCGTAGTTGAGATGACCAGTAAATACAATCGAATTTGTACAAAAAGGAACAAATTAATACGTTCATTTACACTATGTACACTTAATAATTCAATTATAAATAAATTTATGTGATGCTAAGTTCTATGCAATGATAGGAAATTTCTTGATTGTAACTAAATAGCCTTGAATTCTGTTTCAGTATTATTAGGCAATGACAAATAGAAATGTTTAGTAAAGTGATGTTACGTCAACGTAATTTCCCCGACTACAGTCTCCCCTATTGAGGTTGATATGATTTTGAAGATTTCACCGAGACTGGGGTGCAGCTCTTACTGTAGCTGCTTGAAAAGCTGCACTGGTCAATTAGGTCCCACGCAGTGAGGTCACGTCAATTTAGCGCCCTCCATCAAAGACAGGAGCGATGAAAGCGCGAGCCTGCCCGGTAGAGTGCTAGGCGTAGGTTTAAAAGTGTCGCTGCGAGCGGGGGCGGTCCACAAAGGCATTATCGATACCACAAATCAAAAATATAGTGACAAAATGAAAGATCCGAGAGGGACCTTTCATCACCCTCCATTTACCAGATGAGAAGGTGTGAAATGTTCTCTGTAAAAAGCACAGCAGAACATTTCCAAATTATGTCACTACTACCAAATGTTATAACAATTAAAACGAAGTTCTTAAAGTGGATGGACAAATCAAGTTGTAGAAGAATGACGGAAAGCTCAAAGTAGAGCATGGTTGGACTATATTGCTAATTAAGTACAATTATTTGTCGTGATCTTCAACTTTTGTATGAAAAGCATACTAATATACCATAGTCAATAAGCAGAATGTGTTAAGAATTCAAGCTTGTGAATGGAAAGCATAATAATATTTTCTCATAAGAAAACAAAATTGTTAACTACCCAAAAACTGAATTCTAATATGGCAGTACTAATAACAGTTCATGGTAGCACATAAAGTCACATGAAGTACTGTATAATGCTAATGAATAAGGCATAGTAAAGAAAGAATGAAATACAACAACAGTCTGACAAAATCATTCTTTTCTAGAAAGGAAATACAAAAATTGCTAGTTGGTGGTAAAAAACTGTGCTAAACAATGCAATAGACCTCACCATCAATCTAAATGAACCTTCAAAATACATGTGAATTCATTCAATGGTCTTAAATGACAAGTGCACTTGACAAGATAACTTCAGTAATACTAAAGGTTGTGATAAAAAAAAATAACTAGTCCTTTGCAGAGGGAGACCTTATTTTCTTCTGTCTGCGTGTCCAGCGTTTCTCAAGACGATTGGTACACCAGAAGGCTAGAAGTAACTCTGTTCTGAGACACTGCACAACAATGGTTACTATTGAAGACTACAATTTTAAAAGTTTCACCATTCACTGTAGTGGCACTTCAGTTGCAAGTACATGGAGTAATGGACAATGCAATTTGTTTCTAGACTCAGCAAAGCAAGTGGTCCCAACCCTTTCTAGGCGCTACAGTCTGGAGCCGAGCGACCGCTACGGTCGCAGGTTCGAATCCTGCCTCGGTAATGAATGCGTGTGATGTCCTTTGGTTAGGTAGGTTAAGTAGTTCTAAGTTCTAGGTGACTGATGACCTCAGAAGTTAAGTCCCATAGTGCTCAGAGCCATTTGAACCATTTTGAGCCCAAACCATTCGCTTTAGTTAGAAGTTTGGCGCAAGTTACACTCAGACAACGATAAAGTTGTGTATATGGTTCTCGGGCGAGACGTCGGATGTCATAGTGAAAACTCCACAATATTTCGTCAGCGCAACTGGCCGAACACACTGCTAAGGCAGGACCAGGGCCCCCTATTTATGCCAGTCTTAGGCAGGAAGTGAGCATGCGTGAAGGCGCCAAATTCGATGGCCAATAGCGACGATGTCAACCGATAGCTGGAAGGACAGTAACGCCACCTACAGGATGAAGAACCAAAGACATCGGCGCACGCGCGGAGGCTGCCGCCGCTGCTCTGCGCTGCCATCGGCCGCCCCAGCGACCTCTATCGGAAGCTGGAGGCTGCCACTGTTACTCTGCGCTGTCATCGGCCGCCCCAGCGACTTCTGTCGGAAGCCGCAAGCAAAAATGCGCGTCCACGTAGGCGCCTTGATTATCCTCCCGTTGTCAACAGAATATTTCTGTTGGTGGCGAATCGTCGTCCATCTTATGACCAATAGTACTCCTCTCTGCTCGAAGCGACTTCCATATGGCCAGTGCTGGATCCCAAGCTGTACTAAGCTGAAAGCCCGTGTCTCTGTTTACAAGATTCTTCGAGCAACGTATTTCCACTGCTTCCTTAATAGCACTGTCCCAGTACGAACTCGTCGATGTGAGAATTTTTGTATGTTGATAATTCATGGAATGACCTCTACTGAGACAATGCTCGGCCACTGCAGACTTTCCTGGTTACTCCAGACGAGTGTAGCGTCGGTGGTCAGTGAATCTCTCTTCTACAGTGCGACAAGTTTGTCCGATGTACGACATGCCGCAGCTACAAGGAATCTCGTAAACACCGGGTCGTCTTAGGCCAAGGCTGTCCTTAGGTGAGCCCAAAGAGCTCTGAGTTTTGCCGGCGGACGAAAGACACATTTAACTTTATGCCTCTTAAATAATCTTCCTATTTTAGAAGAGACACGCCGATGTATGCAAGATGACCATTCTCCTTTGTTCTTCGCCTTCTTCCACTTCCTCACGTTGGGTAACCCGCTTCGGTTGTAAGGCACGGCGAATCTCCCGTTCGGAGTATCCATTTTGTTGGAGAGTAGTACGCAGGTGGAGTAGCTCATTGGATAAGCTGTCTGAGTCTGATATGGCTCGTGCTCTGTGGACCAACGTCCTCAGTACGCCACTTCGTTGTGAAGGATGGTGACAGCTGGTGGCCTGTAAGTATAAGTCCGTGTGCGTTGGTTTACGGTACACTGCGTGACCTAATGTGCCATCTTCTTTTCTCCGTACCAACACGTCCAGGAATGGAAGTTCGCCGTTTTTCTCCATCTCCATCGTGAACTTGATGTTGGGATGATGCGAGTTAAGATGCTCAAGAAAAACATTCAGCGATGGAATGCCGTGAGGCTAGGTAACAAAGGTGTCGTCCACATATCGCCAAAAACACGTAGGTTTCAAATCCGACGTCTGGAGTGTTCTCTCCTCGAAGACTTCCATGAAAAGATTAGCCACAATGGGTGACAGGGGACTACCCATTGCGACGCGGTCAGTCTGTTCAAAGTATTGTCCATTAAATAAAAAGTATGTCGTGGAGTTTTCACTATGACATCCGACGTATCGCCCGAGAACCATACACACAACATGTACGTCGGGAAAGCCTCAAGCAACACATCCGATACCTGTACGGGGAGGAGATGGTAAAAGAAGTTAACAGTTTTGATAAACTACGGAATAAGAAGAGCAGACTGCTATGTGCCCTTACGTTTTTTATTAAGATGCCAAGATCATCGAGTTATTCCGGCGTTCGCTAAGGTGACGCACTTCGTAACCTCTGCAGCCGCTAAAAGGATAAAAAGTCGAGCAAGCCACTCTCTGGTAAGTGAAGGATTCACCATACTCGGCGAGAACTGGACTTCGTATCCAGAGAGTTCTTGGCGCTTCATTTGAAGATATCGTCAAGACTGTCCGCTGATTCTTGGATGTGGGTTGACAGCGCTACTTGGGCGTTCTCAGACTGGAAACGACAACAGGACGCAGCACGTCAAATTGATAAGTTTCATCGCTTCAGAGACCGTTTACCACAAGAAGATAACAACGAAGTTCGTAGACGAACTGTATACAATCTAGCGGACAAACCTTTGCCTGACGCGGCGGTATCGGTCTTGCAGAAAGGGTTGAATTTCGCACCCGCTCCGAGGACACCACCTGTTCTGGACATGATTAGCTCCGTCGAACAAGGCATCCTTAAACTTCCCAGGGAATCTGCCGAGGAGATCCGGCGGGAGACTTGCCGTGCTCTGACACGAGCTCAAGTACCTAAAAACAATATAACAGCTACAGAGAGGTCAGTGGTTCGATCCCTACGAGAAGATCCTGATACTGTGATTCTACCGGCGGATAAGGGAAATGCGACTGTTATCTTCTCCACGTCAATGTATCTGAGCAAGATGCACCAGCTTCTAGACGACTCTGAATATCGCACACTAAATAAGGACCCCACAGCAAAAATTCAGCGAAAAACTTTGGAGATCCTCAAAAACAGCACGATCTCCGAAGTGGTTGCTAAGAGACTACGTACACAGGCGCCCGTACATCCCAGGCTATACGGATTGCCCAAAATTCACAAGGATAATGTGCCACTGCGGCCTATTGTGAGTAATATCGGGGCACCAACGTATAATCTCGCGAAACATCTGGCAGCGCACCTGAGCCCTTTCGTAGGAAAGTGTGAACATCATATCCGTAACTCACAAGACTTTATTCGTCGGCTCAAGAACTTACGACTCGCACCATAAGATATACTCGTGAGTTTTGACGTAGTCTCACTTTTTACTGAAGTGGCGTACTGAGGACGTTGGTCCACAGAGCACGAGCCATATCAGACTCAGACAGCTTATCCAATGAGCTACTCCATCTGCGTACCACTTTCCAACAGATTGGATACTCCGAACGGGAGATTCGCCGTGCCTTACAACCGAAGCGGGTTACCCAACGTGAGGAAGTGGAAGAAAGCGAAGAACAAAGGGGAATGGTCATCTTGCATACATCGGCGTGTCTCTTCTAAAATAGGAAGATTATTGAAGAGGCATAAGGTTAAATGTGTCTTTCGTCCGCCGGCAAAACTCAGAGCTCTCTTGGGCTCACCTAAGGACAGCCTTGGCCTAAGAAGACCCGGTGTTTACGAGATTCCTTGTAGCTGCGACATGTCGTACATAGGACAAACTTGTCGCACTGTAGAAGAGAGGTTCACTCAACACCGACGCTACACTCGTCTGGAGTAACCAGAAAAGTCTGCAGTGGCCGAGCATTGTCTCAGTAGAGGCCATTCCATGAATTATCAACATACAAAAATTCTCACATCGACGAGTTCGTACTGGGACAGTACTATTAAGGAAGCAGTGGAAATACGTTGCTCGACAAATCTTGAGACAGAGACACGGGCTTTCAGCTTAGTACAGCTTGGGATCCAGCACTGGCCATATGGAAGTCGCTTCGAGCAAAGAGGAGTACTATTGGCCATAAGACGGACGAAGATTCGCCACCAACATAAATATTCTGTGGACAACGGGTGGATAATCAAGGAACCTACGTGGACGCGCATTTTTGCTTGCGGCTTCCGACAGAGGTCGCTCGGGCGGCCAATGACAGCGCAGAGTAACAGCGGCAGCCTCCGCGCTTGAGGCTTCCGACAGAGGTCGCTGGGGTGGCCGATGGCAGCGCAGAGCAGCGGCGGCAGCCTCCGCGCGTGCGCCGAAGTCTTTGGTTCTTCATCCTGTAGGTGGCGTTACTGTCCTTCCAGCTATCGGTTGATATCGTCGCTATTGGCCATCGAATTTGGCGCCTCCACGCATGCGCACTTCCTGCCTAAGACTGGCATAAATAGGGGACCCTGGTCCTGCCTTAGCTCGGCTAAGAAACGCCGGGACTGGCGACAGACATGCACCCGTTTAAATGCCGTCCTTCTCTTCCGACGACCTTCTCCTTCACCTCACTCATCTCCTTTCCGACCAGCTTAATTCCCGTCGCTCCGAAATCTTCCTCTCCCTGGACCTCGAACGTGCTTATGACCGCGTATGGCATTCCGGTCTCCTCTTCAAGCTCCAAACCTTCGCCCTTTCCATTAACTACGTCCGTCTGATCGACTGCTTCCTCTCCCGCCGTCCTTCATACGTCACCATCCACAACACAGATTCCTACACCTTTTTTCCCCTCCGCTGGTGTGCCCCAAGGCTCCGTCCTCTCCCCCCTTCTGTACTTTTTGTATACAGCGGACATGCCGCCGCCGTCATCCCCCGTCCACCTTCTCCAGTTTGCCGACGACACCGCCTTCCTTGCCCTTGCCCCCACCCTGCAGCGTTCCCAACACTTTCTCCAATCCCATCTTGACCGATTCACCGCTTGGTGCAACCAGTGGTTGCTCAAGGTCAATCCCTCCAAAACCCAGTCGATCATTGTAGGCAAAACCACCCCTTCCTTCCGCCTCCTTGATTTCTATCTCACCATATATGGCCATCCTATCGCCCTCACTCCCACCTTTAAGTATCCTTGCGTCACCCTCGACCGTCGACTCTCCTGGACTCCCCATCTCCGGACATAGCAAGCCAAGGCACGCTCCTGACTCCGTCTCCTCAAGCTCCTTTCCGGCCACATGTGGGGTCTGGACCCCTCCACCATCCTCCACACATATAAATCCCTCATCCACCCTATCCTTTGTTACGCCCATCCGGCCTGGATCTCCGCCCCCCCTACCTTTTATAAATCCCTCCAAATCCTTGAACACCATGCTCTCCGCCTCACCTATTTGCATTCGTCTCCCCTCTCCCATGCGGATCCTGTACGATCTCATCCCCTTCCTCCACCTCCTCCTTTTCCTTGAAAGGATACGGATCCTGTACACCTCTTGCAAACTCGATCCTTGTCACCCACTTGTCTCACCCATCCTCTTCCACCCCCACCCGCTGCCGCACCTGAATTCCTACGTCCCACCCGGTCTCCATCTCTCCACCCTCCTTACCCTCTCCCAAGGTAGCTTCCACCAGCTCCCCCTCCCTGATGATGTCCTCCTCCCCTCCATCTACCCCTCCAATCAACTTTGATCCACCCACTTCCTGTGTCCTTTCCTTTAGGCACCCTCCCTCCCCTCTCTTTCCTTTTCCCCCATCCCCCTTCCTCCAGCCCTCTTCCCCTGGGCTTCCCCTCCCCCTTCCTCCCTCCCCCTTTCTCCCCTGTCCATGGCATCTCTGCTCTCCCCTCTCCCTCTCTCATTCCCCTTCCTCCTCCTCCTCTTTTGGCAGGTCCCCAGACTCGCACACGCTCAGTGAACATTCGCGTGCACGAGATCATCGCCATCAGTGTCTCGTGTGTGTGCCTTCGTTTGTGTTTAGTGTTCTTTCGCCGTCACGCCACCACTGTTCACGTGTGCCGTCGCCGTCATCCATGTTATGTGCGCCGTGTCAACTAGTGTTAGTGAAATTTCTCGTCCAGCGTGAACGGCTCCATGTTTTTCGTTTTTTAGTGTCTACATTTTTTGCCCGCCGTTTTGATTGTATTCTCTGTGCCACCTGTATGTAATACTTATTGTAAAACTGAAGGCTGAAGAGCGGCGTACTATGCGGCTGACAGCCCGCCTTTGTGTAATGTGATCAAAATCACAATAAAGAAAGAAAAAAAAGAAAAAACCTGCCTTAGCAGTGCGTTCGTCGCACCTGAAGATGTCGGCCAGTTGCGCTGACGAAATATTGTGGAGTTTTCACTATGACATCCGACGTTTCGCCCGAGAACCATATATACAATACGTCCGTCGGGAAAGCCTCAAGCAACACAACGATAAAGTTTCTTACAGTCTGGCTACATGCAACACTCCCGAGTGTAAATGCATTTTGTCGATCATCAGGAAGTGCAAACCGTATATAAATTTGCATTTGATATGCAGGTCAGAAGTTATCTCTAGTCTCTGCATATGACTATTTGTGGTAGTTAGTAGGGCATTCAGTCTGATTTCAGTAGTCGCAGACAACTTCAGTCAGTGTTCAAATGGTTCAAATGGCTCTGAGTATTATGGGACTTAGCTTCTGAAGTCATCAGTCCCCTAGAACTTAGAACTACTTAAACCTAACTAACCTAAGGGCAATACACACATTCATGCCCGAGGCAGCATACGAACCTGCGACCGTAGCGGTCGCGTAGTTCCAGATTGAAGCGCCTAGAACCGCTCGGCTACAACGGCCGGCTCAGTCATTGTGGAAAGTCCACAAGCAATAGTACAAAATTGAATACAATGACTACGATACTTCTTTGTAAATTACTCTTACACTTGATATCATCATTGGTAACACCTGCATCATGCCTTCAACAAACGTGCATGTGGCACAACATACGGGTATTATTGACACGACAGGTACTGATCAATGAAGTGGCGAAGCCTCAAAAGTTCTACAACTAAATTCAAGAAATCAAAGCCACTGGAACAATATACCACTTTAACCAAGCTACACATATGCCCTGAAACTCAACAAGTGACTGGACTGAAACTACCAATCTAACAGTTTTTACAGTCCATTTGTCAAGCAAAGCCTTACGTGGCGTTGTACATAAACTGGAACACAATACACAAAATGAAAAAAACAAGGAAGGTGTTATAATAATTAATATTGTAACAATGTCATCTTTTTACATCGGCAGTATTTTATTTTGGATGATAATGTTACTTGATATTATTTCTTTTTGCATCACCTCAGAAACACCATATTTACTCTTGGTGTGGTACAGTTTCTCTCTTCTCCCTGCATCGTTTTATATGCCACACCATCGATGTTAAACCTCTCATGAGTGTTACTACCTCACTCCTTGGCAACTTCCTTTTATCCATATATAAAGCAAAACAGTAAAAGAATGTTTGATACCCTGAGAGTCAGTCATATTGTAATTCTTCAACATAAAACGACATAAATACAGAAGACACTTCAAAACTTCAGACCAGATTTCTTTAAAATGATTATTCGTGTAACAGATTTATGTTGGAAACATACCTAATCGGTATACAATCTGGACCTGTAGACTTTCCCGTATCAAGCGATTTGAGTTGCTTCGCAACCCCAAAGGTATCTACTTCTAAGAAACTCATGCTAGCAGCTGTTCGTGTTTCAAGTTCTGGAATATTCCATTCGTCTTCCCTGGTGAAGGAATTTCGGAAAACTGCGTTCAATAACTCCGCTTTAGCGGCACAGTCGTCGGCAACAGTACCATCGGCTCTGCGCAACGAGGGTATTGACTGCGTCTTGCCGCTTGTGTACTTTACATACGACCAGAATTTCTTCGGATTTTCTACCAAATTTCGAGATAATGTTTCGTTGTGGAACCTATTAAAAGCATCTCGTATTGAAGTCCGTGCCAAATTTCGCGCGTCTGTAAATTTTAGCCAATATTCGGGATTTCGCGTTCTTCTGAACTTCGCATGCTTTTTCCGTTGCCTCTGCAACAGCGTTCGGGCCTGTTTTGTGTACCATGGGTGATCAGTTCCATCTCTTACCAATTTTTGAGGTATGAATCTCTCAATTGCTGTTGCTAATATATTTTTGAATTTGAGCCACATCTCGTCTACATTCGCATAGTCAGTTCAGAGGAATGGAGATTGTCTCTTAGGAAGGCTTCTAGTGACACTTTATCCGCTTTTTTAAATAAAATTATTTTGCGTTTGTTTCTGGTGGATTTGGAAGAAACGGTATTGAGCCTAGCTACAACGACCTTGTGATCATTAATCCCTGTATCAGTCATGACGCTCTCTATTAGCTCTGGATTGTTTGTGGCTAAGAGGTCAAGTGTGTTTTCGCAACCATTTACAATTCTCGTGGGTTCGTGGATTAACTGCTCGAAATAATTTTCGGAGAAAGCATTTAGGACAATCTCGGAAGATGTTTTCTGCCTACCACCGGTTTTGATCAAGTATTTTTTCCAACACATCGAGGGAAGGTTGAAGTCCCCACCAACTATAACCGTATGAGTGGGGTATTTATTTGTTACGAGACTCAAATTTTCTCTGAACTGTTCAGCAACTATATCATCGGAGTCTGGGGGTCGGTAGAAGGAGCCAATTATTAACTTAGCTTGGCTGTTAAGTATAACCTCCACCCATACCAATTCGCACGGAGTATCTACTTCGACTTCACTACAAGATAAACCACAAACACTCCACCACCAACTTATTTCGGCTTTAGCCAGCTTTCTGTACCTATAACGATTTCAGCTTCTGTGCTTTCTATTATCGCTTGAAGCTCAGGGACTTTCCCAGCACAACTACAACAATTTACAACTACAATTCCGACTGTTCCTTGATCCAAGCACGTCCTGTATTTGCCATGCACCCTTTGAGATTGTAGCCCACCCCGTACTTTCCCGAGGCCTTCTAACCTAAAAAACCGCCCAGTCCACGCCACACAGCTTCCGCTACCCGTGTAGCCGCCAGCTGAGTGTAGTGAACTCCTGACCTATTCAGTGGAACCCGAAACCCCACCACCCTATGGCGCAGGTCAAGGAATCTGCAGCCAACATGGTCGCAAAACCGTCTGAGCCTCTGATTCCGACCCTCCACCCGGCTCTGCAACAAAGGTCCGCAGTTGGTTCTGACAACAATGCTGCAGATGGTGAGCTCTGCCTTCATCTCGTAAGCAAGACCGTCAGCCTTCACCAAAGCAGATAGCCGCTGGAATCCAGAAAGAATTTCCTCAGATCCAAAGCGACACACGTCATTAGTGCCGACATGTGCCACCACCTGCAGCTGGCTGTACCCTGTGCTCTTCATGGCATCCGGAAGGACCCTTTCCACATCAGGAATGACTCCACCCGGAATGCACATGGAGTGCACACTGGATTTTTTCCCCTCCTTAGCCGCCACATTACTAAGGGGCCCCATTACGCGCCTAACATTGGAGCACCCAACTACCAATAAGCCCACCCTCTGCGATTGCACAGACCTTGAAGGTTGAGAATCATCCTCTGAAACAGGGCAGGAAGCTGCATCTGGCTCAGCCAGAGGCAATACCTGAAACCTGTTCGTCAGACGCACCGGGGAGGCTTTCTGATCAGCCTCTGGGGACGTCTTTCGCTGCCTGCCACGTTTTGGAACGACCTCCCATTGAACCACAGGCGATGGCTCAGCCCCAGTGCAGGCCGCAACTGGGGCAACCACAGCGGCAGACCGATCTGGGGACAGACGGGACGAGGTTGACATCCCCGTGATACCCAAGTCCGGTTCCCCACAGTGGTGCCCGTTGGCAACAGCCTCAAGCTGCGTGACCGAAGTCAGCGCCGCCTGCAGCTGTGAGCAAAGGGATGCCAACTCAGCCCTCATCCGAACACAGGACGTTAATGATACATTAATGGCAGAATAATTTTGTACTTTAAAGTTTACAATTGTGTATTATTCTCTGTGGCGCTACCCCGAATGCGGCAGTGCAGCGGACGGTCTCAGAACATGCTGATGTTGTCGCAGAAATCTGTAAAGGATGTCGCACAGCAGCGTCTAGTACACGCAAACACGTTGACGGGCAGGTAGCAGGCTTAACTGGCAACTAGTGTAGCCCTTTCAGCAGGCGTTGCTGCTCAAGACAGCGACTGCAGTTTACCAGAGCGATCTCGTAGACATCAAAGGGGTATGTTCGTGTTATTGCTCAACAGCTCTGCATGGTACGGTGATGAGCAACAGCTTAACCTTTCCACAGGTTCCAGTCAGGGGTAGCAGTGGGTAGTGCGTCATCTGAATGAATACTGCGACATGTGGATTGTGGGCCATACACCACCAGTTTGATTCATCAAGCTGAAGATAGAAGTCTCCATGTCTCTTCATCAGTGATACTGAAGTCGGCCTGTATCTCCCCATGGTACCATTCTACTGGTCGACGTGGAAACTAACGTCTTGCTGCAGAAAGAATCTCCGCATCATCCATGTACTGCTCCCCGCGGATTGCATCTTTCATTAGACCAAACAGATGGAAGACAGAATGAGCGAGATCGGGATTGTAGGGTGGATGAGAAAGAACAGTCCAATAAAGTTTTGCGAGCTCAAAAAATGGTTCAAATGGCTCTGAGCACTATGGGACTTAACATCTATGGTCATCAGTCCCCTAGAACTTAGAACTACTTAAACCTAACTAACCTAAGGACAGCACACAACACCCTATCGTCACGAGGGAGAGAAAATCCCTGACCCCGCCGGGAATCGAACCCGGGAACCGGGGCGCGGGAAGCGAGAACGCTACCGCACGACCACGAGCTACGGACGAGCCTTTTGGGAGCTCCTCTCATGTGCGCGGACTTGTGTGAGGCCTTGAGTTTTCATGGAGAAGGAGACGTTCGTTTGCATCTCGAATGCGTCTGTTCGCAAGACATTGCAGGTGTGACAGTTGTGTACGGAAATTAGAAATTTGTGGTAAGTTCCAAGGGACCAAGCTGCTGAGGTCATCGATCCCTAGGCTTACACACTACTTAATCCAACTTAAACTAACTTACGCTACGGACAACACACACACAAAAGCCCAAGGGAGGACTTGAATCTCCGACGGGGAGAGCCGTGCGAACCGTGTCAAGGCCACCTGAGACCGCTCGGCTACCCCGCGCGGCAGCTGTGTACGACCAGCAGGGACATGTGAGCTCGGACTGGTTTCCGGAAACTTACTGCGGTGATGACGGACGCCTCTCACACTACTCACCGTGCTTTTATTCATTGCCAGGTGTCCATAGACACTTTGCAAGCACCTATGAATGGTTGCGAAGATCCGGTTTCCCGCCAAAACGAATTGAATGACAGCTCTCTGCTTGGAACACACCTCCGTTGCAGATGCCATTTTAAGGCTATGTATAGCGCCGCCACCTAACGGAACTTCATATAACTACATCTACATCTACATGGTACTCTGCAATTCACACTTAAGTGCCTAGCAGAGGGTTCATCGAACCATTTTCATACTACTTCACTACCATTCCACTCTCGAATGGCGCGTGGGAAAAAGGAACACGTAAATCTTTCCGTTCGAGTTCTGATTGCTCTTATTTTATTATGATGATCATTTCTCCCTGCGTAGGTCGGTGTCAACAAAATATTTACGCATTCGGAAGAGAAAGTTGGTGATTGAAATTTCGTAAATAGGTCTCACCGCAAAGAAAACCGCCTTTTTTCAGTGACTGCCAACCCAAGTCGCGTATCATATCAGTGACACTCTCACCCATACTGCTCGATAACACGAAACGAGCTGCCCTTCTTTGCACTTTATCGATGTTAGGTTAGGTTAGGTTAGTGTTGTTTAACGTCCCGTCGACAACGAGGTCATTAGGGACGGAGCGCAAGCTCGGGTTAGGGAAGGATGGGGAAGGAAATCGGCCGTGCCCTTTCATAGGAACCATCCCGGCATTTGCCTGAAACGATTTAGGGAAATCACGGAAAACCTAAATCAGGATGGCTGGAGACGGGATTGAACCGTCGTCCTCCCGAATGCGAGTCCAGTGTGCTAACCACTGCGCCACCTCGCTCGGTCTTTATCGATGTCTTCCGTCTATTCTACCTGGTAAGGATCCCATACCGCGCAGCAATATTCCAGCAGAGGACGGACAAGTGTAATGTAGTCTGTCTCTTTAGTGGGCTTGTCGCATCTTCTAAGTGTTCTGTCGACAAAGCGCAGAGTGTGTTTCGCTTTCCCCACAATATTGTCTGTGTGGTCTTTCCAATTTAAGTTGTTCGTAACTGTAGTTCATAGGTATTTAGTCGAATTGACAGCCCTTAGATTTATGCGATTTATCGTATATCCAAAATTTATCCGATTTCTTTTAGTACCCATGCGGATGACCTCGCACTTTTCTTCGTTTGATGCTCAACGGGAATATTTCACAATATCTCACGACAAACACTGTGTTTTTCAGTCGAAATTCGCCGAGGAAAATTGTGTTGTATTACTTATTGAACGCTCTTCGTAACTGAGTGCAACGGATAATAAAGGTCCTACGTATATCCGTCTCGGATAACATACGTAAGTAAACGGATTCATGATGCTTCTAATTTGAGTTGGTTTCATGGTTGTAGCGAACCGCAGTGCAATGGTGCTGCTCCCCCAAGTGTGGACTCACTGATTCACAGTAAATGCAACAGCCAAGCATATGAATAAGAACTATTCCGTAGCACTTCCAAGCGTCTCGTACGTAAAATTAATACTATTCCACAATGTAGTGTTACCACACGTAACAGCCTGATGTTCCACAACAAAAATCCACCTCCTCTTACCTTACTGGATGTGTGAAAATGACTAACTACCATGCAGAGATAATGCGCCAAAATCTGTCCTCAGTTTCCATCTTGGATTCATAACTTCGACAAAATAACTTCGTCAGCTAGTCAGCTAAATTTATGTCAACAAGATGTCAGCGCCCTTTGTCTAGTGTATTTAAGCAAAACAAGAATAAAGGTAATGATTTTCTCTCTAAAACACTCGGCAGAAGTTCCAGCAGCCCGGGGCACTATAGGGAAAGCAACCAACGCGTGCATAAAGCAGGCACTCTGGCGGAAAAATTCCTCAGAACTGCGTCGCTGTGAGCCGTCGGATTTATATTTCCGTTGTTCAGCGGACGGTAGAAGCCTCCATCCGGTAGAAATGGAGCTCTGTCATGCAGTTTCTGCTCTGCACGATGTCTCAGCCTCGGAGATACCGTGGAGGCGCTCGAATTCTCATTGTCACCGTGACAAGAACCCACACGCTACGCTGATGGGCAAAACTTAACAACGTAATTAGTGATGTCTCACTGCCAAGTAAGATAGTTCGATGAAACTTGGACCCTACAAAGTAGGAGCTGCTATAGTATAGTGCAGAAGGTAACTGAATGAAGTACGCAATCAGACCAACAGAAAAGACGTTTTTATTCAAAGACAATAATTACACCAAAGTCACTGCGACTTATGATGGTTCCCTGTACATTACAAAAAGCGGAACTTCTTAATAGGGTGTATTATCTCAATGGACGGCTGTGCAAACGTTGCAACGTACTCTCCTGCTGGCCACAAGGCTGGTAAAAAGTTCTTGTGGTGGGGCGTTCCATTACTCCACAAATGCCGTTGACAGCTGCTGGATGGGCGTTTGTGCACGTATAATTGTTAGGAAACGTCTCCCCAACGCATCCCACACTTACTCCATGGGTCTTAAGTAGCGGAGACGATCAGGCCAATCCATCCAACAAATATCCTCTCGTTCCAGCTGCTCCTCCGCCTGCAGAGTTCGTACATTCTTATCCACAAAGACGGAAGTCAGGGCCAAACGCATCCCTGAAAAGATGCATATGTGGAAGGAATACAGTGTCACAGTAACTTTGATGCAGTGAGTACAGTGTCACAGTAACTTTGACGCAATGAGAACAGCGTCACAATTATGCTGAGAGTTATTCTACAGCGTTCAAAGTTTCGGCCGTCAATACGCACGTACAACATTATTCCTCCCCCAGCCATAGTACTTATACCACCTAAACGATCATGCTCGACTGTGTTTCTGGGTGCATCACGTGTTCCTACTTGTCGCCATATGAGGGTTCGTAATTCCGGCAGGAGCACTGTCGAAAAACGATCGTTCTCGCGTGCCAGTTGTTTTGATACGTTGCATGGCTGTACTGACCTCCATTTTGTAATGTCCAGGAGACTTCAGTGTAATTACTGTCTTTGAAAAAAAAATGTCTTTTATGTTCGTCTCTAAGCACCTTCTGAAATATTCTGTAGCAGTTCTTTGGTCATACATATAAAGTTTCATCGAGCTATGTAACACGACAGTGACATATCACGCGAAAGTTACTTTCGTCTTTCAGTTACACACACCACTGTACTAGGGATGTGGTTGCGAGACAGATTACTTGATTTACAGGTCTATTATGTTGTCAACCTTAATAAAACGGGTCTATGCTTCTATTCAGTCCCTAGTTGCCCAGTCTGTTATAGCATTTGAAGATGGCAAAACGAAAACCTAAGTTTTAAATTTCACGTTCAAGAAATCGTTCACGCAGGAGAATCGTACAAAGATACCGTCATTTGGCTATAGGACAGACTCCCATACAGACGACATAGTAATAAGCATTTATGGCATAGAGAAACAACGGAAAGATTGGAAAGCAAGTAAGTCACCAGGTCCTAATGGAATCTGTGGCACTGGCCAACAACCTAGATTGCATGTATCATTAGCCTCTACTCCATCACAAAGACCCAAGACTGGAAGAAAGCGAAGGTGACTTCAATATATAAGAAGGGTAAAAGAACTGACGCGAAAAATTACAGACCAATATCCTTAAATTCTGTTTGCTGCAGAATTCATTAACATATTCTGAGTTGGAATATAAGCTACTTTATTGAGAGTGAGAAGCTTATCCACGAATCAGCATGCTTTTAGAAAGCAACTCTCGTGCGAAACTCAGCTTGCCCTTTTTTCACATGATATACTGCAAACTGTGGATCAAAGGCAACAGGCAGATTCCATATTTATAGATTTTCGGAAAGAATTTGACACGGTGCCCCACTGCAGACTATTAACGATGGCACGAGCATATTTCTCAGATGTTTGAGTACTTGAAGACTTCTTAAACAATGGAACCCAGTCTATTGTCCTTGACAGCGAGTGTTCATCAGAGACAAAGTTATGGTCAAGAGCCCCCAGGGAAGTTTGATAGGACCGCTGTTGCTCCCTATATACACACATCAAAAAAAGTTTTGCATCACTCGGTTCCCAGAACTCCTGAACATAGACGTTGATTGTGGATCACAGACACATTCCCTTTGAATCTTCAGAGATGTCACTAAACCCGCCCGAGCAACCATGAATGAGCAGCGCATATGAGACAGAGGGGGTTGGACAATCGATCAATTCCAGTCATTCTACCAGCAAACAGGTACACGGCTCGTGTTGTCTGTAGTTCAACCATGCCTAGACGCTCAATACCGCGGTTCAATAGCGTCCACACTGTTACTTTGTGTCAGGAAGGGCTCTCAACAAGGGAAGTGTCTAGGCGTCTCGAGTGAACCAAAGTGATGTTTCTCGGACATGGAGGAGATAGCGAGAATCATGAAGTGTCAACGACATGCCTCGCTCAGGTCGGCCAAGGGCTGCTACTGCAGTAGATGAACGCCACCTACGGATTATGGCTCGGAGGAATCCTGACAGCAACGCCACTATGTTGAATAATCCTGCAGCCACAGGACGTCGTCTTGCGTCTCAAACTGTGCGCAGTAGGCGGCATGATGTGCAACTTTACTCCCGACGTCTATGGCGAGGCCCATCTTTGCAACCACGACATCATGCAGCGCGGTACAGATGAGCCTAACAATATGTTGAATGGACCGCACAGGATTGGCATCACGTTCTCTTCACCTATGAGTGTCGCATATGCCTTCAATCAGAAAATCGTCGGAGACGTGTTTGGAGGCAACCTGGTCAGGCTGAACGCCTTAGACACACTGTCCAGCAAGTGCAGCAAGGTAGAGGTTCCCTGATGTTTTGGGGTGGCGTCATGTGGGGCCGACGTACGCCGCTGGTGGTCATGGAAGGCGCCGTAACGGCTGTACGATACGTGGATGCCATCCGACCGATAGTGCAACCATATCGATAGTATACTGGCGAAGCATTCGTTTTCATGGACGACAATTCGCGCCCCAGTCGTGCCCATCTTGTGAATGACTTCCGTCAGGATAACGACATCGCTCGACTAGCGTGGCCAGCATGTTCTCCAGACATAAACCGTATCGAACATGCCTGGGATAGATTAAAAATGGCTGTTTACGGACGACGTGACCCACTAACAACTCTGAGGGAGCTACGTCGAATCGCCGTTGAGGAGTGGGACAATTCTTTTAGAGAGACACTATTGGGAAAATTTACCAAAACTGGCATTTAAAGCTGATTGCCGAACGGTTCGACTGCCGCCAACGTACGCTGCACGTAAGGTCCACGAAGAAATGATGCGAGAAATTGTCTCATACGGAGGCACATAGACAGTCGTTTTTCCCCTCTCTCTATTTTGTGGAACAGGAAACGAAATGACTATTTGTGGTGCAGGGAAACTTCCACTAGGCACCGTACGGTGGCTTGTGGAGTGTACAGTGTGGTCCATTGATAGTGACCGGGTCAAATATCTCACGAAATAAGCAACAAACGAAAAAAGAACAAAGAACGAAACTCATCTAGCTTCAAGGGCGAAACCAGATGGCTCCATGGTTGGCCCGCTTGGCTTTGACCTATGGCAGTGCCATCTAGAGGGCCAACAATAGCGCCATCTGCTTTCCCCCTTCAAGCTATACAAGTTTCGTTCTTTGTAGTTTTTTCGTTTGATGCTTATTTCGTGATATATTTGGCCCGGTCACGATCAGTATACCACCCTATATATGTATATGTAGATGTAAATGTTTTCCTCTACTATACTTACTAAACTGTTGTGATGAGCTTCAATAGCCTTGCTCCGACCATTCAAACAAGGTTATAGGCGTTTACAACCGACAGTACTCCAAAATCATTGGTAAATACCCAGTAGCCATCTAACTGCAGTCAGGAATATTCCGAGGTCCGGCCACAAGGCTGGAAAATTTACACTGCTGGCAGTCAGTAAACCGGCAGCAACGGGTTGCTTGCAACTGCCGCGAACATTTCCATATGTTATGGCAACATTACAAAGAACGTCATTCTCACTCAAGAATCGAGTTTACGGGGGAAAATGTTTTTTAATTTATTTACTGTCAACACGTCAGTCTCTTGATTAAACACAGGCTTTAGCAGTCTCTTCGCTCCGATATCAGAAATATTAAACCTGTTACGACCAATCACGTCCACACACCCTCAGGAGCAAAATTCGCCCATAAAGTTCGAAATGCCACTGCAGAAGCGATGCCCGCGCACGGGTACACACTGAAAAATTCTTCCATGCTTTTCATACTGACAAAGTAGCTTCATCTATAACTAATTCAGAAACATGAAAGACTTTTCAACATCGCCTCCACTGCCGAGGCCACGTTTGGCATTCCACGCTAAGAAATGTTGCTATTTGACGCTCAGGTAGCGCGAGCAAGCCAGTTACCTCTGAAATTTTTTAATTATTCACGTCTTTCATCCGATCATCCCCAAGAACGACGTACAGACTTTCTCATTGTCCACTGAGTACGAATAAATACGGACTGTGTTTAAATTTGGGAAACAAAGTACAACGTAATAAGTAAATAATAAATAAAATATTCATCACATTGTTCTCAGTGGTCAGATTGGAATGGAAAAACATGCCATATAGAACTACATGTAGAGTACATTTCAGTAGCTATCTAAACGTTAGAACGTTAGTAACAGAATCAAAAATGATAATGAAAAATATGATAAACACATTCAGAATAAGAAAAAGAATAGATTATCGTAAGGAGTCATATAAGTGTAATTCTATACGCAGAGTTCATAATTCTCAACATGAATGTGGACTACAATAAAAAAAACAAATAAATAAATGTATAAACAAATGCTCGTATATTGTAATAGCAATACTCTGGAAAGTGTAGCTCTGTGGTAGGACGTGTTGCTAGATTGCTAGTGCTGCTGTATGTGATCTGACGACCTGGGAAAGTCTCTGTGTCTTAAGTGAACCTGGAACAGTCGGACTGCTGAATTTATCTCGCTTTGTGAATCTCCTGTACAGTCCAGTTTAGGAGAAACTGGGGCTTCCAACGCATCAGATACAGGCCTCAGTGTGCATACCTCTAGTTGAGAGAGTCGGGTGAAACTCGGCCGGACGTGGGCTCTTGGATCATTGGCGGCCGAGATAATGTTTTCCAGGCGCAGAAGTATAAAAAATTCCTGCTTCCTTATTTTCTGACTCACATGGTGACAGAGGAATGGTAATTTACATATCCCTCTATATTTCAGCTATAGATTAGGTTTATTCTTTTCAAGATAATGCTATTGTAGCTCCTCAAAATTTACGCAAAATGCTTTGTGCCGACCACCCTTAGTAAATCTGTAATTTAGCGTAATGAAATACTTGTGATTTGTTCAACTGATTGTTTTTCTCACTCCACAGAGAAAACCTATATATGAAGAATGGCATTTTTAAAATTTCTTTCTTGTTTTTATTCATCCTCGCAGGATCAGGGCCGTTAAGCCCTTTGTAACATCTGACCAGGCAGTCTGGTTTTGGTTTGCGAACGTATTCGTTCACCCTGTTCTGCAGCCTTCTCTATCCTTCGTGGTGCTCGGCCTTCGGATTTCAATTGAAACGTCTGTGAGAAGCACCCCTTTTCATCATTTGACGTAATTCGGTATTCATCCACGGGTCAGAACATACACGCTTTTGAGGATGGAGGGCTCTGAGAAGTGGACCACGAATACTGCATCATGTGCTGGGAAGCCTGGAGGTAAATACTGAGCGATATCTCGGACTATCAACTGTCACTGTGCCCGTGTTGCGTGTGAGTTGTAATGATGTAAGGCTCGTATTGTAGTACTGTGGAAATAGTGCTTCTCGAAGTCCATGTCTATGTTTCCCATTACGATGACGTATTCGTACTGAAAGTGAATTGAATGTGATTACCATATAGTATTGTAGTGCCTGTGTTGCTAAGAAGGACGGTGCAGTGTTCCTACAGCAAACGTATTTGCTGTTGGGAATATGAACCACCTTCGGCACTTTATTGAAGTGACGCAATGAAAATTTGTTCCAGACCGTGACTCGAAACCGTATACCCCGCTTTACGCGAGCGGTCGCCTTAACAGCTTGGACTATACGTGCTCGACTCACGGCCAGACCAAAACTTTCATATGCCGTCGTTCCTCCGTCACAGCCTCTACTCACGCACTCCTTACGTAATTCACGTACGGGGAGGACTTTTTAATTGAAAGCCGCTGCTTCATATCGGCGGATAAATACGATATTGCTGTGCCTGTGTTGTCAAGAACGATTCAATGTTCTTTCGGACATACATCAACAATACATCCCTTCCATTATGTGAAACAATCTGACATGGTCAGGAAATTTTTGGATGCGCGCTAGTCTAGTCTTTGCGTTTACACTTCACCGTACTTATGAGTAGACCATAAATACATACACCAGCACAGAATAACAAGTGGAAAGCAACACTTTCAACGGAAAATTCCACATCCTACCCTGTTGTTGGTTCGTGAATCTGGCTACCATGGATTTTATTTTAGGGATTACAAAGTCACCTTAAAAGTACGCATTGGGTAGCCTAGGCAACTAATGAATATCGATGTGGACGAACAAGGAAAAGAATGTGTCGAACAGGTTGTAATCAACCTCCATGGAACAAGAATGCTCTTTCAGTGTGGAAACACGACACAATCAGAAACCAAAGCCCTGTAGAAGTTGGTGGTCTCACGGAATGATTCTAACTCCGTCGGATAAGGTCCGTGTTCGATTCACACACCAAGTGACCATTCTAAGAAATGCAAACAGACCTTCTTCACATCTGGTATTATTCCTAATTAAACTAAATAAACACAGCACAGATAAATTAAGAGCTTTATGTTTCATGACTGGCACATATAACCAGATCAGAGATCACATATAAGGAGATTAATATCCTTATCTTTCTTTTCTGTAATAATAATCTACGTGTATACAATTATTTTCTCGTCTTATGTATATGAAAAGAATTTTCAGTTTTGTCTCTGCCTTTGGATTTATTGCGTTAGCCATATATTCTCCTGAAACTTCAAATTCCTTTTTTTGACATTCCTTACTTACATCTACATCTACATCTACATCTACATGATTACTCTGCAATTCACATTTAAGTGCTTGGCAGAGGGTTCATCGAACCACAATCATACTATCTCTCTACCATTCCACTCCCGAACAGAGCGCGGGTAAAACGATCACCTAAACCTTTCTGTTCGAGCTCTGATTTCTCTTATTTTATTTTGATGATCATTCCTACCTATGTAGGTTGGGCTCAACAAAATATTTTCGCATTCGGAAGAGAAAGTTGGTGACTGAAATTTCGTAAATAGATCTCGCCGCGACGAAAAACGTCTTTGCTTTAATGACTTCCATCCCAACTCGCGTATCATATCTGCCACACTCTGTCCCCTATTACGTGATAATTCAAAACGAGCTGCCCTTTTTTGCACCCTTTCGATGTCCTCCGTCAATCCCACCTAGTAAGGATCCCACACTGCGCAGCAATATTCTAACGGAGGACGAACGAGTGTAGTGTAAGCTGTCACTTTAGTGGACTTGTTGCATCTTCTAAGTGTCCTGCCAATGAAACGCAACCTTTGGCTCGCCTTACCCACAATATTATCTATGTGGTCTTTCCAACTGAAGTTGTTCGTAATTTTAACTTATCTGCGAATCACAGCGTTTACGCATACATTTTTGCCCAGCTTAATTTTTTAATGTACACCTGCGTAGCTCACAAGGGGACCCTCCATACTGTTAGTCACGAATTTTGATGCGCTTCTCATACGTTGTAGAGGCACTTACCCTGAGTACCTGGTAATCCGGTTTTTAGCGACGGGCCTTGGTTTTTGAGAAAACCGATTTTGAAGTTCATTGTGCGGTTTGTATACGCGTAATGTTACATATACTCCTAGCAAGTCAGCGTAGCGCAGCGGTAAAGATTCATGGCTACTGCGGTGGAGGTACCGTCTTCGAACCCTACACTTGTACTTTTTTTCTCTTTTCAAAATGAACCGAATTTTTCAATTTTATTTCAAAGAATATCAACAAACAGTGTAAGGTGTGCGAAATTATAAAGATATATTCAGTTACAAATTTTTTCATAGTCCACATTGCTTGTGCCAGAACAATATTGTGGCTGATACTTATTATAGAAACAACCGAAGCACACGCGCCGTTTATGAAACCAAACGTCTTGCAGGCGAACGGTTTCTTCATGAGCGATACCTGGAAACAATTCTTTTGCATTCAAAAAGATTTCTTTCATCCGCTAATTTCGATGCGAACCATGCGTATCTAATCATGCTTTCAAAATAAAGTGCGCTGAATTGATGTAAGATTAGCGAATCTTCCCTAGAAGCGATCTCACTATTATCTTTCATCAAGGCGGGAGCATTGTGAATAATTTTCGTGAAGATTTTCACCTGTCGGTAAAAATAAACATCGCAGGACTAGCAATAAAGAGTGAACTTCGGTGGAACCACTTTTAGGGTGCAGGTGCTCGCTTTCCTTTAGTCAGTGACTAGATGATCGAATAAAGTTGAATCGGTTTGCCATCCTCACGAATCAATGTACAAAAAAATTTTCTGTCCCACGTACGGAAGAATTACAGAACGCAAAAATTCTTCGTACACCAGACTCGTGAACTTCCCGGATTTCGTGCAGGACACGACTAAATTTCTGTATTTCCCGGTTAATTCCTCTACTCGTGTTTGAGCGTTAGGACCAAGTTTTCCGGAAGGCTCTTGCATACAACCAAAAAAAAAAAAAAAAAAAAAACAACAACAACATATGGGAGCAGGATTCGAAATCAGTACCTCCAGCGCGGTAGAAGTGAAGCTTTACCGCTTCGCTACGCTAACTTGCTCGGAACATATGTAATGGTACGGTATAGAAAGGGCGCAATGAACTTCAAAATCGATTTTCTCAAAAACCAAAGCCCGTCGCTAAAAAACCGGATAGACAGGTACTCAGTGTAAGTTTCTCTACAACATATTTGAAGAGCATCAAAATCCGTGATTTACCGTATGGAGGGTACCCCTTGACAGTAGTCACCATAGACTGCTGCCATATGGAGAACCTGAGTACAATTTGTGGTTGTGCAAAGGATTTTCCTTGGTCTGAGGACTGGTACGGGGTGTATTCAGCCTCGTTATACCAAATAAGGGGCTACGTGAATGAGAAGTAGAGGCTCTGCTGTCTGGAAAGTTTGCAAAAGGGCCAGGAGAGAGGCATGACGAATGTATATCCCTTCATTACCACATCTGCATGACGCTGCTAGGCAGAAGACTGCACAGTGACAGGTCTACATCCTCTGGGCCTTCAAGGCCTGAATGAGGAGCTCATTTATCAATCTTCAAAGCAACAGTACATCAATTCATGGTCACTGCAGTTCTATATTGGATGTGTATTTTAGTCACCATTGCTGGAGAAATGTATAGAGAACTTTAGACAACGTTTAATCATTTTGACAATGTGTAGTCAGTAATAGCTTCTGAACTCTCCATATTTTTGAGTTCTTGTTTTTATTTATTCCACTTTCACCCCCCAGTATGCTCTAATTCGGCTGAAACCGGTCAAGTACACTATCTAGAAGCTTCACTGTTCCTGAAACGAATAATTATCTATTAGAAACATATAATTATTATAAATTTAGTTCAACTGTGAAAATGCACGATGCATCATAAATCTTTTGTTGTTGTATGTTACATGTGAAACATGTATTACACTACCTTACATGTCAAGTCTGTGAGCTTGTTGGGATAGTAATTCATGTTGAATGAGGATTAAAAGTAAGTAACTCTTAAGGATATGATTACTAATTACAGGCACTGCGTTTCTTTCCCACTTTTCTTTTTGTAGAAGGCTTTAAACTAGCACGAGGAACACGAAGTTGAGTGATTCTTTCACATTCGCCTTTGTGTACCAATATATTCGACTGGTTTTACTGGCTATAAATATCTTCAGATACTGTGTTAGAAATGCCATGAAAGATGATAAAAGGTCTAATAGCCAGATATGAAGTAGGAACAGAATAACACGACATCCACCTGAAATAAGCAATAATGTAATTCGTAGTAATGCAAATTGCACACATATTAAAGTGAATCCACATTGATATGGTTACTAGAACAGTCACACAAAAATATTTTCTTGGTTGCCTGTATAGAACATCAACTCACTTGGTTAGTAAGTTAGTTTCATGTTTCATGGGTCATTTTGTACGACAGATCGTAATGATGTGGAATGAGTCATTTAGTATTCACATTGCAAATTAATACATACACATGCTTACATTCTGAACACTTCTAACCATTTTTTCTAAAAAAGAAAAAGACATACAAATGCTGTGTGCTATTAAGTTCGATCCACCCCCTTTTGCACATTACAGTAGTAGAAATTCTTGTACGGAATAGGAGTTGTCAAAGAAAAACCTTTTTTTTAGTTTGTTCTCAAATTTTGCTTTTCTGTTTGTCAGACATTTTAAATTTTAAATCAGTGGGTAAATGATCAAACACTTTTGTTGCAGCATTGTGCACGTCATTTGGTGCTAAGGACAACCTTAATTTGGAGTAATAAATGCCATTTTCCCCTCTGGCATTGTAATTATGTACATCATTGTTGCTTGGTAACTGTAGGGAATTATTTATAACTGATTTCATGGGGGAAGAAATATATTGTGAATTAGTAGTCAGAATGCCCAGTTCCTTAAGCAGGTGTCCATAAGACAATCGAGGATGAGCACCACATACTGTTCTTGCAGCACATTTCTGCTCAAGGAAGACTTTCTTTCTTAAAGATGAGTTATGCCCGAACATTATTCCATACAATGCTATTGAAAGAAAACATGCAAAATATGTCAGCTTACTGACTTGTCTCTCCTCAAGATTTGCAATGACTCTAAGTGCAAGTTTGACTGAACTAAGTTGTTTTAGCAGTTTCAAATATGCTTTTTTTTCAATTTAAATTCTTATCAATATAGACACCTAAAAATTTTGAATTTTCCACCCTATTTGCTATTTGCTTACCATGTTGTGCTTATCTTTGGTGTAATACCCCTAAATGAACAGAACTGAGTATGTTGTTTATTCTTAAAATTGAGGATGAGACCATTTGCTGAAAATCAATAAGTAAATCTTCTAAGAAATATATTTACTATTTCTTCTGTTTTTATATGTTTCCTTGGATTGATTGTAATACTAGTGTCATCTGCAAAAGGAAATAATTATGCTTGTTGTATATTAGACCGAAGATCATTTACATATATGTGGAACAATAGTGGACCAAAGATTGAACCTTGTAGAACCCCAAACCTGATTTCTTTCCAATTAGAGTTATGTCCTCAGACTATATTGGTTGGATTACTAAGTACAACTCTCTGCATTCTTTTGGTTATATATGCACTTTTCATTGGTTGGCTATGCCATCAGTGCCATAAAACTTCAAGTTACCTAGCAGACCACTCTGATTCACACAGTCAAATGCCTTAGACAGGCTGCAGAAAATACCAGCGGAAACTATTTTATTGTTTAATGCCTGTAAAACCGGATGAGTAAACATGTAAACGGCATTCTCAGTAGAGAAATGCTTCTGAAACACAAACTATGATTTGCTGATCATATTATTGTTGTTAATGTGAGATACTATTCTAGAATATACCATGTTTTAAAAATTTTGGAAAATGATGTCCGTTGTGAAACCGGTCGTTGGTTGTTGGCACCTCTCTTATCACCTTTCTTACAGAAAGGTTTAATGACGGCATATTCCAGCTTCTCTGTAAAAATGCCTCGAGTTAGTTATGCATTACATACAGTATATCAGGTAAGACTGGACTTATTATAGGGGAACAAATATTTACTACTCTACTGGTAACACCATCAGAACCATATGAAATTTTATTTCTGAGAGAAAGTATAATTTTCTTAATTTCAGAAGGAGAAATTGCTGATACATTCAAATTATTGAATTTTATGGGAATTACTTTTTTAACATACTGCCGTGATTGTTTTCTTGAACTGCTTGTGTGGTGTTATGTATTGACACCACCCCACTGGCGTTCTACAAAGGGTAACGGAATTGCAAGTTTCTGTCTGACACCGATAGCAGTCGCACGGGATCTGGCAGACCAAATGGTGTGCGCCCACTGAGCAAAACCTGCACCTGCTTTGGACTACGAGCGCCCCCTGCCGCTGTGATATAGAATGGTCGGCGGCAGTCACTCAGCCCCACTTGAAGCCAAATCGCAAAGACACAGTCTTTCATGCATAGTACAGCGAATCTCTTTCTTATTGTCATTGATAGCTGGACTCTGATTCTTCCTGCGTTACCTGTAATATGTATTTATGCTTGGAAAAATACAAGTTCAGTAAAACTTTGGTTCGTTGTGATAACTTGTTCGCTAATCAGTTTTGCTCCTGTCCAGCTTCCCTACGACGTTATATGCCGAACCAGCCATTAACCCACCCCTTCTAACCACTGTGCACGAAATCGCACACATCAAACACGGCAGCGTCTGCTAGTCCCAGCATATGGCAGTCTTCTATTTGCTTCCATCCTGTTCTATCGTCTTTTTGATTGGTTTTTGCTGTTCTTGGTTTTTTTTCGGTTGCTTATAGTCAGTGTCCCCAGTGTTAGCTTTGCTTGTGCTATTTATGTTCTAGGTTCCGAGGTTGCTGCGTTTGCACACTTTCTTGCTTCCTCAGTGCTTAATTGTCTAGCTATTTTGTATGTTACTTAGTAACTATGGCTGCCAAGCCACAATCGTCTACTGCACCACCTCCAGTTCTCTAACTCATTTCGGCCGAGCGGTTCTAGGCGTTGCAGTCCGGAACCGGGCGACTGCTGCGGTCAACAAATGGCGCAACTGTTTGAAATGATGAATAGATTTATGACGACGCAGATGGTGTCGAACCCAACGGCAGCACCACTTCTGCACCGCCTGCGTACGTGCCATCATTTCATGAATTTGACGAGACGAAGGAAGACTGGATTGAGTACTTAGCACAGTTCAATGTGCACATTGCAGTGCATCAAATACAAGGTACTGACAAACATTCTTACTTCATGACCACGACAGGGGGACTGTGTATCGCTTATGTGTAAAGTTATTTCCCACGTCCCGCCATGAACTACACTGAAAAGACAAAGAAACTGGTATAGATATGGGTATTCGAATTCAGTGATATCTAAACAGGCAGAATACGGCGCGGCGATCGGCAACGCCGATATAAGACAACAAGTGTCTGCCGCAGTTGTTAGATCGGTTACTGCTGCTAGAATGACAGTTTATCAAGATTTAGGAGTTTGAACATGGTGTTACAGTCGGCACACGAGCGATGAGACATAGCACCTCCGAGGTAGCGATAAAGTGGGGATTTTCCCGTACGACCACTTCACGGGTGTATCGTGAGTATCAGAAATCCGGTAAAACATCAAATCTCCGACACTGCTGTGCCCGGAAAAGATCCTGCAAGACCGGGCCCAGCGAAGACATAAGAGAATCGTTCAACGTGACAGAAGTGCTACCCTTCCGCAAATTGCTACAAATTTCAATGCTGGGCCGTCAACAAGTGTCACTATGCGAACCGTCATCGATATTGGCTTTCGGAGCTGAAGGCCCACTCGTATACTGTTGACGACAGCACGACACAACTCTTTACGACTCGCCTGGGCCGGTCAATACCGACATTGGACTATTGATGACTGGAAACTTGTCGTCTGGTTTTATGAGTCTCGTTTCAAATTGAATCGAGTGGATGGACGTGCACGGGTATGGAGACAACCTCACGAATCCATGAACCCTGCATGTCAGCAGGGGACTGTTCAGGCTGGTGGCGGATTTTTTATGGTGTGAGGCGTATACAGCTGGAATGACATGTGACCTTGATATGTCTAGATACGATTCTGACAGGTGACACGTTCGTAAGCATCATGTCAGATCACCTGCATCCATTCATGTCCCTTGTGCATTCCGACGGACTTGAGCAATTCCAGCAGGACACGTCCAGAATTGATACAGATTGGCTCCACGATCACTCTTCTGAGATTAAACACTTACGCTGGCCACCAAACTCCCAGACATGAACATTATTGAGCGTAACCGGAATGCCTTGCAACGTACTGTGCAGAAGAGATCTCCACACCCTCGTACTCTTACTGATTTATGGACAGCCCTGCAGGATTCATGGTGTCAATTCCCTCCAGCACTACTTCAGACATTAGTCGAGTCCATGTCACGTCATGTTGCGGCTGTTTTGCGTGCTCGCGAGCGCCTTACACGTTATTGGGCAGGTGTACCAATTTCTTTGGCTCTTCAGTGTAGTACCATACGAGAACCTACTGCAGTCGCTTACAACGTGAGGACAGGGTACAAGTGGTGGCTGCCCGTTACAAATTCTTTACGTTGTGTAAGCAGAAAGGACAGACATATCATCAGTGGGTAACCTAATTGCAAATCCCATGTAGATTCAAATGTGACTGTGGAATATACTACAGTGATGCAATTATTCATGATGCCATCATGCACAACATCACTGACTCTCACATTCTGGAACAGATTCCTGAGTACTTGAACAGTTCCTTTCAACAGGTTCTGCAGATTCTAGACTATCATGGTTCCTGCGAAACTACAGAAGACAGTTTTGAGGTAGCACCTGTTTGTTCTGTAGATTGCTGCAACAAACAGGCTTTGCAGTTGGCTTGAAAACAGCAGCCCGGCCGACCACAGCCACAGTGCTCACGCCAACACGTGTGGAGTACGGCACAGGTGTGGATTCTCGCTCTCGTTATAATACACAACTTGCTCGCTGATCTTGCCTCTCGTGTAAAGGGACTTGCTTTCCTTAGGCAAATGTGGAGACGTACAGTCTACATGCTTCGTAAGGCACCCCCTTCTGCTACTCTTTCAAGCAAACCTAAGTCACAAACGGTGTCTAGTGTATTTACAAAGCTCCACTGTGTCGTTAGTGCAAAATAACAGTGTAACAGACGTTCCCAACTCATCTGCAACCCTATGTGAGGACAAAACACTATTTTTTTCTCTTATTACTACTGGACAATCAATCCTTTTGCAACTTAACACTGGACGTTCAGTGACTTTGCTCATCCATCACAATTGTGATTTGCTTGGTAAACCTAAGTTGTGCACATCGCGCCATACGCTGACGGCGTATAACGGACAAGACATTCCTATCTTACCCCTTGTAGCCTTCCTACAACTTTCCAAATTCTAAAAAAGACATTGACATTCACAGTACTTTCTTCCGGAGACATTGCTAATATATTTGGTCTAAAGCCAATAATTTTGTTGCCCATGTGACAAGGTACAACCATATATTGTTAGAGCTCGTCCTGTTCCTCAGGCATTTCGAGAATAGGTGGCTCAGGAACTTGCTGCTTTGCACGATAGTGGGGCTGTAGAACTCATTACAGCCGGGCAGTGGGCATCCTCTCTTATTATTCAAAAGAATCAGTCTGGCCGACTCTGGTTGTGCGTTGATTTTAAGAAAACTGTTAATTCTTAAACAGTCTTTGTCAGTTAACCACACCCGTAATAAGAAAACTGTGAATTCTTAAACAGTCTTTGTCAGTTATCCACGCCCGTAATAATTTGTTGTGTGACGCGTATTTAGGAGAGCTAATCGGCCGCTCAGTATTCTCACGATTGAAGATGACTGTTGGTCGGCCGAACGCTAGCTCGCCAAGGGCTAAGGGCTTGCTGCAGCAGGGCCTGTTAGGCGAACGGTCCAGGCGAGTCCAGGTGAGTCCAGGTGCCGAGACAAAGAGCGCGTCACTGGAAATGGAAAAATTCTGGTACAGGGAATTTTTACGCTTAAGAGGACAGACAATGCTTGAAGAAAGAGAAGAGTGTCAGAAAAGTTTGGAAGATGGCTTCTTACAGCTCTCTGACACCCAACAATGATTAAAAATCAAATTTTAATGCAAATCTAAACACATCGTTAATCCAAGTAAAATGAGGTACGTCCAGTGACACAACAATAATTTCAATATATTTAAAGCAACGAAATTTAGTAATTTACACTGGCTAAATACTTTCACAATGAATCTCTGAATTAACACCTTTTAAAGGGTCCATGCTATTTCAACAAATGATATTTCGGATGATAGCATTGCGTGATAGCTGTCAGCCCTGAAAGCCACTCTTCTGTCTCTAGTGTATATATTGACTTGTGACGTCTTTTATATCTTTTGTATGCCAAGCCTGTGCTGAGCATCAGTCAGCCTCGCCTCAGCACATCTTGGCAGTGTTTGCACTTTGATTTCGCGTGTCCTTACTAGAATTCACGTTGGCTCAGCATCGTTGACGCTTTTAGCAAATTTCCCTTCTTGGCTCCTATGAACTCTACTGCGACTCATTCCACAATCTTGGCCTTGTCTCGATCTGTTGCCTCAAGGGATAGCCTAAAGTGATTGTAACTGACAACGGACCTCATTTTTCTGCCGCCGAGGCTGAACAGCTTTGCACCACCTGTGGCATCAACCACATCATGAGTGCACTGTTCCACCCGCAACCGAACGGCAGAGCTGGACACTTTTTAGGAACATTTAAGCAACAGATGCACAAACTTCGTGCCTCTCACACACGTGATCAAGCTCTGTTACTCTTGTCTTCCTACCGCTCCCTGTCTCGTGACGGACCATCGCCGGCGGAGTTGTTACGTGGAGAGTGATGGCGGACGAAGGCTCTGGGAGCGAGATTCCATCGTGCGAGTTCTTGGAGGTTTCTCTTTCTACTGCAGTTGCCAAGAGGATTGCTGCTAGGCTGAGCGTTTAATTCATTACGTTTTTCATCCCAGGTCGTCTCCGGTAATCTATTCTTAAAAATATTTATCCTGTAGTCACTAATTATTCTAATTAATTTCCATTGAGGGGTATCAATACTGTAATGCACTACGTTATTTATATTAACTCACCGTAAATCATGATCAGAGAAAGCATGGGTTACCAGGTAAACAGTTATTTTCTTATTTTGAACCTCACCAAAGAAAAATAATCAATTGTGGTCCTACTGCTTTTATCTACAGTGCTGGAAAATTAATTACTGAGATCAAATTGTAGAACCAAAATAAGGTTTCCAAATCATTTGTTCTATGAGAATCCCTTAGAAAATATAGACTGAAGGCACGACAGAGTGTTAATTGCTTGCTGCTGTCTGACAGGTAGCACAGTAAGAAAGCCAGATTCCCAATAAACGGTTCAAAATTTTCCATAAGGGATTTACATACAGTTACATTTAAAACTAAACTATTTTTCACTATTAATTCTCACAAGTGCATACTTCTGTATGCTGATCACTACGACATATGCTCGTCTCAACGTTTATGAACCTGTGTTCTGCTCATCCTTTTCCTTTATTAGTTCTGTGTGAGTAACGTGCTATAATGTAATTTTTTACACCTAACTTACCTAATCCTGTGGTTATGTGGTGTTCAGAGAGGCAAAGGATATCTGTCTTTTCAGAGCTTACTAAATTTTTCAAACAGACCAGAAACTCCTCTGCTTTATTACTCAGACCTTTAATATTTAATGAAGTAAACTAACCTTACATTTCTTTGCATTCTTAAGCATTTTGTGGAACTCTTCTGTTATTTTCACTTCTATTAAAGTAAGATCCCTGAATCCCGATTCTAATCTAAGAAAGGTGTCTCTCTGACACCAGTAGCCATAGGGACTTGCTACATGTGTTGGTAGCCCCAGTATATTACCTGCAAGAAGCTGAGCCAACCCAACTTTCCGTCTCCTGTTCGGATGTGGGCCACATCTAGTATATCCCCATCTCCCAAATGTAGCAACCTTTACCTAGTTCTGATGATCTTTCTCCCACTTTAGCCTATGTAATTCAAATTTCTCGTAATCCAATTCAGCCTGAAGGGCACAAATCCTTGCCTCTTGCTCAGCTCTTCTGTTATCTACTTCGAAAAGCCTACCGTTCCATGGGAGAGCCTCCTTGAGCTATCTATTCAGTTTCCCATAAAGTCACCCAGTGAAATGCCAACCCAGAGTCTACACATACTACTCCCTATTTGACTCTCCTACGGCAACATTCACACTTATCGCAAACTGCGACACAGATTACGGGCATAAAAATTTAATTAAACCATTTAAAACTCTTTACTCTACACAACTTTTCGTTACTTATGAGCAGCAAAAATTAGACCTTGTATGAGATAACGCAAGAAGTTATTTATTTCCTCTTACAACAATAACATAACACTCACTTAACTGCAGAATCCGTTAATTATTTTAATCACAACACAATGTAACTTTACTGTATGGACACTGCACGCAAACAAACGACTAGAGCGAAAGACTCTAAATCAAACAGCTAAACGTTTATTACACTTTCCGGAAATATCAACTTAATAATGAATGGATACTCTCAAATTAAATTGACGGAAAGAAAAACACAACGATTGAACGGGATTCTCCAAGTTAAATGTGCCAAAACATCAACCACCGTACGATTACAACCTGGCCATCAGATAAACTGCGTTTGTCTCCAAAACAAAACAAATGAACGACTACTGTGCTAGAGACTGAATGAATTTACACTTACAAAACGCGAGATTAGATCTCTTAAAAAGAAAAACACTCAAGCAATTTAGTAAATATACTACGAAGAAAACACAGAAATAGATAAACTCTTAACTTGCCTCTCTGTAGATGTGTATCAGCTGAGAACTGGGCCCTGACAATGAGCCTGTGACAAAGATATACACTGCTGGCCACCGTAAATGCAACACCCTGAAGGAAGCATCCGAATCGAGTGAAATTTACACCATGGGTTTGCAGTGATGAGATATGCAACTGATTAGAATTTCAGCGCAGATGCACATCACGCGCGCCTGTGGCGCCACCTCATAGCGCCATTTAAGGCTTGGCGATTTCGACGACTGTACGTTCGGCATGTGTGTTTACCTTGTGGTTGTTTCACAAGACGATCAGTTATGTCTCGTAGACAACAGCGAACATCGTTTGATCAAGTATCCGAGTTCGACAGAGGAAGGATAGTGGCTTACCGAGATTGTGGATTATCATACAGAGAAATCGCTAGTCGTTTTGGACGAAACCAAACAACCGTAATGCGGATATGTGACCGTTGGATGCAGGAGGGTACGACGGACCGACGTTGTCGATCGCATTCACCTCGGTGCACCACTGCACGTGCTGATAGGCAAATTGTGCGCATGGCAGTGACGGATCGCTCAGTGACCTCCCGAACCATAGCACAGCACATTGCGTCTGTAACGCATCATCCAGTGTCTGCGCGTTCCATTCGACGCCGTTTACAGCAGAGTGGTCTGTCCGCAAGACGTCCATTGCTTCGTCTACCATTGACGCAGAACCACAGACGTCTCCGTCGCCAATGGTGTGATGACACACGGATGTGGACGGCAGAATGGAATGACGTTGTCTCTACTGACGAGGCACGCTTCTGTCTGCACCACCACGATGGTCGGATTCGAGTGTGGAGACACCGTGGAGAGAGGATGCTGGACAGCTGCATTATGCACCGCCACACTGGTCTTGCACCGGGTATTATGGTATGGGGCGGTATTGGATATTACTCTCGCACGCCTCTAGTACGCATTGCCGGTACTTTAAATAGCCGGCGCTACATATCCGAGGTGCTGGAGACAGTTGTCCTTTTTACCTTCAGGCCTCGGCCACAGCCATATTTCAACAGGATAATGCGCGACCACACGTGGCACGCATTGTCCAAAGGTTCTTCGTCAATAACCAGATTGAATTGCTTCCCTGGCTGGCTCGCTCTCCGGATCTTTCGCCGATAGATAACATGTGGTCCATGGTTGCTCAACGAGTGATCCAGATTACATCCCCAGCTGCTACACCAGATGATCTTTGGCAACGTGTGGAAGCTGCTTGGGCTGCTGTACCCCAGGAACACATCCAACGTCTCTTTGACTCAATGCCGAGACGTGTGGCAGCGGTGATCTCCAACAATGGTGGCTACTCTGGCTACTGATTCTGGCAGGAACCACATGTCACAGACGTCTGTAAACGTAATCATTTGATACTTGGTCAACATGTTATCTACAAAATAAATTTTGTTGTGCTACCTCTTGTCTTTCTTGGTGTTGCATTTACGGTGGCCAGCAGTGTATATACACACGAAAGAAATACTTTAACTAAAATTTTTCCGAGTTGCTATACAATTTCTTACCAAGAATAAGTCAAATCACTAAGGAAATTAATAGGTACAGTACATATCACAAAGGATAGTCGAACGCCAGCATCTGAAATATTTAGCTTCCATCATGAGGCAGTCAATAACATTATTCAGGAAATGAGGAAGAACTTCAATAACTAGTGCAATGATGTCCTACGACATCAGTAACACAAGCTAACGTGGAAGAAATGTCAGACAGTGGGGACGAGTACGACCTCTTCTTCGGGTGGATATCTCACCAATTCACGCCTCCAGACCATCTGATGGACTCATTAGTCATACATCTAAAATTCAACCTTATAATACCAATTAGTAGCAGCATACAGCAAATGTATTAATCCACTGGATTCCTTAACAATTTTCATGTCTTTATACAAAAGATGACTGAGGAGGAAATTTTCTCAAATACAACATAAAATTACGCAGTATGTGTTTCATTAATAAATGCCAAAACTTTTTCCCTTTCACGAACAACTAATAAAATCCAACACATAACAGATCGGCTTTCTCCTTCTTCAAAACGTCCCAGTTGTCACAAATAAGAACCAACAGGCCCCCCAGGCCACAAACCAATGAAACCCATTTCATATGAAAGTGCTCAAAATGAACCTAACAAATGACAGTACAACATCATCAATGTATGTACACTCCTGGAAATGGAAAAAAGAACACATTGACACCGGTGTGTCAGACTCACCATACTTGCTCCGGACACTGCGAGAGGGCTGTACAAGCAATGATCACATGCACGGCACAGCGGACACACCAGGAACCGCGGTGTTGGCCGTCGAATGGCGCTAGCTGCGCAGCATTTGTGCACCGCCGCCGTCAGTGTCAGCCAGTTTGCCGTGGCATACGGAGCTCCATCGCAGTCTTTAACACTGGTAGCATACCGCGACAGCGTGGACGTGAACCGTATGTGCAGTTGACGGACTTTGAGCGAGGGCGTATAGTGGGCATGCGGGAGGCCGGGTGGACGTAACGCCGAATTGCTCAACACGTGGGGCGTGAGGTCTCCACAGTACATCGATGTTGTCGCCAGTGGTCGGCGGAAGGTGCACGTGCCCGTCGACCTGGGACCGGACCGCAGCGACGCACGGATGCACGCCAAGACCGTAGGATCCTACGCAGTGCCGTAGGGGACCGCACCGCCACTTCCCAGCAAATTAGGGACACTGTTGCTCCTGGGGTATCGGCGAGGACCATTCGCAACCGTCTCCATGAAGCTGGGCTACGGTCCCGCACACCGTTAGGCCGTCTTCCGCTCACGCCCCAACATCGTGCAGCCCGCCTCCAGTGGTGTCGCGACAGGCGTGAATGGAGGGACGAATGGAGACGTGTCGTCTTCAGCGATGAGAGTCGCTTCTGCCTTGGTGCCAATGATGGTCGTATGCGTGTTTGGCGCCGTGCAGGTGAGCGCCACAATCAGGACTGCATACGACCGAGGCACACAGGGCCAACACCCGGCATCATGGTGTGGGGAGCGATCTCCTACACTGGCCATACACTACTGGTGATCGTCGAGGGGACACTGAATAGTGCACGGTACATCCAAACCGTCATCGAACCCATCGTTCTACCATTCCTAGACCGGCAAGGGAACTTGCTGTTCCAACAGGACAATGCACGTCCGCATGTATTCCGTGCCACCCAACGTGCTCTAGAAGGTGTAAGTCAACTACCCTGGCCAGCAAGATCTCCGGCTCTGTCCCCCATTGAGCATGTTTGGGACTGGATGAAGCGTCGTCTCACGCGGTCTGCACGTCCAGCACGAAGGCAGGTCCAACTGAGGCGCCAGGTGGAAATGGCATGGCAAGCCGTTCCACAGGACTACATCCAGCATCTCTACGATCGTCTCCATGGGAGAATAGCAGCCTGCATTGCTGCAAAAGGTGGATATACACTGTACTAGTGCCGACATTGTGCATGCTCTGTTGCCTGTGTCTTTGTGCCTGTGGTTCTGTCAGTGTGATCATGTGATGTATCTGACCCCAGGAATGTGTCAATAAAGTTTCCCCTTCCTGGGACAATGAATTCACGGTGTTCTTATTTCAATTTCCGGGAGTGTATATTCTACCCCAAACCCACTGCAGATTCAAAAACCTTATATCTTTGACAAGTTTGATAAGGGACAAATCTAACCAACATTGGTCTCTGTTATTCTTATTGTCCCCCCCCCCCCCTTATTCCGAAAAGTCTAGAAGGAGATTAGGCTTGTACCTGAAAAAATAACAGAATCTTAGAAACATCGTCCCACTACTTCAAAATCCCATGCCAAACTTGAATGAGTGCTTTCGTGAAGATTAATCAACAAGAAGTTTTTTGACACAAAGACATCAATATATGGTTAAAACAGAGCTTATTAATACTTGTTTCACTTACAGAGAAGGCCTAAAGCGCTTCTCCTCTTGCATGAGTAGGCTAATACAACATTTAAAAGAAGGGCTTCTAAAACATACCTCCCTCGCGAACACTGTAAGTACAATATTGATGTGCCTGTGTTGTTCAGAAGTATCGTATTTATCCGCCGACACCGGGCAAGCTACTTTCAAATAAAAATGTCTCTCCCATACGGGAATATATATGTGACACATTGTTGATGACACGTGAAAGTTTCGGTGTAGCTGTGGGGTATGCTCGGATAGCCTAATGGTACGGCGACCGCTCGTGATAAGCAGGAAATCCGGTTTCGATTCACGGTCTGGCACAAATTTTCATTGTCGTCTTTCCATTATGCAGCTGATGGTTTTCCATATTCAGAACTGTCAATACATTTTGTGTCTCTCGCACAATCAGTTCACTATAATTAGTCACAGAATTTTCTTTTCTGGAACAATGTATATACAGATTACAATAAAGAAAATTATCTCATTGCCCAGTAAACCTCCAAATAATAGGACGTTTCCGTATCAGCACATGCAAATTACTGCAGCAGTAATAAATGGATACTTAAGGAAAGAAATGAAATGGCTAATGTAGAGAACACACTATTTAACACAGAATCATTAGTTTCATCACCAAATATTTATATGAAATCATTGTCATCTGCATTAATGACAGTCAGTACAAGTACGTGAAACATTCAATAAACTTAGGAATAATGTAGAGAACGCATAGCATATATGTATGAAAACTCATTTTAACAGATTAATTCACATCAGACAAGGAAAACACACCCTAAACAGAGGGAATTACACAGTCCTCATAATTCTCGCTAGGTCTAATAGACACGTTTCACGTACATTACGATACTGTAATTCACAAATTACATTAAGGGCTGTTATCCTAGAAAACCGAAAGAAAATCAAACTGCATGATTAGAAAAAAAAAGATTACCCATCAATGTACTATGTTTTGTGCACTATGACCGACAGCCACACCCGTGTACAAAATTTGGATCTTCAATCTCAGTATCTTACAATTCTCCAATTCATTTCTACTACCAACTCACGTCTTTTCTTCACTGTGACCTACCATTATCTGTGGACGTCTAAATGCACACTTAAATTACAATATGTTCCTGTCAGCTGTGCCGCCTAACTCAAGAAACACATTCTCACAGTATGGATTTCAAATTATATATCTTTGTTGCTTCAAGCAAGAACTATTGTGTATGATGTATTATACCTTAAATGTATGTGCGATTTTTCTAAACGGAAGGAAATATTTGTTTTGTTTTACTGTTGTATCATAACTGTAATTTAGCCATAATTTATTTTATATTGGTTGTGGTACATCGTCTTCCAATAGAGCTTCTACAGTTTTAGCAGTATCTGTCTCACTTATTTCAAGTCCAGGAAGTCATTGCTAGAGAATCATTAACGACGTAGAAATGTGCATGTAGACGGAAACAAAAAATGTCTCATTTTATATTTGCTCAGTAATATTGCCGTGTCTGCCTCTCACACCATTTTCATTTTCTTCTGCTGATGGTTCTTAAATGTTTAATAATATGAACTGCTAAGGAATCCAATTCCCCACATAATTGGGATTGTGACTTTCTTCTGCAGTCGTTATCTGTTCCTTTGTTGCCAGAATATTTTTTTCTTCTACTGCTACCATAGAAATTTTATTACTCTAACAACAACGTCCTCCTTTAACGCAATATCCGGTTTTATTACGAAGACTTCAGGTTCATTAACAAGAAAAGGTCTCATTTAATCAACAACCTTTCCACTATGGTATCGTATATTATCGACACCACGCCAACGTCAATATGTTGGCAGTAACTTGTAACACTGCCCTGCCAATCCGTGGGTGGCTCGAAGAATCACCCTCTGTTGCATGCATGACTAGCGCCACTACCATGCCGACGTCGCACTGACGTCGGGCCAGTCGGATAGCAGAGTTCACTCTGTGCATTCGGAACCTACTAGTTAGCCTCACGTCTTTGTGGAACTGTTGGATTACAGTGGGACTTGTAGAATTGAAGCTAAGTAAGCTATAATGACGTACATATTATGTGTGTTCTCATTATTTTGCTCTCAGCCGGAATCTATTGCTTGGTATTCACCCCTGGACCGACTCAACAACTGGCGACGAGACTGTTGCGATGAGTGTTCTAGTTATTTCTAGTTCCTGCCACACAACCGCATGGTGCCACTCACTAAAACGCGTGTCTCTTTCTTGTAGAACTGTCCTTTTCCACTGTTCTTGCCCTAATTTGCTTTTGTGTTTCAGAATGTGCGCTGAAGTCGACTGCAATTGTTAATGCATATGCAGGTTAACATTCGCGCTCATTTTGGATGTGCATACTATTTCTTGTTTCGTAATGTTTGGTGTGTGTACTGATCGCGGCTAGTCCTGCGCAAGAACCGTCAGTTTCAGGCATAGAAGATGCAGCATTTGATGGAAATGCCGCCCCCAAATCCTGCAGCAGAAGCACTGCCAGCAGCACCTTGTTCAGTCACACCATTCCATGTATTTGATTTTGTTCATGATGAATGGTTTGAGTACCGATCCCAGCTCGACACGCTGTCCGCAGTGCTTCACACTTCAGATAAGGACAGGCAACCTTGTTTTATTGGTTGCAGCTGATGCATCCTGTTATAGGATTGGCGCTGTTTTTCCTCACAGAGATGGGTCATTGCACAGGTCAGTGCCTCTGCATCCAAATTCCTCAACGAAGCACAGTACACTTACTCACAGATTAAAAAGGACGCTCTTGCTGTCATATATAGGATGAGCAAAGTCCACCAATACTTACATGGCAAAAATTTCTGCTTAGTGATGGATCGTAAACCCCTTACGTAATTCTTGAATCATTTCAAGCAGTTCTCTCAACACACGGCAACGTTCGTCTCTGCTCCTCTCAAATTATCTGTACGAAGTTGTGTACAGGAGAACGACTAATCATTCTACCACAGATACTCTCTCGCGCCTACTTGTTAGCACAGATTCAGCATTCGATAGCTCCAAGGATGCTTGTTTCCACATTGATCTTCAGGAGAATGAAATGCATTATAATTCTTCCATTAGCCACAGATGGACTGCTATGGAAATGGTTGCAGAACCGAATCTCAAGATTCTGTTGCAACATCTCCCCCCCAGTTGGTCACATTCAATTAAACAGATCAGTGATCTGCTTGTACACCGCTATGTTGCTCTTCGGAGCAATTTATCTGTCCAGCAGAGTCATTTTATTACAGGCAGATAATGATCTTTCATGTGTGGTTGTACCGCGTTTGCTTCAGAAGGGAAGTTTTCACCTTCTGCATTAGGGACATTCGGGCATTGTACGCACTAAGCAGCTGACCTGACGACATTTTACATGGGTTGGCATGGCTACTTAAACAAAACACTTGACTTGATAAAGTCTGGATATCAGTCTACTCCACCACAGAAATTTTTTGACTGCCCAAAGCCCAGCGCCCCTTGACAGCTTCTGCATACGGTCTTTGCGGGTCCCTAGTGAAATTCTGGTTGTCTTGTTGTGGTAGACACCTTTTACAAGTTTCTGTTTGTGGTGTCCGTGCAATTCACCACAACAGCTAGCACTATCAAGACTGAAGTCGATTTTTTCCACTGAGGGTTTACCAGAAATGTTGGTTTCGGACAATGGATCCCAGCAGCGTTCCATCCTCAATCTAATGGTGAAGCAGAATGCTTCATCAGAACATTCAAGCAACAGATGAACAAGTTACACGCTTCCCGTACATGGGAGAAGGTGTTAGTGATCTTTCTATTCATCATACACTTCCCAGCCATGCAACAGCAAGTCACCAGCGGAACTTTTGCGCTGATGATAACACAGGACACTGCTTCAGTTGCTGCATCCTCTGCAGCACTTTAAGTTTAATGCAAATGATCTGTTTCTTTCCAGAGTTCTTGGCAGATGCAGTCACTTGGAATGAGGAATTTTACGAAAGTTTTGGGTCGCTCTTGATATATCAGACAGTATCCCACTGGACTGAAGAGACTCCATGAGAATCAGCTTTGCTTATATGGGCTGCATGATCCTGGTACAGGTTTTTCATTTGCAGTGGGACCCCACAGCCCTAGACAGGCAGCATACCATTGGCGCCAGACTGGGAGTCAACGGACATCGACGCAGCACCGTTGTCTTCATCACAGCGACAGCAGCCCCAACCACAAGTGAATGGCACTGTTCACCCTGCCCCCTTCCAATGGCCACCGTGGACCATCCAGTCAATATTGTACCTTCACCACTCGAAGATTTCCGGCTCTAGGCGTGAGTGTGCACCCTACAGCTGGTTTTTTGGCTGATGTTTCCAGTCGTTCATAAGATGAATATCAAGATGTGGGCAGCAGCTTGTCATCGGCTAAGTTTCCTGCTGCTGCATCATTAGTGGCACCTGAGCTCAGACCAGGCATTGTTTCTGACAGTACCATCACATGAAAACAGCAAGGAGTTTAGAGCAGGTGGAATGTGGCGTCAAAAACTATCAAGAGTCAACATCATGAGGTTGTCAGTAGCTAGCTCTTGTGACTGCCCTGGCAATCAGCGGATAAGTGGTAGACTGGAAGAAGCACTTTCTGCCGCACGCCTGAGGAGTACCATTATAGAGCCGACGCAAGAAGAAACCACACCGACGCCAGCCCAGTTATTCAGTGCATTCGAAACGTACTGACTAGCCTCAACTCTCCGTGTTACTATCTACGCTGAATTCGCTTGTGTTAAGGAACTGTTGGATTTCAGTTGAACTTGTAAATTATATTGACGTACATATTATGCATGTCATTATTTTGCTCTCTGTCTTAACACCCACATATTCCTTGGCATTCATGCTTGGAATGACCCAATACAAACACCATCAATAAACTTTCTTACTCCACTCTCTCATCTTAGCATTAACCTCTATACATTTCCAATATCCTCTCTTACTGGAGCAATTTCCTGCGTAAATTCATCGAATTCCTTATTATGCCTAACCAGCTCCTCTTTTGCTTGATTCAGAGCTTTCAGTAACACCCTATGTTGATTGAGTACCTGCACTATCACCATCCTGAGAACAGGGGGTAAAGCTAGCCCGAAGATAGCCTTCATTTTTGTTAGGTCCCCCCAGGTGTAAGATGAAGGACACCCTTCTTCCCTCTGCCCCTCCCCCACAGCGAAATTCAGAATGTGAGATATGGCGTTTCCTATTGGCTAAGGCACATGCAGAAAGCCTGCAGAATTGTCAAATTTTCCAAGATAGCGGAATTATGATGTATGATGGTGGATGATACAAAGATTACCAAGATGACGGATTGTCAAAAGATGGACCCCTATATGACATCACTTGTCCTTAATGATTCCGATATGCTTCACACTGACGCTAGGATGAAACAGGCCCTGCTCCTGACACTATGCTGCAGGGAGAGGATTTCTAGTGCACTTGTGCTAAGTAAAAATGCCTAGAAATTAAAAATGGGTAAAATTCTAATAGCTCACTTATCCCAAGGTAGTTTGCTTGTTACAACAATTAGAAAACTGTTTTACTGTCTTGCTCTTGTAAAACATGGAGCAGGAACGTTTTTTTATGTTTATTTCAACAAACAAGCATGTCTGTAGCAGAGACATTACATCTTGCGACTTCAGCTGCCTAGACCTGCACCACATGTTCCAGCATTCAACACAAACTGCTTCCATGCCCATGACTGTATGGGTTCACCATGCTCCCTCCTGCTACTCATCACCCTACAGTCAGCAGCATGCTCCAACGTTCCAAAGCAGCAATAACACCTGCAGCATTCCTCACAATAACTATATGTGGGAGCTGCATCTGAGGATTTTAACCTGATAGCGGAATTTGCAGCCACGAGAATGCCAGGTTCACAGTGGACTTAATGTATGACCAAGATCCTATCTGAACCATTGCATTTTCAACCATTCACTTGCTACTGGACTGACACACCACAGCAGTTAACCCTGTTGTGTTAAATATATGGAAACTGCCTGTAGCTGGGAATGTTAGACACTCCGAAATACATCTCACCTAAAATCAGATGGTCATAAATATGACCTAACTATAATGTCACAGGCAGAAAAATAGGCATCAAATTGAACACATCTAAATGCTACACCCTCCACAGCCACTCCGCTCACAAGCGCAAACAGGCAGCGAGATGGCGATACAGGATGGCATCAAAGATATCACCATTGTAACTGATGACCTAGATTATTTTTATTTTATTTTTATTTATTTTTTTGGCAGGTACAGCCTTTGCATCTTCACACATTCCCTAAGCCTCAACAAGGAAGGCTTTATGAATATTTCCCTGGCTTTTTCAGTGAAATATTCGTACAGTGGCAGTAGTTCTGGAGGTGGTGGTGATGAACATGAATGCAGCAGATGTCTTCATGATGGTGCTGGTGTCTGAAGTAAGTGTTGAAATATTTGTTTGTGTGTTAGTGCATAGTTCTATATTGGCATGATCTAATGATTTATCTCATGTTAAAGTTACAGATGATAACAAGTACATACTGACTCTAGAGTGGCAGTAGGTGGCAGTGGTATAGCACTGCCAAGCAATTACTACTGTACTCTTGAATCACCTACACCTAATCTTGCACCGCAGCTACTGCAGAAATGGAAAGCGCTATTGATGTGTGGTTTCCAGAGACAGGATTGGTAGTCAGGGGATCGTATTTTTAGCCAATCAAAAGACTGTAACAATACTTAGAGCGTTTATTTTTATGCAAACACACACTTCTTAAATGGTACAATGCCTGCTGACACAAAATAAAATTAAGGTAAGTTAGATTTTCTTTGATATTTGTCATAGGATTCTAGTGCGAGTCATGTTTGAGATATCGTATTTTGTAAAGTTTCCACACCTAAATCTGTTTGTGCTGTTCAGCCTGCGCAGTTGCTAGATACGATGTTGTTCTGTTTTCTTATAGTGTGATTGTGTGTTCCTTGAACGCACTTCAACTCTATAGTCAGTTTGTGTGTAACAGTTCAAGCAGTAGGTCGTGAGTGGACGGCGGGATTTGCCAACGCAGAAAAAGCCAACATGCTCATGCTGTACGGAGAGTGTAGGAGGAATGCAGTTCATTCTTGTACAGTGAATGGGGCAATAGACGTCAACCTTCTTGGCAATTATCAACCTCCTCAACCAGTTACGTGAATGTGGTAGTGTAACACCCAGACAACGTAACAGAAGGAAACAAGTGACGAGAGAAGGGGGATAAATCAATATTCTTGCTGATGCTGCTATTGATCCACATGTTATCTCCCATACAACCACACGAAGAATTGGCATGGGCCAGGCAAGTGTTTTACACATTATCCATCGATATAGGTTCCATCCCTATCACATCTCTCTCCATCAAGAGCTGCATGGAAACGATTATGAGAATCGTGTTAACTTTTGTACACGGGGACTAAGTCGGAATACTACAGATGTATCATTTATCTTGTTTAGTGATCAAGACACATTTACAGGTAATGGCCAATCTGACCCTGAAATATGCAGTATTGGTCTGTTAACAACCCCTGTTGGTTTCGTCAGGTGGACGTCAGGTCAACGTCCATGACATGGTAGATATGTGATAGTGAACCATCAGCCTATAGGTCCGTTTTTCATAGACAGAACGCCGAACGCGCACAGGTACCGCAGCCACCTAACAGAGTATCTTCCATGGCCGCTAGAAGCCGTTCCTTTGCCGTTTCTCTGTTCTAGGAGGAACCTGTAGTATCAACATCATGGCTGTCCAGCCGATAGTGCAAGAATTACTGCAGCAAATCTTCACGAATTGTTTCTAAATCGTTGGATTGGACACAGGACCTTGTCCGTCGCCGGCCTGTTACCTGGATTTGACGCCTATAGACTTTTTTTCTGTGCGGAGAGGTGAAAGACGTTGTCAACAAGGACATACTAACTACATCTGGTGATATGCAACGACTTATTACTGCATCCTGTTTGGACATCTCCACTGAAATTCTGGCACGTGTTTATTGGTTGTTTGGCTATTGGATCTAAGCACCATGGTACTTAACATCTGAGGTCATCAGTCCCCTAGACTTAGAACTACGTAAACCTAACTAACCTAAGGACATCACACACATCAATGCCCGAGGCAGGATTCGAACCTGCGACAGTATCAGCCGCGTGGTTCCGGACTGAAGCGCCTAGAACCGCTCGGCCACAGCGGCCATCTTATTGGTGTTCCATACAAGACTGGAAGCGCGTGTTACCGTGGCTGGTGGTCTTTTGAACACAACCTGTGATAATCAATTGTCTCGTTACTGTTCAGAATCCACATAATTAGTGCATGCACTTGCGTTGTTCTTTAGTGTGTGCGCTACCACAGGTATTGTACAAGTGTCAGTGTGGGAACTTTTCAAAATAGGATATTTCGTAAACGACTCGCACTAGAATCCTGCAACAAACAGCCCTGACATTCTAATTTACCATACTTTTAGTTTAATAAGGTAGAAAGGCTTTGTTCCATTTCAAAAGGACTGTGTTTGAAAAATACTTTCTAAGTATTACTATGGTCTATTGATTGGCTGACAGTATGATCCCTTGACTATAAATCAATGTTGTGAAAGCTGCACATCTATAGCACTTTGGATTTCCGCAATATTTGCGGTGCAAGTATTATGTAGTTCACCCCGTATACCGAAAAATTAGTTACACTTGCACAGAATGATTATACGAAGCAATTTGTTTCCCTGGAATTTTGAACGATGTCCTAAACGAAGGACGTTCGCTGGATGCACCAGATGATATCAGTCGGCTGAACGTACTAACTGTGTTCTGTGTTCTATGTTACAGAAGACGATGATATGGGGAACATGTGTCTGTCTCTGTCTGTCTCTCTCTGTCTGTCTGTCTCTCTCTCTCTCTGTCTCTCTCTCTCTCTGTCTCTCTCTCTCTGTCTCTCTCTCTCTCTGTCTCTCTCTCTCTCTGTCTCTCTCTCTCTCTCTGTCTCTCTCTCTCTCTGTCTCTCTCTCTCTCTGTCTCTCTCTCTCTCTCTGTCTCTCTCTCTGTCTCTCTCTCTGTCTCTCTCTCTCTCTCTCTCTCTCTGTCTCTCTCTCTCTCTCTGTCTCTCTCTCTCTGTCTGTCTGTCTCTCTATGTGCGTGTTTGTGCTGGGGGCGGGGGTGTTAATGATTGTTACTCATAAGACATCATTTCCTTAGAAATCTCGAGCCAATTAACCAGAACAAAAGGAAGCAATATGTTTTGGGACGATACATCATCCTGATCTGACAGCGATGGTGGTGATGAGACAGTCGAACTGCAGCAGCCTTTTGTCGAAAATATGTCGAAATGTGTAGAGCAGACACTAAATAAGCTGGCCAAAATTCCAAATCATGTTGAGCTTAAGTCTATATGGTCTGATACAAATGGAAATAAAGGTTTGCGTAAGTGCCAATAATAATTTATGATTGTATATGGTTCTTATTTATTGTGAAACCACCTTGGAATCTTAACATTATTGGTCCACAGGAATGTTGGAATCTTGAGGAGGTGGTCTTGCATCAACACCCAAGCCTGGATCATCATCACGTTTAGCTGGCCTGGATCCTCACGCTCCTCCTGACCGGGACCATCACAATCATCGCACTCAGGGCGATCAAACCCCACTAGTTGAAATATTAATCCGTTTATTAGCAGCAGCTTCTTTATCTATCCTTTTAGCATCGACCAGTATGAGGCACAGTGTGCGGCAGATTAAGCTAACTCAGTAATTCAAGGTGTTTTTGAGGACAGGTTTCCTATTCCCACAATGATAACTCTATAGCTGGCTACCGAGATCTGACCCATTTCCATAATGCATGTCTACCCTGTCTTAGAAATGGTTCAAATGGCTCTGAGCACTATGCGACTTAACTGCTGAGGTCATCAGTCGCCTAGAACTTTGAACTAATTAAACCTAACCAACCTAAGGACATCACACACATCCATGCCCGAAGCAGGATTCGAACCTGCGACCGTAGCGGTCACGCGGTTCCAAACTGAAGCGCTAGAACCGCAAGGCCACACCGGCCGGCTGTCTTAGAAAGAGAGCTTTCTAAAATGATAAGGGATGGAAGCTATCCCACCATTATGTGTGATGCAGTATTATGCTATAAACTCATGTACCACGAAAACGTAATGATGATGCTGAAGAACGAATCATTCTGCATAGTTTGGTCGAAAATTGGGCGGTATTGTGTGCACATGGAATGTTGGGTGGTACAATGATTTCAACTTGAGTGTCACACAGGCCTATTTTCCTGAAATACATGAGAGAGGGTCTCGTAAGGCACTCTGGAGAATACTTCACCTTGACATTCACTCAAATATTTTCGGCACATAAAATGGGGGGGGGGGGGGGTGTCCTCCTATAACCCTGATCCAAAGGATGCAACTAGAATACAAAGACATTGTTAACGTTCGAAATGATGACAACTATTTCTTTGTGTAGTCACTTCTTGCTTTCAAAAGAAATTACAAGACAGCGAGTAGATACAAATGCGTGATAATGTTCGTAGGTATTATGTCGTTGATTTAGATTGTCCTGTGAAACTTGAGAACGTATCTAAATTTGAGAGGCAGAATCCCAATACACCCATTTACAATTATGATCTGGAGGAAAGCAATACAAAGAAAAATTGTCGGTACCCTTCACTTCTCCAGTTTTGTTAGTCAGTGCTCAAAACATATTGATTTCTAACGAATTCTTCTCAGGTTATCAGCCGAGTGGTGGCATCGTCTTGTCGCAACGTTTCGATGAGTTTCGTACCAGTCATCTTCTGGCAAAGATGATGGATACGAAACTCATCGAAACGTTGCGACAAGACGACGCCACCACTCGGCTGATAACCAGAGAAGAATTCATCGGTGTAATACGGCAAGAAAGCCTGCGATCGCGTATACTGATTTCTTACTATTCGGCTGGGACAAAAACATGTCCTACCTCATTTCCTCCCCCCTCCCCGCCCGCCATTTGAGCAAAAAAGATCAGAAACTACATTTAATTCGAGTGATTAACAAAGTATCGACCGGACTGGTCTACACAGGAACTGATATGTGAGGATACGCCGACTGAGGCGAACATGTTCTCAAAATTGGAGTAATTCCACCATTAGGAACACGTCTCCTTTGTTGTATACTCTTACTTTGAGTACCTCCTCGCTCCTGTGGTTCGTTCTAAGAATGACCCCAGTGTCCCACATATCAACTCCACAGAACGACATGTACTATATGTGATGTCACATTAGGATGTATATGCATACCACTGGACTCATAATCCTGAGAGGTAGTTACTCGATAAACTTGAGTAAGTTGCAGAGGAATTTGACTTGTTTTATGACACCAATGTTTCCACGACCAAATCGCAGCAAAATTAATCATTATAGGAAGATGCAATTAAGGGCTATATTTGTGGATTGCCATTAGGTAAAAAGGTTGAAACTTCGTTTAAGGATAACTGTCATCCAACAGACTAGCTCAGCGGCGCAGCACACAATGCATGTCATGTCAGCTACCGACTAACACGACACATATCCATTTTTTCCACAGTGAGTGAGTACGATGCTCATTTCGTAGGTGAGCACTTGGGTGATTTTGGCTTGAGCGATGAACAACATAGTGTGCTTTCTGACAGCACAGAGAAACATATTCAGTTTTCCGAACGAATCACCAAATAAATTGTGCTACACTTCCTGGACTCACTTCATGCACTACATCCGAAATTTCCCGGGTCCCGGGTTCGACTCCCGGCGGGGTCAGGGATTTTCTCTGCCTCGTGAAGACTGGGTGTTGTGTGATGTCCTTAGATTAGTTAGGTTTAAGTAGTTCTAAGTTCTAGGGGACTGATGACCATAGATGTTAAGTCCCATAGTGCTCAGAGCCATTTGAACCATTTGAATATCCGAAATTTGCTGAAACCATAACAAACCTCACTGAAGCTGCAAATACTAGTGATGCTAAGTTTCAGCTTGTGATTAAGAAAGTGGTCTTCACATACAAATATCTGGGTTTAATTGAGAAAATCAACAAAATTACATTGCCCAGCATAACCACATTTTCCAGTAGTCTTACAGGCAATACCATAATGGACGCCAAATATGGTCATGTCGTGAGTATTTGCCATGAATTTAATATCTCCCATTTAGGAGGTTACGCAAGACTTTACATGGGCACAGACGTACGCTAACTTGAAGACATTTTCGAGATATTCCAGATAGGGTGCTTGAAAAACATACGTACTGGATCGTGAGTTCTGCTAAACCATAGCAGGATTTTTATGGTATTCAGTGCTGAAAAGAATTGAAGTAAAGATCAGACTCTTAATCAATATTGAAGAGCTGTTTTTCTAGAATCGGAATCTCAGGGAACTTTGGCAATTTGTCCACATACAGGTCAAACAAATAACTTGTGAATGAGTGAAAAGTTCAACAAAGAATCCGATTATTTGAGTTACATCCTATACTTCGATCTAAACAAAATGTATGGACATGCTACGCAACAATATCTGCCAAATACAGAGTTTCAATAACTGTCTGATAAGCAAATCATCAAATTAGGTGATTTCACAGGTGTGTCAACGATACTGGTGTAGGATACGTAGTGGAGCTAGATATGGCGTACAATAATAGTCTGGATGAAGCACACAGCAATTTGCCGCCATGTCCAGAGCATTGAGTTCCACGTATGCCTTTCACACCCCACGCTGATTATGCCGCTTGAGGATAAAAAGAGATATCCAGTGGAACACTGAACATCAATGCTGCAGTTTGGGAATGGAACTGATTAGAGTCAGGAGCACTTAAATTCAACCAGTCAAATGGTTCAAATGGCTCTGAGCACTATGGGACTAAACTTCTGAGGTCATCAGTCCCCTAGAACTTAGAACTACTTAAACCTAACTAACCTAAGGACATCACACACACCCATGTCCAAGGCAGGATTCGAACCTGCGACCATAGCGGTAGCGCGGTTCCAGACTGTAGCGCCTAGAACCGCTCGGCCACCTCGGCCGGCTTCAACCAGTCATAAGGTTGAAGAAATATATAAATATTTGCACCTCTAAGAGGGCTTCCGTGACGTGTGATTTTGAAAGAAATTTTTATAAACTTACAAAGAATGAATTTTCAGCAAAACAAGGAAAAATATTAAAAACGACTGCGAAATTCACTTAACAACGAATCTGAATGGGCTTTATGATGCAAAGAATCATATTATCAGGACCAAATTTTAAACGAATCTGTACTCGTATCATCGAGAGAGAAGTCATGGCTCTGGAGACGGTTGAGTTTTTGTTGAGTTCACGAAACCTGTCTATGTCTATGTCCATAGTGGCCCTATTCCAATTCTTATTTAAGAGTTCCATAATGAGTTTGCCAAACCTTATTTTGTACATCCGAAGTTAATTTATAAGGATACAGTGTGAAGGGCTGCCATACTTACGAAGTAATAAAATGCCACCCCAACATACTCAACATACGAGGGTTGGAACTTTAATAGTAGCAACTATTTATTTACAACTGGTACAAAATAGATACGTGTTTCAAAGTTTTACTGACCTTCAAAGTCGTCACCAGCATTGTGTATAACCCATTGCCAGCGATGTGGATGTCGTAGGATACTCTTAGCAGTGCCAATTGTGTTAACTGTTCGAGCGGCGCGGTCTATTGCCCGACGAATTTGTAGCAGTTCTGAAGCGAATGCCGTGAAGTGCTTCCTTCAGTTTAGAAATCGAGCTGAACGTACGAGGGCGTAAGTTCTGAAGCGAATGCGCCGGCCGGTGTGGCAGAGCGGTTCTAGGCGCTTCAGTCTGGAACCGCGGGACCGCTACGGTGGCAGGTTCGAATCCTGCCTCGGGCAAGGGTGAGTGTTTTTTTTTTTTTTTTTTTTTTGGTAGGGTTTAAGGGCGCTCAACTGCTGAGGTCATTAGCGCCCAGTCACTGGTGTTAGAGCACAAGGAACCTGCTAAAACTCAAGGGGATGGGGGGACATCAAAAGGACCTGACAAAGATGCAGATGAAATAAGTAAAAATGTTAAATGTCTTTGGTCAAGCCAGTTAAAGTTATAAAACGCAGAAGACGAGCAGCTGCTCGAGCGTCATCAGCTAAAACATCCGGTAAGGTAGATGGCAGGGACAGGACAACACGAAATTGACTAAAATGGGGACACGACAATAAAACATGGCGCACCGTTAATGCCTGACCACAAGGGCACTGCGGGGCTGGGTCACCAGAGAGCAGGTAGCGGTGGCTAAACCGGCAATGCCCAATCCGCAACCTGGTCAGAAGGACCTCCTCGCGCCGAGATGGTCGGGAGGAAGTTGTCCAAGCAGTTGGGAGCGGTTTTACTGCCTGGAGCTTGTTTCCTTGGAGGGATGACCAAGCATCCCACCAGAAGGACACAAGCCTCTTACATACATCCCCACAAACGTCAGATGACGGGACACAATGGGAGGCTGGCCGAGGCTGGAGGACTGCAGCCTTGGCTGCAGCATCCGCAGCCTCATTCCCAGGCACTCCTACATGTCCGGGGACCCACAGAAAGCTGACAGAACCGCCATTGTCAGCGAAAGAATGGAGGGACTGCTATATTCGTTGAATCAAGGGATGGACCGGAGAGGGAGCCCCAAGGCTCTGAAGAGCACTGAGTGAGTCAGTGCAGAGTACATACGATGAATGGCGGTGGCGGCGGGCATACTGAATGGCCTGATGGAGAGCAAAAAGCTCGGCCGTAAAGCTGGAACATTGGTCAAGGAGCCGGTATTTAAAGGTGGCGGTCCCGACGACAAAGGCACAGCCGACACCATTGTCAGTTTTGGAGCCATCGGTGTAAATAAAGGTGTGACCAGCAAGTCGAGCACGAAGTTCGACAAACCGTGAGCAATACACTGCAGCCGGAGTACCCTCCTTCGGGAGTGAGCTGAGGTCGAGATAAATACGAACCGGAGCCTGGAGCCAAGGTGGTGTCGGGCTCTCACCCTCTCTGAAGGTGGTAGGGAGGGCAAAATCCAATTGTCGAAGCAGGCGACGGAAGCGGACTCCGGGGGGCAGCAGGGCAGACACATACAACCCGTACTGACGGTCGAGAGAATCGGCGAAGAAGGACTTGTAAGAGGGGTGTTCGGGCATAGACAACAGCCGGCAGGCATACCGACACAGCAATATGTCGCGCCGGTAGGTCAATGGTAACTCGGCAGCTTCAGCGTAAAGACTCTCGACAGGACTAGTGTAGAAGGCTCCGGTCGCAAGACGTATCCCCCGATGGTGGATGGAGTTGAGCCGGCGTAAGAGGGACGGCCGAGCGGACGAGTAGACGAAGCTCCCATAATCCAGCTTCGATCGGACTATGGACCGATACAAGCGAAGCAGGACAGTGCGATCCGCTCCCCAAGATGAACCGCTAAGAACTCTGAGGACATTAAGGGAACGTGTACAACGGGCCGCCAAATAAGAGACATGTGGAGACCAACACAGTTTCCGGTCCATCGTGAGCCCTAGAAACTTAGTTGTGTCCACGAATGGGAGAACATCGGGACCGAGATGTAAGGATGGCGGAAGGAACGCTTTATATCGCCAAAAGTTGATACAAACCGTCTTCTTTTCAGAGAACCGGAAGCCATTTGCCATGCTCCATGAGTATAGGCTGTCTAGACAACGCTGGAGGCAGCGCTCCAGGAGGCATGTTCTCTGGGCACTGCAGTAGATCGTGAAGTCATCGACAAAGAGAGAGCCTGAGACATTAGGTGGAATGCAATCCATAATTGGATTGATCGCGATGGCAAAAAGGGCTACGCTCAAGACGGAGCCCTGAGGCACTCCGTTCTCCTGGAGGAAGACGTCGGACAATACGGAACCCACACGTACCCTAAACTTTCGATCCGTTAAAAAGGAATCAATAAAAAGGGGCAGACGACCGCGTAGGCCCCACTTGTGCATAGTGCGGAGGATACCTCCTCTCCAACAGGTATCATAAGCCTTCTCCAAGTCGAAGAACACGGCTACCGTTTGGCGCCTTCGCAAAAAGTTGTTCATGATGAATGTCGACAAGGTCACAAGGTGGTCAACAGCGGAGCGGCGGCGACGAAAGCCGCATTGGACATTAGTAAGTAGTCGTCGAGATTCAAGAATCCAAACTAACCGAGCATTAACCATGCGCTCCATCACCTTACAGACACAGCTTGTAAGAGAAATGGGGCGGTAACTAGAAGGAAGGTGTCTATCCTTCCCGGGTTTGGGTATAGGAACAACAACGGCGTCACGCCAACGCATGGGGACCTGACCTTCGGTCCAGACGCGATTGTAGGTACGAAGAAGGAAACTTTTGCCCGCCGGAGAAAGGTGTGCCAGCATCTGAACGTGAATGGCATCTGGCCCCGGAGCAGAGGACCGGGACAGTGCAAGCGCACGTTCGAGTTCCCGCATAGTAAAGGGGGCATTGTAAGTTTCCAGATTCAGCGAGTGGAAGGAAGGTCGCCGAGCCTCGTCTGCCTCTTTCCTGGGAAGGAAGGCAGGATGGTAATGGGCGGAGCTTGAAACCTCCGCGAAAAAGCGGCCAAAGGCGTTGGAGACAGCCACAGGATCAACAAGGACCTCATTACCTGAGGTCAGGCCAGGTACTGAGGAGTGGGCCTTAATGCCCGACAGCCGGCGCAGGCTACCCCAAACAACGGAAGAGGGAGTAAAACTGGTAAAGGAGCTCGTGAAAGAGGCCCAGCAAGCTTTTTTGCTGTCTTTGATGACTCTACGGCATTGCGCTCGGAGTCGTTTGTATTCAATACAATTCGCCAACGTAGGATGGCGGCGAAAGGTGCGTAAAGCACGTCGTCGAGCACAGATAGCGTCCCTACAAGCCTCGTTCCTCCAGGGGACGGAAACGCGACGTGAAGAAGAAGTAGTACGAGGTATGGAACGTTCGGCAGCATGGATAATAACAGCCGTGAGGTATTCGACCTGACTGTCACAACTGGGAAAATCGTGGTCCGGAAAGGTCGCCAGGGAGGAGTAAAGTCCCCAGTCAGCTTTCAGTATGTTCCAGCGCGAAGGACGTGGGGATGGGGTGTGGTGCAGGAGACGAACGACACAGAGGAAGTGGTCGCTCGAATAGGTGTCAGAAAGGACATACCACTCGAACCGACGGGCAAGAGTGGTAGAACAGATCGAGAGGTCCAAGTGGGAGTAGGTATGAGTAGAGTCCGAGAGGAAAGTCGGGGCGCCGGTGTTGAGGCAGACAAGATTGAGATGGTTGAAGACATCCGCCAAGAGTGAGCCTCTTGGACAGGATGCAGGAGAGCCCCAAAGGGGATGATGGGCATTGAAGTCGCCAAACAATAAGAACGGCGGGGGAAGCTGATCGATCAGGTGCATCATGTCAGCCCGACTAACAGCAGACGACGGTGGAGTGTAGACGGTACAAACTGAAAAAGTAAAAGCAGAAAGAGTAATGCGGATAGCTATGGCTTGGAGTGGGGTGGTCAATGGGATGGGATGGTAATAGACATCGTCCCGAACGAGCAACATGACCCCACCATGAGCTGGGATACCGTCCACAGGGGCGAGGTCATACCGCTCCGAGGTATAGTGGGAAAAGGCAATACGGTCAGTCGGGCGCAACTTGGTTTCCTGGAGACCAAGGACGAGCGGACAGTGCAGGCGGAGGAGCAGTTGTAATTCCTCCCGATTAGATCGAATACCTCTTATGTTCCAATGAAACAACGCCATTGCTAGTCAAAAAGATGGGGGAACGAGACGGGTAAGAGCTGGTCACCTCGATGGCCGCGGAGGGCCAGGTTGCGAGGCAACAACGCTACAACTGACGGCAGGTGGATCCGGTTCCATCGACTCGTCGCCAGCTGCGGCCGCTGTCCCTGATTGTGTAGGAGGGGCCCCATCATTTGCGGACAAAAGGCCGGCGGAACGCCTGGCAGCAGAGCGTCCCGGCGAAACTGAGGACGGCCGGGAGCAGCAACTCACGGATGAAGCGTCAGATGAAACGCGCCGGGGTGGAGAGGGGGAAAGAGACTTCTTCTTGGAGGCCTTCTTGGAAGGCCGAGGAGGCACAGGGATGGTGGGCGGGACCCGAAGAAGGTCCTCCTGCGCGGGGTCCGTTTTGGAACGCCGGACCTCGGAAGCTGGGGTCCGGAACGTTTCCCCGATGGACGCCTGAGAAGAGGATCGCTTCTCAGGTGGCGTGGGGGGAGAAGGAGGAGGAAGGGTGGCCCCTGGGGCAGAGGGGTGGGGGCCACGGGGGAGGAGGAGTTGGAAGGGAGGGATTTGGGAGGCGGAGGCAGAGCCCCCTGATGGGCAGAGGAGGCGGAGGGGGGACAGGATAGAGGTGAGGATACAGCGGAAGGAGTGGACACAACTGAGGCAAACGAAGTGGCCAGTGACACGGGATGAAGGCGGTCATACTTCTTCCTGCCCTCAGAATAAGAGAGCCGATCCAAAGTTTTGATTTCTTGTATCTTTTTCTCCTTCTGATAGGCGGGGCAGTCTGGGGACCTAGGCGAGTGGACGCCAGGACAATTAGGGCACCGAGGTGGTGGGGTGCAAGTATGTTCCTCACGAAGAGGACGTCCACAGTCGCCACAAAGGGGCTCAGCCTCACACCGGGATGACATGTGCCCAAAGCGCAAACACCTAAAACAGCGCATAGGAGGCGGGACGTAAGGTCGCACGTCGCACCGGTAGCACATCACCTTTACCTTCTCCGGGAGAACGTCCCCCTCGAAGGCGAGGATAAAGGCCCCGGTGTCGATGCGACGGTCTTTGGGGCCGCGCTGGACTCGCCGGACGAAATGCACGCCGCGGCGCTCCAGGTTGGCCCTGAGCTCCTCATCAGATTGTAGCAGGAGGTCACGATGAAAAATAACCCCCTGCGTCCTATTTTGTGCCAGATGTGGGACAATGGAGACTGGGATGTCCCCGAGGCGGTCGCACGCCTGGAGTGCCGCCGATTGTGTGGCAGAGGTGGTCTTGATAAGAACGGACCCTGATCGCATCTTGCTGAGAGCCTCGATTTCCCCGAAGACGTCCTCAATGTGCTGAACAAAGAACATGGGCTTGGAGGTGGCGAACGTCCCCCAATCTGTTCGAGAACAGACCAAATAGCGGGGGAAGTACTTCGCCCCAAGCCGGCGCGCCTGTCCCTCCTCCCATGGAGTGGCCAAGGGGGAAAGGGCAGGAGAACCAGAACTAGAAACGGTACCTTTTCTTTTGGAAGACTCGGCCGCAGAGCGACCTGATACGTGTTGACGTTTCATGTGCGAAACGTCCGCCCCGATACCACCCACTCCGACCAGGGGCTCTCCCCACGGGCGCCACCCAGCCGCAGCAAGCGCCACCTGGCAGGATGACCATTGCCGGGAGTCCTGATGCCCCAAGGAGACGGGCATCTACTCCTTGGCCAACGTGGGGAGGGTGCAGCTCAGGTATCGGCAGTACGATCCCTGTGATGTCAGGGGGCTACAACCTAGAGGGTACATGACGACCCCACCACAACGGGCTGGCTACCGTGCTGGATTTCTGGTGCCATGGAAAGTCCATCATGATCGCTGGTGCAGATGGAGATGCACTATGGGCGTAACTTGGACAACCCATCAGGCGTTTAGGCCCAATTTGAGGAATAATGGGTATGGTGACAACGCCGGTGCAATGCTGAGTGCCAAGGTCTTAGTGCACTTAGGACCAGTGGTACACCATGTAAGGTGTCCTTCCCCAAAAGGCTCGTACTTCTGTAGAATTTTGAAAAATGGAGGTCAAACCCCAAGGGGGACCATCACATTAAGGCCAAAACATTTGAGACTCCTTTTAGTCGCCTCTTACGACAGGCAGGAATACCGCGGGCCTATTCTTACCCCCGAACCCGCAGGGGAGAAGGGTGAGTGTGATGTCCTTAGGTTAGTTAGGTTTAAGTAGTTCTAAGTTGTAAGGGACTGATGAACTCAGATGTTAAGTCCCATTGTGCTCAGAGCCATTTGAACCATTTGAAGTGAATGCCGTGAAGTGTTTCCTTCAGTTTAGAAACTGAGTTGAACTTACGAGGGCCTAAGTCAGGGGAGTGCAGTAGGTGGTATAGCACTTAGCAGCCCCATCATCGAACAAATCAGTAACAGCTTGCACTGTACGTGCTTGAGAATTGTAGTGCAGAAAGTGTCACCAGTTCGGTATCTAACCTGGTCGTAGGTTGTGTTCCATAAATGAACAGCATACAGACAGAAGTGATGACGCTTTCTGTAGGACCTGACCATCATTTTGCAGGATACTGCTGAAGCACGTACAGTGCAAGCTGTTACTGATTTGTTTGATGATGGGGCTGCTAACTGCTATACCACCCCTGACTTAGTCCTTCGTAAGTTCAACTCAGTTTCTAAACTGAAGGAAACACTTCACAACATTCGCTTCAAATGGTTCAAATGGCTCTGAGCACAATGGGGCTTAACATCTGTGAGCACAATGGGGCTTAACATCTGTGAGCACAATGGGGCTTAACATCTGTGAGCACAATGGGGCTTAACATTTGTGAGCACAATGGGGCTTAACATCTGTGAGCACAATGGGGCTTAACATCTGAGAACATATCTGTTACGCACACGCACACCACTGAAGTGAACCCTGGTTTTCCTTTTCCTCTGTTTTCTCTGACATATAAGGAATGAAGATTTGTTCTTGTAAGTTAAGTTTCCTACAGAGGTAGATGTATTTGTGATCAGCAGTCTTTTGTAATTTACATTGCTATATTTAAACTGAAAAAATTATTTTCATAATCATTACCAGGCCCTATTTCACACCACATTAATAAAAAGCTATGTTTACAACATTTCAAGTGTGTCAAACAGAGATAATTTACTTTCATGAAACCACGTTTCACAAATTATATTTTTGTTAATTTGATTTGTGTGGATTTTGCTTTTAATCGCTGGTAACAAAAATATGCGATTTCTACAAGTCTCCGCGTTATAAACGTGCTGTGCAATTCATTCCTGGTTCCTATGTTAGAAAAACCTTTTTCCGTATTTAATACGACGCAAAATCTTTGCATTTCCTTTTAATTTTATCAGACATTTCAGTTAAGTTAATAAGTTACGTTGCGGAAATCTGCTACGCTATGAGAAATACACAAGCCGAATCTGTGACCAAAACCAGCTCAACGACCTTCGCATTTATTTTCCCGACAGGTTTCAAGAACTGAAGATTATATAGATATTCTTTGACATTTACTTATCTTCATGAAGGCTGTCTGTTACATATCCGTCCTTATTTTTGCGTTTTGCTGTTTTTGTGCATTATAGCACTAATTCTTCAGGTATAAGGCTATTCTTACTGTTCTAGCGATATTTCTTGTTTTAACTAGAAACATTATTATATTTCTTAAAATACGTGTACATGTATTAAAATATTTCGCACTGTTAGTTTGTATGTAACTAGTTTTACTGCAAGTGCTTAACTTTTAATACTTATTTCTAAATTGTGTCTCATTTTTCCTCTCATAACTTTCTAGTGATATAAAATCTTATGTTGTTACCTATTACTTTAATGGGTGAGCATCACTTTTTAAATAACTGATTTATATCTGTAATGTTCCTTTGACAGTCTTCCATTCTGCAGGATATTTCTATAGATTGTCCGACGGTTATTCGACAGGTTGCAGAAGTGTACCCTATGTTTATTACATTCAAGTAAAGTGATCGGAAGAGATCATCGTTGCATGTTCTACTAATCATTCAGAGGCTGAGTGAGGCAGTATCCTGTTGCACCATATTTCTGCGGCAGCTGTAACCAATACTCACATTTGACAGAAGAGCTGTGATACTTATTTGGGTCGACTTCTTTCGATCGCTTGTAGTTACGAAGTTCAAAGAAAACTTTCTCACTCTACAGAAAGCGCACACTATTCGATATTCTAGATATCAATACATCTAGCAGAGAGTGAATAGAAAACTCGCTCTACCGCTATTATAACTTGAGGTCCACTTGCATTCCTAATCAAATCCGAAGGAACTCTACTGTTTTCAGTGTGTCCCTGACGAACGAATGTAAAAAGTCTTTCTGACTTAGCGTACATTTCACAGAATTTATAGTTCGTTTATACTGTATTCCGTTGCCCTGAAGAATTAATAAAACAATTTGAGCTTTATCCATCCATTTTTTCTACATTAAATTGTTTCTCTGTACAGTAGTAAATATCCGAGGACTATCTGAATTATTCCTGAAGAAGATTTTACATTGATGAACAAAAATAATGAGACTGCATGATCGTTCAGTCAAAATCAAACATCACTTTCACTGTGATTACGATCATAACAAATGCTGTTCATACTGTAATTCACTTGGCTGAAGGATATCGAACATGTCCCACTGCGATTTGACCATATTATGAACTGCACTGCGGCTTCCCTTTCCAAATGGCATCAAACTTTGATGAAAATGAAACAGCCCTATGTACATCGAGTCAACACATTCAGGCTCACTTTTCTACCAAAATGACGACTGCCACCATAGTCTCATTTTTAGATTTTATATATGGTCACTGAATAGATCGAACGAAAAATAATTACAACAATTCTGTGTACATTCTGTATCTTCCGTGCTACCCAATATCAATTCTTATTTTTTAACTTCTAATGTGAGAGGCATATGACAAGTGTTTTGGAGAATCAGAAAACTTGTTATTAGTAACGTGTAGATTGCAACGAAGCCAGCTGCAGAAATTAGATTTCAGCACGTGATCTAGGATTGAAGAAAACTTTGAGCTGACTGTATGAAAATCGAACTGGACAAAGGAAAAGTTTATTTCCATTCTTTATCATCTCAACTTCGTTTGAGAAAATCTTTCACCTTCCTCAAAGCATTTTACAACATGGTAAAAGTAACTAAGCACATATTTTGAGGAGATCTATTACCAATGGATTTGTCGCTCTTACAATTTCTCACTATCTTGATGTACCATCGCTCTCTGGTTCCATAAGTCGTGCCCAGTAGACCATGTTCAGACTAGTGTTGTTATGCATCTATAAACAGATCTCATCCCTCCCATTAAATTGGCAGTTTAAATCAGTTGGGTTGAGGTGAAGCGAAAGATTCTCATATACCACTCGTCTTGAAAACTAACGAATATCACTCTGTGTGGCTTTTGTTTCACGTAATTAATTGTGTGTTGTGTTTCTGAACCGAAGATAGTAGTAGCCCGGGACATGATATTATGAATGCGGTAAACTTCTAAAGACACAGTCGTGGTTGATAGTTTAATAGATCTTTGCTCACTAATGAGATGTATAGGTTCGGTGTTAATGAGAAATGAGATTATAGTTTACGCACGATTCAAACTTTGATCAAATGACTGGAAGTGCTTGAACGGCATCAGAGGCTATGGCTATTTTAGCGTCATTTAGATTTGTGGGAAACGCAGTGTATTCTCTGTCAACATTTTTCGCGCAAAAATGAACCTCTGGAGACTACATAATAACCCTTATACATGTAATTACTCAAGATTTGCTAATAGACTGGACATATGGCTTTATAAATCCACCCACATCTGCACAAATAATACAGAGCTCGTATCACACTAGTAGAGTGTGTCTGTCGTGGACAAATGCTGAGTGAAGTCTGAGGTATCGCTTGGGGCTCGGAAATTCCTAGCAGCACGCGACGATAACGATAGCTACATCACATCAGACTGGAGACGCATGAAACCAGGCACTGAAATTTGAAATAACTGTTTGCGATAAAGATAAGTTAAGCAATAAAAATGATAGGGAATAGTTAGTAGCTCTGCTGCTAACGACAGAAAAGGAGACTGATTTGTTACGAGGATATGTTATCAACGAGTTGCTGATAAAAGGTAGAAACAATGGAAAATACCTATTGATCCAAACAGTAAAAATTTATATAATATCTGCATAGCTTAAGAGAGCCTAGAAGTGTCATTCTAGGCCGACTGCACCAACGTCGATTAAAATTTTACCGCGGTCACGTCGGCATTTAGCCTTGATCAAGGCAAAATTCGACTGCAACAACCTCGATTAAAGCTGATCTCGATAAAAGTTAACTGAGGTCGGAGGGTCGATTATCTTAATTTAATCTCAGTTAAAATAAAATAACACGTAACATTGCGTCTCGTTTTGATGTTTCGGATGGCATATAGGATTAAGGAATGTTGTATGTTAACCATGTATGACATCGCCGTATTGGTGTACTTGTGGAAAGGGGAAATCCTTTCGAAGGTTACGGGGGACAGGAAATACGAAGAGAAATTTCGTCTTTGAAAAGGAAATAGGTAATTTGTGGTAAGTTCCTATGGGACCAAATTGCTGAGGTCATCGGTCCCTAAGCTTACACAGTATTTAATCTAACTTAAACTAACTTACGCTAATGACAATACACATACCCATGCCCGATGGAGGACTAACTTCCGACGGGGACAGCAGCGCGAACCGTAGCAAGGCGCTTCAGACCGCACGGCTACCCCGCGCCACCTCTTTAAAAAGAAACAGTGTGGTCGTTATTAGGCCAAATCTAAGATAGGCTTGAATTTATTACTTATCGTAATAACATACTCCCGCTCATGAACACACTTCCAATGACATTAAGGATAGATGCAATTGGTGCATTTAATATAGTAATTGATCACAGTTCTAATGTACATAGCGCAACATCGAAAATAATTATTAGTGATGGAACAGTGATCATAGCAGTAATGTCGCTTCAATACTTAAAGTCGCCTTTTCGAGCAGAATTACACTACTTGATGGATGGTTTCAGCACACTGGCGGATTTCCAGGAGTCATTGGTGCAGCGAATTGTGCTCTTATCAGATTCAGTCACCTGGGTGATATAACGCGAAACATTTTCGGAATAGAAAATCTTATTTTTCATTTAACTGCGAAACTATCAGTGACCACAATTTAATATTACGGGATATTGCGGCTCGGTGGCCTGGCTCTGTGCACGACTGTGCAATATTTCGCAACTGCGCTCGCAGGTCCCAGTTGAAGAAGAAAACCCCTACTTTATTCGTGGGAATGAAGTGTAATCCAAAAAAAGAACAATGGTAACAATAGTGAGTACGGCTGTCTTTTCATAATATTGCGAGGAGCACCACCAAGGAAGAGCCACCACCATACCTGGAAACTCCGAGGCTGCTGAGGCTGGTACGTACTGAGAGGGGTAACGACATTTTTTTTTGGTGGGGTTTAAGGGCGCTCAACTACTGAGGTCATTAGCGCCCAGTCACAGTTGTTAGAGCACATGGAATCTAGTAAAACTCAAGGGGAGGGGGGGGGGACACCAGAAAGTCCTGACAAAGATGCAGATAAAATAAGTAAAAAAGTTAGATGTCTTTGGACAAGCCAGTCAAAGCTATAAAACGCAGAACACGAGCAGCTGCTCGAGCGTCATCAGCTAAAATATCCGGTAAAGTAGATGGCAGGGACAGGACAACACGAGATTGACTGAAGCAGGGACACGACAATAGAACATGGCGCACTGTTAATGCTTGACCACAAGGGCAGTGCGGGGCTGGGTCACCGGAGAGCAGGTAGCTTTGGCTAAACCAGCAATGCCCAATCCGCAACCTGGTCAGAAGGACCTCTTCTCGCCGAGATGGTCGTGAGGAGGTTGTCCAAGCAGTTGGGAGCGGTTTTACTGCCCGGAGCTTGTTTCCTTGGAGGGATGACCAATCATCCCACCACAACGACACAAGCCTCTAACAAACAACCCCACGAACGTCAAATGACGGGACACAATGGGAGGCTGGCCGAGGCAGGAGGACTGCAGCCTTGGCTGCAGCATCTGCAGCCTCATTCCCAGGCACTCCTACATGTCCGGGGACCCACAGAAAGCTGACAGGAGAACCATTATCAGCGAAAGAATAGAGGGATTGCTGGATCCGTTGAACCAAGGGATGGACCAGATAGGGAGCTCCAAGGCTCTGAAGAGCACTGAGTGAGTCAGAGCAGAGCACATACGATGAATGGCGGTGGCGGCAGGCACACTGAATGGCCTGATGGAGAGCAAAAAGCTCGGCCGTAAAGCTGGAAGATTGGTCGAGGAGCCGGTATTTAAAGGTGGCGGCCCCGACGACAAAGGCACACACAGGTGTGACCGGCAAGTCGAGCACGAAGTTCGACAAACCGTGAACAATACACTGCAGCCGGAGTACCCTCCTTCGGGAGTGAGCTGAGGTCGAGATAAATATGAACCGGAGCCTGGAGCCAAGGTGGTGTCGGGCTCTCACCCTCTCTGAAGGTGGTATGGAGGGCAAAATCCAATTGTCGAAGCAGGCGACGGAAGCGGACTACGGGGGGCAGCAGAGCAGGCACATACAACCCGTACTGACGGTCGAGAGAATCGGCAAAGAAGGACTGATAAGAGGGGTGGTCGGGCATTGACAACAGCCGGCAGGCATACCGACACAGCAGTACGTCGCGCTGGTAGGTCAATGGTAATTCGGCAGCTTCAGCATAAAGACTCTCAACAGTACTAGTGTAGAAGGCTCCAGTCGCAAGACGTAACCCCCGATGGTGGATGGAGTTGAGACGGCATAAGAGGGATGGCCGAGCAGACGAGTAGACGAAGCTCCCATAATCCAGCTTCGATCGGACTATGGACCGATACAAGCGAAGCAGCACAGTGCGATCCGCTCCCTAAGGTGAACCACTAAGAACTCTGAGGACATTAAGGGAACGTGTACAACGGGCCGCCAAATAAGAGACATGCGGAGACCAACAAAGTTTCCTGCCCAATGTGAGCCCTAGAAACTTAGTTGTTTCCACGAATGGGAGAACAATGGGTCCGAGATGTAAGGATGGCGGAAGGAACGCTTTATATCGCCAAAAGTTGATACAAACCGTCTTCTCTTCAGAGAACCGGAAGCCATTTGCCATGCTCCATGAGTATAGGCTGTCTAGACAACGCTGAAGGCAGCGCTCCAGGAGGCATGTTCTCTGGGCACTGCAGTAGATCGCGTAGTCATCGACAAAAAGAGAGCCTGAGACATTAGGTGGAATGCAATCCATAATTGGATTGATCGCGATGGCAAAAAGGGCTACACTCAAGGTGGAGCCCTGAGGCACTCCGTTCTCCTGGAGGAAGACGTCAGACAATACGGAACCCACACATACCCTAAACTTTCGATCCGTTAAAAAGGAATCAATAAAAAGGGGCAGGCGACCGCGTAGGCCCCACCTGTGCATAGTGCGGAGGATACCTCCTCTCGAACAGGTATCATAAGCCTTCTCCAAATCGAAGAACACAGCTACCTTTTGGCGCCTTTGCAAAAAAAGTTGTTCATGATGAATGTCGGCAAGGTCACAAGGTGGTCAACAGCGGAGTGGCGGCGACGAAAGCCGCATTGGACATTGGTAAGTAGCCATCGAGATTCAAGAATCCAGACTAACCGAGCATTAACCATGCGCTCCATCACCTTACAGACACAGCTTGTAAGAGAAATGGGGCGGTAACTAGAAGGAAGGTGTCAAGCCTTCCCGGGTTTGGGTATAGGAACAACGACAGCGTCACGCCAATGCATGGGGACCTGACCTTCGGTCCAGACGTGACTGTAGGTACGAAGAAGGAAGCTTTTGCCCGCCAGAAAATGGTGTGCCAGCATGTGAACGTGAATGGCATCTGGCCCCGGAGCAGAGGACTGGGACAGTGCAAGCGCACGTTTGAGTTCCCGCATAGTAAGGGGGGCATTATAAGTTTCCAGATTCAGCGAGTGGAAGGTCGCCGAGCGTCTTCTGTCTCTTTCCTGGGAAGGAGGGAGGGTGGTAATGTGCGGAGCTTGAAACCTCCGCGAAAAACCGGCCGAAGGCGTTGGAGACAGCCACACGATCAACAAGGACCTCATTACCTGAGGTCAGGCCAGGTACCGAGGAGTGGGCCTTAATGCCCGACAGCCGGCGCAGGCTACCCCAAACGACAGAAGACGGAGTAAAACTGGTAAAGGAGCTGGTGAGAGAGGCCCTACAAGCATTTTGCTGTCTTTGATGACTCTACAGCATTGCGCTCGGAGTCGTTTGTATTCAATACAATTCGCCAACGTAGGATGGCAGCGAAAGGTGCGTAAAGCACGTCGTCGAGCACGGATAGCAACTCTACAAGCCTCATTCCACCAGAGGATGGAAACGCGACATGAAGAAGAGGTAGTACGAGGAATGGAACGTTCGGCAGCATTGATGATAACAGCCGTGAGGTATTCGACCTGACTGTCACAACTGAGAAAATCGTGGTCCGGAAATGTCGCCAGGGAGGAGTAAAGTCCCCAGTCAGCTTTCGGTATGTTCCAGCTCGAAGGACGTGGGGATGGGGTGTGGTGCAGGAGACGAACGACACAGGGGAAGTGGTCGCTCGAATAGGTGTCAGAAAGGACATACCACTCGAACCGACGGGTAAGAGTGGTAGAACAGATCGAGAGGTCCAAGTGGGAGTAGGTATGAGTAGAGTCCGAGAGAAAAGCCAGGGCGCCAGTATTGAGATAGACAAGATTGAGATGGTTGAAGACATCCGCCAAGAGTGAGCCTCTTGGACAGGATGCAGGAGAGCCCCAAAGGGGATGATGGGCATTGAAGTCGCCAAACAATAAAAACGGCGGAGGAAGCTGAACAATCAGGTGCATCACGTCAGCCCGACTAACTGCGGATGACGATGGAGTGTAGATGGTACAAACTGAAAAAGTAAAAGCAGAAAGAGTAATACGGACAGCTATTGCTTTGAGTGGGGTGGTCAATGGGATGGGATGGTAATAGACATCGTCCCGAACGAGCAACATGACCCCACCATGAGCTGGGATACCGTCCACATGGGTGTGGTCATACCGCTCTGAGGTATAGTGGGTAAAGGCAATATGGTTAGTCGGGCGCAACTTGGTTTCCTGGAGACCAAGGACGAGCGGACAGTGCAGGCAGAGGAGCAGTTGTAATTCTTCCCGATTAGATCGAATACCTCTTATGTTCCAATGTAACAAGGCCATCGCTAGTCAAAAAAGAGGGGGAACGAGACGGGGGAAGAGATGGTCACCTCGACGGCCGCGGAGGGCCAGGTTTCGAGGGAACAATGCTACAACCGGTGGAAGGCGGATCCTGTTCCATCGAGTCGTCGCCAGCTGCAGCCGCTGTCCCGGGTTGTGTAGGAGGGGCAGCATCATTTACCAATGAGAGGCCAGCTGAGCGCCTGGCAGCAGAGCGTTCCGGCGAAACTGAGGACGGCCAGGAGCAGGGATGGTGGGCTGGACCCGAAGAAGGTCCTCTCTCGCGGGGTCCGTTTTGGAACGCCAGACCTCTGAATCTGGGGTCCGGAACGTTTCCCTGATGGACGCCTGAGAAGAGGATCGCTTCTCAGGCGGCGGAAGGGGGGGGGGGGGAGGAGGAGGAATGGTGGCCCCTGGGGGGCAGAGGGGGCGGGGGCTGCAGGGGAGGAGGATTTGGAAGGGAGCGATTTAGGAGGCGGAGGCATAGACCCCGGATGGGGGGAGGAGGTGGAGGGGGGACAGGATAGGGGTGAGGATATTGTGGAAGGAGTGGACACGACTGAGGCAAACGAAGTGGTCAACGTCACAGGATGGAGGCGGTCATACTTCTTCCTGGCCTCAGAATAAGAGAGACGATCCAAAGTATTGCGTTCTTTAATCTTCTTCTCCATCTGATACGCGGGGCAGTCTAAGGATCTAGGTGAGTGGATGCCAGGACAATTAACGCACCGAGGTAGTGGGGTGCATGTATGTTCCTCATGAAGAGGACGTCTACAATCGCCACAAAGGGGCTCAGCCTCACACCGTGACGACATGTGCCCAAAGCGCTAGCACCGAAAACAGCGCATAGGAGGCGGGACGTAACGTCGCACGTCGCACCGGTAGCACATCACCTTTACCTTCTCCAGGAGAACATCCCCTCGAAGGCGAGGATAAAGGCCCCGGTGTCGATGCGACGGTCTTTGGGGCCGCGCTGGACTCGCCGGACGAAATGCACGCCTCGGCGCTCCAGGTTGGCCCTGAGCTCCTCATCAGATTGCAGCAGGAGGTCCCGATGAAAAATAACCCCCTGCGTTCTATTCAGTGCCAGATGCGGGACAATGGACACTGGGATGTCCCCTAGTCGGTCGCACGCCTGGAGCGCCGCCGACTGTGTGGCGGAGGTGGTCTTTATAAGAACGGACCCCGAACGCATCTTACTGAGAGCCTCGATTTTCCCGAAGATGTCCTCGATGTGCTGAACAAAGAACATGGGGTTGGAGGTGGCGAACATCCCCCCATCGGTTCGAGAACTGCCCAAATAGCGGGGGAAGTACTTCGCCCCAAGCCGGCGGGCCTGTCCCTCCTCCCAGGGAGTGGCCAAGGGGGAAAGGGCAGGAGAACCAGAACCAGAGACAGTACCTTTCCTTTTGAAAGACTCGGCCGCATAGCGACCTGATACGTGTTGACGTTTCATCTGCGAAACGTCCGCCCCAATACCACCCACTCCGACCAGGGGCTCTCCCCATGGGCGCCATCCAGCCTCAGCAAGGGCCACCTGGCAGGATGACCGTTGCCGGGAGTCCTGATGCCCCAAGGAGACGGGCATCTACTCCTTGGCCGACATGGGGAGGGTGCAGCTCTGGTATCGTCAGTACGATCCCTGTGTTGTCAGGGGGCTACAACCTAGAGGGTACATGACGAGCCCACCACAACGGGCTGGCTACCGTGCTGGATTTCGGGTGCCATGGAAAGTCCATCATGATCGTAGGTGCAGATGGGGACGCACTATTGGCGTAACTTGGACAACCCATCATGTGTTTAGGCCCAATTTGAGGAATAATGGGTATGGTGACAACGCCGTTACAATGCTGAGTGCCAAGGTCTTAGTGCACTGAGGACCAGTGGTACACCATGTATGGCGTCCTTCCCCAAAAGGCTCGTACTTCTGTAGAATTTTGAAAAATGGAGGTCAAACCCCAAGGGGGACCATCACATGGAAGGCCGAAACAGTTGAAACTCCTTTTAGTCGCCTCTTACGACAGGCAGGACTACCTCCGGCCTATTCTTATCCCGGACCTGCAGGGGGGAGGTCACGACATCGACGACAACAAGCTAATACCTTCCGACCAAAATATGTATCGTGATGATACCATGCCAGGACAACCAGTTCGTCGTACTGTAACTAATGAACACATTCGCTGAGGTAACTGCTACTTAATACATGTAACATACGTAATTATTTTCACATTAAACTAGCTGTGCCTGAACACACTATACTATGGCTCAGTCTGCTTAAACGGAAAAGAAAGAAGAGAGAAAGGACACGTTTCCAATATGTAAGGGAATTCGTCCTAATCTCCTTCCGTCCTGTGTCGCTGACCATCTCTGCCTCCCATTTCTTTGTCCATCCCCCTCTTTCTGCCTCTCTCAGTCCATCACCCCTTCGTCCCTCTCTGTCCATCTTCTCCTCTGTCCCTCCATCTCCCTCCCCCTTCCTCCGTCCATCACTGCCTCCCATCTTCCCTGTCCATCTTCTCCTGTCCTCTGTCTCTCCATCTCCTCCTGCCCCCTCTCTCGGCCCATCTCCTTCTTCCCTTCCCCGCTATCTCTAAACGTGAGGCTTGTTCATTGTTGTTGCAAATTCAGATCCTGTTGTAGTATTCTAAACTTAGACCAATGAACAATGAATACAACTTTCCTCTTTGCTAACACCATATCACTATCGTAGATTTTATACATATATTTGTATATTAAAAAGTATATAGTCTATATACGTCAACGTTTATTATAGTAACGTGTATAAATTTGAAGTAAATCGGAAAGAAAGAGGAGGAGGAGGAGGAGGAGATTAGTGTTTAACGTCCCGTCGACAACGAGGTCATTAGAGACGGAGCACAAGCTCGGATTAGGGAAGGATGAGGAAAGAAATCTGCCGTGCCCTTTCGAAGGAACCATCCCGGCCTTTGCCTGAAGTGATCTAGGGAAATCACGGAAAACCTAAATCAGGATGGCCGGACGCGGGATTGAACCGTCGTCCTCCCGAATGCGAGTCCAGTGTGCTAACCACTGCGCCACCTCGCTCGGTCGTAAAGAAAGGTACATTTTGGGATTGTCGGTAACAGTGTTTCCCCTAATATATATATATATATATATATATATATATATATATATATATATAATAGTAACAGTGTTAACAATAAATTATTATGTTTTGACTAAAGTTCAGTCTTGATCACACCATGTATTTTTCAATGATATAGGTAACCGGTTTCGGTTATTTTTACATAACCATCATCAGACCCATGGCTCCCTTACGATGGTAGGCGGAGCTCTCCTCAGTTAACTTCGTAGCAGCTGAGGAGAGCTTGGCCTACCATCCTAAGGGAGCCATGGGTCTGATGATGGCTATGTAAAAATAACCGAAACCGGTTACCTATATCATTGAAACATAAATAGTGTGATCAAGACTGAACTTTAGTCAAAATACAACATTTACATGTTTATCTTTCCCCTTTTATTACATATATACCAGATAATGTTCCAGTAGGTATATAAAAGAACTAGAGTATTCGAGTGCAATATTGTGTCAAAATTTCAATGCAATCGGTTAAGTATTTTCGGAGATACACGATTTTGAACAAATGAATATTTACATTTTTATTTAGCTAGATCATTATTGTGCACAGGTAACGAAATATTGAAGTGGACGCTGAACACAAAAATACAATTTTCAAAATCAATAAATTTATTTAACACGAAATAGTATTTGTAGTTCAATTAAATTATTATACTAAAAATGAAACCTATAATGAAGTGACAAAATATGAAAATTTACGCACTCGCACATTTCCCCTTCCAGTATTAAATTTCTCTTTCAGTACCAATATGTTTATGTTTTTGATCCTCATTTCCTTAAGATGCTCAGTTCGCATTATGTCTAGCCGCTGTTCGAGGATTTCAGCCCTCTTCCTCAACACACTGTCAAGTGAAGCGAGGAAGTTGCCTTAGGTTTCTACGCAGATTCCATCTAGACGGTGTTGTGCCACTTGCTGTAGCTTGGGGGCGAGGTTATTCGGGAGTATCCATAATAATATCAGGTGGAATTACGTTTTCTGCCCCTTGAGCATTAATTACAGTACCGTGAATAGGCGTACTGATGGCATCGTCAACTGTTGTTTCTCCAACAACATCTACATTCAGGTAAATTATTACACTGTACCTGTCAGTCCGAATTGAATGGGTTGTCAAGAGGCTTCAGTGACGACCCGACTATTTCAAGCAGCTTTGCGTCGCGCTGATTGGTTTTTGAACTGCCCCCCCCCCCCTCTTATACACTTTTACTCTTCTACCAAGTCCTTCCTCACTTATCTTTTCATACTTTCATTGTACGTTTCCAGTCTTTCATGCTGAAATGAACGCATTTTGTAGTTGCTAGCCTAATTTATAGGTAGTAGTTTACTTATGGTGACGGCGGCATTTGCGTGGTGTGCTCATGTTGACAACGATCGTTGAATGCTGGAAATTGATGCCAATAGTCTTTGCAAAGCCCAACCACATGTAATGAGAGGAATTGTCTTTTGTGTTTCCCACAAGATAATTAACTAATGCTATTAGTTCCCAACATGAGAACACGAAAATGTCGCAGAAACCGTTAAGTACATTTTTACCTACCTCTGTATTCTGTGTATCTTCAATTGTTATTGTCATATTAACCTAAGCACCCTGGAAGTAATGTTTCCATTTAAATTAGAAACTAAAATTTATTAATTTATGGCTCAAATCACTTTTCATCTTAACTGGAATCGAATTAAACTATGTTGTCATATTTTCCGGGTAATCAGTTTTTCCCTGAGAGTTCAGCGGTCATCTTTTCTACACTCTCAAAGTTCCTGTATTGCAGGAAACGATCTCCGAATGTATGTCAGCTTCAAATCTAGAAAAATTCGCCGTCCCTTTTTCGACCTCCAAAATGCAGTCACAATACCCACTTCACGTAAACAATCTAAAAGGATGCCTAAGGAACACAGACAAGGAGGTTCAAAAATTTAACCTTCCTACCACAGACCACCTCCCCCCCCCCCCCCCCCCACCCACCATGAACCATGGACCATGCCGTTGGTGAGGCGGCTTGCGTGCTCAGCGATACAGATAGCCGTACCGTAGGTGCAACCACGACGGGGGGGTATCTGTTGAGAGGCAAACGTGTGGTTCCTGAAGAGCAGCAGAAGCCTTTTTAGTAGTTGCAGGGGCAACAGCCTGCATGACTGATCTGGTATTGTAACATCAACCAAAACGGTCTTGCAGTGCTGGTACTGCGAATCGCTGAGAGCAAGGGGAAACTACAGCAGTAATTTTTCGCGAAGGCATGCAGCTCTACTGTATGGTTAAATGCCAATGGCATCCTCATGGGTAAAAAAATTCCGAAGGTAAAATAGTCCACCATTCGGATCTCCGGGCGGGGACTACTCAGGAGGACGTAGTTATCAGGAGAAAGAAAACTGGCCTTCTACGGATCAGAGCGTGGAATGCTAGGTCCCTTAATTGGGCAGGTAGGTTAGAAAATTTATAAAGGGAAATGGACAGGTTAAAGTTAGATATAGTGGGAATTAGTGAAGTTCGGTGGCAGAAGGAACAAGAGTTCTGTTCAGGTGAATACAGGGCTATTAATACAAAATCAATTATGGGAAATGCAGGAGTAAGTTTGATAACGAATAAAAAAAATAGGAGCGCGTCTAAGCTACTACAGAGAGCACAGTGATAGAAGATTGTGTACGTAGAAGAAGCCTGGAGACACTGGAAGGTTTCAGATAGATTATATAATGCTAAGACATATTTAGGAACCAGGTTTTAAATAGTAAGACATTTACAGGGGCAGATGTGGACTCTGCCACAATTTATTGGTTATGAACTGCAGATTAAAACTGAAGAAACCGGAAAAAGGTAAGAATTTAAGGACATGGGACCTGGATAAACTGAGAGAACCAGAGGTTGTGGAGAGTTTCAGAGAGAGCATTATGGAATGATTGACAAGAACGGGGGAAAGAAATACAGTAGAAGAAGAATGGGTAGCTTTGAGAGACGAAATTGTGAAGGGAGCAGAGGATCAAGTAGGTAAAAAGACCAGGGCTAGTAGAAATCCTTGGGTAACAGAAGAGATACTGAATTTAACTGATGAAAGGAGAAAATATAAAAATGCAGTAAATGCAGCAGGCGAAAAGGAATACAAACGCCTCTAAAATGAGATCGACAGGAAGTGCAAGCTAAGCAGGGATGCCTAGGGGACAAATGTAAGGATATAGAGGCATATATCACTAGGGGGTGAGATAGATACTACCAACAGGAATATTAAAGAAACCTTTGGAGAAAAGAGAACCACCTTTATAAATATCAAGACCTCGGATGGAAAATCAGTATTAAGCAGAGAAGGGAAAGGAGAAAGGTGGAAGGAAAACAGAGGGTCTATACAGAACGATGTGTTTTAGGGCAATATTATGGAAATGGAAGAGGACGTAGATGAGCGACTGCTACGGTCGCAGGTTCGAATCCTGCCTTGGGCATGGATGTGTGTGATGTCCTTAGGTTAGTTAGGTTTAAGTAGTTATAAGTTCTAGGGGACTGATAACCACAGCTGTTAAGTCCCATAGTGCTCAGAGCCATTTCAACAATTTTTTTTTTTTGATGAGGATGAGGATGAAATGGGAGATTTTCCTCTGCATGAAGAATTTGATAGAGCACTGAAAGATCTAAGTCAAAAAAAAGGACCCGGTAGTAGGCAACATTCCATCACAACTGCAGATAGCCTTGGGAGAGCCAACCATGACAAAACTACCATCTGGTGAGCAAGATGTATGAGACAGGCGAAATATCGTCAAACTTAAAGAAGAATATAATAATTCCAATGCGAAAGAAAGCAGGAGCTGACAGGAGTGAACATTACCGAAATATCAGTTCAATAAGTCACGGCTACAAAATAATAACACGAATCCTTTACCCAAGAATGGAAAAACTTAGAAACGGACATCAGGATTGGTAAGTTTCCATTCCGGAGAAATGTAGGAACACGCGAGGCAATACTACCCTACGACTTATCTTAGAAGATAGGCTGAGGAAAGGCATACCTACGTTTGTAGTATTTGTAGACTTAGAGAATGAATTTGACAATGTTGACTGGAATACTCTTTCAAATTATGAAGGTGGCTGGCGTAAAAAACAGGGAGCGAAAGCGTATTTACAATTTGTACAAACACCAGATGGCAGTTGCAAGAGTCGAGGAGCATAAAAAGGAAGCAGTGGTTGAGAATGGAGTGACACAGCGTTGTAGTCTATTCCCGATGTTATTCAATCTGTATCTGAGCAAGCAGTGGAGGGAACCAAAATAAATTGAGTAGGAATTAAAATCCAGGGGAAGAAATAAAAACATTGAGATTTTCCAGTGACACTAATTCTGTCAGAGACAACAAATGACCTGGAAGAGCAGTTTATAATGCAGTGTGGCTAGGGCCTCGCGTCGGGTAGCTCGTTCGCTTGGTGCAAGTCCTTCGAGTTGACACTACTTTGGCGACTTGCATGTCTATGGGGATGAAATGATAAGCGCAACGCAACACCCAGTCCCTGAGTGGAGTAAATCTCCGACCCAGACGGGTATCGAACCCGGGACGTTAGGTATGACATTCCGTCACACTGACCACTCAGATACCAGGGGCGGACAAAAAGCAGTTGAAAGTAATGGACTGTCTTCAAAGGAGGATGCAAGGTGAACATCAACAAAAGAAAACCGAGGATAATGGAATGTAATGGGATTCAAATGGTCCAAATGGCTCTGAGCACTACGGGATTTAACATCTGAGGTCATCCGTCCCTTAGAACTTAGAACTACTTAAACCTAGCTAACCTAAGAACATCGTACACATTCATGCCCGAGGCAAGATTCTGACCTGCGACAGTAGCGGTCGAGTGGTTCCAGACTGAAGCGCCAAGAACCGCTCGGCCACTCCGGGCGGCTGTAATCGAATTAATTATGATGATGCTGTGGGAACTAAATTAAGAAACGAATCATTTAAAGTAGTAGATTAGTTTTGCTATTTGGCAATGGAAAGGAAAGTGTTTCTGAAGAAAAGAAATCTGTTAACATCGAGTATAGAGTTAAGTGTCAGTAAGTCTTTTCTGAAAGTAATTCTATGGAGTGTAGCCATTGATGGAAGTGAAACATGGATGATAAATAGTTTAGATAAGAAGAGAATAGAAGGTTTCGAAATTTGGTGCTACAGAAGAATGCTGAAGATTAGATGGGTAGATCACGTAACTAATGAGGAGATACTAAACAGAATTGAGGAGAAAAGGTATTTGTGGCACAACTTGGCTAGGAGAAGTGATCGGTTGGTAGGACACATTCTGAAGCATCAAGGGATCACCAGTTTAGTACTGGAGGGAAGTGTGGAAGCTAAAAATCGTAGAGGGAGACCAAGGGATCAACACATTAATCAATTCAGATGGTTGTATGTTGCAGTAGTCCAAAAATGTTAAAATGTGTGTGAATTCCTAATGGACCAAACCGCTGAGGTGATCGTCCCTAGAATTATACACTACTTAAACTAAATCAAACTAACTTATGCTTAGAACAACAAAGACACACCCATGCACGAGGGAGGACTCGAACCTCCGGCGGGAGGGGCCGCGCAGCATGTGACATGGCGCCTCAAACAGCGCGGCCACTATGCGAGAGATGAAGAAGCTTGCACAGGATAGACTTGTGACTTAGGAAGTCGGGATGATGGGTGCACTTAGCATGGAAGGTCAAGGGCCCTACTATGTCACTCCTTAACACAACAACTAGCAAATCAATTGTTAACAATTTATTCCAAACAAGCTTTTATGAATCAGATTAGAGGCAATCAACACGTGGCCTTTCTTAAGACAGTGTCAAAATGTGCAGTTACAACAACTTACATAAAAGATGAGCCACGGAGGTTTCAAGACTTAAGTGACAAATTACAATCTGAAGGTATTTTAAAGGTGGCACAGATAGGTTTTTCTTTTTTTTCTTTTTTAAGGCAATATCTACAATATGGAAAGGATTTACAACACACAACAGTTCGTTACGAACCCAAATAACCCAAGGAGCACAACAGGTTAATTAATACAACTGATTGCCGGCCGAAGTGGCCGTGCGGTTAAAGGCGCTGCAGCCTGGAACCGCGAGACCGCTACGGTCGCAGGTTCGAATCCTGCCTCGGGCATGGATGTTTGTGATGTCATTAGGTTAGTTAGGTTTAACTAGTTCTAAGTTCTAGGGGACTAATGACCTCAGCAGTTGAGTCCCGTAGTGCTGAGAACCATTTTTTGAATACAACTGATTCCCAAGTAAATTAAAAAACCCATGTTCTTACATATACATAAAATAGCTTCAATAACTACGAAACGGGCAGTGACGCCAGACTGCCCTGGGCAAAAGGTGACTTAACTTAAAATGTCTGAAGCAACAGACCAGCCGTCCAAAACAACAACTAAACGCCGGGGCCCAACCGGGAGTCACTTCCCATCAGACGACACGTCACAGCTTCTGTGCACCGAAGCAGAGCGTGGCGCCGCTTCCCACACTCTCCAACTCGCAGATCTGGAACATAAACAGACCGCAGAAAACACGCCAAACACCAAGCAAACATCAATTACTATGAGTTAAGAGATCAATAAACAACAATATAAATGATGAACCAATAAATGCTTTCAATAAAAGTGAGTCAAATTTTTCAGCAATATCAATGCTGTAAAACATTTAAAGTAAGAACTGTACACAAATCCAGTGCTGAAAATATAATAGACTTTTACACTCTTATAGTTTGTCAAACAATATTTCCACATATTATTAAAGCCGACAATGTGTACAAAGATGAAATGGAAATAATTTCAAGATAATATCACGTTATTCAAATGCAAAACTTCACGACGATACTAGGTTTTGTGCTCTTTAATTTCGTTGCACAGGTCTGCGATTTATATGCCAATTGTGTAAGCCTGGCATGCAGAAAATTATAACTAGACTATGACCTACCATCTTGAATACTTTACAGTTACTACATCTTTTGCGAACACTGATATTTTAAAGGAGGTAGTGACTGCTGGTCTCCATGTGGTGACACGCCTTGCTGGCTGCTCTTACTTCAACAACACGTACATTACGGCAACGGACGAACAAGTACACTCGCTGGAATGCAAATCGTTCAACGAAACGAAGGAACCAAAACCACTTACAGCTTCGGTACAGAGCGTTGTTCGAGATGGTCTCTAGGGATGGGTCTCTCCGAGAAAACAGGCACCGAAGCAATGCGGCGAGCAACGCCCGGAGTAGACATCAGGCAGGTACCGCACAAACTTGCGCCCGTCTTACGGGGTAGACCGGCCGCGCCGCCCACGTGTTTTCCTCCCTCGTCCCCGCGAGCACGTCCTTCCGCCTCGTTGCGAGTGCACACCCCAACTCTCCGACAGCCAAAACAGCCGCAAGATCACAACAGGGGTAAAGATCGCAGTACTGCCGGGTAATCGATAGTCACTTGCCAAAGAGCTGGTGTGCCAGAAAAGGCGCACTGCGGCTCAAAAGTAGCATGGAGAGCTGCATCAAACCAGTCTCTGGACTGAAGACCATAACAAAAATCGAGGACAGACAGCGATTGTCATTATCTTCGCATTTGTAATGGGCACTTTCCTTTGTAACACACGGAAGTATCTGCGATAAAACTCAAGGTTAGCTAAACGCGTTTTGATAACTGACGTCTAACACTGGTGCAGCACAGGGACAACTTAATCGTGATTAACCTTTAATCGTGATCACGGTGCCTTCCGTTATCTTCCTTTTTAATCGACGATGATGAAGTCGGCCTTCAGTAGCTCAACAGCTATCGAATGACATGATCACACAGTGAGTAACGTTAAATAATTTGAAATTAGGTCCAAAATTAACCGCTAAACCATTAGTTAATTATATAAAATGCAACAGTCAGCCAACCGTTTGTACACAACTTTTTCAACAATACATTAAGTGGGTTTCGATAGCTGTAAGACTATACGCATCAAAATGGTAAAAGTTACATGAAATCACATGACAACTCTTAAATTTTCAGCAACAGTGCTATCATCAAATGACATGTTTTTGCTCCTTGAGTCAAGAATATAAAGGCAGACAGTTATCACAGAATAATAAAACCATAGTTGCAAGTGGCGGCACAGGTTAACAATTGTAGCCGGCTGAGACTAGCCTCTCTGGACCAGATTATTGCCTCGCAGCACGGCCGAATCGCCAAGGAACGCCTTATGGAACATGTAAGGAATTACCAGCGTGGACAGCGGCAACGACCGATAATAATTGTCTTTGACCACAGCTGCCTGTATATTTTATGCTATCATAGGAGCAATGTACTAACCATTCAAGAAGGAAGTTGCCCAAATCCCGCCCCTGCCGACCTTGAACTGAACGGTGTGGACAAGTAGGAATGACACCAACTAAAGAGCCAATAAGAACAATGAGCACAGCATATAAGGATGAGCCGAGTGTGACTGTATACGGCCACAGCGAAACATGTGCCATCATGTACGAAACGTAAATACATGCGTATTCATGAATAGAAGCAGTGAAGAACATTGTACTATGACACATGCACCAGAAAAGTGAATAACCTAGCAATTTTAAATATAAGTAGTGCATTTAGTGTTTTTGGGTAATAGTAGAATTCGGGGAGATTTCTTCAGTGAAGCGGAGGAATGAAGAGAGAAAATGATTAAATAGGTTGACAGCGTTGAAAAGGTCTGAAGGAGTACTGTGACTTCTGTTAGCAACTCAGGAGAACGAGAGGGTATCGTAAGTGGATCGCTGTCCAGCAGGGTCAGAGGACACGATGACAAAACGAGGAAGACAAGTGCGTTACGTCACGACTGACGGCACGCTCCACACCAAAGTGACGACAAGAGGTGCAGTAACCGTTCTCCAACTATATCAGCCGCGGGATCAACCCATGCTGGAGCTTCCCATCGTCGTACTGAGCAGAGGAAAACAGGAGATATCAGCGGAGGAGAAGCATACTTAACGACCGCAGGACAGCTAGTCACGGTCGGATGCAGCTGGGGAATCGAGTGACGCACCACCTATGCCAGCCGGCGCCACTGCCACCACGGAATCACCTGACTCAGGCCCGCCCGCCCGCCCGCCATACAACCGCCGCTGGGAAGATGGTCTACTTTATTTTTTTGTAATCTCATTTTGATCGTTCTAGTTCGTTGCAATTGTTCGTGGCGGACGTTCTCTGACTCCCGTTGAAGTTCATTATTGAGCCATTCACTCAGTTTTTTTTATTACAGAGGGGTGATAACCCTCTGATCGAACACGCTGGCCGTCCGGAGTGGCCGTGCGGTTCTAGGCGCTACAGTCTGGAACCGAGCGACCGCTATGGTCGCAGGTTCGAATCCTGCCTCGGGCATGGATGTGTGTGATGTCCTTAGGTTTAATTAGTTCTAAGTTCTAGGCGACTGATGACCTCAGAAGTTAAGTCGCATAGTGCTCAGAGCCATTTGAACCGAACACGCTGAGCTACTGTGCCGGCACTACTAGGCGGCACGCAGACTCGCTTGCAGCTGTTGACGTCGCGCCACGCCGACTGTGCCGGGCGCGAAAGTCGCGCCGTGGCTAGACAAACGCAGCGTCCGCGAAAATCGCTCCGTGGCTAGACAAACGCAGCGTCCGCGAAAGGCCGAGGCCCGCTCTACACCACAGTGGCTCATGCCACTGCGGCAAGATCAGGAACACGTCGCCGCGCCGGGCACTCCCGTTGCGTGGGGATAGCCGCAGTCTCCGCCAGTGTATTTCGAGGAGATGAAAATTCCTTCTCAGGGCCGTTGAACAACTGTAATTACCTGTTACTGAAACGAAGACTTCGTATTTGCCGTCAGGAGTAGTCTCCTGGAAATTGGAAATTTGTGGTAAGGTCTTATGGGTCCAAACTGCTGAGGTCATCGGTCCTTAAGCTTACACACTATTTAATCTAACTTACACTAACTTACGCTAAGGACGATACACATACCCATGCTCGAGGGAGGACTCGAACATCCGACGGGGGGAGCCTCGCGGACCGTGACAAGACGCATCTAACCGCACGGCTACCCCGCGCGGCCGGTCGTCTCCTGCCCACACCCTCCCACCTCCTAGCAAAGACAGGTTGACTGCCGGCCGCTGTGGCAGAGCCGTTCTAGGCGCTTCAGTCCGGAACCGCGCTGCTGCTACGGTCGCAGGTTCGAATCCTTCCTCGTGCATGGATGTGTGTGACGTCTTTAGGTTAAGTTAGTAGTTCTAAGTCTAGGGGACTGATGACCTCAGATGTTAAGTCCCATAGTGCTTAGAGCCATTTTTGAACAGGATGACTACCATTGTACTAAAGTCTACATTCACCCATCCATTTCTTTTACAGTGAAGAGTTATAGTGAAGACACAATACTGAGATTTCACGGATGGAGGGTGCCACCGATCGTGGATAAAAACTAAAATAAAATAAAAGAGAGAGAGAGAGAGAGAAGTCGGAATTAGATAGTTTATCATACTCAGGTTATACTGGTCAAGATCAAAAGTGGGACAACGTTTTGGTTTAGTTTCGGTTTCATCTGCGTATGATGCATGGCTTGGTTTCTTGGTGTTACATTAGCGGCCCCTACTTCTAGAAATATCATAAGTGAGGCGTTTCTAATTAACAGATTCTTAACCGTGAATCAGCTATCTGTGGAGAAATATATCAGCCTAAATATTGTCTCGTTTCTAACGGGTCGTCGGTGCATTTTTTCATCTTAACTGAAAACCGAGTGAGCAGTGCCAACACTATACCTTCGTTCCAGTGCGGTTCTGGGCGCTACAGTCTGGAGCCGAGCGACCGCTACGGTCGCAGGTTCGAATCCTGCCTCGGGCATGGATGTATGTGATGTCCTTAGGTTAGTTAGGTTTAATTAGTTCTAAGTTCTAGGCGACTGGTGTCCTCAGAAGTTGAGTCGCGTAGTGCTCAGAGCCATTTGAACCTTCGTTCCAATAGTAGAATGACAGGGAACAAATTTTTCGCGCCACGAGCTAAAGAGGAAAGTGTGTGTGCTGGAGATAAGCGGCAAAGGTGGGTCTCAAATAGCAATGGGATCCTACTGCCGTTCACAAACATGAACTAACTGGAATGCTTCATTAAATCCTTCAAAATATCATACCGAGAGAGTGGAGTTGTAATACATCGGCCTGTTATTCAGGGAAACCGAAGATCAAATCCCCGTCTGAGCATTCGGACTTACGTTTTGCGAAATTTCCACCAGCGGTTCAGGCAAATACCCAAACGCTCCATCCCTAATGGCACCCATGGTGGCGGGACTCTAAACCGTAATTTTCTTTCGTTGTTTCGGAATATCGTGATGATGCCATAATATCCGGGGGTGGTTCCAATCTGCAACATATTTAAAGCAGTTGGTGATACAAATCACTCGTCCGCAGCTCGTGGTCGTGCGGCAGCGTTCTCGCTTCCCGCGCCCGAGTTCCCGGGTTCGATTCCCGGTGGGGTAAGGGATTTTCTCTGCCTCGTGATGACTGGGTGTTGTGTGATGTCCCCTTAGGTTAGTTAGGTTTAAGTAGTTCTAAGTTCTAGGGGACTGATGACCGTAGATGTTAAGTCCCATTGTGCTCAGAGCCATTTGAACAAATCACTCACAAGAAGAACATATTTCTTCGGTTGCTAATAAATAGGTTTCTATCTATTGATTAACAAAACGTTGATACAGTTTGCAGCGACTATAAGACTATTCTATCATGTCGGATAACTAGTGTTGAACGAAAAGCAGAATAAAGTAAGAAGATATCTCTGCTTAACAATTGCAGTTCGAAAATGATTATAAAATAGCTGAGCAGTCAGTAGCAATCATTCAGCGTTGCAGAGGCGAATGTGGAAATTTTTTATCATAAACCAGGCAGTACGGTTCCATGGAAGATAGTGAGGTATGGGAAGGAACCACAGTGGTTCAATACCAACAACTGAAAATTACAGCGAAAACAAAGATACTTGCATAGAAGATTCAAAGGAAGCGGAATCGTTGCTATAAATAAAAGTCAATCCAAGCGTAATGAGACCAATGCGAGAAACGTTTAAGTAGTTGGAAAGATGTAGTTGTTAAAATAACGCTAAAAGTTTTAGTTCCATTTCAGTATAACAAAGTCTTCAGCTCAAATGCTCTTTGACCTAGATGGCAACACAACGACATATGTTAATATGAAATCCGAAATACTGAACTGTATCACTTGAGATAGCTTCAGAGAAAAATATCACATATTCAGCTCTGTGCGTTTGAAAAAACGACAGATATAGACACAAAAAATCGCGAAATCGAGAAACAAACCGCACCACTCGATAAAAGAATCACCACAGGACCTGCGCCGAGTGGACGAATTTTTGATATTGAATAGTGGGAGCAACTGGACATTCATCTAGCATCATTTTACCGCAGGATCAACGGACCGAGCGACGCTACTGGCTAAAGACGTAGAAAGAAAGGAAGATAAGGATTTCATGCCCATCGATGACGAAGTGATTATAGACGGAACAAGAAGTCGAACTATAGGAAAAATGTGGAGGGAGATGGTCTATTTCCTTTTGGAAGGAACTATTCCGACATTTCTCTTGTGTTGTTTAGGAAAACTTCGGAATAGAAAAAGGGGGATGACCATACTGGAATTTGAATTCTTGTTCTCCCGAATGCGAATCCAATAAGTTTGTCACTGTTCTACCTCGATCAATAAAAGGAAAGTGTAGGTCATTCCAGTCGGAAGCAAGGTTACAATACCAATGTGCAGACGTGCAGATATATCCCCCGAACGTCAATTTTCTGAGGAATTAGATGACTTTTAGCTGTCTGTCTTGAAAAATGTTTGTCTGTAAGCTTTAATCCTTTTCAGAGATAGTGACTTGCTCACCCTGATATTATAATGATTTGCTAATAGAAAATTATAACGGTCATAAAGGATTACTAACACTGTCTGACTTCTAGTAATCCCTAAATGTGTTTACACAGAGTACACTTGCATATAATTTAACGCAGGGGTAATAAAGGATCTGCATGGCTCAGTCTAGGAGAGAATATGAAAGTAAAGAGAATTATGGAAGTAACTGATACTGTTAATTTGTATTAGCTTCACGCTTGTAACGATTCACAGTGCAACGGAGCCGTCTTCCAAAATACAGTCCTGGAAATTGAAATAAGAACACTGTGAATTCATTGTCCCAGGAAGGGGAAACTTTATTGACACATTCCTGGGGTCAGATACATCACATGATCACACTGACAGAACCACAGGCACATAGACACAGGCAACAGAGCATGCACAATGTCGGCACTAGTACAGTGTATATCCACCTTTCGCAGCAATGCAGGCTGCTATTCTCCCATGGAGACGATCGTAGAGATGCTGGATGTAGTCCTGTAGAACGGCTTGCCATGCCATTTCCACCTGGCGCCTCAGTTGGACCAGCGTTCGTGCTGGACGTGCAGACCGCGTGAGACGACGCTTCATCCAGTCCCAAACATGCTCAATGGGGGACAGATCCGGAGATCTTGCTGGCCAGGGTAGTTGACTTACACCTTCTAGAGCACGTTGGGTGGCACGGGATACATGCGGACGTGCATTGTCCTGTTGGAACAGCAAGTTCCCTTGCCGGTCTAGGAATGGTACAACGATGGGTTCGATGACGGTTTGGATGTACCATGCACTATTCAGTGTCCCCTCGACGATCACCAGTGGTGTACGGTCAGTGTAGGAGATCGCTCCCCACACCATGATGCCGGGTGTTGACCCTGTGTGCCTCGGTCGTATGCAGTCCTGATTGTGGCGCTCACCTGCACGGCGCCAAACACGCATACGACCATCATTGGCACCAAGGCAGAAGCGACTCTCATCGCTGAAGACGACACGTCTCCATTCGTCCCTCCATTCACGCCTGTCGCGACACCACTGGAGGCGGGCTGCACGATGTGGGGGCGTGAGCGGAAGACGGCCTAACGGTGTGCGGGACCGTAGCCCAGCTTCATGGAGACGGTTGCGAATGGTCCTCGCCGATACCCCAGGAGCAACAGTGTCCCTAATTTGCTGGGAAATGGCGGTGCGGTCCCCTACGGCACTGCGTAGGATCCTACGGTCTTGGCGTGCATCCGTGCGTCGCTGCAGTCCGGTCCCAGGTCGACGGGCTCGTGCACCTTCCGCCGACCACTGGCGACAACATCGATGTACTGTGGAGACCTCACGCCCCACGTGTTGAGCGATTCGGCGGTACGTCCACCCGGCCTCCCGCATGCCCACTATACGCCCTCGCTCAAAGTCCGTCAACTGCACATACGGTTCACGTCCACGCTGTCGCGGCATGCTACCAGTGTTAAAGACTGCGATGGAGCTCCGTATGCCACGGCAGACTGGCTGACACTGACGGCGGCGGTGCACAAATGCTGCGCAGCTAGCGCCATTCGACGGCCAACACCGCGGTTCCTGGTGTGTCCGCTGTGCCGTGCGTGTGATCATTGCTTGTACAGCCCTCTCGCAGTGTCCGGAGCAAGTATGGTGGGTCTGACACACCGGTGTCAATGTGTTCTTTTTTCCATTTCCAGGAGTGTATATTCTCATCCATTCACAGTAAATGCAATAGCCAAACATCTGAATAATAACCAATCCATAACACTTCCACACGTCTCGTACGTATAATGAATAAGATTCCGTGATGCAGTGTTAACGCACTTAACAGCCCGATGTTCACCAACAACAACCCACGATGCCTTACACGTTTTTGATGGGTGAAAATGACTACCATTCAAAGATAATGCGCCGAAACCCATCATCGGTTTTAAACTTGAATTCATAGTACACATAAATTGAAAAACATAATCAACAATATAACTTCCTTTTCGCCGCCTATTCATCCAACTTTAGGTCAATAATATTGCACCCGGCACAACACGAATAAAAAAAATGATCTGACTAGAAAATATTGTGCAACACGTGCTGTTAATAACATTGTTGTCATAGTCTTCAGTCGAATGATTGGTTTGATGCAGCTGTCCAAGCTACTCTATCCTGTGCAAGCTTCTTCATCTCCGAGTAACTACTGCAATCTACATCCTTCTGAAACTGCTTAGTGTATTCATCTCTTGGTCTCCCTCTACGGTTTTTACCCTCCACGCTGCCCTCCAGTACTAAATTGGTGATCCCTCGATGTCTCAGAACATGTCCTACCAACTGATCCCTTCTTCTAGTCAAGTTGTGCCAGAAACTCCTCTTCTACCCAGTTCTATTCAGTACCTCCTCATTAGTTACGTGATCTATCCATCTAATCTTCAGCGTTCTTCTGTAGCACCATGTTTCGAAAGCTTCTATTCTCTTCTTGTCTTAATTATTTATCGTCCATGTTTCACTTCCATACATGGCTACACTCCATACAAAAACTTTCAGAAAAGACTTCCTGACACTTAACTCAATTCTCGATGTTAACAAATTTTTCATCTTCAGAAACGCTTTCCTTGCCATAATCAGTCTATAGTTTATATCCTCTCCACTTTTACCATTATCAGTTATTTTTCTCCCTAAATAGCAAAACTCACCTACTACTTTAAGTGTCTCATTTCCTAATCTAATTCCCTTAGCATCACATGATTTAATTCGATTACATTCCATTATCATCGTTTTGCTTTTTTTGACGTTCATCTTATATCCTCCTTTCAAGACACTATCCAATCCGTTCAACTGCTCTTTCAGGTCATTTGGTGTCTCTGACAGAATTACAATGTCGTACACAAATCTCAAAGTTTTTATTTCTCCTCCATGGGTTAAGAAAGAATATATCGATCCTCAAAAGCATAGATACAAACTGCTAGTTTACAATCACATGCATGTTAACATCGCGGGAGTCGTAATCTGATTCAAAAAATGGTTCAAATGGCTCTGAGCACTATGGGACTTAACATCTGAGGTCATCAGTCCCCTAGAACTTAGAACTACTTAAATCTAACTAACCTAAGGACATCACACACATCCATGCCCGAGGCAGGATTCGAACCTGCGACCGTAGCGGTCGCGCGGTTCCAGACTGAAGCGTCTAGAACCGATCGGCCACACTGGCCGACAAATCCGATATCATCTTGAAAACTATCTTGTTTCTCATAAAACTTAGGATGGAGGAATTGATTATAATATGAAATGAAATGAACTTAGAAAGGATGCAGTAACCAGCTTCTCAACACTTGATCGATTCACACCCTCACTCAGCCTACAATGAGGTTACAAAAGTCATGGAACAGCTATATTCACACATACAAATGGCGGAAGTATCGCGTACACAAGGTATAAAAGGGCACTGCTTTAGAGGGGCTGTCATTTGTACACAGGCGATTCGTGCGTAAAACGTTTACACGTCATTATTGCACCAAGACGGGAATAATCAGACTTTCAACGCGGAATGGTAGTTGGAGCTAAGGGCATTTCGGGAATTGTTAGGCAGTTCAATATTCCGAGATCCGCTGTGTCAAGAATACTAAATTTCAGGCATTACCTCTCACCACGGACAACGCAGTGGCCGGTGTCATTCACTTAACGATCGAGAGCAGCGGCTTTTGCGTAGAGTTACCAGTGCTAACAGAAAAAACACTGCGCGAAATAACCGCAGAAACCGATATGGGACGTACGACGAACGTATTCATGAGGACAGAGTGACGAAATTTGGTGTCACTGTGCTGTGGTAGCAGACGACCGACGGGAGTGCCCTTGCGAACAGCACGTCATCGCCTGCAGCGCCTCTCCTGGGCTTGTAACGATACCAGTTGGACACTGGACGAGTGAAAAACCGTGGTTTCGCCAGTTGGTAATATAACAATGTTTGTTGTGGTTAGTTTAAATTTTTTATAATTTCTTTTGCTTTAAAATTTTCGCATATTTGTACTATACGTAAACTAAAGCGTTCTATATTGGAGATTGAAGTTCTTTGTATTATATGTGAGTAATGTATGTAAAATACTACGTAAATTGCTTATTACGTTAAATAATTTTCTGATGACCTTCCGTATTTAAAAATATTTGTGTGCATAAATTGTTCATGTTGGTGTAAATTTGACAGCTTAAGAAATGGTCACGCTTAGCAACAATGTAAGCAATATGTGTTATGTAAAAGCCAGTGTGCTTTTGTTTAAAACGAAAGTGGCTGTGGCGAATGGAAAAGGGTGCAAGGGCGTATTGGAGCGCTACCTAGAGCAAGCGCGGGAAGTAAGCTACACAGTCTTTAGGCAGCAGTTATTGAAGCAACACCTATGTGGAGCAGGAGTAGCTCTGCCTGCAAATTAGCACAAAATGCCTCCGATGGAGACTGCAAACGGCTTACGGCATAGGTGCGAGTTGTTGGGCTACTGCATGTAGAATTTAACGACGCCAAGAAGAGAAATTAAGCCCATACGGCAAGAGACTTGCAGGCCGTACTCTGGGTAGTTTAGCCGCCATAATTGTTCGCCACACCCAAGTCTACAGCCACCAGATAAGACTTTTTTATAGTAAATGTACGTTTGTGCCTCGTGAACCATTAATTTAAACTGTGTTTTAATAATAATTCTTGAACTTTAAAGAAATCGGTTCACCCTGTTATTTCATCCTAATCGTACACCTATGTAGGGTTCCTTCCTGGTGTTTGATGAATCCGAGTACTCGTTTTTACAAACGTATGAAGTGCCAAGTTAATATAAAGAGTCACCATTTAAATTGTTCTTGTGTTTTCTTAAGAACTGCAAAGTGTTATAGTAAAAGTTTGCTTAAGTAAAATTCAATCAGAGTGTAGCCAAGATACTGGATTCTGGTAAATGACTATACAGAGTTAGTTCAAAGAATAATAGCTTTAGACAGAAAATTCAAGTAAGAAAGAGGTTTTCTTGAAGTGAAGTGATCAGTATCAAAAGTGTGAGCTTTAGTATCTAAGTATTTAAGTATTTAAGTTTGTTTATTATAGAAAATGGCCAAATTTTTTTAGCTTCACTGAGGTTATCAAATGGGCTGTTTCTTTTTCAAAACGGTAATGCATAAGCTTGTAGTAGTCAAAAAGAATTTGAAATGTCTGGACCAACATTGTTTGCGTGGAGTAATATTTATTTGCAGAACCAAATTAAACAGTATGAAGAAAATAGTCAAAATTCATATTTCTACTTTTCCAATACCTCACCGTTTCATTGCTTGGATAGGCTGGCGACCATTATTACATTTTTAAAACACTAAGTGAACATGGAACTGAGTTATCCTAGATTCACTATAATATTATTCATACTGCGTTTCTATTTAACCACTGCCTAAATTCTTAGGAAAAGAATTGAATAGTCTGATTTACTTATCCATTAGACAAATCCTGTAAAAAGGGTAATTCTATTGATTAGCTTTTCCTATTGACAGGACTTTCCTCCTATAGTGCACTTTATTTGCAAACTCAACTAAATTTAATTAAGAGGGTTATACGTGGCTTTTCGCATGACAGGACTAATTGTTCTGTTGGGGTATAGTATACGTGGCAACTTAGAGAGACGGTTTTCTGTTATTTAGGTAAAAGCATACTAAATTACTATAGTAGTGGTAGGGTCATAGTAACACCTGAGCAAAACGCAGCTCCCACAAAGCCATGGACACAGCACTCTGTAAGCTGGTGGTGGCTCTATAACGCTGTGGACTCTGTTTACATGGAATGTACTGGGTCCTCCGGTCGAACTGAACCGATTATTGACTCTAAACAGCTAGGTTCGGCTACTTGGTGACCATTTGCAGCCATTCATGACATTCATGTTGTCAATAACCGATGGAATTTTTATGTTGTTGACTCCATGCCACGTCGAGTTGTTGCACTAATCCGGGTAAAAGGAGGTCCGGTGCAATATTGGGAGATATCTCATGACTTTTGTCACCTCAATGCATATCAGTAAGTGAATACACGTGAGAGAAACCAGTGCCCGGGAGAATACTAGTCACGCCCTATCTCACCACAAACGATAGCGCAAAATTGAGCAGTATAAAGAAAATTTTAGTTGTTTTACTAGTAATCTTGTGCATAGTATAAATTTTTCAGCATCACAGCTCTTCATCACGCAAAATTAATTTCACCAGAATAGCGTGATTTTTCAAATATAGCTCAAAGTCAGCTACATCTTAACACTCCATGCATTGTGCATGAAAGGTAATCGATCACGACCTTCGAACAAGGAAGGCACAAGGATATTTTGCCACCAATGAACGTGACTGGCTGAGAGTTAACGGCTCACCAGAGATATTTTCCGATGCAGTCGTTATACAAAGACTTTACAAACATAGTAGAATCGATATAAACTGAAGCTGGTTGGTTTAATATTTCAGAAACAGTTGTAAATTAAATATAATAATCTTGAAAAGGTAAACTAGGTGATGAGAAAATGTATGATGAAACAACATGTACCTCTCAGATTCACCGTGGAACACCACCTTATTGTAGAACTTAGTGTGCGGACTAGCTGTGACATTGTCAGTGGTGCTTACTGCAAGCATGAAAGATCCCACTCGGTGAAATGCCACTGCTGCTGTTGCTGCTGCTGCTGCTGATGATGATAATGACTGTGAATGTAAAGGGACTCAACTACGTGGCCATTATTGCAATATCACAGCGAAAGAGTTGCAACCATAATCAAGCTTTTGTATGTCTTTTTGGCGTGAGATAAGAAAAGAGTGTCAGAATCGAGTAGAAGATGGTTCAAAGGCCGTAGCCGAAAATATTCTAAATAGTGGAAACGGCCGGCACAAAGTGGCACGCTGCATGCACCAACTAATGTGTGTGATCCACGCGATACTCTTAGGCCAGGTACTCGCTGTTAGTCTTCCAACAAAGGGAGAGAGTTAATGCTTTCTGGGCACGGCATTTGCCATTTGTTCGTGGGAAGCTGGACAGTCAACTTCTACATCTACATCTACATCTACATCTAAATCTACATGGATACTCTGCAAATCACACTTAAGTGCCCGGCAGAGGATTCATCGAAACACCTTCACAATTCTCTATTATTCCAATATCTTATAGCGCGCAGAAAGAATGAACGCCTATATCTTTCCATGCGAGCTCTGATTTCCCTTATTTTATCGTGGTGATCGTTCCTCCCTGTGTAGTTCAGTGTCAACAAAATATTTTCGCGTTCGGAGGAGAAAGTTGGTGACTGGAATTTCGTGAGAATATCCCGTCGCCCCGAAAAACGCCATTCTTTTAATGATGCCCAACCCTAATCCTGTATTATTTCTGTGACACTCTCTCCCATATTTCGCGATAATACAAAACGTGCTGCCTTTCTTTTAACTTTTTCGATGTACTCCGTCAGTCCTATCTGGTAAGGATCACACACCGCGCAGCAGTATTCTAAAAGAGGACGGACAAGCGTAGTGTAGCCAGTCTCCTTAGTATGTCTGTTAAATTTTCTAAGTGTCCTGCCAATAAAACGTAGTCTTTGGTTAGCCTTTTCCACAACATTTTCTATGTGTTCCTTCCAATTTGAGTTGTTCGTAATTGTAATACCTAGGTACTTAGTTGAATTTACGTCTTTTAGATTAGACTGGCTTATCGTGTAGCCGAAGTTTGACGAGTTCCTTTTAGCACTCATGTGGATGACATCACCCTTTTAGTTATTTAGGGTCAACTGCCACTTTTCACACCATTCAGATATTTTTTCTAAATCATTTTGCAGTTTATTTTGATCTTCTAACGAGTTTATTAGTCGATAAACGACAGCGTCATATGCAAACAACTGAAATCCCTTGTCAATAGCACTCAACATTTCATGTGAATAAGGAGCTAGTTGTGTTTCACAGGAACGATGTTTTTTATACACATCTTGACTGTGTGTCCATAGACCGCCATACATGCAGAGCCACAGTTCGTTTTCTGAGATTTCCCCAGCGGAGCATAGCCTGAGCCTTTGTTTAAAGTCTACTTTTCATTTTTTAGGTATCACTTCTGTTACGATTCACTATTTGTCATCATCATTTCAAAGTCAACGCTTGTGCAGACTGTAAACGTGGGTTTCCTGCTGAAAACTGCGCGGCTTTTAGCCGAATGAATAGTTAAATTTTCCATTATTGCGGCTCATGAATAATGCTACACATTATAAAGTCACTTCTTTCATTAGTTTACGTTATTTGAGGACGTGTTGCTCCACATGGAGTTCCTACCTAGTTGCCTTGTGTGGATTCATGTCGACCTTGTCTCGAATCCAGGGGTACTGCATTACATTCAGTTTCCAATACCCGTTCTAAGCATATCGAAGAGGATGGTTGATTGAGAGCTAAGTACCTGAACAGCGATTTTATCCATCGGTCATGAGATACTTTATTTGGATTTAGTGACGTCTACGAGAAATTTGACATAATTTTGAAAGTACATAGGAAAGGTTAAATCGAGAAACTAAAGTAGTTTTGATGTCAAATTTGAGATGTAATTGAACGAAGAGAACAAGTATATAGGTCGAGCTGGTCAGAGCATACGAGGAGTTTCCCAGTCTCATCTGTGGTGAAAAAAACCCAAATCATATCTGACACACACCACGGGATTAAGGGAAAATACAGTTACACGGTAGAGACAGCCTTCTAGCCGGGAGATTCGTGTAGCAAAAGTGAGAAGGTTAGAAACCAAATGCATATCATTAGTCTCAATAATTAAATAAGGTGAAAGGTGTAATCAGATCAGGAGGTGGGCGGGGCCAGGTGAGTGTCCCCCGGGGAGACAGGAGCCGACCCTCACACAGCCATCTCAAACCCCATTCGTTAGTTAAAGCATTGAAAATGAGAAAGGCACTCACTCTTCATCGGAGTGCTAACCCAAGAACTGAAAATTGGGTGCAGCAGCGAAAGGGGCTGGCCACACCTAAAAGAAATTAAACTGCTGACGGAGCAGACAGATGGCAAAGGCCGGCTGTCGTGCCCGAGCGGTTCTAGGCGCTTCAGTCTGGAACCGCGCGACTGCTACGGTCGCAGGTTGGAATCCTGCCTCGGGCATGGATCTGTGTGACGTCCTTCGGTTAGTTAGGTTTAAGTAGTTCTAAGTTCTAGGGGACTGATGACCTCACATGTTAAGTCTCATAGTGCTCAGAGCCATTTGAACCAATTTAGATGGCAAAGGAGGTAGCATAGAGTGCCCTGCAGGCCCAGAATGTGGCGGAAGACCCCTCAACGCTATCCACATCACTTCCATCCCGAAAGTAGTTTAAAATGTTACATGTGACAATAGAAACCACATTCACCGAGAACACGGAGAACCAGTTCAATGGCTCGTGAGTCGCACGCCAATGTTAAAGGCAAAGAATATCCATGCTTGGCATGGAGATCCGGAAGACGGGACCATTCCACCAGGATGTGAACTACTGTCACTAAGGCTCCACATTCACAAATCATGGTTGCTCGTTGCGTAAAAGAGTGTATGGGTTAATCTGGTATGACCGATTAAAGGCGATATAGGCCAGTGGATTCCTTCCAGGAAGAGTGGAAGGAGTGCTCTTATGCAGCGGTAGTATCCTATATTATGCGATGTATTGGGGGGGGGGGGGGGGGTGGCATTTGCCCAGCAGATATGCCATCTCTGAATGTAGAGAGGTCTTATTTTCACCTGCACCTGAGATCGTCAAATATAATGTTCAGTACTATAACCAGATGGTCAATTAATTCATTCCTAGGAATACCAACACGAGTAGGGGCATAGAAAAAGACAACGGAGCAGCCAGTACCACTAAGAAGCGAGATAAGTTTGTGAATGGCAGATATCACATTGTGACAAGAGCGGAAACGATTCATGGCCTGGAGAACGCTCATTGTATCAATGTCAATTCAAATACCGTCAAATAAGGTCCGTTTAACATAACGTAGGGCTTTGTTAATGGCTATCAGCTCCACTGCAAAAACACTAGACGTTTCCGGCAACAAATGTTTTCGTGACCGACAGGAGAAGTACAATCGTATCTCGTCCTATATATGATTGCAGAGTAGTCAGCGTAAATATTGACAGCATCCAGATTCTACTGCAAAGAGAGAGGAACAGACGCCGAAAAGTCATAGGGGTGACTGAAACTTTTCCATCTCCAAACAGATCGGCCCTTGTTTCTGGCGAAATTACTGATCAAGTGAAGGTGTGTGGTAAGACACAGGAAGTACATTCTAAGCAGGTTAGACAGAGGTCTCGGCAGAGGGCCTCGAGGAGCATTCTAACTGGTAATCCCACTCGAGAAAGAGTGTCAGCGTACTGGACAAACTTCCCCACACGCCACGCCCATTCAGTATGTAAACATTTCGAAAAAGTTTGCGGTCGAACACAGATTTGGGGATCAAACGTAAAGTAACCAAAACCCGTGCTGTAAAATGAGGGAACAAAATGGAAGAAGCTTGAACCGACGTCCTGAAAGTGAGCTATGTTCGAATCAGGGAACTCATCTTATAGAATAAGTCGAGGGAAAGTGACCATACTTAGCTGAGTGGTCGGCCAGTCTGACTGCCATGTAGCGGGCCTGGATTCGATTCCCGGTCGGGTCGGAGATTTTCTCCACTCGGGGACTGGATGTTGTGTTGTCTCCATCATCATCTCATCTTCATCGACATGCAATTATTTTGTGTGGCGTCGACTGAAAATACTTACATTTCGGCGGCCGAACTTCCATAGATGGGAACTCCCGGTCATGAATGCCATACGATGATTTCACGCAGTCGGAGAAAAGATGAGGCAAGGGAGTAAACTTTCAGCATAGCAAATGAAGAAGTACTATAATGGCTTGGAGCACCATTCTTGCCAACCATGTATTCACAAAAAGTTTGCAGCCCCTAAGAGACTAACTAGGAAAGATGCTAAGCCTTCATTTTTTGATGATGGGTTTCCAAATTAAGGGTCATATTTCAGAAGTGCTAGTAAACAACGCGATTATATGTCAACAGCTACTAAGGCAGACTCATTAAATTAATTGTCACCAGAATAAACAAGGTCAAGTGTTTCAACGCTTTTGGCAGATAGGAGGTTACATTTTGAAAGAAAACTGAAACCAATAAACACAAACCTAGTTCATGAGAGAATCCAGGACTCACAATTACCGAAAAAGAAAAAAATCGCATTAGTTTTTACCTTCATCAAGGTAAAAGAAGAGTCACGTCTTCGCCAGACGACGTGTCACTGTGACTGCCTGCAAATGGTATTTCGTTGTGGGATTGGCAGGTCTTGAAACTGGTATTGTGCCACGCGTCAAATTTGGGGTATCAGAAAAAAACTCGCCGCGATCACTCAGGTACCACCGCTGATCCGCTGCGACATACCAGTTCAGAATCTTTTAATGCATCAAGGCTAGTAAGATGCAAAATGAAACTAGATGCTAAGTTAGAATGAACTAAACTCATTAATCATAAAGCTAGTTTTACTGATTTAAATAAATTATTGATAAAATTGTACGAATGCCAACTACAGTTAACAACTGGTTTAAGGGGGGTAAGACGTCAAACGGGCCGACTTGGAGCAGGAGAGGCACCACAGGACGTTTTAATTTCCACTTTCTATACTTTTACAAATAAATTCATAAAAAACTTCCTGGCAGATTAAAACTGTGTGCCGGGCCGAGACTCGAACTCGGGACCTTTGCCTTTTGCGGGCAAGCGCGAAAGGCAAAGGTCCCGAGTTCGAGTCTCGGCCCGGCACACAGTTTTAATATCAGCGCACACTCCGCTGTAGAGTGAAAATTTCATTCTAGAAATTCATAAAACTTTGACAGCAAGACCAGGAAGGATTCAGAATTCATACTCAGAGCAGTGGAAGCTCAAAAACGTGACAAAATGCCTTTTTTACATGTGAAATTTCATAATTTTTTCACTTACTACTGGCTACATTTGTTGCTATAGGTACACTTTTCTTCCTAAGAAAGAGAGATTCTTCGATGAATTTTGCACAGCATACAAACCATAGTTACAGGTGTATGAAACTCTAGAATTTATTTAATTTGTGAAAAAATGAATGAACTGTTACATTTTAAATTTTATGTTTAGAAAAAACTCAAATCATATAGTTAATTATCCCATTTTTTACGACAGTTTTTAATCGAATTTAAAAATTCTAGAGGTTCATAGACCTGTAAGTACTGTTTGTATGCTGTGCAAAATTAATCGGAGAATCTGTCCCACCTGGGAAGAAAAGAGTACCTATAGCAATAAATGCAGTCAGTAGTAAGTGAAAAAATGATGAAATTTCACATGTAAAAAGGTATTTTGCTACGTTTTTGAACATCCACTGCTATGAGTGTGAGTCCTCAATCCTTGCTGGTCCTGCTGACAAAGTTTTATGAAATTATTTGTAAAAGTATAGACAGTAGAAATTAAAATGTCCTGTGGTGCCTCTCCTGCTCCAAGTTGGCCCGTTTGATGTCCTACCCCCCTTAAGAGTCTAGAGAATTAAGAAACTGTAGACGTATACTGAGATATGATTTTTTAACAAATAATATTCTGGAATCCGCTAAAGATGTCGCAGGAGATAAGGTTAAGAAAGAAAACCAAATTTCAGAGGCCACACGGCAGCTGATGAGGAAGAAGAAAGAATTAAAATTAATGATGAACGAAAATAAATAGTGGTAACTGATACAGACAAAACTATTCAGAAATGTTTTCCAGAAGAGATTAATATAATGAAAATAATATATAAGGTATACTGAAGAATTGGACCTAAACAGGAACTTTTGCCTTAGAACACCAGTTAGAGTGTCAGATGGCACTGTTATGATGAACAGTGAGACCATGTTAAAAATTTTAGACAGTTTCTTAAACAAAATCTGTACAATGTACGTACAGAAAGGGACACTCTAATAAAATCAGTGCATTACGAAGTACCAGGGAAGGTAGGGAAAAAATTTGGCTCATAGAAAAAGGAGAAACACGTTGGAAAGGCTGGACAACAGTAGAAATTATGAAAATAGGAGGGGAGGTAGCTAAATCAGACCTTACAAAGTTATTCAAAGAATGTTTGCATATGAGGAAGATACCGGATGGTTGGAATAATTATTATAATCGTCAAAAAATGGAGCATGGAAGATGCGAAGAGCTACCGGCTCATTAGAATTTTCTCACTGATAAATTCATCAGCAAAAAGCATTAGATTTTGACCAAGGAGTAGAATAAGCTGTCTACGGAAATGGTTACAGGAGAATGGAAAATCTGCAGGCCAACGAAATTACAGAAACATACGATCAATATCAATCACCACTTTGAATGCGAGATTACGAGAAAGTATTTGTTTCTGTCAATAAATAAATAAATAAAACAGAAATATACTGACAACAGTTAATAACCTAAGAATGTAATGTAACCTACAACCATTTGTTGAATACATAGAATAAAGCTAAAGTTTCCACTCGCTTACATCAAAAGCTGGGAAAGTTCAAAACCAAGAAAGGAGTAAGGCAAGGGGCTCCATTTCGTCACAGTTATGCTATGCGGTCTAAGAAGAGGTATTCACATAATTAAACTTCTATAAGGAACGGTAAACGGATCTTATCAGAACATCCTTGGATTTGCAGATTGTGAGATGAAATACACGAGCGACTATAGGCGTTCTGCTTTGACAGAACGTAGCTCGCGAGAAGGTAAGATGTAGTGCAGTCTTTCTGACCAGCAGACGACATACAGGGACTACGAAGTAATTCGGCTATTAGATGAGCAGCAAGTAATATGCCGTTGTTGGACAGCGCATGGCGTATGGGTGCTACTATGGCAAAAAATTCAGAGGCCATAAAAATATTTCACGCCTGCTGCATACGTGAAATCAATTATAGTAAAGGTACAGAATAGCCAATGGCACGACAGGAAAGGGAAAAACGAGGTGACCAAATAAGTCTGAACACCCACTCTACAGTTGTACTTTAGATACGGAACAGCCATGTGGTGGACTGGACTTAATGCCTTGCTCATCGATCTGGCAAATAAAACTGTCGCTATACTCACAGGGTTAAGCCATGGTTCAATAAACACTTTATTTACTCAGCAGTACCCATATTGAGTTAAAGAAATTTATTCATTTCGCCAAATATATGCCGCGCGGAGTGGCCGAGCGGTTTGAGGCGCCATGTCTTGGACTGCGCGGCCGCTCCCGCCGGAGGTTCTGGTCCTCGCTCGGGCGTGGGTGTGAGTGTTGTTCTTAGCATAAGTTACTTTAAGTGGTATGTAAGTCTAGGGACCGATGATCTCAGCAGTTTGGTCCCTTAGGAATTTACACACGCGCGCGCGCGCGCACACACACACACACACACACACACACACACACACACACATATACACGTACACGTATTCTGTGGGTTGTGTGTTACGTCTTACACCCCACGACTATATGCCGTTTCTAAGCACTAGTACACTAAATGTTTGCCAAGCATAATCTTGCTTGCCATTTCTACATCTACATCTACATCTACATCCATACTCCGCAAGCCACCTGACGTTGTGTGGCGGAGTTGAATTTAGTTGAATTTAATTAAGTTAAAGGAAGTTAACAGAAGAGTGACAGGGGAATGCGACGGGCATGTGGTTGTTCGCTAGACACCTACGAATAAAATAAGCTTCAAAAATCCGCCAAGCAATTACTTAAGCCCTTTTGCTCATTGAGAGTGCGTAAAAGAAGAGAGAGTACGTCGAAGGTTAAAGTTGTTTTGTTTCCTTCATCTACATCTACATCTACGTGATTACTCTGCTATTCACAATGAAGTGCTAGAAGAGGGTTCAATGAACCATCTTCAAGCTGTCTCTCTGCCGTTCCACTCCCGAACACTGCGCGGCAAAAACGAGCACTTAATTTTTTTCTGTGCGAGCCCTGATTTCTCTTATATAATCGTGATGATTATTTCTCCCTATGTAGGTGGGTGCCAATAGAATGTTTTTTACAATCGGAGGAGAAAACTGGTGATTGAAATTTCATGAAAACATCCCGTTGCAACGAAAAACGGCTTTGTTTTAATGATTGACACTCCATTTCACGTATCATGTCAATGGCACTATCTCCCCTATTTCGCGATAATACAAAACGAGCTGCCCTTCTTTGAACTTTTTCGATGTTATCCGTCAGTCCCACCTGATGCGGATCCCATACCGTACAGCAATGCTCCAGAATAGGGTGGACAGGCGTTGTGTAAGCAGTCTCTTTAGTAGACCTGTTGCACGTTCTAAGTGTTCTGCCAATGAATCGCAGTCTTTGGTTTACTCTGCCCACAACATTATCTATGTGATCGTTCCAATTTAGGTTATTTGTAATTTTAATCGCTAAGTATTTAGTTGAATTTGCAGCCTTCAGAATTGTGTGCCTTACTGTGTAATCTAAATTTAGTGGATTCATTTTTGTACTCATGTGAATAACTTCACACTTTTCTTTATTCAGGGTCAATTGCCACTTTTCGCACCATACAGATATCTCATATAAATCATTTAGCAATTAGTTTTGGTCATGTGATGGCTTTACAAGACGGTAAACGACAGCATCATCTGCAAACAATCTAAGACGGCTACTAAGATTGTCTCCTATTTCGTTAATATAGATCAGGGACAATAGAGGGCCTATAACACTTTCTTGGGGAACGCCGGATATTATTTCTGTTTTAATCGATGACTTTCCCTCTATTACTACGAACTGTGACCTTTCTGACAGGAAATCCCGAATCCAGTCGCACAACTGAGGCGATATTCCATAGGCACGCAGTTTGGTGAGAAGACACTTGTGGGGAACGGTGTCGAAAGCGTTCTGTAAATCTAAAAATATGGAATCAATTTGACGTCCTCTATCGATAGCACTCATTACTTCATGAGTATAAAGAGCTACACTCCTGGAAATTGAAATAAGAACACCGTGAATTCATTGTCCCAGGAAGGGGAAACTTTATTGACACATTCCTGGGGTCAGATACATCACATGATCACACTGACAGAACCACAGGCACAAAGACACAGGCAACAGAGCATGCACAATGTCGGCACTAGTACAGTGTATATCCACCTTTTGCAGCAATGCAGGCTGCTATTCTCCCATGGAGACGATCGTAGAGATGCTGGATGTAGTCCTGTGGAACGGCTTGCCATGCCATTTCCACCTGGCGCCTCAGTTGGACCTGCCTTCGTGCTGGACGTGCAGACCGCGTGAGACGACGCTTCATCCAGTCCCAAACATGCTCAATGGGGGACAGATCCGGAGATCTTGCTGGCCAGGGTAGTTGACTTACACCTTCTAGAGCACGTTGGGTGGCACGGGATACATGTGGACGTGCATTGTCCTGTTGGAACAGCAAGTTCCCTTGCCGGTCTAGGAATGGTAGAACGATGGGTTCGATCACGGTTTGGATGTACCGTGCACTATTCAGTGTCCCCTCGACGATCACCAGTGGTGTACGGCCAGTGGAGGAGATCGCTCCCCACACCATGATGCCGGGTGTTGGCCCTGTGTGCCTCGGTCGTATACAGTCCTGATTGTGGCGCTCACCTGCACGGCGCCAAACACGCATACGACCATCATTGGCACCAAGGCAGAAGCGACTCTCATCGCTGAAGACGACACGTCTTCATTCGTCCCTCCATTCACGCCTGTCGCGACACCACTGGAGGCGGGCTGCACGATGTTGGGGCGTGAGCGGAAGACGGCCTAACGGTGTGCGGGACCGCAGCCCAGCTTCATGGAGACGGTTGCGAATGGTCCTCGCCGATACCCCAGGAGCAACAGTGTACCTAATTTGCTGGGAAGTGGCGGTGCGGTCCCCTACGGCACTGCGTAGGATCCTACGGTCTTGGCGTGCATCCGTGCGTCGCTGCGGTCCGGTCCCTGGTCGACGGGCACGTGCACCTTCCGCCGACCACTGGCGACAACATCGATGTACTGTGGAGACCTCACGCCCCACGTGTTGAGCAATTTGTCGGTACGTCCACCCGGCCTCGCGCATGCCCACTATACGCCCTCGCTCAAAGTCCGTCAGCTGCACATACGGTTCACGTCCACGCTGTCGCGGCATGCTACCAGTGTTAAAGACTGCGATGGAGCTCCGTATGCCACGGCAAACTGGCTGACACTGACGGCGGCGGTGCACAAATGCTGCGCAGCTAGCGCCATTCGACGTCAACACCGCGGTTCCTGGTGTGTCCGCTGTGCCGTGCGTGTGATCATTGCTTGTACAGCCCTCTCGCTGTGTCCGGAGCAAGTATGGTGGGTCTGACACACCGGTGTCAATGTGTTCTTTTTTCCATTTCCAGGAGTGTAGTTGAGTTTCGAAAGGATGCTATTTTCTGAATCCGTGGTGACTACGTGTCAATAAATTGTTGTCTTCGAGGTACTTCATAAAGTTCGAACACAGTATATGTTCCAAAACCCTACTGAAAATCGACGTTAGTGATATGGGCCTTTAATACTCCTACTTTCCTGTGTGGGTATTGGTGTGACTTGAGCAATTTTCCTGTCTTTAGGTATGGGTCTTCCGTGAGCGAGTGGTTGTATGTATTTTCTAAGTATGGAGCTATTGTATCAGCATACTCTGAAACGAACCTGACAGGTATACAATCTGGACCGGAGGCCTTGCATTTATTAAGTGTTTTAAGCTGCTTTGCTACACCGGGAATATCTACTTCTACGTTTCTCATCTTGGCAGTTGTATTTGATTGGAATTCAGGAATATTTACTTAGTCTTCTTTGATGAAGGAGTTTCGGAAAACAATGTTTAATGACGCTGCTTTAGTGGCACTGTCATCAGTGACTTCACAGTTGCTATTGCGCAGTGCTGATACTGATTGTGTCTTGTCACTGGTGTGCTTTATGTATGACTAGAATCGCTTTGGGTTTTCTTCCAGATTCTGAGACAGAGTTTCGCTGTGAAAATTATTAAAAGCATCTCGCATTGAAGTACGTGCTATGTTTCGAACTTCTGCAAAACTTTGCCAATCTTCGGGATTTTGCGTTCTTTTAAATTTGGCATCCTTTTTTCGTTGCTTCTGCAACAGCTATCTGACCCGTTTTGTGTACCACGGTGTATCAGTACCACCACTTATTAATTTTTGTGGTATATATCTCTCAACTGCCGTCGATACTATTCCTTTGAAATCATTCCACAACTTTTCTACGATTACATGATCAGATCGGAAGGAGTGGAGTCTCTTAAAAGGACGTTAAGAGCATTTTATCAGCTTTTTTAAATAGACATATTTTGCGTTTCTTTTTAATGGTTGCAAGTGTTACGGTACTCAGCCTAGCTGCAACTGCCTTGTGATCGCTAATACCTGTATTCGTCACGTTACTCCTTATTTGCTCAGGATTATTTGTTGCTAAGAGGTCAAGTATGCTTTCGCAACCATTTACGCTTCGAGTGGGCTCATGAACTAATGGTTCGGTTTCAGTAGGACATTAGAAAAAGAAACTGAATAGTGCAAGTTCGACGCTACGCCCAAGGAATAACAGCATTAAGATCAAAATAATATACCATCATTATGCTGATAGAAAAATAATAATTTATGGTAAGCGATGATTATATTCTATACTTAGAATTCTATATTTAGAACAACTGACAACAACAAGCGGATTTTGTAAAGAAATAAACATGAAAGCACGAATAGACTGAAATTTTCTTTGAGAAACTGAGCTCTGTCTGTTGAAGTAAATTTAATTAAATAAACAAGCAGCAAAAACTTATATGTGAAAAGCTGAAAATAGGAAAGCATAGAAAAGTCTGGAAGAGGACTATATCCGGTAACTGATAATTTAAAAAATGACGATAATGACTTTTCTGGAGAGTGAGCAACATCTATATAGAAATGCAGATAGGTAAGTTAGTGTTTAGCGTCTCGTCGACGCGCAGATAGCTACAGAGGGTGCAAAAGTAAGACTGGGAAGAAGATGTCCGTCGCATCTTGCTCATGTAAAACACCTTCGTCAAGTGACGCAGGAAACGGTAGAGGCTGGATGGCGTTGTGAATCGCGTTGCTCCTGATCGCTAGTTTAGAGTACACGTGTAAACTACTGCATTACCACACACGGGTGTTGTCAACTGGTGGTTCGCCAGCACAAGAACGTCGGCTGCTGATGGGCATAATCAGAATTCTTGGTGACCGGCCTAAGTCTCTAATTTGGGGTACATCGAATATCTTGAATCATGTGGATCCGCACGTTATGAATCTATAACCAAGATCGGTCTGCTCCTCATGTCCTATGTGCAATCGTTTTAAAACATTACGTTCTTTGAGGGACTTTGTTCCCAGGTCACTCAGGTGCAACAGCCAAGCAAGTTTCTGGTCAAAACATGATGTCCAGTAACAACGTATAATATTTAAAATTGATAAACGTGATTCTAATTCTGCGTTAAATATGGTTAAAAGTAGAGTAGTGATGGTTGAAGCAACACACAGCGACTTTTCTGTAGGAAATACAAAACCGACTGGTACTTCCCATTGCTTCACGCTCGTAATAGACAAGTGATAGCATAAGCCTGTTGTATAGCCGCCTCCAGGAAGGTAGTATTATCAAAAGTCCTGTTATATCACTTGAACACACAGTGAAGACGAATGAAGAGCTTCTTTGGTGCAAAGGCACAGGGAATATGGCGGGAGGTCATTCACTGTAAGGTATTTGTCATGCAGCTTATGTTTGTAACATGACGTTAGCTATTTGGGCAACTGAGTACCTTTCCAGGTTTACAGAGGGAAATTAAAATGCTTTCTTCCGTGAATCGAGTAATTATCCTTTTTGCTATGTTCACTTAAGAAGACCATCGTGCACTTCTGTAGCCCTGTTCACTAGCTGCCGTTGTGACAAGAAGGTCTGTGGGCAATTTTGAACATTGCGAGCAGTCACAGCCTACCAGACATGAGGTTAACTCTTAAAGTTGAGGTAACTATCTGTCCTTTGGCAGGAACAGTTGTACGGGACTTGCTTAATTGACGAAACCTTATGGAAAGGAGAAATCCAAGGAGCCAACAATGAAGCATAAGAAACTATAAAGGACTACGTAGATGTTGCGTAGGGGCAAAACAAAAGGTCAAGTCCTTTGAGATATGAGTAGGATCTCAGTGATAGTATGAGCTCAGTGGCATGGAGGAGAGGCAGCCCGTACATCTAGTGACATTATAAGACTAGCTGACAAGCAATAGGTTACCTGTCTGTGTTCTGGCCCAGATGACGTTCTTACCCAAGGTCACTGATAAGGACTTCCTGTGTCATGTTACACACTTCGGTGACTTATATTCGAGGTTAGCCCCCACTCCACTCCTTCCAGACAACTGATCAGTGTCATCCAGGGCAAGCCCCGCACTACGCACACACCTTAGTCAAGTGAACTAGGCCATGACGTAACTCAGTACAGATAATGTGATACAAAATATGTGGGAACCCCTAGGAAATGGGAGCACATTCAAATGGAGGGAAATCATCCCCTACCATCTGGATCAACGTAATTCGAGATCCCCCTCGCCTTATCATCTTTTAGAAATAGTTCAATTGTGTAGGCCTCTTCATTTAAGGTCTGTGCATCATGGGAAGAGGTACAGGTTTGTTATGGGCAAAACTTCTATAGTGACAGAGTTGAAAATAATAAAAATTGTATAACAAGTTAACTTAGAGTACATTATTAACAACTTTGTTTTTGCAATCCATTTTTATAATAATTTGTTGTTGTTTATTAACACACTTTCATTTTATTTACAAATCCATTTGTGATAAACACAGTGCTTTTCTTTACAAACCAATTGTTTTCTTATATAAAGTGACTTACATTTTGTGTTGTTTTCCTCTTAAGTATATGCAGGATGCGGCCCTCAAATCCGGACAAATTTCAATCTGAATTTCCGGCAACATCGTAGTTTCGCCGGAGGTCGCGATTGGCGTTCTAGAAAGCTGAAGGCATGTAGTAAACATTCAGAACCTCAAACTGACCGAGGTGTGACGGACAAGTGTAGAGTACAACCGAAGACCCGCGATTATCGAAAGTCTTAGCGTTGGGTTTTAGCCCACTGAAGTAGTTCGATTCTTCGGGCACCCGAGATCGACTGTTTACGATATGGTGGCCAAGTATAATGCTTCGGAGAAGTCTGTGGAAGGTTCCGCTAACCGAGCGACGATACCTCATTCAAGAAAGCGCGTGTCACGAACAGCGGCAGTCATCGAAAAGGCTCAGGCGCTGATTTCGGAGGACTCGGGGCAATCACTGAGGAAATTCTCGTCGGTATTGAATGTCAGCGAGCGAGCAATGCGTCGGATGGCAAAGGAGGACCTCATACGAGCCATTTAGTCCGAAACTGGCTCTCGGATAACATTGTCATGTTATAGTCAAAGGAGTACTGGGACCCCATCAGCCCGGATTTGAATTCCCTCGACTACTACGTTTGGAGCGTAGTCGAAAGAGTTATCAATGAGACAAGGCACTCTAACGCCACATGTCTACGCACAGCTATCGAAGCAGTATTCTCGAATATGGACAGCGCTGTTTTAAAGAGTGCCTGCGATTGCTTCAAGGCAAGATTGTAGGGGGTCATTGCGCCTGAGGGGGATTAATTCGAGTAATGTTACTCCTGAATGATACCACTACTTATATGTAAAAGGATTTTCGTTTTCATTTGTATTTCGTTTTAATAAATTTGCTTTTAGAGAAAGTTTCATTTGTCCGAATTTAAGCATCGCACCCGATATACATTGTTTTTTGTAATTTTTATTTTTTGAAGACTTATGACTGTCGTGTACATTACACTAAAGCTACAAGGGGTGATCAAAAAGTTTCTAACTACAGTGTTTCTATGTTTACATCGGAATCGCGCGGGATTGCATATACACTGCAGCAATGCACTCAAATGGAAACTTTTTCATTGTTCCTTATAGAAGAATTAAAGTACTACGTTTCAACTCTAACAGTTTCCATTGTTCTTCCGAAAATTGTATTATTCATTCATTAAACTGTAAAAATTCTTTTACAGGTCACACTTCACGAGATGCCTCTGTTTGGTGTTAACGTCAATGCACTCCTTCAAGCAGCAACACTGCTTAAAGGAGATACTACAGATGACACTAACAAGTTCCATTCCCAGTATGAGACGATGGTGAAGGTGTCTGTAGCGTAGAATATAACATTGTTAGTTCCCTAGCATTGTCAACAGCTTTGGGACGGAGCCATTTCGCGGGACTAGGTGATCCGGACAAAATGACAAGTTGATATGCACGTCATGCAAATGGGCAGGATTTGGCAGTTCTACCGCAGGAACATATCCCTTACCAGCGCCCGCAGCCAAATAATGGATCTTTTCCTTCATTCTGGAGATTTCCCAGTTGCGAAGATTTCTTACATCCAAGTTAAGGATGTAACGCAATTATCAGATGTCCTGTATAACTTGTCATTCATTCACGGATCATTCGCTATGGTATACCTGTGCACTGGCAAAGTGCCCTCATGAATCCAGCATTCGAAAAAAAAGCAGCATGTCAACATCGGTCAACAGTTCCATGCTGACACATGTTCTTTTTAATATTGCATCCCACGAAAACCGTGAGGCTAAGTAATAGAAGGCAGGTTCCAGAGAGTATGAGCGCAGGCATGCAATCCAGAATAGCTCCACAATGCCCGTGAGCAGATGTACGGGGTGATTATAATTGAAGTTAAACTTTCAAACCGCTGTAGAAATAACACCACTGGTCAGAATGACGTCAAATTGCAACAGAATATTGTCGGAGAAGGGAGAAAACGTATGGCAGAAGAAAAATAAATAGTTACAAAATGAAGCAATAGATGGCGCTGTAAGCATCTTAATTTAATAGTGGTCGACTGCAAATGACAAAATGAATCATACAACAATGCCTGAGGTGTACGTTTGACGTTAAACAAACTGTACTAAACAGTATGCATGGGTGTACAGGTGTGATACTGTTAGTTACGTAAGCCCATCCACCACAGCAAGGTCATATCAAATTGGATGGAAAAAATCGGTTTTTAATTGTCCTGAGGCCAAAAACCGCATAAAAAGCATCAATCAGATCGGTTTTTAATTGTACTGAGGGCAAAAAGCACATAAAAAGCATGAATAAAATTCAAATTGGATTATTAATTTCAGTGTGACTAGCGCAAAACATGTTCAATATGCTGTCCACCGTTTTCTGCAACAAGGTGAAATCGAAAAACAGATTGTTCCACAACTGATCGAAGTGTTTATGGAGTCACGTTCAGAATGTGTTGCGTAATGCGTGCCTTCAACGCAGCTAAGTTTGCAATCGCGACACTGAACACAACATCTTTCAGTTAGCCCCACAGCCAGAATTCACTCGTATTAAGATCAGGTGATTGGGACGGCCAGGCTGTAAGGAAATGGCGGCTGATAATTCTAGCATTTCCTAAATTGCGCTTCAGCAGCTGCTTAACTGGATTTGTAATGTGCGGTGCGTAAAAATGGTCCCGTCCACACATCCACGTTGTTGAAAAGCTGGAATGACGTGGTTGCGCAAAAGACACTCATAGCGCTTACAAGAGACGGTACAGGTAACAGGACCGGAAGCACGTGGCTCTTCGACAAAATATAGCGCTATGATAAATTATACATCACATAGTGACCTTTCCAGATGAAGCGGCACTGGTTGATTTGTGTTCGGATTTTCCATTGCCCACATTCGACAATTCTGTATACCCTGTCAGATGGGATCGGGCTACGTCTGTCCCCAAAATCTTCCCCGGCCAATCATTGTCCACTCCCACGCGAGCAAGAAATTGTAAAGCAAAGGTCTCTATTGCTGGCATGTCAACAGGCAGAAATTCGTGCACGTGGGTAATTCTGAATGGATAACAAAGAAGGTTGTTTCTTAGGATTTTGCGCACTGTGCTCACGGGTATGTCCAATGTTCGGACAATGCTCTGTGCACTAAACGTTTCACACCACCATTGGTCTCCTCCTGCATTGCTGTGGCCACTGCTTCCACTGACGTCGAATCAATTCGTTTCTTCCCTCTACCAGGTTGCGCACCAAAAGAATCCGTCTTTTTGAATTTCCGAATCATGTTCTTCAGACACGCGGCAATCATCGAATCAACACCATTTTTCAAACCGTTCAGTGTCCTGAACTCCTGCAGAGCGACGCGTGTACAGTTATCATTCTTGAAACACAGCTTTACAAGCTGAGCGCGATCCTGCATTCAGACAGTCGCGGCGAACGTCGTGCGCATGACAGGTGTTTTCATTTTGGTTGGGGTTGCGGTTGTTTTGGGAAAGGAGACCAGACAGCGAGGTCATCGATCTCATCGGATTAGGGAAGGACATGGAAGGAAGTCGGCCGTGCCCTTTCAAAGGAACCATCCTGGCATTTGCCTAGAGCGATTTAGGGAAATCACGGAAAACCTAAATCAGGATGGCCGGACGCGGGATTGAACCGTCGTCCTCCCGAATGCGAGTCCAGTGTGCTAGCCATTCATTTTGGTATCCTGACACATACAGCCCCATTTATTGATCAATTTTTGCATAATTTTTTTTCTTCCGCCGTACGTTTTCCCCCTTCTCCAATAATATTCAGTTGCAATTTGATGTCATTCTGACCAGTGGTGTTATTTCCACAGCGTTTTGAAAGTTTAACTTTAATTATAATCACCCTGTATATTGGTGTTCATATATAACCTTACACATTCTCCTAAGTCAGTGATGCTAAACTCCTACCAAACATTCGCTGTGTGCTCATAATCCACATCCATTATGGCAGCGATGGTTAGATTACTGCAGAATAGGGTTATGTTCGACTACGTGGCTTCATAGAATGTCTCCATTGAACCCAAGTTTTCTTATGGAAAAACTATCTTCTTTGTCACAAGCTGAAACTTCGCTTCTTCTGGATATGTGCGTCCAGTGACATGCATGTCCTCCTGATGCATCGTCTCAGCAAGTTTCTGTAGAGACACGTGGAATGCAATGGGGCCACCTTCAGAATATGTGCCACAGGATGTAGGAGGTACTCGAATTTGTCATATATGACGAAGGAACATCGCTCCTGGTGGTGGGTAATCTTAAAATTTAAGACCTTTTTATTCCTAGTAGGCATTTCCACATGTACAGGTTACTGGCTCGTCACTGAGGTGACTTTCAAGATAATCAACGAGTTGAGACATCTACAGCAAAAATGTAGTTTTTTTTTATATACTCAGCTGGGAGAAATTAGGTGCGAAAAGCTTTTGATTCACACATAGTGTTGCTCCTCATCCTGGGAGAATAGCGACAAATCTACATATTTGCGCACTGAACTGTTAATTTATAAAAGCAGAGTAGTCCAGCTACTTTATGCTTAACTTCTTTTTTCAGCACAGTGTACACATTGTAATCTTCTGACTTACTATCATTAACATCTATGGTGTAGGCTGTACGTGAATTGAATAATCAGGGTTCTGCCTCTTTAATTTTGGGAAGTCCTGGAGTTTAATGGAGAAAGAAATGCCTTTGAAATTATAATGCTCGCCGATATTAGATATTTCGTATTTATCTGTACGGTGGGTTTGGTTCAGGTAATTTCTGCCGGCACAAGTGACCATGCAAATCAGTATTCATACACCTTATCTAGACGGTGGGTATTAATACATGCTCCTGTGGGAACCCCCACCCTGCATCTCGGTCCTGCCACTGATGGATCCATTTCTAGATGCTGCCCCAGATTATATATGGGTGGATCAATACCGAACATTATCGAAGAATTGTTTAAGCAGATGGATGACCCTGAAAGTTAGCTTGGAATTTGGAATTTGTGTAGATGGATCTGCCCAAAGCATTATCCTAGACTTTGTGTAGGTGGATCCACACCAACAACTAATCCTGAATATAGCACATGCTGCATCCACTCCTAATATTATTCCTGGACATAGTGCATTGTGGATTCACCATGAGCAATATCCCGTATGTGTGTGTGTGTGTGTGTGTGTGTGTGTGTGTGTGTGTGTGTGTGTGTGTGTGTGTGTTTGTTTACAACAGAATTGTGTCAACACTCAGTATCCCCTGCAAATCCATATACATGTATTTTTGGGACTCTGTATCACAATTTACTGGAAATGTGAAACGTCCCCTTTGAAGATTTAAGAATGACTGTGCTGGTAAACTTCTACGTTATTTGATTTTCAAATGGCTGAGCAAAACTGAACGTACTCATACGGTTCTCTCTTTACTTATTCTGATCATCACTAAACTGACGCACAATATTTTAACGCAACGCAATCTGACTTTCAATAATCCCTACAAACGAATGCCCCTGACTAACAATAATCGATACCTTTCATGAATCACTTACCTCACAAAAATCTTCGTTAGTCGAACTACTGAAATACAGCGAGCGCCAGTACTGCCAGCTAAATAAAAGATTCTAACTACTGAAGGCGCTAACTACTGTTAGGCATAGTTGGCAAATGAAAGATTTTGAAAGAGAACAAACTATGTATTTACCTTAATAGCGTTCAAAAGTCATAATATATAAATAATTTTGTAAAAACCAACTAAACAAATTTCCTTTCTCTGACGGACACACGTCCAGATCGTCCGCTCAAAACTCTGGCATCTCTCTCCCCACATCGACCACTGCTGGCGGCTCACCTCCAACTGCACAACGCTACGCGCTGCTCACATCCAACTGCCCAACACTACACTACACAAGCGAATGTTCCAACAGTGAGCCCAAGCAGCCACAGACTGCACACAGCGCAGTCAGCGATTTTCATACAGAGCACATGAAACCTAAACAGCCTCCCTACAAATGTAAGCAGTAATAGCATGTATTCATTTCTACATTCACAGAATACGGCAAAAATCGGAAAATATGGAAAAAAGTAGAGAATACCGGTAAATTCTAGATACCACATGCCATACTTGGTATATGTATTTATACTTACTACGCAGTCGACATTTTTTGTGCCGTTAGCACTAGATCAAAGTGACTGGATATGTCTTCGACACTTTCCTAGAAAGCCACAAGTTTATACCAAAGAAGAGAGAACTCTGATACTCACAGTATCATCTGCTTCGGAAAAAAATATCCGGAATTTGTTATTTATACAGAGGGATGGGTGATGAGACATTGTCACTGATACACTTAGAAATAAAAAAGCACTATACAGATTGAGTAATCGGAAGAGAAAGACTGTAACAAGTAGACACAAGAGAGAAAATGGCACCATACGTGCTTTAATAATGGAAAGACGGTGCATTCTAGGGAGAAATGTTGACAAGACGAATTCGTCATACTACCACTAGCTCCGTATGTGTGAGGAAACGATAGTGTTCTCTTTTTATTCTGAATGCTATGGTATACTCCCACAACAGATGTGACACCATGTCATATGTATTTGGAATAGTAAAAATATTTGATTGCAATGTAAAGCGGTATCATTTCAGAACCGAAAAGCGATAAACATGTATCACATATTGACGTCACTGTAGATGAAATGACGCGACGTTTCCTGATCATGGGTAGCATACATTATATCTACACGAATTATATTAGCATGTAATGCTATAGCTCTGCGTTTGCCGAATTATTAATACTATTTATCCTACATTTAACCATTTTTTCGATTGTTCTCTCCGGCAGCATCAGCTGTGGGGAAGTCACTGCTTTAGACACACATTCAGTTCAGTGTATTGTACGACAGTGAATGCACGTTAGAGAAGAAGGTCGAAGATGCATTCAGCGCTGACACTGCCCATATCTCATCATCACTGTGTGGACGGTTGAGCCTGTCACTGCTGATTCGTCAGATCATTCGATAGCTCCATCTGCCAGCTTGCGAGCTCCTGTCGCCAATCTATGGTTTTAGTGCTTACCATTTTACTGCAGTACATTATTATTATTTAAACAAGCAATTACACTACTGACATCAAGTGGACCTGAGTGTAGGTTTCCCATATTTAAGAATGCGAAAAAGAGGATTGTGTATTGGACCGGGGACCTAGAAACGACAGAGAGGCTTTGTCCCGCCATAGCCCTCAGTGGTTCACAAACCCCACAACAGGCCACAGCAGTCCACCCACCCCACCGCCGCCCCAAACCGAACCAATGGGTATTGTGCGGTTCGGCCAACAACGGACTCCCCCCATCCCCCCCTCCCCCCTTCCCCGCTCCCCCTTTTCGGAAACTTCTCATACCAGACGAGCGTAGCCCCAGATGTTTACATAGGAGAGTAATTATGAATTATGGTGTATGGTGACAGTGTTTGCGTATTAATGGCCGACATAATGTAACTGAGGCGGAGTAAGAACCAGCCCGCATTCTCCGAGGCAGACGGAAAACAGCCTTAAAAACCATCCACAAGCTGGCCAGCACACCGGACCTCGACAGTAATCCTCCGGGCGGATTCGTGCCGAGAACCGGCACGCCTTCCCGCTCGGTAAGCAGCGCGTTTTACCGCGCAGCTAGCCGGGCGGGCAGAAGAAAGAGGATACTTTCTGTATTTTAAGATGAAACGAAAGGAAAGTAAAAGTATTACACACATTACACACATCATGTTTATTTTTCATTGGACTCAACCATTCTCAAATGCTCGTTTTGTTGAAACAAATATCAAAAAATCATTTTTCAGTTCAAATGTCTAAATTTAATTTTCACCATTACAATCCCTTTTAATGTTCCAAGTGTCAGTCTATTCCTCTCCTTCGTCCAGTGTGCCTGTACTAAGGAGAACAGCCTCTCAACACAACCATTACAGGGTAGCATTGAAAAGAAGAAGTGCACAATTGTAATTATTTCGGTAAACTGTTCCTCACTGCTACATAACTCAATGTATTTTCATCATTCTTCTGGCTTGGTTCAGATTTTCAATCAAATGTGACTACATTTTCTTTTTAGTTTCAAGATTGATCAAAACACTTTTCATCCTCAATTTCCGTATGTTTATCCAACAAAAAAGTGATAGATTCTCCCACATAAGTCCATGATACAACAGCAAAATCGTGTCACTTTAAAGAAGAAAGTTCATTAAGTTGTTTCATTCACATACTCTGATACCCTAAACATCCATCATAGAGGATTCTAAAATTGCTCTCAAATTCCTTTACCTCTGATGCATCAACATAACCATCATTTCCATCTGAACCATCCTTTCATTCACACTCACAGATATAAAATTATTATCAAAAATGGTTCAAATGGCTCTGAGCGCTATGGGACTTAACATCTTAGGTCATCAGTCCCCTAGAACTTAGAACTACTCAAACCTAGCTAACCTAAGGACATCACACACATCCATGCCCGAGGCAGGATCCGAACATTCGACCGTACCGGTCGCGCGGTTCCAGACTGAAGCGCCTAGAACCGCTCGGCCACCCCGGCCGGCAATTATTATCTTTTCTGTGTTGAACAACTTCATGAAGAGAATGTAGTATATTCATCACATCAGTAAGGGAATTTTCTTGCATTTCTCAGTTACTGATATAATTATGAAAAACACCAACTAAAGACTGGTTCTTCCACAAATATATCTCATTGATAGAGTCCATAAAGTTATTGAGAACTGCTGGAGGTTTGTTTTAAGACAGGAAGAAGGACTTCTGAGCAGAAGACCTCTATGTAAATCTCTAAATAATTCTAAAAAGTGACAGCCATCGTCCCTTGCTATGACTGAGAAGTTCTTTGTACTCTGTTTCAAATAAGTAAGAAATTTCCTTACAGATTTGATGCAGGCAGTATATATTGAAAATGGTTGCATATTTTCATTATTAAACCTCCAAGAGGCTACTGCACGCGGGTGTAAAATGAATGTGCGCAACGGAAAATACTGAACGCGAAAATCAAGATTTGGCCTTGTCTGACTACCCCCCTGAAGCAGATCTTAGGATCTCGTAATTGTGATATTATTTCCTCCTTCTTGCTCTTTAACATATAAATTACAACCTAAACATAAACGAATGATTAAGGGAACTAGTCACTACTAAATGATAAATGTTGTTTCTGTTTATACATTTAGTGTGGATTAAAAACCCCTTTGTATTACAAATGTTTATCTTTCCTATCTAATATTACGGATCTATTGCCCAAATCTGCCCCTTTTTATGGCTACGCGATCTAATATAAATAACACTAGATGACTGACATAATCTATGTATCAAACACTAGAGGACACTACTTTCAAAGATGATCTACAGTGGTGTGCAACCTCACTGAAAATAAAACTTACGTGATCACAGCTGTTTAACTTCATAGCCCTAATAAGCCGAAGCAATTAGCAATGTCACAGTTTGTACTGCGTCCGGTGCATCAGTGTGATGGTCCTCGTACATGTCTGCGACGACGGAAGAACTCCAGCCACAAAATATAAAAAGAACTCATTCAAACACTAGGTCGGCAGAACGCGGTCCTCTGACTAGTATAATCTAATACTGTCTTCCCCTCTCTGTGTTCTGCAGACAAGAAACGCTAACTCCCAGCCACAAAGACAGAATTCAGATAACGCCTCAACGTGAGTATAGACACAAGAAGTGCTCTGAATCACTGAACGCTGCGTACTCAACGACGACTCCCTATCCGGAGGTGAAGTCCAAAATCGTAGAAGTTCGCAACAGGCAGTGTCTAACCGTTCTAACCATAAAATCTCCTGAGAGCAAAGACAGCAAGCCCGTCTGTACCAACAAAAGCTGACACTGAGCGACCGTAAAATACTGCGCTCAAAACGGAAGACTCTTTCTCTCCACCGCTGGCTTCCCAGAAAAGCTCAGCTCCCCTCCCTCGTAACTCCAGAAAGTGAAGTATATTCTCTAAACCATGGAATATTCTCCCTCTCTACAAGTTTTTCCGAACGCCGACCATCCATATTTTAGTCTTTTGTCGTCCAGCGTGGAAATTTTGCGAGGAAATACCTACCACCGTTGATTAGGAATACATACAATGGTACGCTTCTCAGAGTAAAAATTCCCGGAAATAACCCAGCCAGTGTGATTTCAGAGGTAACGCTTCCTCGTTCCTCTCTGCTGCGTCCAAGATTTTCAGAGTTTCCGGAGTATTATCAAGTTATCCTTCCTGCCCCACTACAATATCGGCTGGCCGCCGCTGTATTGTGCTTCAGCGCTCAGGTGCCCTGACCGTTCGTCTTGGGTTACTTCCTGTGTTAAGCAGGACCAACACACCTTTGCGGGCTTTTCCACCCAGGGCCTGAGTTACGCCTGCCGCTTCATTTCCACTGGCGTTCCAACCTCGCCTAGTACAGGCAATCATTCATTATGCCGTTTTGATAATAAAGACACTCCATCACCTTTCATGCATTTAAGCGTCTACAGCTATTTACAAGGTGTATGTGACAGTGTCAGCCTTCTTTAAATATTCACATATACCGTGTACAACGTGTCAAATGATACCTAATTCCAGATGTAAATCACAGCAAAGTATGTAGATTAGTGCTTGTAAGGTGCGAAATTATAGCCAACCTTCAAACCTTGTAAGTGAATTTCAAGGATGTCAGTTGTATGCTGAATGCAGCTGTTAACCCTCATAAGGTGTTCGAATCTAGTTTGACCCATAAGGACTTTTGATGGTCTGTAATTCTTAAAATATTTGGTTTTAATTAAACTGCCTTCGTTGACTTTTTTTGCTCCTTAGTGAAGTGTATTCTGACAGAACAAAATTATTTGGAGCTTTGGTTTGGCATCCACAGAAATACTACTTCCGAAGGTGCATGGGTTTTTTAGACCCTGCGCATTTTAACCCTCATTATTACAGCAAACACAGACATATTCAATTTGACAACACTGTAACGTGTATGGGAGCAGTAAGGTGGGTATAAAGAAGTGAAGTCATTATTGTTTCGAGCAAAGGAATATCTGTTTCTATGGAGGGAAGGACGGGTGCGAATAATTGTTTTCTCCTGTAACCAAATCAGTTAGTAAAGTAATTCGCTTCTATTCATGTCACTAGGTATCTACCTTTACAATTCACGTAATTTCTAACTTTTTTTGAGATAATGGCATCTTAAAAAGATGATGAAACAGCAGAAACAGTAACAAACATATCTGATAGTGATGATGTAGTTATGGAGGATGACAATCATGTTTCGAATCCAGCTCTTCATCTTCACTAGAAGGTGCAGATGATACACCAGAACAGCAAATGGTAAGCAGTGCAGTTGCGCTTTCGAAGGATAAATTAATGAAGCAGAAGTCACAACCTCTACCTCAATTGACAGGCATGTGGCAAGTAACATAGTTCACTTGACTTCAGGACCATTAAAAATGAATACTCAACTTTCAAATTGTTCCTTCCTCCATGAATTGAAAACATTATCCTCATTCACTCTAATGCTGAAGGAATGTGTTTGCATGGAGATAAGTGGAAAAAATTAGATGTTCTTGATCTAGTTGCTTATATAGGTCTGTTGTTATTAGCAGTTTATAAGTCACATAATAAATCTACCGAAAGTTAATGGGATGAGCACAAAGGTCACCCAGTTTTCAGAGCTACAGTGTCACTAGAAACGTTCGAAAAGATATCAAGTGTTATCCTATTTGGTGACCATGAGACATGGCTACAAAAAAGTGAACAAGATACGTTTGCGCCTATAAGGAACTTGTGGGAGAAATAGGATTGCCTAAATTATTCCATCCCAATATGTTTTGTACAGTAGACTAACAGCTTGTTGCATTAAGGGGAAAGCGTTCCTTCTGCCATTATATACCTAGTAAACTGGCAAAGTATGGCATCAAGTTTTGGATACTTTGTGACGATGAAACAAATTATGTATGAAATAGTCATCTCTATACTGTGAAACGATCAGGTAATGCCCCTGAAAAGAACCATAGTCCAAGGGTTGTAACGGACTTGTCTTATGGCTTGAAAGGAGATAACATTACCTGCGACAACTTTGTCGCCTCCCACGAGCTAGGAAAAATGCTAATGAACTGAAATATCGCAATAATTGGAAACGTGCAACGACACAAGCCTCCCATCCCACCAAAATTATTGCAGACCAGGGGGGTTCCTAATTGCTTATCAACATTTGGTTTTAGAAAGGGCATTACGTTTTTATCATACATCCGAAAAGTAAAAAGAATTGTGTTATTGTGGAAAGCACTCTGTACCACAATGCAAAAGTCAGTTATAGCATCAAGAGAAAACTGCAAATTATTTTAGACTACAAAGCTTGAAAGGAACTATGGACATACTAGAGAAGATGGTGGTGAATTATGCAGTAAAGCGATATCATCGACACATCTGCATATAACTCTTACGCGCTATACAAGGCAGCTTACCCGCAATAGAAAACAAACATCCTATACTGAAGAACACTATTCCTAGAAACTCTTGGCGAGCATCTAATTCATGGGGATATGAAGAGACGAGGTTATCTTCCAAGAGGAAATGCTGGAAGAGAAACTTACACAGAAGAACATCCTTTGAATCAGCACCGTCCATACCGGAATAAAAGGAGCCTAGGAGAAAGAAGAGAGGCTTTGTGGAAAAACTAAAACAAAATTTCAGTGAAACGTGTTAAGTGAAAAACATTCACTTATAAAAAACATTTTACATACACATGTAAAAATTGTTAAGTAATTTTGGGCATAGTGAAGTAAAATCAACAAACATAATTATAATACTCGATTAGTATGTTATTGTACTATTCTAATATGCATTTTGAATGGTTAATACATTAAACTATGTAAGTAATAACATTGTTTATGATTGCAGTACACAAATGTGTAAAAGTATACCTACAGAAATCAGAAAAAACTGGGTCCTTTTTGACCCGAACATCTTAAGTGTATGTGTAAAACAAACACCTTAATAGAGTTGAGGACATGAGCAGGGCATTCTGCTCCAACCAACACCATGTTAAGCATCCTCTTGAAGTTAGCAAGCACATTACGACCATTACCTCTTTTAATACCCCCGAAAATTGTGTTACAATTTTGAGCATCAAGCGCCACATATTTTTCCTTAATTTTCAATTTTTCAGTTGCATGAGTGATATAAGTTGCAACAGTTTCTGCAGTTTAATTTGGTCTACTTTTGAAACATCCCCTTAGAACAATTATACATGACTGTCCTTAAACTGACAAACAATATTTTTAGCGCAACGCAATCTGACTTTCAATAATCCCTGCAAAAGAATGGCCCTGACTAACATTAACCTATACCTTTCACAAATCACTTACCTCACAAAGATCTTCGTTACTCAAGCTACTGCAATACAGCGAGCGCCACTACTGCCAGCTTAATAGTCATAATATATATAGCAGTTCATGACATCCAGTCTTACAAATTTCAAAACTCCGCCATTTCTCTCCCCACATCCACCACTGCTGGCGGCTCACCTCCAACTGCGCAACGCTACGCGCTGTTCACATCCAGCTGCCCAACACTACAATGGCAGATAACAATGCAAACTAGCCACAGACTGCACACCGCACAGCCAGTGATTTTCATACAGAGTGCTACGTAATGTTGCCAATAAGAAAACCTAAACAGTCTACTTACATAGCCCCCATGCTCCCCACAAAATATTTTACAAATTGTTTTGGGCAGTGGCCAATAATGATTTGATAAAATTTTTCATAATTACAATAACAAAGATATCAAAAGCACACACTTGTTGATACAATGTTGGTCAAAAGCTAGAATTTTCTCACAGTCCATAAAGACAGTCCAGATTGTTCATCATGCAGTGTTTTTCTCAAAGTCTGAGCAGTAAAAGAAAATGCACATGGAAATAGTGGATTTCCATGCAGTCTTGAAGAAGTAGTGTTGTCCTTCCAACAGAAAGACAATGCTGACTCTTGACATGCTGACAGGTAATGGGTCACAACAGAGCAAACCCACAGCAGAGTCATTCGAAGTTTTGAAGAATATTGGCAGGTAGGTCATCACAGAGTAGGCCCACTGTAGTCCTGGTAGAGATTACGGTATTGGTGGGCCACCAGAGGTGCAGACCCACTGTAGTCCTTGTAGAAATAATGGTACTGGTGAGTCAGCAAAGGTGTAGACCCACTGTAGTCCTTGTAGAAATAATGGTATTGGTGGGTCATCAAAGATGCAGACCCACTGTAGTCCTTGTAGAGATGGACAGCAGCCATCTGTTGTGACTGTGCAGGTGCACAATCACCATTGAAGAGTCTTGCAGATAATATAGCAAGTCCATAACTCACCACTTGTGTACTCACAAAGTTTTTGGAATTGTCCTTAGAATCAGCAATGCTGTTATCCAGTCCCTTGCTGAATTATTAACACACGTGCAAACACTAACAGTCCTTACTTCTCACATATTGTCCATATACTATGACCAACAGAAACGTGTGCAGTGAAATCGAACTTACAAGTTAACAATATGATGGACTGGTGTCAATTACAATTTTATAACATAAGAACACAATTACAAAGGTACAAAATACATCATTAAAGAACATAACAATACAGATAACATTTGTAGTACAGGCTTTACAAAAGAATCGAAATAACATATACATCAGTGTTACAGGAATTATGACATGAGTACATACATAAAAGATCAGAATAACTTTCGAAACATTAACTTCACACATGAGCATTAAAACAGAACAGAATAAATGTCTAAACATCTTTACAAAGAAAATAACATATTATCAGAAAAATTCTACAACATAACTCTTATTAGCTAACCACATTAAGACAGGAAAAACACAAATTCACATAGTGTAATAACACAAAAATACAGGACAGGGTTTGTTTTCAGTGTGACATTTGGTACTGCAGTCCACCCCAAAACTTCATTCCATATATCTTTCCTCTTATTTCAACATTTGTTTCCACCAAAAAAATTCTATCCAAGCATGCTTTCTGTATTTATATGTTTGCATATTTCCTGCCTCATTATTTATTTTCCATTATCTTACCTCATCATTTATTTCCAAGAAAATCCTACCTAAACCTGTTATCCCTAAACCCTACTTTTTTGGTTCATATCCTCTTCCAAAATACTTTTTTGGCCAAACCATTTTCTTATAGCATCTCAATGCATTTCTTCCAATTCATCACTACTTGTTCTCTTACATGGCCTACCCCATCTTAAGCTAACTTAAATCTACTGAGCTCAGATGCTAAACTAAGGGACAAGGCAATGCAGCAGCACAAAACAATTAACACAAACAGCAATGACAAAAAATGCAGATTTGCAAAGCAAACAGTATTATAGAAATTAGCAAAGCAATTGCAATATTACAACTAATATAAGGCAATCTGTAGCAAACAAGAAAAATAAATCAGTAGTAGAACTGGCTTAACAGAGTAATACAAAGTGAAATTCAGTAGCACTATGCCTGGCAAACAGCAGCAGCAAATGCAATAACTTACATCTAAACATGACATAGCTCAAACTGAAAAAATATTACAGTAGAAAGGCCATGTTTAATACCTATGTCACATTTTAACACTAGGGTGATGCATCACAAGAACTTACGCTAGCAGATAAGTTACCAAATCGTAAAAAAATTATTTATGCAATTCCTGTGAAGGGAAATGTCTATTTATGTGCCCTCGTTTTCTTGGAAGTAGATCATAAATTCATAATTGACTGGATCTGTAGGCATAAAATAACTATATTAGTAGATCTATTAAATTTTATTTTAACCAATGCTGCACTGCAGCTAGAAACTAGATATTAAACAAAATGAGTAAATAAATACATAAAGCAAGCCATATGGCATTTCTCTCAACTAGCAAGACAATGGCCGTGAAATGTTTCTCATCATTTCATTAGGCATTTTAGTAAATACCATAAATTAAGAGCTCCACAGTATAATCATATGATTTCAAGTTTGAACGTGTCGCATTTGCGATGCTTTCTACAAAGGAATGTCAATACCGAGGATAATGGCCTCTTTTTTTTTTTCCTCCACCTGTGCCTCTGAAAGGCACACACTAATGGCTTTTTTTCCAGGCGACTGTCACACAGCCGGGTGCCCACGACTCATTACGTGAAGGTGGTCACTTAACTTTCTTACTGAAATATTTATGACATCAGTTTGCATTACAGTGACAGTCTCATATAAAAAATTTCACAGGTCGAGAATTTGCGTTGCAAATGTATAGTAATAAAATCCTATGAATATAACAGTGTTCAAAAAGTTTTCGTCGGCATTGTGATACATTCACGCATTTACATACATTTCATAACTCTTAAAGTACGATTCTTGGTTTCCAACATCCTTTTTTACAAATCAGAGTCCCTAAACACTACTCATTATTCATATACGTATTCGTCGACACTTCTTCAATATTTCATGATAATAAATACGTAGCATAATCAAGTTCCTCATATATGGTAGCATCATCTTATTGATCATAAACATACCTCCAGAGCATAATACACATCGTCGTCGTAAAAATAACATCATAACATCTCAGTCAAATCTCAAAACCGTCGTAGCTTCCTCCAACAATTTCAAACCCTAAAAAATATTCTCTGCTCGTTTAAATAGTGTCATCTAACTCAAATGTACTTTAAAATCATGCTCCCTTACCAAATACATCATTCAATGCTCTCATAGTATCACAATAGTTCCAAAAAAATATGAACAGTTCACAAAGTACAGACAAAACACAATTTCGTAAGTGTGAAGTAATCCAACTCTGTAACTGCGTAAACATGTGTCACTGACATAGTAAAAAAAATGTTTATCTCTCAGTTAAATGATCTGATAGCTGTGTAATTTGTGTGTTAGAGAAATATGGTACCGATGTGTAAAGTTGTATAAGCAAATACCATATTAGCTAGGGCTCCTTGTGCTCGCCAAACACATGGTACACAAAGTAAGTGTGTACCCCCCTGAGGATTAATGTAATTATACCCTCAGGTGTTACAGATTACAGCAATGGAATGAAATGTATCACGGAAAACCTTTGTATCATTGTACTTCAAATATCTTTAAAAATAAATGGTTTAAGTACAAAATTAATCACTCAAATACGTGTACTGTAGCGCTAAACTGTGCGTCTTGTAAGATAATCTCTGTGGAAGTGTCGTAGTTATCGTCCTCCGAAAGCTAAGTTCCGCAAAAGTCAGTGTACTTACCTCATGATAAACAAAAGTGAAATGCTTTGCATATAGATATCTTAGTTATTACGCTTATTGCCGTGATGAAGAAAGTACTGTGCTGTAACGTATTGTTGTGCTACGGAAAAGGCTGTCTCATTGTAGCTGTACCACAAAAGTTACTACTAAAACATGTTTTACTTTCCAGAATAATACAGAAAAACTGTGCAGATATAAAACAGAAACACTGCAAAAGCAACATTGTAAATTGTCACTCATTAGTAGTGTCGCGATAAAATCGTGTAGCTGTGACATAAACTAACCACTGTGTCATCTGGTATCTCACAGAAAGTACTTTAAATCCAGAATGTATTTTCAAGTAAACCAATATGTTGCATTAAAAGCTCATTAGCAGTACTGGTAAATTTTCTAAGTATGTAAGCCTTATAGTCGTTACGTAATCGTGCAACTAACAAAGCAAGAATGTACAAGTAACAACACTGTGTCGTCTGTCCACTATAACAATGCATTCGTAATTTCTGTTTAAATAAGTTCTCTTGGTTCTTGATTGGATATTTAACTTCAAACATTGTTGCATGTTAACAGATTCTAAGTCTGACAAAGCATACTAGTAATGTGAAGTGAAAAGTTTTATGGCAAAGACAAAGTTAAAAAGCAGATTCTCTCTCAATAAACGGTTTTACATGTGAAATGTGGTGCAATCCTTTACTCTTCCTAGTACGCAGAGGTTCAACTTGAACGGAATTATCATGCGGTATACGTTGGTAAGGAATACTGGAATTTTTCTCAAGGTTAGCGTCTATGTTATTTTTCTCTGAGCCAGCTGGCGCATGCGGCTGCCTGCGGTGCGAGTCATTGTCTGTTCCTCTGGTGGCGCGCGTCGTTATTGGAATTTGGAGACCTAACTTCTACAAATTGACCTTGTCGAGAGGGCCCTGCTCTGTTTGAATCCCGCCAGTTCTGATGCAATTCAGCTCTGTCGTTATGATCATATCGTCTGTCCTTGTCATGTCGGTAGATTCCATAGTTTCTTTCTTGTCGGTCACGTGGTGGAGAATTTCTCCATGAATCGTAACTGCGCGCTGGACCGTTGCGTCTAAAGTTATTCTGTCTCCTTTGATAATAATTATTTTGGTTCCCAGATTGTCTTTTTCTCTGATTGTCTCTGTGGTAGTCACTACTGCGGAGAGGTGATCTTTCCCTGTAATTATTACTACTCTGCCAACGGTTGTCATACGGGTGGTGTCTGTTTTGGTCACGATTTGTGTTGTGAGAATAGCCTTGTCGTGTCCAGTTATTATTTCTTTCGTCGCAGAATTGCGACGGATGTGACCTGTAATTGTTGTGTTCCTGTTTTCGCATTCCACGATTGTCAGTGTCAATTTCTAATTCTTGTAAGAGTCGGTGAAAAGCTTCAATGTGGTCTTTGCAACGTCCTGCCAAAATAATACGTCGTAAATGTTCAGGTAGTTTGATTAAGCAAATGCGGATGAGTTCTGAGGGGCTGTATGGGTTTGACAGGTACTAATTCTTGTGCAACATGTCTTCAAAATATTTCACAAGACTGGAAAATTCAGATTGTTCGAAATGTTTCATCATTATGATGCTATGTTTTACTCGGTCTTGTGTAGCTTGAGACCAATATGCTGAGAGGAAGGCACAGTAGAATTCTCCTTCACTGTGACAATCGTGAATGACCGATCGCATTCTTACAGCTGGTTCATTCTCTAAATAACCACACATCAACTCTAATCTGTGCTGTAATGACCAGTTGGGAGGAAAACAATGAGAGAATTGATGGAGCCACGCTTGTGGATGAAAGTCGTTGCCAGAATTCTTAAATGTTTTAAATTTACGTGTAGTGATGAACAGCTTATAGTCAAAATCATCATGTCGGCGAGTCGCATATCGGTCATTGTTACGTCGTTTCGGCGGTTCCATTTCAAAATTCGGTGCACCTTGCCAATTTCTTTCATAATTTCCGAAATGCGCTGTGTTATTATTTTGTGGCTGTTCCGTATTTCTATGTCCCTCTTCCCGTAGTGGGGCGCGAGTGTCCTCTGAAATACATAATTCTTGTATTACCTGTGTCAGCTGATCTTGTACTTCCTGGATTCGTCTTTGGTGTTGCGTATTAATTTGATTCTGATTTTGTTTAAATTTCCTAATTTGTTCGCACTCTTCTGTGTCATTAAAGACTACCGGTTTTGTGTCATTCAGATTATCATCTACCTTCGTAGATAAATTATTTAGCTGATCCGAAAGTTCAACTACTTTCTCTGATAATGAACTAATTTCCTCCAAGTGTCTTTCTGAATCAATTTTCAGAGTATCTACTGTGTCCTTTAAGTTTTCCTGAGTTTTTGCAAGTTGCGTAACCGAATCGGTAGATGCAACTGAGTCAAGTTTTGCTTGCAAGGTCTCATGATTTTCATGAACAATAGTTTGCAGTTCTTTTATGGCTGCTTCGTGATTCTGTAATGCATTTTCATGCCGCGAAAAAATAGGTCGGAAATGCTCACAAATTTGTGTTTTTACGTCATTACAGACTTTTTGACATTTCGCTTCGATTTTAAGTAACTCAGCAGTTAAACCTTCACGTGTTTGTTCAAGTGTGGTGTCTAACTTCCGAAGATTTTGTTCCATTGTATCTAACTTTTGAAGCTTTAGCTGTGTTTGTCTCTGATTTTGTTCCATTGTGTCTAACTTTTGAAGATTTTGTCCCATGTGTTCCTGATTTTGTTCAAGCGTTGTGTCTAACTTTTGTAGCCTATTTCCCATTTGTTGCATTAACTGCAATAACAGTGCACTGGTGTCTGAAACATGTTCCTCAGTTCCATTCGGCAGTGCATTTGAGCCGGCAATATTCGCATTTTGAAAAGCAGAAAATGTGTCTTGATTTATTTTAGAAAACGGTGAGGACGCAAAACCTGAATCTACAGTATTTGCAAGATTGTGTCCTGTCCTTTCGGAATCCTGAGGCGAGCTGTTGCCGACCGATCGATCGATAATGCTTCCCTGTTCACTAATTGTTTCACTGCCTACACCATTATTTGCAGCGCGCTCCATTTCCCTATGCACAGTTACCAAATTACTACTTTGAACAGTAGTTAATTCATTACATGGTGGCGCTAACACACTGCTTTCGTCTTCACTGTCATTTCTCAGTTTACTTTGGAGCCTAGTATTACGTTTTTCACACGCCATTATTGTCACAATATTTCACACGACAACACAGAAAAACACAATTTGAAGAGCAAAAATAAGAGAACACATTAACATAGCACTGAAAATAATATCTAGTTAATTTCAAGCGCAGCTGCGAAATACTTCTTGCAAATCTACATGCATGCCACAACAACAATGAAAGACTGCAACTACAAAGGAGATTTTCTCTACAATTACGCGCTAGCAATAAACAATAGCTACACTAATTACACAAACTACAAGGAAAAATCAGTAGATTCCAGTGAGTTATCCTCGGCTAAGGGTCGACATATGAAACATCCCCTTAGAAAAATTTCTGAATTACTGTGCTGATAAACCTCTTACATTATTTGCTTTTCAAACAACTGAGCAAAACTGAACGTACTCAAACATTCACTAGAGTGACACACAATATTTTTAGCGCAACGCAATTTGACTTTCAATAATCCCTACAAAAGAATGGCCCTGACTAACATTAACCTATACGTTTCACAAATCACTTACCTCACAAAGATCTTCGTTACTCAAGCTACTGCAATACAGCGAGCGCCACTACTGCCAGCTTAATAGTCATAATATATATAGCAGTTCATGACATCCAGTCTTACAAATTTCAAAACTCCGCCATTTCTCTCCCCTCATCCACCACTGCTGGCGGCTCACCTCCAACTGCGTAACGCTACGCGTTATTCACATCCAGCTGCCCAACACTACAATGGCAGGCAACAATGCAAACTAGCTACAGACTGCACACCGCACAGCCAGTGATTTTCATACAGAGTGCTACGTAACGTTGCCAATAAGAAAACCTAAACAGCCTACTTACACTATCTGTGTTAAGAAGCTTAATTGGCAGTCCTCCATTCTTGTGGTCAAAGTAATGAACTATAATGAGGATCATTCTAATATGCCCACGACCGAGAAACCAACAAAAAGGAATGCATTCTAACTCTCTGATGATGCATTCTGCTGAATGAGGCGCTAGAACTGAATGTGCTGTCGCTCCCGTTTCGGTACGTCCATACGAATTTTTGATGATATGGATGAGCAATGGAAAATGTCTCTCAATGGTCCAGTGGTACAATCCATATATTTATAACTGCTGTTGTGTGACACATTATGATAAGCAAGATTGCCTTCAGCAATACTTACTTTAGTTTCCAGTACAGAACAGGACATTACAAAAAAAAAATCACTTTACTTGATAAACTTGCTCCCCAAGACATATCATACGTTTCTCCATTTACAAGTGGACTTTCAGGTAGCTGGTGCCAAGATTTGATACTGAAACATAGGTCCCTGTGCAACAAACCATATATTATGATTCCTGTTCTACTCTTCTGGGAGGAAATCTTCGATATTTGTCTCGCAATTTATCCATAAATGTGCATTTTCTCTTCACCATGATGAGAAATTATCAAATTATCTTAAAAAGAATGGACAAAACACAACGTTCAACTGTAAAAAAAAACCTTTACTTATGTAATAAAAATATTTCTGTGCCTGGGGCTACTAAACGTACCCAGTAAGACAATTTTCTGCGAAAGTAGTATATAATTTAAAGAAGGTGGAGCTGGAAGAATATACCGTTTCGCTAAGAACACGTGCATTCAACAAAAACAAACATTTCAATGAAAACTATCACAAGCAAGGAACGCAGACATCGCAGCTGTCTCTAAGTTAAAAGGATAGGAAGGTCTATTGTAAGGAACATAAATCGATAATTCGAGCTTTACTTGTATAACAGACGGACTGTAAACAATTAACAAATGATGGAGTTCAATAATTGAATTCAGAAAGTGTATAAATTGTTAACAATACGAAATGGAAACAAAAATTAAAAATCCTAATTTCCAAAACTAAAAAAATTAATTAACAGAGATCGTAAGAATGTACGCGAATACTACATGAAACGTCGAAAATGCGGACATGTTTGCATAAAAGTGCACGCGGGGTATACTTGGGTAACTTCAAAGCGAGTTTCCTCCATTACTATGTATTTTTGTGTGTTGAATAAGATCATGCACACAGAAAAAAATCACATCTGCACTAGCCCTGGGCCTGGGGTAGTCATGTAGCAGCACGCACTCACACACAACAACACGTAATTACCTCCACACTTAGAGGGTATGACCGAAATTGTTGCCAGCTTGAGTCTTTACCCAGATTTTTTTTGCTGCTGATAAGAATCATCGACTAAACTTTATTTACGAAATTTTGTAACAATGCGAACATTTTTGACATGAGATGTATTAGGTGTGAAAATCATGCGTACTGTTGACACATGAAAATTTGTGCTAGACCGAAATTTGAACTCGAATTTCCCGCTTATCACTACAAGTCACATTTAACATCAGGGCTACCTGTGCTCACTTGCAGGACCAATCAAATCCATACGCCACAGTGAGTAGACTGCCACTGCTAGAAACTTACCTCAGTTCCGGCAACAGGGTTAATGAGACAATCGTGTCCTGTGTTAGTACTATAGACGTTTCGCTCATCTAGGCTGTAATACGTATTATGACAACGTCCGTTCCTTCATATATGCATGCACTCATTTCTGAAGAAACAGACATTGATGACGATCTGCAGCTGTAGTATTATTACAAAATAGGATGTAGACATTGTGGCATATGAAGGTTTGAATCAGTTCTGAAAATGTGGACGGATATCCGAGAAAGTTAAGGTGACCAATCGCAATAAGTAGGAAATCCAGATAAGAGTCCCCGTGCAGCAAAAATTTTAGCCTATCACCAACAGGTATGATTGCCATACCTAACAGAATATGATGTCAAAAATATTCGCAATTGCTACGTAATTGCGTAATATTACTACAATTGCAGATCTCACCAATGTCTAGCCGTCCTTTTCGTAGTAAACTGTTTTGACACGTGGGGTCTAATCGGAAATATTCTCTGTCTGCCTATAATTTCACTTATTTAACATGGAAATCGATTATGCAAACTAGTGCTATTCGTAGGTTCGAGTAAAATAGCAAAGAACGATTTATAAAAACTCTTCACAGAGTGCTGTTACGAAAAAATGTTCGTGTTTTTATCACTTTTTAAACACACAAGCCATGGGTTAGAAGTGTCTTCATTCAGCCGGGCAGCTGTCTCTCCAGATATCGCCCACATGGGCGTGGGCAGGCTCCACGCGATAGCGGCTTCCCACTGCTATTGAACGTTGTGCAAGCCTACCGTGAACCCTTTGAACAGAGCTAACAGCGCCGGCCGGCGCGTGGGTAGTCCTCTGCAGATAGCGGCCGTGGTACGTTGCAGGTCTCAAAGCGTCACTAAATTACACTTCTCTGTCCACTGTGGATGCATCGTCAACGTGTTGGACCAGAGTGCACACCGTCACTGAAACATAATATTGCATATAAGAACAATAGCGGAAGCGGTGTAAAGCTGTGTCACCTGCGCACTGTCCCCAGCATACGCAGTCCTGCCTAAAATTACGTGACAACAAATAAGAATACTCATTTCCCATTGGTGAATGTATGCCGAGGCATATGTTTTCTGTTATAAATACAAGCCCTTTCGGTACGAGAAGTCATTCACGCAATAATGGAAATTAATTGATTTGACTCCAATGATCCTATAGATGTGTAGTTAAGATGACCTTTTTCTCCATGTTTGTGCGTTAAAGATGCCTTCTGATGATTAATATCTTTATCTTCTTCTTCTTCATCTTCTGCTGCAGATGTGATGGATGTGTGTGGACTCAGAGTTACACCTTCAACAACTACTTCATGACCTGACAATATGATGATGCACTCATAACCCCAGCCTAATTCGCTTACGATTTATTCGTCATGCCTGCAAACACCACCGCAGTCCGGTACATCATAAAGACCATGGTACGGGCTGAAGACACCAGTCGTTTGCCAGTGCAACCGTGTCCTGGGCTATCTCACAATCACTATTGATCTTCGTTTCTAGAAGCATTCGTTACTAATATTTGCAATGGATCGGCAGCATACGGTATTACACGCTATCGCTGCAGAAAACGACGTAGACTTATGCGTAGGGTGCAAGTTTATGTGACCAGAACTACTATAGATGCCTACGTATATCATTTTGTAACTATGCATGGTACTTATAAATATTTTCGTTTCTCTTGCATATGACATAGTGGGAGAATGCAGATGTAGCATTTCACCCGCAACTACTCCACCATCTAACCGAAGTATGATGCGTTCGTGGCCCCAGCCTCGTTCGTCAATGATGTATTTGGTTCGTTCGCAAACACCACCGCAGTCGGGTCCGTAATGACCAGTGTGGTACAGGCCAATGACACGACGTCACTTGCTAATGCAGTTGCACTGTGGACCATCTCGCAATCATCATGGACCTTCATAACATCAGACATCGCTTCGTCATCAAGCTGGCTTTAGCAGCAGCACTACCCACGCCCACTCGGTTCTGGATTACCAAGTATGTCCAGCAGTGGCACTTGACTACTCTGCAGTTCCTATCGCTTTTGGGGGCAGGATCTCAGAAGTCCATACTGGCGTTCTGAATGAGGTCTATTGCGTTCTTGGAACTTTTCTCAGTGGCTGTCAAGGTGTTTTGGAAAGGGTGCTCCACGAAATTGTCAATGACTTGCAGTATCCTGCCTTTGGCTGTAACACAGCTCTATATTGTAATCCCACGCTCCCCCCAAAATAGGGGAGAGATGTTTCCAAAGATAACAACATCATCCAAATTTGGGGGGAGGGGTGTGGAAGGGGGAGGACTGCCTTAATATCGTGCGGTAATTCAATTGCAGAATGGTTAAAAACTTTTTTTGAGGAGTGCAATACTCGGCCAATTTTCCAACATGCAGGAAAGAGGATCGGGTAAGGTGCAGCTGCCTGTGTACATGACGTATACTCACATGGGAGATCAAGTTTCATCCCCCTTCCGAAAGATGTTGCTGCCAAACAGGCATTTACGAATATCCAGAATCTATATGAGGGGGATGAATATTGTTCCCCATGGTCACATCTGGCGAACAATAGAAATTACCCGAAACATGCCCAGTGTACAAATAAATACGAAGCAGCTGAGACCCGCGAGCACTATAATTTCAAAGTAATTTCTTTCCCCATTGAACTCCAGGACCTACCAAATTCCGAGAGGTAGAATCCCGATTATTCATTTTACATACATACCCTGCGTGTTGATGACAGCAAGAAAGAAGATGACCATCACAACTCTGTGAGGAAAAACGAAGTTAAGCATAAAATAATTGTACCTCTCTACTTTCCAAAATGAACTTGTCAACCCCTCCCCTTCCTCCCCCGCACAATGTAAATTTGTCGCAACTCTTCGAGGGTTAAGAGCAACACTACGTAACTGACTAAAAAAGAACATAAACGACATTTTGCTGTAGATGTCTCAACTCGTTTACAAAGAGTGAGTGTTTGGAAAACGCCTCACTGATTGCTCGAGCCAGGAGCCTGTACGTGTGGAAATGCCTACCAAGGATAAGAAGTTCTTAAAGTTTAAGAGTCTCTACCACCATGAGCTATGTCCCTTTGTTGTATACAACGACTTAGAGAGCCTCCTAGCTTCCATGGCGCATTGTGAAGGCGGCCCCACTGACTCCAATACTACCTTCACGGAATGACATGTACCTTATGCAGCAGTGTATCAACTTTATAAACTTTATGCTTATATGACTCCCGTCGCTAAAAATTCGACTCATATGTCAAGGATAAACCTACGAGATCTTTGCTCGCTGAATTGGAAAAATTAGCGTGGGAAGTTGATGGCTTTTATCAATACAAAGTTCACCTGACCGATTTCCCAGAGAATGATGCCTTATACAAGCAGGTGGTTGATTATCACGCTTGTGGGCTGGCGACGATTGAGAGACCTGAACTCCACGTAAGGAGCATTTTCATCTAACGGAGCATTCCGCAGCGAAGCTTACAACACATGTAACCGGAAATACCAACTGCCATGGCACATAACCCCCTTTTTTCAGGATATAAGCGGATATTATGCTCACTTTCCCGTTCAGCACTCGGGTGATTAACGTTTGAAGAGTGATAAGGTCAGCGTCATGTATGATACAGATGAAAAGTATATTTCTTTTCCAAGAGAATTAAGCTAAGTATATCAATCCCGCTTCATGGATTCACTACGCTTCATGCTCGGTTCTTTAAAACTTGCTGAAACACTGCGTCAGGAATACACGCACATCACCAAAGCCGCATATCCTCATGACGCAAAGTTTCCGTGGAGAGACTCTACGATACTAATTTGCTGGACATAACCGCATTTGCCAGTAAACTAATAGGTACTGCTGTAATGGATGCAGAGTATGACCACGCGACGGATGTTTGGCAGGTGTTTGACGTCCCTGATTTAGCAGAATATGTTTTTACTCGAACGTGGGTTCATGGGGCCTTTGCCAGAGTGTATATGGGTACATCAAGATTAATAATCCACGAATGAGTGAGAAGGAGTACAGGAGTACAGAAGGAGTAACGATGGACGTTACGTCCTATACTTGGGTGTAAACTACCTCTGTGCGTGCACCACGGAAGTAAGTCTACGGTTTGGAAGGTTCCAGTGGATGTCTGAAAGAGCAATCACCAGATCGAACCAAAATATCCATGATTTGGCTGCGGATACTGATATGTTCTGGATGTTGAAGTGTCTTATATTTCCGACTTGCATGACATGTATAGTGACTCGCCACTTTGTCCGATGCACGTAGTCCCGTAAAATGGTTCTGTCCAGAAGCTGTTGATAATGCTGGGAAACAAACAACGCTATATTCTGCACGACAGAAACCTCCATCATTGACTCAGGTTTAGGGTGGGACTTGTTAGTACCACCTGTAGCATCACCTTCAAGCAGTGTTGCTAGTTGAGGGAGTGCATAGGTGCTATAACTGAACAGAGGGCTATCGCTTTTTTGACTTTGATAAAGCTTTTTACAAGTTAAACAACAATTCATGTTCTGGATTAAAGGTGAAAAATGTTAGAGAATAACTCTAAATCATATAGTCTACCAGTGTGATGGGCGTTATGGGCCGGAGTCGTGTCAGCTCGTATCGACTGCGGTCTGCAAATCGTATCTCTGGTTCGTTTTCCCTCTGGTCGCGTCTTCCAGTTCGAAAAGTTTGGCGAGGTGGGCGAGGGGTTGAACAGACAGTCACCGGGAGACGAGGTGGAAGTAAGTCTGTCGGAGCAGACGTGTATAGCCACTCGCCGGTGGTCGGTATTCAAAAATGGTTCAAATGGCTCTAAGCACTGTGGGACTTATCATCTGAGGTCATCAGTCCCCTAGACTTAGAACTACTTAAACCTAACTAACCTAAGGGCATCACATACATCCATGCCCGAGACAGGATTCGAAGCTGCGACCGTAGCAGCAGCGCGGTTCCTGACTGAAGTGCATAGAACCGCTCGGCCACAGCGGCCGGCGGTGTTCGGTGTCTTGGCCGATTCAATCTGAGGGAACCGTTGCAAAGGGAACAACTTTATGATTAACAGATTCCCGCGCTATGAAAGGTTACCTCTTTGCTGTTGTCTGGCAGCGTTATTTGATCGGTTTTGGTGGCATTATCGAGCTCTTTTGTTACTGCCCTGCCGTATGTGATTCTTCCCTGAGTTGTGAATTTGTGCTTTCCGGGAAGTTTGTAGTGTAGTTTGTTTCGCTTATAGAATCTGTTTGATGTTGCCCACCTCTGTGTTCGTTGAGCGTCCTGTATTTTTTTCCTGAAAATAACTTATTTGTAATCCCTGGGTGTGATGACTGTGGTGATAGTTTTTTTATTTGGTTTTAATCATGTTTCTCCTTGCCAAATGACGCCTAGAATTATTACTGCCACCTACTGTTTAACCGGTGAGAGTGCGACGGCGGTCGCATGTGCTACTGGTGCTGTTACGAACATTTATGATTAATGTGCTTTTCATTTCTGTTTTAGATTCTTATCTGGCCAGATCTACTAGTGTACGTGGTGCACTGCCGGAGAGGTGCGAAATTTTCTGTGTCGCCACATCTGAGTGTTGTAAGACGAGATTCCTTACCTGATTTTTCGAGTGTAATTGGGTCTGCGAGCCGTCTTGTACTGGTATCTGACCATTATGTTACTAATAGAACCAGGATTCAAATGGTTGTTTAGAAACCACTTAAACTATATTTGTAGTTTGGTTATGTTAGTGTAATAATTCTTGGTTCGCGCCAGTGTTTAAATTGTACTATTCTTGAAATTCGTAGTTTAATCTGTAAATCGGTGTTTGCCAGGTATTGTAACTTATTCTGGATTACTTGTTTAGGCAGCTTTTTGCTGGAAGTGTGTTATCGTACTAATTGACCTGCTGGTGTTTCTAGGCATCCTCTTGTCGCATGAAACTTACTTTACGAGGGCCCTGCTGTTGCCTGATGTGTCAGCTACTGTTTCTGCAGTCTATGCCTGCAATCGGCCCGGCCTGTCTAGGGCGAGCGTACCGGCGGCACATTACTGGACAAAATTTGAGATTCGCCGTTGCCGTTACCTTGTGTGAAGCAGCTCTACGTCTCTGTGACTGCTCTCTAAGTTAAGTTTTTCTTCCTGGTTCGCGTGGGCTCAAATCTTTGCAGAGTTCGCGTATTTTTGTCTTTTGGCTTGGATCCCTTTTGGTGTCGTGCCCTTTCTGTGTCGAGTTTTCCCTTGCCATCCGTGTCATTTGCTGGCTCTTGTATTTCCTAAATTTGTTATATTACTCAAAAATCAGTATCAATTTTGATTTGTAATTTAAAAACATTATGTTATCTTGGTCATTTAAAATTGTTAGAAACTTTTACCTATTACCAAATTTGTGATAGTCGTTGTTACATTTGACCTTCAAGAACTTTGATTTCTGATTTAACACCATTGTCTTAACTTGGGACATTCAAATTGTTTAAACACTTTACCTGTTATTAAAATTGCGCTAGTCGTTACACACAAATCAAAAAAAGTTCTGCATCACCCCGGTTCCCAGAACGCCTGAAGATTGACGTTGCCTGCGGATATTGTATCACAGCCACAGTCCGTTTGACCGTTCAAAGATGTCACAAAAACCCGCCCAAAAATGTAAACAACCATGAATAAGCAGTGCCTATTAAACAGAGGGGGTCCGACAGCCTATCAGTTTCAGTCATTCTACCAGGAAGGAGGTACACGGTTCGTGTTGTCTGTAGTTCAACCATGCTTTGACGGTCAATACCGCGGTTCGATAGCGTCCGCATGGTTACTTTGTGCCAGGAATGGCTCTCAACAAGAGCAGTGTCGAGGCGTCTCTGAGTGAACTAAAGGCTACTACTGCAGTGGATGACCGATACCTACGGATTATGGCTCGGAGGAACCCTGACAGCAACACCACCATGTTGATAATGCCTTTCGTGCAGCCACAGTACGTCGTGTTACGCCTCAAACTGTGCGGAATAGGCTGCATGATGAGAAACTTCTCTGTCGACGTCCATGGCGAGGTCCATCTTTGCAACCACGACACCATGCAGAGCGATACAGATGGGCCCAACAACATGCCGAATGGATCGCTCAGGATTGGAATCACGTTCTCTTCACCGATGAGTGTCGCATACGCCTTCAACCAGACAATCGTAGGAGACGTGTTTCGAGGCAACCCGATCAGGCTGAACGCCTTAGACACACTGTCCATCGAGTGCAGCAAGGTGGAGGTTCCCTGCTGTTTTGGGGTGGCATTACGTGGGGCCGACGTACGCTGCTGGTGGTCATGGAAGGCGCCGTAACGGCTTTACATTACGTGAATGCCATCCTCTGACCGATAGTGCAACCATATCAGCAGCATATTGACGAGGCATTCATCTTCGTGGTCGACAATTCCCGCCCACATAGTGAAAATCTTGTGAATTATTTCTTTCAGGATAACGACATCTTTCGACTAGAGCGACCTGCATGTTGTCCAGACATGAACCCTATAGAATATGTATGCGATAGGTTGAAAAGTACTGTTTACGGACGACGTGACGCACCAACCACTCTGAGGGATCTACGCCGAATCGCCGTTGAGGAATGGGACACTCTGCGCCAACAGTGCCTTGATGAACTTGTGGATAGTATTCCATGACTAATACAGGTATGCATAGATGCAAGAGGACGTGCTGCTGGGTATTATAGGTACTGGTGTGTACAGCAGTCTGGACCACCACCTCTGAAGGTATCGCTGTATGGTGATACAACGTGCAATGTGTGGTTTTCATGAGCAATAAAAATGGCGGAAATGGTGTTTATGTTGATCTCTATTCCAATTATCTGTACAGGTTCCGGAACTCTCGGAAATGAGGTGGTGCAAAATTTTTTTTTAATTTGTGTATTTGAACTTAAAAAATTCTGAACTGTAATGAAAAGCATTCTGTTAGCTTGGGACATCTAAATTGCTTTAAGCATATTACCTGTACTAAATTTGCGGTAGTAGTTGTTACATTTGACTTTCAAAATTTTTTGTTTTAAATTGGTCAGTTTTCTTAAAGGACCGTATTAAACGGAGGATGTCTAATTCAAAACTGTTTTTAGGCTGGTATCATTCTGCTGTAATTGTGTTGTACTATTGCTTTAAAAATAATTAATAAATGTGGATCCCTTCACAAATAATGAATGATGTTATAACCTCTTCCGTGAATTCCTGCTTTCGTGGCTCGCTGGAACTCCGACGTGAAAGAGTAAATCGCCAGACCGAATTTCAAGACGGTCACCATCTTTAATGAGGGAGCTGTCACCGCGGAGATTGCGAAGGTTTCATTGCAACTCAGGAAGTTTGTTAATGTAAATATGTGTGTTTTTGATCTCTCTAAGTTCCCTATGTACCAGTTCCTCTTCGCGTTTCGCTGCCCCCAAGTTGTTTCATATGCAGACACATAGCTTCATCCATTGGGTGAAAGGCTGCAAGCCATGTTAAGTAGGCTAATTAGGCACAATCACGAAGAATCCAGCGCATCATGATACGTTGTTGTTGTTGTTATTGTGGTCTTCAGTCCTGAGACTGGTTTGATGCAGCTCTCCATGCTACTCTATCCTGTGGAAGCTTTTTCATCTCCCAGTACCTACAAAAACCTACATTCTTCTGAATCTGCTTAGTGTATTCATCTCTTGGTCTCCCTCTACGATTTTTACCCTCCACGCTGCCCTCCAATACTAAATTGGTGATCCCTTGATGCCTCAGAACATGTCCTACCAACCGATCCCTTCTTCTGGTCAAGTTGTGCCACAAACTTCTCTTCTCCCCAATCCTATTCAATACTTCCTCACTAGTCATGTGATCTACCCATCTAATCTTCAGCATTCTTCTGTAGCACCACATTTCGAAAGCTTCTATTCTCTTCTCGTCCAAACTATTTATCGTCCGTGTTTCACTTCCATACATGGCTACACTTCATACAAATACTTTCAGAAATGGCTTCCTGACACTTAAATCTATACTCGATGTTAACAAATTTCGCTTCTTCAGAAATGCTTTCCTTGCCATTGCCAGTCTACATTTTATACCCTCTCTACTTCGACCATCATCAGTTATTTTGCTCCCCAAATAGCAAAACTCCTTTACTACTTTAAGTGTCCCATTTCCTAATCTAATTCCCTCAGCGTCACCCGACTTAATTAGACTACATTCCATTACCCTTGTTTTGCTTTTGTTGATGTTCATCTTATATCCTCCTTTCAAGACACTGTCCATTCCGTTCAACTGCTCTTCCAAGTCCTTTGCTGTCTCTGACAGAATTACAATGTCATCGGCGAGCCTCAAAGTTTTTATTTCTTCTCCATGAATTTTAATACCTACTCCGAATTTTTCTTTTGTTTCCTTTACTGCTTGCTCAATATACAGATTGAACAACATCGGGGAGAGGCTACAACCCTGTCTCACTCCTTTCCCAACCACTGCTTCCCTTTCATGCCCCTCCACTCTTATAACTGCCATCTGGTTTCTGTACAAATTGTAAATAGCCTTTGGCTCCCTGTATTTTACCCCTGCCACCTTTAGAATTTGAAAGAGAGTATTCCAGTCAACATTGTCAAAAGCTTTTTCTAAGTTTACAAATGCTAGAAACGTAGGTTCGCCTTTCCTTAATCTTTCTTCTAAGATAAGTCGTATGGTCAGTATTGCCTCACGTGTTCGAGTGTTTCTACGGTATCCAAACTGATCTTCCCCGAGGTCGGCTTCTACTAGATTTTCCATTCGTCTGTAAAGAATTCGTGTAAGTATTTTGCAGCTGTGACTTATTAAACTGATAGTTCGGTAATTTTCACATCTGTCAACACCTGCTTTCTTTGGGATTGGAATTATTATAGTCTTCTTGAAGTCTGAGGGTATTTCGCCTGTTTCATACATCTTGCTCACCAGATGGTAGAGTTTTGTCAGGACTGGCTCTCCCAAGGCCGTCAGTAGTTCCAATGGAATGTTGTCTACTCCGGGGGTCTTGTTTCGACTCAGGTCTTTCAGTGCTCTGTCAAACTCTTCACGCAGTATCATATCTCCCATTTCATCTTCATCTACATCCTCTTCCATTTCCATAATATTGTCCTCAAGTACATCGCCCTTGTATAGACCCTCTATATACTCCTTCCACCTTTCTGCTTTCCCTTCTTTGCTTAGAACTGGGTTTCCATCTGAGCTCTTGATATTCATACAAGTCTTTCTCTTATCTCCAAAGGTCTCTTTAATTTTCCTGTAGGCAGTATCTATCTTACCCCTAGTGAGATAGGCCTCTACATCCTCACATTTGTCCTCTAGCCATCCCTGCTTAGCCATTTTGCACTTCCTGTGGATCTCATTTTTGAGACGTTTGTGTTCCTTTTTGCTTGCTTCATTTACTGCATATTTATATTTTCTCCTTTCATCAATTAAATTCAATATTTCTTCTCTTCTGATACCCAAGGATTTCTACTAGCCCTCGTCTTTTTACCTACTTGATCCTCTGCTGCCTTCGCTACTTCATCCTTCAAAGCCGCCCATTCTTCTTATACTGTATTTCTTTCCCTCATTCCTGTCAATTGTTCCCTTATGCTCTCCCTGAAACTCTCTACAACCTCTGGTTCTTTCAGTTTATTCAGGACCCATCTCCTTAAATTCCCACCTTTTTGCAGTTTCTTCAGTTTTAATCTACAGGTCATAACCAATAGATTGTGGTCAGAGTCCACATCTACCCCTGGAAATGTCTTACAATTTCAAACCTGGTTCCTTAATCTCTGTCTTACCATTATATAGTCTATCTGATACCTTTTAGTATCTCCAGGGTTCTTCCATGTATACAACCTTCTTTCATGATTCTTAAACCAAGTGTTAGCTATGATTATGTTGTGCTCTGTGCAAAATTCTACCAGGCGGCTTCCTCTTTCATTTCTTAGCCCCAATCGATATTCACCTACTATGTTTCCTTCTCTCCCTTTTCCTACACTCGAATTCCAGTCACCCATGACTATTAAATTTTCGTCTCCCTTCACAATCTGAATAATTTCTTTTATTTCATCATACATTTCTTCAATTTTTTCGTCATGATGCGTAACAGGCAGTAATTTGGGTACAACACCATAAAGCAAGAAGGTTATCGGTCTGCTGAAAGACAAGGCGAATTGCTCACAGATTGTGAAGTTTATAGGGCTCACAAGGGTACCTTCCGGTCTTGGAAATTCAGTTCGTGATGAGACTTCTCAGGTTAGTAGTATACCTCGAGGGTGTTCTCTTGCAGAAGTCTTAAAACGCACTGAGGAATTACTTTAACTGTACATTTTGGTGATTTCTCGTCATCTTCAAAGTTTTCGTCGTATAATTCAGGCTTTGCTTGTTTACCCCAAGAGTCAACAATTAATTGAAGCCGTTCTTGACCCACATAAGACTTCAAACACCGGTTGAGAAAGTCATTATACAGTTCTGTTATTGGCTTCCCAGATTTAAACGTTTTTGTAACTTTTCCATTATTCTTTTATTGTTTTTTGAACTCGGGGACCAAAGTTACCGGTTGCCTCTTTTAAATAAACAAACACTCGAGATAGAATGTTTTCACACTGAGTGAGATCGTATTGAGCGGTATATGTATGCGTCACTTTATTCATATCGTGTCTTTTGATCGAGATAATTTTGCTTCCTTTGACAGTCAGAGTCCCATTGTACACCGACTGGTTTTGACATCCTGGAAAGAAAAACACACGAAACTGAAGTATTTTGTCAGAGAATCGTAACAATAGAGAGCGAAACGAATTTTTAGATACCTTGCAATTAATACCTGTCTCGTCAGTGTTGATAACAAAATATTTGTTGAAATTCGGAATCAATTTTAACGTCTGGGTTCGAAAAATGTGCCGTACGGAGTGGCCGCGGGTGTTGAGGCGCCATGTCACGGATTGCGCGGCCCCTCTCGCCGGAGGTTCGAGTCCTCCCTCAGGCATGGGTGCATGTGTTGTTCTTAGCATAAGTTAGTTTGAGTACTGTGTAAGTCTAGAAACCGATGACCTGAGCAGTTTGGTCCCTTAGGAATCCACACACATTTGAAGATTTGAACTTTCGAAAAATGTCTGCAGCAATCAAGGTTTCTTCGATCGTCGCTGTTCCTTTTCTTGAAACAAATCTCGCCACCTTTAGCTGACGAATTCCGAGCTTATTTTTGAATCTATGAGCCAACTGCCACAAGCTTTAAAGTCAAAATCTGTAAACTGCTGTGCTGCTGCTAAAGCCCACTGTCGTAAATTCCTTGTAGTGACATGCTGATAATTCTCTCGGATTTCAACAAAATGACCATACGTCCAGGAACTGATGGCTGCGTGCTTATCAAATTGATGGCCACCTGTTTTATTTCTTCTTCCCACTGGGATAAATATTCCTTCTTTCTTAACCGGATGTATACTTTTTTTTGGAATGTTTGTAGTTTGCACGTAGGGTGAGCCTTTGCGATATTAACAACGTTAATTTTTTAATCCATAGAAAGATGGACTACTTCTCTAGCTTTCTTTTCTTCTGGTTGATATTCATCCGATGACCTGTGTCTTCGTACTTTTACAAAACGTTCACCTTTACGGTTTTCATTTTCGTGAGCAGATTCATCATCTGTCACAAGCATTTTTTCAGTCTACATGTCCGTAGTAAGTCTGTAAATTTCTTCACCCGTCAACATTGCTTCACGAGAAATTGTCGTTGAAGATTTCCATGAATCATATTATTTGCAGCAATCACACTTTCGTAATAAACAACCGCATCTTTTAACATCACCTTCGCCATTTCACCGTATAATGAATTTGCAGCTTCTGATACTTCCGTGATGTCTTCATTGACAGACATTTTTTAATTCACAGTATTGTAAAACTTCACATACTGTTTCACAGTACAGAACGCTCCAATCTCTATGAAATCAGAATGAACTGGCACTGCAGCAGGTAAAGCCCATTGCTCGATTAGTTCCGTGTGGGCCTTGACACTTCCTGACCTTTAGGGAAACAGCTGCACTCTGCTTTTCCAAGAAGACACCGGTTCTTCGAATTTACAACGATATAACCTTTCCACAGCCTATAATATTGCCTAATTTTGTAATAACAATGTAATGACAGTAATTAACGCTTTAATTTGTAACAACAGGCGTTCACAATACGAGCACGAAGAGTCTCTACATTTGGAACCGGGGTTGCGTAGACAAGAGCTTTCAAATGCCCCCATAAATGAAAGTCAAGAGAGTTGAGGTCAGGAGAGCGTGGAGGCCATGGAATTGATCCGCCTCTACCAATTGTTGAGAAGCGTACGAACACTTCGACCGAAATGTGCAGGAGCTCCATCGCGCATGAACCACATGTTGTGTCGTACTTGTAAAGGCACATGTTCTAGAATCACAGGTGGAGTATCCCGTATGAAATCATGATAACTTGCTCCATGGTGCGTAGGTGGACGAAACTAAAATGAGCTCTAACATGGAAATTAAGCGTTTCCGGACACATGTCCACATAACATCTTTTCTTTATTTGTGTGTGAGGAATGGTTCCTGAAAGTTTGGCCGCACCTTTTTGTAACACCCTGTATATATGTATGGTGTTTGGGGAGGAAAGGTCAATATTTTAAACAGTGATAGTATAAGTAATTCTGAACAAAAGATGTTATATGAACATAGGTTCGCAAATCCTTCATTAGGGAGATATCGATATTGAAAGGAACTTTATTTCTGGGAAACTGATGTGCACAACGTGAACGTATACGCAATACAACTGGACCGTAACGTGATTTTCTTCCAAACAATAAACGGGTACATGCCATGTTTACGCTCTGCAACCTACCACTTATTATGGTCATGTGACGTACGTAGTGCGTAGTACAATCACCCGTTGTTTGCGCAGTTGTGGTGCCGTGTAAGGCGCATTGTGTAGTGTACTGGCGACGTATCGGTTAGCTGTGTAGGGTATGGTGTGAACTGTGTTCGTACAAGCACTGCTAACAATGCCACACGTCTACAGTAATGAGGAATATGCAGATATGGTGTATGTTTATGGCTTCTGCGACGGTAGTGCTATCGCTGCAAGAGAAGAATACCACAGGCGCTTTCCGACTCGACGATTACCTGACCGCAGGGTGTTTATCACAGTGTTTATCACTTTGCGTGCAACAGGCTCTCTACTAACTAGACATTTTTCGTTCGAGCGTGCACGTCAACAAACTTTGCAAGAACAGGAAGAAATTATCGCAAGTTCTCAGCGACGTCCCGGTACGAGCATACGAAGAATGTCCCTGCGTATGAATGTCCCATAGATACGTGTATGGGAAACATTGCATGCGGAAAACCTGTATCCATTTCACATACAGTGTGTCCCAAATCTCCACGTTGGCAACAATGTCCTACGACTTCAGTTCTGTCACTCGGTAATTGAGAATAGTTCAAAATGTTCAAATGTGTGTGAAATCCTAAGGGACGAAACAGCTGAGGTCATTGGTCCCTAGACTTACACACTACTTAAACTAACTTATGCTAAGAACAACACACATACCCATGCCCTGAGAATAGTCATTTGCTTCCATACATACTATTCACTGACGAAGCCCAGTTTCCACTACATGAAAAAAAACAGGCACTAATCATGGATGGTCACGGGAAAATACACACGCTTCAGTGGATAGCAATTTCCAAGTTCATTTTACCATAAATGTTTGGTGCGGCATGATCAGTAACCTTTTGATAAGTACATTTATTATCAATCAGCAACTGACAGGAGAGAGGTACCTGCATTTCTGCATTTTTGGAAAATTCATTTGTGTAACTATTGGAAGATGTTCCTTTAGCCAAGCGAACTGGAATGTACTTTCAACATGACGGTGCCCCTCCACATGTTACCTTACGTGTGAGGAACCATCTCAATCGCACCTACCCTAATCGGTGGATTGGCCATGGCAGTGTTATTAACTGGCCTCCATGATAACCTGACCTTAAACCTTCAGAGTTCTGTTTTTGGGGTTGGTTGAAATCAAAGATGCACAAAGTGAAAGTAAATACACGAGATTAACTGTTTCGTCGCAATATGGACGCTGCTGAATTGATTACGAATCAACCACAGGCAACTGAACAAGCAATACAACATGTTATCGCTAGAGCGCAAAAGTGCATTGACATTCATGGTGGGATATTCGAACCTGTTCTGTGAACTGTACAACATCTGCAGGATAAGTGTTAAAGCCGTATGTAAAAGACGTGGTACGTCTTTTTCAACGGAATACATGTAAAATGCATGTTGTAATGCATTATGTAGTAAATGCAAAGTAAATAAACATTGTATAAAAATGTGTAACATAACTATACTTTTCTGTAACATTGTTTTCAAGAAAATCACATTACTGTCCAGTTGTATTGCTTGTACGTTCACGCTGTGCACATGAATTTTGCAGAATTAAAGTTCCTTTCAATACCCGTAACTCTCTAACGAAGCATTTGTGGACCTATGTTCATACAACATATTTTGTTTAGAATTACTTATACTATCACTCTGTAATATACTGACCTTCTCTCCCCAAACACCCTATATTAAAATATCAAAATATCAATGCTGTATGGAAAGCAGGTTCGAATGCTGCCTCGGGCATGGATGTGTGTGATGTCCTTAGGTTAGTTAGGTTTAAGTAGTTCTAAGTCTGGGGGACTGATGACCTCAGATGTTAAGTCCCATAGTGCTTAGAGCCATTTGAACCATTTTCTTGTATAGAAAGCAAGTGTAAATACTTTGTATGGAAACAATATTGGAATAGTAGTGTTTTAGTTCTTCTGGCTCAAGTGCAATGAACTGTGCCTACCAGGAAAGAGTCTTCAAAAAAATAGAACACTAATATATACATACATAAGAAAAATGTCTGTGTAAATACGCCAACAAAAAGAATTGAAAATAATTATATACACGACAAAATATCTTTCTAAAAAGAACCCTGAGTGTATAAGAAATACACTGTGTGATAAAAAGTTCCGGACACCCCCAAAAACATACGTTTTTCATGTTAAGTGCATTGTGCTACCACCTATTCCCAGGTACTCCATATCAGCGACCTCAGTAGTCAGTAGGCATTGTGAGAGAGCAGAATCGGGCGCTCCGCGGAACTCACGGACTTCGAACGTGGTTAGGTCATTGGGTGTCACCTGTATCATATGTCTGTACGAGAGGTTTCCGCACTCCTAAACATCCCTAGGTACACTATTTCTGATGTGATGTCCAGGCTGACCTCATCTGTTGACTGACAGAGACCGCTGACAGTTGAAAAGTGTCGTAATGTGTAATAGGCAGTCGTCTATCCATACCATCACACAGGAATTACAAACTGCACGTATTATGAGAGTTAGGTGAGAGGTAAGAATACTTGGATTTCATGGTCGGATGGCTGCCCATAAGCCTCACATCACGCCGGTAAATGCCAAACGACGCATTGATTGGTGTAAGGAGTGTAAACATTGTACGACTGAACAGTGGAAAAACGTGTGGAGTGACGAACTACGGTAGACAATGTGGTGATCCAATGGCAGGTTGTGGGTATGGTGAATGCCCAGTGAACGTCATCGGCCAGCGTGTGTTGTGCCAACAGTAAAATTCGGAGGCAGTGATGTTAAGGTGTCGTCGTTTTTTCCATGGAGGGGGCTTGCACCCCTTGTTATTTTGCGTAGCACTATCACAGTACAGGGCTACACTGATGTCTTAAGCACCTTCTTGCTTCCCACTGTTGAAGAGCAATTTGGTGATTCCGATTGCATCTTCCAACTCGATCGAGCACCTGATCATAATGCACGGCCTGTAGCGGAGTGGTTACACGACAATAACATCCTTGTAATGGACTGGCCTGCACAGAGTCCTGACGTGAATCCTTTAGTACACCTTTAAGATGTTTTGGAACGTCGACTTCGTGCCAGGCGTAACCGAACGACATTGATACCTCTCCTCAGTGCAGTACTCCGTGAAGAATGGGCTTCCAATCCCCATAAAATCTTCCAGCACCCGATTGAACGTATGCCTACGAGAGTTGAAACAGTCATCAAGGCTAAGGAAGGACCAACACCATATTGAATACCAGGATTACCGATAGAGGGCGCCACGAACTTGTAAGTCATTTTTCGCCAGGTGGCCGGATACATTTGATTATATTGTGTAGCTTTGTAACTAAGAGAAAAATTTGTTAATATAGAATAAATTATCGAAAAAGATGTATTGAAAAAACTAAACTCTTAATAATAAACTATAAATTTATAAGTTGTATCATTCTTATTATTTCCTGACACTGTCGATTTATAATTATTTTGTACAACAAACTTGAACTTCTCTCCATGTTCCACAGATCTTTAAATGAAGAGCCATACACAACCAAACTAATTGTAATGGACGATAATGCAAAGGGGAGAGGGGGGGGGCACATATCTTATTGGTACAGGGGAAGTGCTTCCCGCCCTTTTCATGTGTTCCAATTGGTCCAGGTGTTTCCCACCAATTTTTTATCATGTGACCAATATAGAGTTGCGTTATGACTTGTCCAGTTGCCTAAGGTGTGTGGATAGAGCATGGACTCCCCTGGATGAACTTGAATCTAACCCGGAATATTTCCTCGGTTGTGGTGAGGTTCCCTAGGATGACCTTGATCAGTTGATCAGAGCAAGGGAGGGGCGCAGTGGTTTCTAATACTGGTCACCCAAATATGTAACCAGACACCTATAGGTCTCATCAGTGACCTTGAAATAAGATCGTTATCTGGACGGGAACATACGCTTATAATTTAATGCTTCTCAGCCACAGCTTTATCATATCACTCTTCTCCTTTGTGTGTCGCCACGAGGGTGGGTTCCTTGCGTTTATTGCTGTGAATAATATTAACAACTGTCGCATGTATGGCGAACGAGGACATGGCTTACTGTTGTTACTTCACCTTTTTCGGAATGGGTGTCCTGTGGTTGAATACTTTTGCGCAGAGTTCGCAAGGTTAGAAGACTATTGCTTTACGAGCTTGCACTATTGGAAGCTAGTGCTGCGCCTCTGCCTTTTCACTTCGCGTTTGAAACCTGTGGCTGAGCTGTCTGCCTCAAGAATCCACAGACAGACAGAGCCGAAGTGTCGGAAGGATCCGCTTTGGAATTACAATAGCTACCACAAATCCAGCTTCAGCGCTGCTGCCAGGACAAGAATATTGCCAGCCCAGTAAATTGTGGGAGCAAGACTGTAGCAAAAAAATGGTTCAAATGGCTCTGAGCACTATGGGACTTAACTGCTCAGGTCATCAGTCCCCTAGAACTTAGAACTACTTGAACCTAACTAACCTAAGGACATCACACACATCCATGCCCGAGGCAGGATTCGAACCTGCGACCGTAGCGGTCGCGCGGCTCCAGACTGTAGCGCCTAGAACCGCTCGGCCACTCCGAAGACTGTAGCAGTTGTGACGTGGATTGGCATATGTCCATACGTGGAAGCGAGATGCTAACGTGGTTAGATGATGAACAATGAAGTCCAGTGAAAAGAGGGATGGGTCGAGCCACCATAAATACTGCCCGTTTCAGTAATTCAGTGTCTGTCACTCTCTGTATCCAACTCCGAGATGTACTACGAGCCTACTAGCTGCAAAACTATGGGCTACACCTAAGTCCAGATGCCATCGGAATCTGGCCCAGTACCTTACGGCTGGAAGGCCACCTGCTTGCTGACTTCTGCCTACTCAGGACGCCTACCCAAGGGGTCATGTTCCGCAGAGTAACCTGACTACCTGTCGAGCCACTGCCTGCTCTTATCAGACCCACTCTACTACTGCAGGTTTGCATCGCCAGGCTACTGCCGGTGGATCCTGTGATGAGGTCCCCAGTTCGACACTGCACTTGAGTATTATCTGCACTGCGCTGGACATCTGTACCATCAGGATGAAAACATTTATTTGGCCGTCGCCACTGCATGATGGCTCCTTCTGGTGTCTGACGCGGCTCTACACTTAACATCATAAATCCACACCTCAGCCGACTGCTCAACGGGATGATTCTGTGTGTTCACCACTTCTGGAAGCCACTCCCCACTATCCGGAACCTGCCTGCTGCTGTAGTGATAGGCTACCGATTCTATCATAGGTGTCTTTATATAACAGGCAAACAGAAGCACCAGTGTCTAACTGTAAATTAATTGTCTTTTGTTCAACATGTAACTAAACAGAAAGTTCTTTCACCTGCCTGCATACTGCAGCGGAAGATTTCCACGATGTGGAAGTGCGAAGTTTGGCTCGCACCCGAGTGAGTGGCTCAGCCTGCACAGTATGTACTTGTTGATGACGTAGCTGCGGTCGTTGTGCATCTGCATGAAAGTGGCTGCCGCCCTGGCCTTAATTTCTGCGTAAACACACCGACTGGATGCGACATTCACGTCCACACTGAAAGCAATTTGCGTTACGTCGAGAACAATCTTTCCAATCATGCCTTGAAAAGCACTGAGAACATTAATCCCCTCAGAAAGGTTAGCAGCACATTTCGTGTACCGCGAGACGGCAAGTTTTTACTTCTTCTGTTCTACTTGCTCTTACTTGCAGTCTGAACATTATTTTGAAGCACTTTGACATTATTTTGTACTTGCGACTGAGTCTATGGTGCAATACAAACTACTAAAATACATTGAGCCACAAAATCAACCTTTGTTGAATCCATAATTGTTTGACATTCCACCGAAGGTGAACTGTGTTTAAATCATGGTCTTGTAGTTTGAGAATTGCAGCATCTGATACATTACGTGTGATAAAATCATGCACGATGACACCACTATAGTTAATTCCAAAAGCACACTTACACTTGCAATGCCTGGTGAGGCCTCTGAGATCTGCTACCCAATGGTTGACTGTTTGAGCAGACTGCTGCTTCAGACGAAAAAAAATTATACTGTGAAGCTGCTACATGGATTTGACTATCAAACGTTTCATCTAGAGACCCTACGAAATCGTTTTACCTTTCTTTCTCGTTAACAGTTTCGGCACAAAACTATACACACAGGCGCTAAACGTCGGGATCAACAGTGGACAGAAAGTGAGCATTGATCACCATAACTGTTATTCTGTACGCAGCAAAGTGGGCGCCCACTTGTGCCCTATAGTCCAACAAGTCTTCGTCCTGGCTGTGTTATGGACGAAATTTTGGAACAGCTACCAGTGGTGGCTCTTCTTGTTTGTTTAGTATGTGCGTAAATTGTCCGACAGTGAGCAGCGGGCGTTCAATACGCTCCGCCTGAAACTGTGCCGTTTCTGTGGCAGCTCAGACATAGTGAACTATTGTGTGACACGATCTAAGGCAAAAGAAGAAATGTAGAGCAAAAGCAATGAAAAAAAAAACTGGGTAACAGAATTTTGTAACAAGGCGTGTACAGCTCCCATATAGGGCAGGTATCAAGCGAAAAACACCATCAGGTTAAACGCCAGTACCCATCTATTATGACCTGACAAAACTACAACTGTACAGTCGTAACTGTGGGTTCTTTGATTGCTCTGGGAGACGGCTCATCAGAACTACAACATAAGGAACATTAGTTCACTTTATTACAAGAATAAAAAAAAATTTACTTTACGTTATTCAGTCCATTTCCACAGGGGAGTGTCGAATATTTAAACTGTCTTTGAACAGTAAAGCATCACTTTATGACACAATTACAAACTCCTCTCTTGAAGTACGAGTTCAAAACTTAAAAGAGTACAGTTCCACCTCAGATTTAAATAACACTGGTGTCCTAACTAGATGATTTGTTGACTGCTGCATCTGAAGTCACTAGCTGGGGCTCAGTGAGTCCATGCTTGGCTCAATGTTGACCTCTGTGCGATGGCATTGAAGAGCTGAGAGAGAGAGCACGTCTTCAGGAGCGCCTCCCATTCGTCGTTGCAGATTGCACCGAGACAATACTAATGTCTATGGTATCGACACACGTTTCCAACTCTGGTGTGGTACTGCAATCCTTGGACGATATCACAGAACCACTGAAAGAAGTTGATGAATCAGATTAAGCATAATGTCTTGCTTGCAGTTGTATTGTATACATGTGGGAAATAGGGGGTGGACAGATAGTGCCCACTGGTAGATGCAGTTATGGTACTGAGGACATAAGATTCAACAAGGCTGCCAATTTCCAAAAAAAAAAAAAGGTTCAAATGGCTCTGAGCACTATGGGACTATTCGGGAGGACGACGGTTCAATCCCGTGTCCGGTCATCCTGATTAGGTTTTCCGTGATTTCCCTAAATCGCTCCAGGCAAATGCCGGGATGGTTCCTTTCAAAGGGCACAGCCGACTGCCTTCCCCGTCCTTCCCTAATCCGATGAGACCGATGACCTCGCTGTGTGGTCTCCTTCCCCAAAACAAACCAAACCATCTATGGGACTTAACATCTGGGGTCATCAGTCCCCTAGAACTTAGAACTACTTAAACCTAACTAACCTAAGGACATCACACACATCCATGCCCGAGGCAGGAGTCGAACCTGCGACCGGAGCGGTCGCGCGATTCCAGACGGAAGCGCCTAGAACCGCTCGGCCACCACGGCCGGCGCCAATTTCCATATTCTAGGCAAAGATGATGTACACAAGATGACATACCTAAACCATGAGCAAGGCGCCTGTATAACAGCATTATTTGCAAAATTAGAGCATGTAGGAGGAACACAGCGAGTGGCAATGTAAAAGTTACTGTAGGAATTTAAGGACCTATTTAATACTCATGGCCCATTGCCAGCAACCCCAATGATGAAACACAAGATTCCAACTTTGGATCAGTTACCTGCGTACCAAAAGCTATGTAGGGTTCCCCATTATCTAAAACTGGTAATGGAGGGATTGATTAACCAGCAATTACACAATGCCATTGTTGAGGAAAGTACTAGCCCTTGAGGTACACCTGTCATCACAGTACGAAAACAAAAATAAAAGCATCAGGGAATACAAAGAAATTTCAATTCCGTTGTGACTATCAATACCTCAACTGCAGGATAACTGCAGATGCATATCCAATACTAAGTATCATAGAAACCCCAGACAAGTTGGGACAATGTCGATGATTCCCCACGATATACCTAAGAAGCGGATGTCATAAATTGTCCAGTCATAACTGTGGGTTCTTTGATTCATTTGTGATACGGCTCATCAGAACTACAACATAAGGAACATTAGTTCACTTTATTACAAGAATAAAAAAAGTTTTACTCAAATTTATTCAGTCCTTTTCCACAGGGGCGTGTCGAATATTTACAATCGTCTTTGGACAGTAAGTATCACCTAATGACAATTACAAACTCTTCTCTTCAAGTACAAATTCAACATCTGAAAGAGTACAGTTCCATCTGAGACTTGAATAGCGCTGGTGTCCAAGCTATATGATGACTGCTGCATCAGAGCTCTGTGATTCCATGTTTGGCTCTTATCAACCACTGTGCGATGGTACTGGAGGGCTGAGAGAGAGGGCATTATTGTATGATAGGTGTTCGTTTGTTATGATTGATTGTACGAGTGAGTTTCTCCTTTGGTGATTATTTCGCAAATCCATGGTTGAAATTTTTAAAGGATTGTGCTGTATACACTTTGGTGCTATGAGTGATTTTACACTACGCTACAGGGCACTGATGAGAACATAGTAGCTCGATGATTTAGTGCCTTTAAACAGTTTTATACGATTTTCTGCACTTTGAGTGTTCGTGTTTTGAGACTAGAGATTCCAATGGTTTTATGTATAGAAGAGCGTGGATTATGGGATCATTAACAACTGATTGAAGCTTTATTGAATATTTGTGTACAATCTTAGCGCGTTTTCTTTATATTTGCTTGGAATGATGTTTATTTGCCTTGTTGATATAAGGAATTGGGGATTCCATCTGATTTGTTGGTGGTACACCTGATACGATGTTTTGTTGTAAATAGCAGTGTACAACTTTGGAACAAATGTATTGTGATATGCTAGCTTTAGAATGGAAGTAACACAGAGTGAATAGGATTTTATGTAATGCTGTTCCAAATAATCAAGACGGCCGCAGGAGCATGTGAGGTACAATTACGCTTAGGAGGGACAGACGTGGAAGGAAGCGCGTGGGGCTTGTTGGCACTGCAATCATATTTTCAGAAAATCATGTACAGACTGGAAGTAACTGTCGAGAAACTGGTATGAGCAAGAGAGATATAAGTGTATGGAACGTTTGGTGATGCAGAGAAGCTACGTATTGTTAAACAGCACTACTTGTAACATCTCAGGACCAACTTTCATCTTCCAGTTACCATAACGGGAGCTACAGTTGTCAACAGAACATACCCTTTGCTGTAGTAACCTAGTGCTACCAGTCAAAAATCTGACCTATCTAAATGGCACCTGAGAACCCACTCTCCAAATCTTGTGAACAAAGTGAAAGCTAAACAGAAAGGTCGTCTTATTGTGGAGCAAACACGTCAGCAAGTGCAGCAATTTCGTAGTGATCACCACCACAGAGTCGTAGCAGTAAGTTTTTCAAACTCAGGTACAATCCTGGTTTTGAGTCTTGTCTCTGCAGTCTACACCAGGTACCGCTGAGTAAGTCACCTTATAAAGTAGTCAGTGATAAAGTATACCAGTCACTGGACACAGTAATTCAGGTTGGATTAGATTAATGGAAACGTGAGTGGAATTTACATAAAAGTAAGGTGTATTGTCAGTTAATTTTCAGAAATGCTGGGAATATGCGAACCGGTAGAGTGGATCATCAAAAGAGCGGAGGCGTTTTGCGGCCACTGACTTTTTACTTGGCGTTTGATACCCGTGCCAAGACACGTTAAAGACACATTTATCAACCTGGGAAAAGCTTTCCACAATATACAATGGTGCAAGATGTTCGAAATTCTGAGTAAAATAGGAGTAAGCTACAGGAAGAGACGGGGAATATACAACATGTACAAAAGCCAAGAGGGAATAATAAGAGTAGACGACCAAGAACGAAGCCCTCGGATTAAAAAGGGTGTCAAATAGGGATGTATTCTTTCCCCCCTCCTGTTCAATCTGTACATCGAAGGAATGATGAAAGTAAAAGAAAGGTTCAGGACTGGAATTAAAATTCATGGTGAAAGAATATCGATAATACGATTCGCTGATGATATTACTATCCTGAGTGGAAGTGAAGAAGGATTACATGATATGCTGAATGGAATGAACAATGCAATAAGTACGAAATATGGATTAGGAACAAATCGAATAAAGTAATGAGAAGTAGCAGAAATGACAACAACGAGAAATTTAACATCGGGATTGATGTTCACGAAATAGATTAAATTAAAGAATTCTGCTGACTAGGCAGCAAAATAACTAACGACGGACCGAGTAAGGAGGACATCAAAAGCAGACTAGCACTTGCAAAAAGAGCATTCCTGGCGAAGAGAATTCTACTAGAATCAAACATAGGCCTTAATGTGAGGAAGAAATTTCTGAGATTGTACGTCTGGAGCACAGCACAGCACATGGTAGTGAAATATAGAATGTGGGAAAAACGGAAGAGATTCGAAGCATTGGAGATGTGGTACTAAAGGCGAATGTTGAAAATTAGGTGGACTGATAAGGTAGGGAAAGAGGAGGATCCGTGCAGAATCAGAGAGGAAGGAAATATGTGGAAAACACCGACAAAGAGAAGGGACAGGATGATAAGACATTGTTAAGACATCAGGGAGTTACTTCCACGGTACTAGAGGCAGCTGTAGAGGGAAAAAACTGTAGAGCAAGATTAAGATTTGAATACATCCCGCAAATAATTGACGACTTACGTTGCATGTACTACTCTGAGTTGAAGCGGTTGGTGCAGGAGAGGAATTCGTGGCGGGCCGCATCAAACCAGCCAGAAGACTGATGACCCTCCCCCCCCCCCCCCCCAAAAAAAATGAATGAACGAAAACATCAGACCATGTTTTGATGCATGAAACCACAGAGAGGCCAAGCTGACGTGACAGAAGGCTCCGCTCTAGCACTGCTTCAGTTACTACATGTCAGGCCGCAACACTCCACGCTACAGCCAGAGCGGAGCTGTTGGCGGTACAACAAAGTACGGGAGCCATTCCGTAGCAGTTGTGACCTAGTTTGCCACACATCTGAGCCTGGCGCCGCAGTGCTCCCAAGGCCTACGTGATGAAGAATGATGTCCTGTCAGAACAGGTATAGGTCGAACCACCATAAACACTGCCCGTTTCAGCTTTGCAGTGTCTGTCACCACCTGCAGCCAGCTCCACGACATTCGTCGACCTTATTTCAGTCACCCAGCCTGCTGTTAGTAGACGCTGCCTCCAGTGGCTGCATTACTAGGGGCTGCTCTTAAATCCAGATCCAGCCTGGAGCTGAACCAGTGCCTTCCAGCTGGAGGGCAAACTACTTGCTGACTGTTGCGACTTTAGGGCGCCTACCCCAGGGGCCACGGTCCGCACCTGGGCCTCACTGACTGCCGAGCCTCCACCTGCCCTATGCGAACACCCTCTACTATGGCAGGCTTGCGTCTGCAGGTCACTGTCGCTCGGGTGTTACTCGCACTGAGCCGTACAACTGCGCCAGCCGGCGTGGCCGACTTCTACCGGACCGTCGCCGTTGCGTGCTGGCCTCCTGCCTGGGGACCTGACACGGCTCTACACTCACCGTAGCGCTGACAAATTAACTCCACATCGCTGCCGCATGCTCGGCTCACTGACACCGTGTGCTAGCCGCCTCTGGAAGCAACCTGCTAAGCTAAGCACGATCAACACCACTCGCGGCTAGCTTGCGTATCTGTGCACTGACCTTACACGGTTGGTTACTTGACTTGGGGGAGGGGAACAAAGAGCGAGGTCTTCGGTCCCATCGGGTTAGGAAAGGAAGGCGGCCGTGCCCTTTCAAAGGAACCATCCCGTCATTTTCCTGAAGCGATTTAGGGAAACGACGGAAAACCTAAATCAGGATGGCCGGACCCGGGTTTGAACCGTCGTCCTCCCGAATGCGAGCCCAGTGTGCTAACCACTGCACCACCTCGCTCTGTGATCTTACACGCTCAATAAATTAACTAAGGCATTTAAGTCGGTCATCCACCTGGATCCATATACCTTCAGGCCTGGCAACAAAGTTGCAACGTCGTAGCAACCTGCAGCGAGATGAATAACACATTAGCCAGCCTTACAACCGCTACACTAAAAATCACGTGCTTACAACAGGACTGACGAAAGTGTGTCACTGAAAACCTTGACGTTACCAACAGAGGCCCAAGTTAATAACTGTCGTAAGCGTTTTCAGGCTTGTAGGCGTACGCATGTCTATCTAGTATTGGACGGATCGAATCTGCCCCTCACGCTTCTTTGCTGCAGCATAATGCGCTTCCTGGCAACGGTGCAGAGGAATCGCTGACGGGGATGTTCCATAATTATGGAAGGGGCGAGGTGGCGCCTAGAGATCGGTTGGTTTGAGGCAATGAGCCAGTCGCCATCGAGCCATACCCGGAGTCAACATGTGAGCAGAATGCGAATATGTATGAAAGGGCAATCATGGGAATTGTGTTAACAACATCAATTTGCCGATTGCGCAACGTTTAATATTGAAAAGCGAAAGTACAGAAAAAGAATGAGACAGGATAACTTATTTTATATCTTGAATTACGAATATATGCAAGTGTTAAGCGAGTGAGGTTAGAAACCACATTAAAGTGATTTGCAATCTAGGAACAAACTAAATGATGTGTTCTGTGCAAGTGTGTTATCCATTTAGTAGCCAAAAGCGCTTTCATAACTTTTGGATGGGACTGTTTTGTGTTAATGTCGACGGGGTAGATAGGTTATGTGTCGTAGGCTATGTGGCTGGAACTCTAACTACCGACGTATGTACACTCGACAGCAAAAAAAGTGGGTCACCCCTGAATTCCAACGTGTAGGCTGCACCTGAATGTATGCAACCAACATAGCATATCTGTGTTGCACATATTCGCAACCCTCCACAGTACAGTCGTTGTAAGATACACAATGGGTACCAGTAGAGACTACCAGAGAACACCAGTCTTTATGACAGTCCATCCAGATGTAAAGTAACACCACGATAGTACAGAAGAGATCAGACAGTCCTTAACGTTTGTAAACTAAACTTAATTACAATAAGTGGCATTTCAAATGTTATGGGACAACTAGTTTTGTCACATAAATCGTTCAGTAATCCTTAGGCACAATTAAATATTTGAGACAGTATATAGATTTATAAAGTTGTATAGCAATTGGAAACAAGTTCTTTGCTGTCTAAGAGGTTTACCCAACACATGCTGAACGTTGTTCAACGTTCAAAGGAGAGTGGTTTCGCATCAACTTTATGTAGTACTAAGCAGTTAAAAGAAAACGTGATTAACGGCGGCAAGTACTGTACGGAAATCCCAATATTAACAGCGAATCACAAGTAATATCATTGTTCACATTACTCATCAACAGTTACTTGTACACGAAGTTGTACTTTAAATGACATGACCAACGTCTTCGTTCTGGATCCGGATGCAAACCCAGAACATAAAGCCATTGTTAACCAACCAAAGCTTTGTGCCTTATCGAGACTCGATCACTAGGCAGAAAGAGACGTCAAATATTGACGTTTGCACCAGTATCAGTTATCAATTGTCAACTTGAACGTAAATGACGATAATGTTTGTACGAAAGCAGGAACCCTAACATGACAATTACCTTCTTGGTAATTAACCTCGAAAGACGTTGTATAGTGTTGCATTGTCAAGGAATAAAGGATACACATGTTTAAAATTGAAATGCCATCATGTCATGCTGGGGACAAGGATGCGAACCCAGCACCTAATCGGATTGTTGAATAAGTACGTAAAATCAGAATGTATATATCACAGTTTGTCACCAGTAGTGGGGCTGGAAACTTAAATGACGACTGAAGTTGGCACCGAGCGAGGTGGCGCAGTGGTTAACACACTGGACTCGCATTTGGGAGGACGACGGTTCAATCCCGTCTCCGGCCATCCTGATTTAGGTTTTCCGTGATTTCCCTAAATCGTTTTAGGCAAATGCCGGGATGGTTCCTTTGAAAGGGCACGGCCGATTTCCTTCCCAATCCTTCCCTAACCCGAGCTTGGTCTCTAACGACCTCGTTTTGGACGGGACGTTAAACACTAACCACCACCACCACGATTGAAGTTGTATTGCCTGACCGGGATTCGAAGCCGGCGCCTACCACCGTCGTTGTCTAACCAGGAACAGACGAGAAATGTCCAATGTTGGTCCACCATCAGTGAGATGTGCACACGTTTAACTAGAAATAAGGTGACGAAAACGTCTATGCTGACGAGGGTCGAACGCCGCACACATGGTTATGAAGACACTTAAATAATCAACTTCATATTCAGTAGTAGCTAGGAGTAGTATGTTTAGTTGCAAACCTTACGGCCATTCTCATCCCTAGTGACGTGTTGCCTAATATCTGCGATATCATGATCTTAATTTACAAGCGGACTGACTGCCGTAAAGAGCAAAGTTTTCTAGTAGTCGTGTATCATTGAGATGTAAATGAACCTTAAGGCCATTCTCATCCCTAGTGACGTGTTGCCTAATATCTGCGATATCATGATCTTAATTTACAAGCGGACTGACTGCCGTAAAGAGCAATGTTCTCTAGTAGTCGTGTATCATTGAGATGTAAATGAAGTGCCTCAGCGGAAAGTAATTTCCGTCGTGCAGCACGTATTGTTTCAGAGACACTGAGTATATGTTATAAGTGCACAAAACGTGTATTATATACTAAGTATATACTATTATTTGGAGAAGCTGCCGTCAAACCTGTTTACTTTTACATTCCGCTTAGTTGTCGTGGTTTAATACAGGTTTTCTTAAGGGTACATCTAATGTACAGCGCTTACAAGAAAGTATAGTTTCCTGCGTCATGCTATTACTAGCTAGGTGAAATATTTTGTGGTAGCTATGTTTAAAATGAATGTATTTTTGAAAGTATTGTTCGCCAAACATTTGAATAAATCGTCAACTGTAGGTGTGCGTGCACATGTTATAACATAATAGCTGTAGCTGCGTTAGTTTGTACTACAGACTTGGGTAGGTTAGGTGTAACTTTTGATCCTTCAAGGGGTGATCGTGGCCATGCGGCCCGGGTCTGTACTAGCCGCGGCACGCGAGCTACGGGCCAGCCAGGCTGGCCGAGGCGAGACGCAAGTGAGCGAGCTGGCGGTGGCGTTGGTGGGCCAACAGCCCGGAACGAGCTTGCACGGTTGCGCTCCATGCCTCTGCCTCTGCCGCTCCGTTTGACGTAAATATGTTTACCTCCTCTCCTGGAATGAGTATAAGAGCGGCAAGCAGAAATACACATCAGGCTGTCTGCCGTAATGGCTGGGAAAAGTCTATTCGAGGTATAGTCAAAAAATGGTTCAAATGGCTCTGAGCGCTATGGGACTTAACATCTGAGGTCATCAGTCCCCTAGAACTTAGAACTACTTAAACCTAACTAATCTAAGGACATCAAACACATCCATGCCCGAGGCAGGATTCGAACCTGCGACCGTAGTGGTCGCGCGGTTCCAGACTGAAGCGCCTAGAACCGCTCGGTCACTGCGGCCGGCTGAGGTAGAGTCGTCGCTCTCATTGAGGAAGGAGGATGTTCCATCAGAGAAGCTGGCAGACGGTATGGCGTACCACATACCACTGCAAGGAGATGGTGGAGGATCTGCCTTGAAAGAGGCACCACCAACAGGGCTCCTGGCTCAGGCAGGAAGAGAGTGATCTCACAGCAGGAAGACAGGGACTTAGTGTCAAGGAGCAGAGAAAATCCCTTTCTGAACGCGAAGCAGTTGCGGCGGGAAACCAACTTCACGGCTCCAGTGACACGATTCGCTGAAGGCTGAGGGACGCTGGACTGCATGCACGACGATCCGCCGTGAAACAAGACCTCAGCGAAGACAACGTTTTATACCGGCTAGTATTTGCGGAGCTCCATCTGAGGGCGTCGTGGGACCACGTCATTTTCACTGATGAGAAGGTGGTTTCCACCAATAACGACGGTACACGAATCGTTTACAGGCCGCAAGGTACTCGCCATCGACGCGAATATGTAATCACGACGAGAAGAAGTGGCCGGCTATCTGTTACCTGCTGGGGTTGGAATTCTGCGAGAGGGGCGGGAATTCTTCACGGGATAGAAGGAACTCTGGACAGCGCGCAGTATTTCCACATATTGGAAAATGTGATGCTTCCGTCAGTGCGAATGCTATACGCAGAAGGGGACGTCACATTGGAAGAGGACCATCCTCCCATTCACAAATGTGTATTTGTTCAGCAGCGGCTTTCCACGATTGGCGTCAACGTCACGGACTGGCCACCACGGGCGGCTGATATAAACTCCATGGAAAACATGTGGGCTGACGTCACCAGAACATTAAGAGAGAACTGGCCACGAAACCCACCAACTACTGCGGACGCTCTTTGGGACTGCGTCCTGGAAGCCTGGGAGGAAGTTGCTTCTTCAGACTGTTACGTTCGACGGCTTATACATTCTGTGTCAAGACGTGTGATAGAAGTACAAAATAATGAAGGATTCTGAATAAAATATTAGAGTTCTTAAAATGTTTTGTTATGTCTTCTTTTTCGTCATTTTTCCTCATGCTAGTGGAAGACCGCGTGGCAACAGAAGAGATACAATATGGCTTAGCTTTCCTTTGAGTTGCCCTTTTAACTGAAGTGGATTTCTTTTGAATATACAGTTTGTTAAGTATTCTATTTTGATTTCATTTATGCCCTGTCTGCATACTTACAAATTAATCAGCGTAGATGGACTCTGTCACAGCAGTTTTTGTTATTTCAAATATGTCTCTCTCTTCCCCTCCATCCATGAATACACCCTCCGTCCTCCACACAACACGCCAACGATTTCATATCATGTTTACTCGCCACGCGGGATTAGCCGAGCGGTCTCAGGCGCTGCAGTCATGTACTGTGAGGCTGGTCTCGGCGGAGGTTCTAGACCTCCCTCGGGCATGGGTGTGTATGTTAGTCCTTAGGATAATTTAGGTTTAGTAGTGTGTAAGATTATGGACTGATGACCTTAGCAGTTAAGTCCCATAAGATATCACACACATTTGAACATTTATGTTTACTCGTTGTTAATATCTCTTCTAATCTCTCTCACGCTCTCTCTCTCTGACACTATCGCCGCAAGTGCCCTTCTATTACACTCCCCCAAAACTTTGTCAACAAATCTAGCGGTTTCCAATGACGCTACATTTTCTTTTTTAATTGCTGCTGTCTTTACTCTCTATCATTCCTCTCACCACCTATGAAAACGTATTCTTTGATCTCCCCTTCCCTATAACCCATTCTTCGTTCTGAGAACAGTCCTTCCTTATCTCTCTGTGCTAAGATAAAACGAATTGTGGGACACATCTAAGTAAGCAATACTTTGCAAGCATTTCACGCTTATATTTTGCACTTCTGCACTTCTATCGATTCCCAGATCCCGCCCTCCTTCCTGTTTCGCGTCCCTTGACATCTGCATCTACATCTAAATGAATACTCTGCAATTCATAATTATGTGCTTGGGAGGGGGTTCTGTGGTCTGGTGGATTAATCTTGTATTGATGTGTAAAACATGTATGTTCTCATCTAACGTCAGGCGTAGATTTTTAACACACACAAGTAGCTTTCCTTCACCCCTAGTAACGCCAAGTGCAGAACGCCAGTAAGCTCCGTAGTTCAATATCCGCAGTGAAGATAACATCCTTTCGCTGCCGACTGGGCATTCGCTTGAGCTGTGACAGATGGAGAAACCCCGGAAGGCAGAGACTCTGTCACCAGCAAGCCGTCGTAAACTAGAAAACGTATTTCATTTAATGAACCAATGGCCACGTAAGTTCACAAGGCTCTTACTTTATTTGAAACTAAGACGTTAAAAACTGTGGTGCTGGACTGGGATTAGAATTCGAGTTCACTGTGTTCCCGAAGATTGCAAACTCTTCTAGGCGTCCTCGAAAGGCACCTATCTCATCAGCACAAAATATTCATTATTTCGTTTCAAGCCCTAGCATGTGCACTCCGAACTACTGGTGAAAAATAGTTGCATTTTCAACGTCTCTTGGTGCGTTGTCAGCTGTAACGTGTTCGTTTCAACTCACAGCCACATGATGAGCTTTTTATCACAACATTACAAGATCAAACGTTTCCTTACATCTTTTCAAGTTCAAACATTCCTCTCCATCCTACTGATGAAAACGGATTTGCGTTTGACGTTGTGTTCGTTGTGATTACGAACGACGACATGTTGTGGATTCAACTTCTAACCAGCAGAGTATTTTCCATCACATCATTGAAAGTACAAACATGCCATTCCTAGCTATTATTGGAAAAGAATTTGATATTTAAAGTTTCTTCATGACCACGTGTGCGGGGTTTGAATTCCATTCAGCACAGAACTTTTCGTCGCCTGACGTCTATCTAAACATGCGCCCATCTCGCTGCTGGTGAACCAACAATTGCTATTTATCGTCTGTTCCTGGCTAGAAAACGACGGTGCTAGATGCTGGGTTCGAATCCCAGTCAGGCAAAAACAATTCTATCGTCAATTAAGGTTCCAGCATTTCGCTATTGGTGAAAACATTTGATATTTAACTTCTGATTTTATGTACAGTCGTGCTCAAAAGTATCCGAACGACCTGAATTGCATTTCACCTGATTCCCATGTGACCTACATAACGCAGCAGTTTAGCAGGTCCTTTAATCGCTCCTTGGTACAGTCGTTTGACTACTGAAAATGGTTCCAACAAAACACCACTAGAAAACACTGCTCTGTATCGCAATAACTCTAGATGTAAATTAATACCACGATACTACAAATATCAGGGAACACCTCATCACAGATAAGACTGTCCTTAAGGTTGTAAGCTCACACGTATTCCAATAAATGACATACCTGAAATGTTAGAACTCTCATTATTACGTCAGATAGGTATTGCACGTAGTAAGTTCGTCGTATTCATGATTTCCTCTTCAAAGTAACATACCATACTTGTTATTTGACACAAAATATCATTAAAAGTTTACGTTATCCACGAACAGCTAGTTGAGAATACGTATGAACTTCAAATGACACGACGAACCGCCTCGTTCTGCATATGGATTCAAACACAGATCATGCAGGCTAGGCTGCGATGGCCGTGCGGTTCTAGGCACTGCGAATTCTGCCTCGGGCATGGATGTGTGTGATGTCCTTACGTTATTTAGGTTTAAGTAGTTCTAGGTTCTAGGGGACTGATGACCTCAGATGTTGAGTCCCATAGTTCTCGGAGCCATTTGAACCAATCACGCAGGCTAAGATTTCGTGGCTGAAGGAAATTAACAGTCATTCCAGACTAGGCATAAAGAGAGTCATATACCTCATTTTTGGACAGTATCAGTTAGCAAATATCAACTTTAAATTACATAACGTAACATTTATAATGGACGCGAATTCCTACCCAGCATCTATTGTCCCTGTTAACGAACTACGAGAGATGTTAAATATTGCTACTTCACAAGTAACATACTTGAAATGCAGTGAGGTAAAGCTTTGTGTTGTACAGGGATTCGAACCCAGAACCTAATCGGATTGTTGTCGAAGCACAATCAACTTTGACACATCGGATTTTCTCTGCAGTAGCTATACGTATTAACTGAAATGACAAGACGAAATATTATTTTTTTCCTTCCCAGGACTCCAACCCGGCACATATCGCTCTTATATTCTTTGATAGGGAGAGACCTATTCTATTCTCTTCTGGCTAGGCCAAGTGAAGAAGGTATAATGGCATAGTGGTCTGAAAATCACATTAAACATGATATTCCTTCTCTACCAAGTAGACTAGTATTGTTGACGAAGCACAATCAACTTTGACACATCGGATTTTCTCTGCAGTAGCTATACGTATTAACTGAAATGACAAGACGAAATATTATTTTTTTCCTTCCCAGGACTCCAACCCGGCACATATCGCTCTTATATTCTAGAGAAAAGGAACGTTAAGTATGGGTTTGTTACACCAGCAGCGACATGTGAGCATGTTTGAACTAGAAATACTATGACAAAGAGTTCAGTGCTGACTAGGAATCGAACCCCACACGTATCGTTGTTGACTAAACACAAAGAGACGTCAGCTAACGACTTTCTTCTCCACCAGCAGCTCGGAATAACATCCCTGAACTTACAGTGATCTCGCAAATAGTTCTATGTCTCACTGGGAGTAAAAAACGTCAGATATCGTTAGTGTTGACAACGAATGAAAATGCATTAAAAATAAGAATTATTATCCACCAGCAGATAGGTGTTCTCATGCTAGAGCTTGATAATACATAGTGAAAAGTTTAGTGCTGGGCCAAGATTCCAGCCCATTCATGCGCAATATGTGGAGATGTTGAGGAATCTGCAGTTTTGAACAAACAACAAGTTGTAGTCGAGCTGTATTGTCACGAAGGGATCTAATTCCGCGTTGAGGGCGGTCTGAGTTGCTTTCCCAGTTCAAAACCAATTTTATCGACGTACAGATGCTCAAATAAATGACGGAATAAGTGTCCTGTGACCATACATAGGGTTCGTTTCGTCACTAGAAATAAATAACTAGTATAAGAAAGGTTACTGGTGATAGAGTTTCTACATGTCGCCACTCCTTACTTTATTGTGGTTCCACCTAACGTCTACTTGGTAGAGAAGGAATATCATGTTTAATGTGATTTTCAGACCACTATGCCATTATACCTTCTTCACTTGGCCTAGCCAGAAGAGAATAGAATAGGCCTCTCCCTATCAAAGAACATCGGCAGAAGTTGGAATCGAACCGAGACCATCATCATATGAAACTATCATCAGTCCAACAGACCACAAAACACTCTTCTCTACGACTCATTTCTCTATCATAACACCGTTGCGGCACACAGTATGAGAATTCTCACACACAGGCTCCCTGTAGTGGTTTGCATGATGTTCAGTACATTCATTTACTTGGTTGACCGAATCGCCATGAACTAGCTGCCTTGGCTACCCAGTGCATACATTCGACTCTATTTTGTAATCACCGAAATAAAATAACGTAACTGCCACCTACACAGAACTGCCAACAGTGTAGAATGCAGAAATTTAAATCGGAAGCCTTCTTTTCCATTTGAGCTACTCTATTGCGCTATCTGTTTGTTGAAACCATCGTGCAGTGCAAAAGAAATGCTGTAACTGTCTGTCTCTCAAAAGCCTATATCCGACCGTATGCATTATCTCAGAGCACTGTGGAATGCCGAAGTTCTGGAGGAACTGTTGTTCACTTCCAGAGGTGCTGTAGCTACAGGGTGTTTCAAAAATGACCGGTATATTTGAAACGGCAATACAAACTAAACGAGCAGCGATAGAAATACACCGTTTGTTGCAATATGCTTGGGACAACAGTAAATTTTCAGGAAGACAAACTTTCGAAATTACAGTAGTTACAATTGTCAACAACAGATGGCGCTGCGGTCTGGGAAACTCTACAGTACGATATTTTCCACATATCCACCATGCGTAGCAATAATATTGCGTAGTCTCTGAATGAAATTACCCGAAACCTTTGACAACGTGTCTGGCGGAATGGCTTCACATGCAGATGAGATGTACTGCTTCAGCTGTTCAATTGTTTCTGGATTCTGGCGGTACACCCGGTCTTTCAAGTGTCCCCACAGAAACAAGTCACAGGGGTTCATGTCTGGCGAATAGGGATGCCAATCCACGCCGCCTCCTGTATGTTTCGGATAGCCCAAAGCAATCACACGATCATCGAAATATTCATTCAGGAAATTAAAGACGTCGGCCGTGCGATGTGGCCGGGCACCATCTTGCATAAACCACGAGGTGTTCGCAGTGTCGTCTAAGGCAGTTTGTACCGCCACAAATTCACGAAGAATGTCCAGATAGCGTGATGCAGTAATCGTTTCGGATCTGAAAAATGGGCCAATGATTCCTTTGGAAGAAATGGCGGCCCAGACCAGTACTTTTTGAGGATGCAGGGACGATGGGACTGCAACATGGGGCTTTTCGGTTCCCCATATGCGCCAGTTCTGTTTATTGACGAAGCCATCCAGGTAAAAATAAGCTTCGTCAGTAAACCAAATGCTGCCCACATGCATATCGCCGTCATCAATCCTGTGCACTATATCGTTAGCGAATGTCTCTCGTGCAGCAATGGTAGCGGCGCTGAGGGGTTGCCGCGTTTGAATTTTGTATGGATAGAGGTGTAAACTCTGGCGCATGAGACGATACGTGGACGTTGGCGTCATTTGGACCGCAGCTGCAACACGGCGAACGGAAACCCGAGGCCGCTGTTGGATCACCTGCTGCACTAGCTGCGCGTTGCCCTCTGTGGTTGCCGTACGCGGTCGCCCTACCTTTCCAGCACGTTCATCCGTCACGTTCCCAGTCTGTTGAAATTTTTCAAACATATCCTTTATTGTATCGATTTTCGGTCCTTTGGTTACATTAAACCTCCGTTGAAAACTTCGTCTTGTTGCAACAACACTGTGTTCTAGGCGGTGGAATTCCAACACCAGAAAAATCCTCTGTTCTAAGGAATAAACCATGTTGTCCACAGCACACTTGCACGTTGTGAACAGCACACGCTTACAGCAAAAAGACGACGTACAGAATGGCGCACCCACAGACTGCGTTGTCGTCTATATCTTTCACATCACTTGCAGCGCCATCTGTTGTTGAAAATTGTAACTACTGTAATTTCGAAAGACTGTCCGCCTGAAAATGTACTGTTGTCCCAAGCATATTGCAACAAACGGTGTATTTCTATCGCTGCTCGTTTAGTTTTTATTGCCGTTTCAAATATACCGGTCATTTTTGAAACACCCTGTACGTCACAGCTAGTAGCGTAACGGTAAGCGTCGCGCACTATTGGTAAGACGTCGCGTCTTCTATTACATTCGCTACTACATTTTTTTAAAACGCAATTCTACTGTCTGCTGGAGTTATCAATTTAATGGAACTTTGAACTTAATTCTCTTCACTTCTCAACCCAAAATAGTCGCATGTGGAAAAAAGGCTAACTTCTGCGTCATTTTGTTCTTTTCAGGTTTAATAGACGGCCAGGCAGCAGATGCGTCTCGAAGCTTTTGTATTATGTATGGGGAGAGCGCATCGTGCCAAAATAGTCAGAAAAGTATTTTCTACATTAGCTGTCGTCTGGTAGTGGCATTTTATTCTTCTTCAAACCTTGTTTGACAGCTTTAACTCAGAACAAGTTTTCTACATGCATGTAATCAATAAACTGCATGTGCATTGTCAGACTGTTATAGATAACATTAGAGAATTCGCATATATCGTTGATGATTAATTTCTCTCTAATGTTTAGTATTGTCTTCACAACACTAAAAGAAACCTTACGAAAACTGTGCACTGTATTGTAAGAAATGAAATAAAACTACCCACGATAACCTTACGACGAAAGTAAGACCTTACGACGAAAGTAAGTCTGTTTTAACAAAACTGCGTATCTGTACACAAGCGTGCCTCTATCTGCACGAATTAGTAAAATACTGCTCACTTAGATTTCGATTGGGTCTGTGTTTAAATGGTATGCTGTGTCATACTCAACAGGTATGCAAACGTGGCATTTCATAAATAAAGTTACGTATTCGTAGAAACCCAAAATTTGCTTGTCAGCAGCGGAAAGAGGTGTTAACTGTTGTGCAGCATTGTAAATTTTTCACCATTGCACTTCGAGCTGAAAGAATTTTCTTGCGTTTTGCTTATCAATTTATTTCCTTCATTCTTATCACCCTGGCATGGGAGTCTTAAGTGAAGAACATTATTGAATTTCGTATCGTTGACGGTCGATTCGAATTTCTTCAGAGACGCTTGTATTGTTTTGCAGCTTGGCAGTCAGAAAGCCGAGGTCTACGACTATTAGCACAACTTACTGAGTCGAGCTGCCAAGAGTATTTGATGTGTGAAGGTTTTCTTCTGATTTTTTTACAGAATTTATTCTGGGAATTCGCAGCTCCATGAAATAATACACAAAAAAAGCTCGCACGCGCTGTCGCTACCACGGTTAGAACTGACGATTATCTTAGCCGTTGGAACGTGAGACACGGGCGGTACCACGGGGCTAAGGACACACTGCTGCCAGCTCGCCACTCTCGTCATGGTATTGGTCGCTCAGCCTCACAACGCATCGTGAAAGATATTAAAAGTTGTCACTTATGTGAATAATAGCATTTCTTTAGCCAAAAAATTGAAATATCTGTCTCAGTGTATTAGTTTACGTGAGGGTTATATACCACGAGTCATTCAAATGGAAAGGGAATATCAAGTGAATTTAGCGAGTCAGTTCAGTATCATACGCAGAAGTGATTGTACTGTCACAGTGTTGCCAAATGTTTGTGACGATGTCGCCAATTCTCAGCTGTGCTAGGAACAGCTCTTTAGCGTTATAGGAGGAGAATCCTGTGCTCGTGTCATAGGAGAATACGGAGAGGAGGCGCGGGGTTTGGTTAATATGCAGCGTTTTCTCCTACCAGCTGTGTCAAACATTCAGGTATGTAATCTTCCATCACGATTACAGTTTCCCACAAAATATATACGAATAAAACACTTACCTTGTTACTTTGTTACAAAAGATTATTTCAGTACAATAAAAAGTCTTTGGAAATCAACTTTGCCAACCTGTCACGAAAAGTAAGATAACAAACACTTTGCACCTCGAAATCGATTGCATCTATATGCAGTCTTGTGATCATACAAGTAGAATTTCATGAATTGCACGAGAATGTAGAAAAATGTTGGTGCGAATGGAAGCTGTAAGAAACACGGTTACCTAATTATTCTGTACCACGTAATAATCAATTCATTTGATAATTCAGAAGAGAAGAAACTAAAAATTATGCCCATTGAGACAGAAACTAAAGTGCAGATGCGGGCACTGTGCATATCTGCGCTTTTTCATTTTCAGATCTATAGAAATAATGTATACTCACCAGCGTAATAATTGCTTTCGTAACGTTTCCCTCTTGTTTAGTCTTCTTATGATGAACTGGATCCACCCCCATGAGTCTGATTTTTTCTTTGTATCCTTCCATCTACTATCTTTGTGTGTTATTGTTCGGTGTTCAAAAAGCAAAATATTATGCCTACTCCCACGAGGTATTAAAATGAGGTCGCAAAAAGGCTAACGAATTATAATCAAAATACAGTGAGACGCCAATTTGTCTGTCGTCATGGTGTTAAGTGGACAGAAATAGTTGGGTGTTATTGTCGTCTTTTCTTGCTGAGATTTTCATATTACCCTGACACAAGACGCCGAGATAAATGTGTATATTCTCCGTGACGAAACATCCCACATTCCATTCATCCTGATCCATTCGTTACGTGCATCGGCGGCAATGAGTGATAGGAAAGCTGTTGTGGGGTGACGAATAACAATAACAATGGTAGTAATTACAAATCAATAATCAAGGGTGTTTACTGCATTACAGACGGTTAACAAAATAACCAAGAATGGCTGAGTATTTAATTGGCGCACTGTGTAGGTGTTCTTACCACTTTGTTACTGAATTCAGTTCTAGTTGTTTGCAGAGAGAAAACAAAGAACCCAGTAGCCATACATATCGCTAGTACAACGAGATATTACCTATCAACTATCCTTGCTTTACATCACGAGACGAACATGGCGTCACCGAACTGATATTTGAAATACATTTCTGTTTTCTCTCTCTGTCTCTCTCTCTTTTTATTTGTATTTTAATGTTTTGAGGAAAGCATCGAGAAGCGCGATAATAAGCAAGTAGGCATATAACGTGTTTACAGTTATTTTCATCGTGATATATAATGCAAAAATACAGTTTTTAAGTGTGTTATTGCGTAATTCCAGTTATTGACAGTCTATTCGTGAGCTTGCTCGCATTCAGTGGGGTGAAACCTATCACAGAAGCAAGCAAAACACAAATATTTCTTGCACCATGCGCAACACATAAACGAAATATCGCTGCACTGACGTGTTGTCCGATACATTGCACGGAAAACATATCTGATTCATGTTGCTAAATACAGCTCTATCAGATATCAATTTGGAAGCGTGCCAAGTGTATAAAAGCATATCTTGAAATACGCAGAAAGGCCCATAGAGGTATTCGACTGAAACATAGCCATGACCATGATTGTAACTGGGGTCGACAGCATCGTCATCTACCACCTTGACAACTCGGTGACAGTGCTCGGCCGGTTACTTACGTTTACTGGTATCAAGTCTACAGCATGAAAACACAAAAATGTTGATAACCCGAAGATCATTAGTTTTGGAGCCGATAGAAAGTAAAGCAGTCATCAGTCGCAAGAGTGGTTTGAACACCACAGTGCTTTAATAGGCACGGACTTGTTGGAGGTGGTATGCTGTTGCTTTCATCCGACCTTTGAGTTGACTTACCTAGCCAGTTAATAGGGGAACCTACAGTTTTACGTGGCTTTCGGACCACAGTGCAACTCGACATTTTTCACATCAACAAACACTGCCCCAGGGGAAATACGTGTAAAACGGTACATAAAAATCGTGGGACTGGTGAGGGATTTAACCGGAGACCTTCGTATCCATAGTCTTGCTCTTTACCACCTTGCCACCATGCAGCCAACACTGTGGTTTCTGCTTGCCATTAAAATAAAGGATCTCTCGTTTCTGCCTGCGTTGGCACTTGCGTGTCCCTTAGGAGACCTTACCTTTGGGATTACCCTCGTATACGTGTGTGTAAACGCCTTCCAATGCCCACTCAAGGAAGACAAGGATACCTAGTCTAGCTTCAATATTACAAATACGCCTCTGTTTGTGGATGAACGCAGACTTAGGCTGATAATCATTTTGAATATTTATCAGTACTGTTACCATTGGTGTGAAACTCGGTTTCTACCAATGATTCCCACAGCTACAGGAACACTACTTTAATACCTCTTACACAAAATACTTGCGCAGTGCTATCAGACGAAAAGATCAGCCTGACACAAACTGTGGGAAGTTTGTTTTACAACCTTCGTACTTGGTTAAAGAGCTTTTCCTATTTGAGATATCTGTGAACGTTGCTGCATAAGACGATTTAAGAAGAAACTAAATTCCTTCTGCTACGTCAATGTTTAAAAAATCGTCTTAACGGCACTAAATCGTGGTTTGTGAATCGTTTACGTGCCGTAGTCTGCCGCATTTCGCTGGTTCGAAGGCAAAAAGCTTACTGACAAATTTCGCAGAAGAAAAAGGGGGACGAAATGTCTCCAACTCGAAAGTCATGTTGTTTTACTTAAATGATTACAAAATCGGGTGAAACGAACAATGAGGTTGTCAGTATAAGCACATTACTGTTGTCAATATGATGTTGCACCGCCCAGGGCCTGTGATGATAAAGGGCCCGTTCAGGTCAGGCATAGTGTATACAGATGTGGAAGAGAGTGGCACTAAATTCTACAATCCGTATGCATTGCATACATACAGAAATTACTGTTACAGTGTACTTATGGAGCCCAATGAGTGAATTGCAAATTTCCGGTGAGAAAGAGCACTGGCAAACAGTCTTCGCTACATTAGGTTACTTAAACTGGCGTCACTTTGAGCTAGAATTTATGGCCAGCGACTAATTGTAAGGACAGTGAGTCGGATGAGGGTTTTGCAACTGTGAAATACTTTCCTTACATTATGGAAGCGAATATTAAATTTGAACTAATATTGCGAAAATTTTGGACTTGAATAGCTTAGAATGAAAATCTTTAAGTTTATTGCAAAAGAAAACAACTGATTTTCTAAAACATTCTGTGTCATACACAACTTGAAAGAGGTCACCTCGACCAAATCATATGGAAGAACCGACAGCGACGTATATTGGAAGGCAGTAAGGTCCCTTGGCTTTTGGTTGGGCAGTATTCGACAGCCATTTCTAGGCGCAAGTAAATGAAGAAAGGCAGTGCGTTTTCGTTATCAAGTAACGTCTTCATCAATTACTTTAGTTTTAATGTGATATACGAGTAATTGCTGATGTTTGATATTAACATGCAAAGCATTCCGTAAACAGGGAAAGAACTTGTTCTTGGGCAACTATTTCTATAATGACCAAAAGGACTTAAATGATCTTAAAGCACATGTGTTCCAGCAGCGGTATGAAGAAAATGATAGTAATAATGACGGTGATAATCCAATTATCCGGCAACTTCACACTTCACAGTGGATTTTCTGGAACTAAGAAATTACCTGAATTAGTGAAAATTTCAAAATGGCTTCAAATCGAGGCTACGACGTCTAGAAGAGTCTTTACATCCTGCTGACATGAGAATAGCATAATCTCCACGTCGGAAGCTTGCTTCTACTTAACCATTTAATAGACTCGCGTTTTTTTCCACCGTGACTAGTTTAGTAAGCTAAGCACATCATCCATTACAGCACACTCCTGGGGCTGGGAAATGTGGCCACAATGGTCTGGTGGAAAGAACTATCACAAGTGCAATGCGTCAGTTCAGGCATTTACTTTTAAGAGGCACAAACAGATTTACTTTACCTCTGGTAACCTCAAGAGAAAGCTGTTATAATCCAGAATCCGCATTAAACATCACGTTCCTTCATTCCAAACTGGGCAGAGCCGGTTTACGTTGGAAAATGACATAGGTGAAGGTCAGGGTAAAGAGTAATACTGTCACCACTAAACTTACTTACATTAGAAAATTTTATTTTATTTGATGAACTGATAGCCGTCTAAAGGAACAGCGTTCTTATTTTACTTGTACTTGATTGAACTAGAGAGGTTGAAAAATTTTGTGCTGGACTGTGATTCGAATTCGTATCTCCTCTTTCGAGGATCTGAACCTCTCGGAACAGTATACTTCAATCTTTTCATTCCTTTTCCCAAGACTGCAGTCTTCTCTAGGTCTCCTCCAAAGGTAAATATGTGGGTCCGAATCCTGCTCCAGTACAAAAATATTCATAATTTCATTTCAAGCCCTATCACGTGCACACCGTACTGCTAGTGAAAATTAAAGTGCATTTTTAATGTCTGTTCATGTTGCCAACAATTTCACGCACACATCTTACTGTTGGTGAGTAAGCAATTGATACTTAAGCAATATTCGTGGACAATAAAGAAGAACGATAGGAGTGCGGTTCGATTGTCGCTCAGGCACAAAAATTTGTGTCCTTATTTTAGATTAAACACCTAGCAGCTGGCAAGAAAAACCGATTCGTAACATTTGATTTTACTTAGTTAATAATCCGATTACGTCTTGGGTTCGTATCTCCGTCGCAGAACTTCACATCATGCGCTTCATCTTTAAATTCATACACACTTCGTTACTTCTGAATTGAGGTATATCAGACATCTTTCATGGTTAGTTAATAGGGTGAAAGGGTCTTGATAGGGGTCCCATTTATTACAAAAACTGTCGTCTTTTATTTTCAAGTTTAGATTTGGTTACTGATATAGGCGAAAATTTCGGTACTTCATGACTCTTCATGGATAGTCAGCAATATGATATGATTAGATTAGATTAGATTAATACTTGTTCCATAGATCATGAATACGACATTTCGTAATGATGTAGAACGAGTCATTTTAATGAAAAATTTCTTTACATACCAGTATTCAATTTCTTTACAACAATTTTTCCTCCCCCCATGAACCATGGACCTTGCCGTTGGTGGGAAGGCTTGCGTGCCTCAGCGATACAGATGGCCGTACCGTAGGTGCAACCACAACGGAGGGGTATCTGTTGAGAGGCCAGACAAACATGTGGTTCCTGAAGAGGGGCAGCAGCCTTTTCAGTAGTTGCAGGGGCAACAGTCTGGATAATTGACTGATCTGGCCTTGTAACATTAACCAAAACGGCCTTGTTGTGCTGGTACTGCGAATGGCTGAAAGCAAGGGGAAACTACAGCCGTAGTTTTTCCCGAGGACATACAGCTTTACTGTATGATTAAATGATGATGGCGTCCTCTTGGGTAAAATATTCCGGAGGTAAAATAGTCCCCCATTCGGAACTCCGGGCGGGGACTACTCAAGAGGACGTCGTTATCAGGAGAAAGAAAATTGGCATTCTACGGATCGGAGCGTGGAATGTCAGATCCCTTAATCGGGCAGGTAGGTTGGAAATTTTAAAAAGGGAAATGGATAGGTTAAAGTTAGATATAGTGGGAATTAGTGAAGTTCAGTGGCAGGATGAACAAGACTTTTGGTCAGGTGATTACAGGGTTATAAATACAAAATCAAATAGGGGTAATGCAGGAGTAGGTTTAATAATGAATAAAAAAATAGGAGTGCGGGTTAGCTACTACAAACAGCACAGTGAACGCATTATTGTGGTCAAGATAGACACAAAGTCCATGCCTACTACAGTAGTACAAGTTTATATGCCAACTAGCTCTGTAGATGATGAAGAAATTGATGAAATGTATGACGAGATAAAAGAAATTATTCAGGTAGTGAAGGGACACGAAAATTTAATAGTCATGGGTGACTGGAATTCGTCAGTAGGAAAAGGGAGAGAAGGAAACATAGTAGGTGAATATGGATTGGGGGGAAGAAATGTGTGGTGTCACCGCCAGACACCACACTTGCTAGGTGGTAGCTTAAATCGGCCGCGGTCCATTTAGTACATGTCGGACCCGCGTGTCGCCACTGTGTGATCGCAGACCTAGCGCCACCACAAGGCAGGTCTCAAGATACGATAGAGCACTCGCCCCAGTTGTACGGACGACATTGCTAGCGACAATACGGACGAAGCCTTCCTCTCATTTGCCGAGAGACAGTTAGAATAGCCTTCTGCTAAGTCCATGGCTACGACCTAGTAAGGCGCCATTAGCCTTACCTAGTTTGAGAGTTATCGTATAAATGTCTCAAGAAGAACGCTGTATTCATCAAAGAATAAAAGTTAAGTATAAAGCAGCTACGTACTTTTCTTGCTACCATTCAATAGTTATCCTGTTCCAGACTTGACGCCAATCGGCGTGTGTGTACGCGTGCCTTTCTTTCGGCTCCCTTCCCAGTGTGGCGTAGCAAGCTTGTTACGCCACAACAAAATGAAAGAGGAAGCCGCCTTGTAGTATTTTGCACAGAGCATAACTTAATCATAGCTAACATTTGGTTCAAGAATCATGAAAGAAGGTTGTATACGTGGAAGAATCCTGGAGATAGATTACATAATGGTAAGACAGAGATTTAGGAACCAGGTTTTAAATTGTAAGACATTTCCAGTGGCAGATGTGGTTACTGACCACAATCTATTGGTTATGAACTGCAGATTGAAACTGAAGAAACTGCAAAAAGGCGGGAATTTAAGGAGATGGGACCTGGATAAACTGAAAGAACCAGAGGTTGTACAGAGTTTCAGGGAGAGCATAAGGGAGCAATTGACAGGAATGGGGGAAAGAAATACAGTAGAAGAAGAATGGGTAGCTTTGAGGGATGAAGTAGTGAAGGCAGCAGAGGATCAAGTAGGTAAAAAGACGAGGGCTAATAGAAATCCTTGGGTAACAGAAGAAATATTGAATTTAATTGACGAAAGGAGAAAATATAAAAATGCAGTAAATGAAGCAGGCAAAAAGGAATACAAACGTCTCAAAAATGAGATCGACAGGAAGTGCAAAATGGCTAAGCAGGGATGGCTAGAGGACAAATGTAAGGATGTAGAGGCTTATCTCACTAGGGGTAAGATAGATACTGCCTACAGGAAAATTAAAGAGACCTTTGGAGAGAAGAGAACCACTTTTATGAATATCAAGAGCTCAGAAGGCAAACCAGTTCTAAGCAAAGAAGGGAAGGCGGAAAGGTGGAAGGAGTATATAGAGGGTTTATACAAGGGCGATGTACTTGAGGACAATATTATGGAAATGGAAGAGGATGTAGATGAAGAAGAAATGGGAGATAAGATACTGCGTGAAGAGTTTGACAGAGCACTGAAAGACCTGAGTCGAAACAAGGCCCCGGGAGTAGACAACATTCCATTAGAACTACTGATGGCCTTGGGAGAGCCAGTCATGACAAAACTCTACCATCTGGTGAGCAAGATGTATGAGACAGGTGAAATACCCACAGACTTCAAGAAGAATATAATAATTCCAATCCCAAAGAAAGCAGGTGTTGACAGATGTGAAAATTACCGAACTATCAGTTTAATAAGTCACAGCTGCAAAGTACTAATGCGAATTCTTTACAGACGAATGGAAAAACTGGTAGAAGCGGACCTCGGGGAAGATCAGTTTGGATTCCGTAGAAATGTTGGAACACGTGAGGCCATACTAACGTTACGACTTATCTTAGAAGAAAGATTAAGGAAAGGCAAACCTACGTTTCTAGCATTTGTATTCTTAGAGAAAGCTTTTCACAACGTTAACTGGAATACTCTCTTTCAAATTCTGAAGGTGGCAGGGGTAAAGTACAGGGAGCGAAAGGCTATTTACAATTTGTACAGAAACCAGATGGCAGTTATAAGAGTGGAGGGGCATGAAAGGGAAGCAGTGGTTGGGAAAGGAGTGAGACAGGGTTGTAGCCTCTCCCTGATGTTATTCAATCTATATATTGAGCAAGCAGTAAAGGAAACAAAAGAAAAATTCGGAGTTGGTATTAAAATTCATGGAGAAGAAGTAAAAACTTTGACGTTCGCCGATAACATTGTAATTCTGTCAGAGACAGCAAAGGACTTGGAAGAGCAGTTGAACGGAATGGACAGTGTCTTGAAAGGAGGATATAAGATGAACATCAACAAAAGCAAAACGAGGATAATGGAATGTAGTCAAATTAAATCGGGTGATGCTGAGGGGATTAGATTAGGAAATGAGACACTTAAAGTAGTAAAGGAGTTTTGCTATTTAGGGAGTAAAATAACTGATGATGGTCGAAGTAGAGAGGATATAAAATGTAGACTGGCAATGGCAAGGAAATCGTTTCTGAAGAAGAGAAATTTGTTAACATCGAGTATAGATATAAGTGTCAAGGAGTCGTTTCTGAAAGTATTTCTATGGAGTGTAGCCATGTAAGGAAGTGAAACATGGACGATAACCAGTTTGGACAGGAAGAGAATAGAAGCTTTCGAAATGTGGTGCTACAGAAGAATGCTGAAGATAAGGTGGGTAGATCACGTAACTAATGAGGAGGTATTGAATAGGATTGGGGAGAAGAGAAGTTTGTGGCACAACTTGACTAGAAGAAGGGATCGGTTGGTAGGACATGTTTTGAGGCATCAAGGGATCACAAATATAGCATTGGAGGGCAGCGTGGAGGGTAAAAATCGTAGAGGGAGACCAAGAGATCAGTACACTAAGCAGATTCAGAAGGATGTGGGTTGCAGTAGGTACTGGGAGATGAAGAAGCTTGCACAGGATAGAGTAGCATGGAGAGCTGCATCAAACCAGTCTCAGGACTGAAGACCACAACAACAACAACAACAATTTTTACCCTCTTTCTCTCTCTCCCTTCCACTCTCTCTCTCTCTCTCTCTCTCTCTCTCTCTCTCTCACACACACACACACACACACACACACACACACACATTCTCTTTTTTATTTTTATTTGTTTCCGTGAATGGGTTTCTTAGTTTTGAGTACAGTTACGAAAGAAATATAAAAACAACTATGAGTTACTGATTTATGATGCTTAGTAGCAGTCAGTTCTCACAAGGGAACTTCCTCATCACACACCCCTCAGATTTAGTTATAAGTTATAAGGCCTTGAAAAACTGAACACAGATCAATCGAAAAAACAGGAAGAAGTTATGTGGAACTATGAAAAAAATAAGCAAAATGTACAAACTGAGTAGTCCATTTGCAGGATAGGTAACATCAAGGACAGTGTGAGCTCAGGAGCGCCATGGTCCCGTGGTTACCGTGAGCAGCTGAGGAACGAGAGGTCCTTGATTCAAGACTTCCCTCGAGTGAAAAGTTTAATTTTTTATTTTCAGACAATTATCAAAGTTCAGGCACTCACACATAATCAACTTCGCTCTCCAAAGTTCCTGGACATGTTCAGATTTGCTTGGACATACCGAGGATTTGACGGTGTACACACGGAAAAATTTGAAAACGTTAAAAACATATGTTTCGACAGAGCACAGGGAAAACTGTTGCATTCATTTGTTGCAGTTTATGTGACAAACTATTATGTTTTCATCACTTTTTTGGGAGTGATTATCAAATCCACAAGAAAACCTAAATCGGGCAGGGTAGAAGAATCTTTTTACCCATTCGCCAAGTGTACTAGTTACGTGGGTCGACAACATATTCCTGTAATGTGACGCACATGCCGTCACCAATGTCGTATAGAATATATCAGACTTGTTTTCCTGTGGAGAAATCGGTTGACCTATGACCTAGCGATCAAATGTTTTCGGTTTCCATTGGAGAGGCAGGTCCGATCGTCTACTAATCGCACGGTTTTGCGGTACGGTCGCAAAACACAGACACTAAACTTATTACAGTGAACAGAGCCGTCAGTGAACGAACGGACAGATCATAACTTCGAGAAAATAAAGAAAGTAAAATTTTCACTCCACGGAAGACTTAAACCAAGGAACTCTCGTTCCGTAGCTACTCACGCTAACCACGGGAGCACGGCGCCCCTCAGCCCAGTCTCTCCTTGATGTTGTGTATCTTGGTCATGGACTACTCAGTTTGTATATTTTGCTTATCTTTTTCATAGTTCCACACAACTTCTTCCTGGTTTTTCGATTGATCTGTGTTCAGTTTTTAAGGCCTATCCACTGTGCCAACTTAGAACTTAATCTGAGGGGGGTGCGATGGGGAGGTTCCCTTGTGAGTATTATTAGCAACTAAGCTCCAGTCCCTAAACCTAGTTACAGAAATGCGAATCAGATGCATTACCTATTCCAGGCCGTAGCAGTCGCGTCTTTGAGGCGCCAGCTATGGTCACTTCCCAGCCCGCTGTAGAATCACATCGGTTCGTCTTCTTCCTGCTGGTAATGTAACTGAGATTTGGCAACAACGCAAGGTATGTTTGGCAACTCTGTGATCGACGAGTTACTTCCTGGTGAGCACGGAATTAAGCCTCAAAGTTCACTTGATTTCTCGTGTCATTTCCATTGAATAACCTGAGTTGTTATCGCTTGAGGTGTAACAGAAGATTGTAAATTTACGGGTTTCAGCCCAGAATAATCATTGAACGTGGCAATCGCAACTAATCTCGTCCTGTAAATAACGGTTGACGAGTTCTAGTCCCTATTGGCCTCGTAAGAGGAAGGCCCAAACCATATTTATCCGCTAGCTCTGTGTCGATATGCTGACCTGTGGAAACGCGACTGTTATGGTTCGCGGTTCCAGCCTCGCCGAATGTCACGTTTCTATTCCTTCTGGGTAAGAGCTGCAAGGAGTCAGATGAAACATCGATAAGCAGATCGTAAGAAAATACTTTCAGCTCATAGTGCAATAATGAAAAACTTACAATGTTGCACAACAGGTAACGCCTCTTTCCGCTGCTGACAAGCAAATTTTGGGTTTCTAGGAATACGTAACTTTATTTATGAAATGCCACGTTTGCATACCTGTTGAGTATGACACAGCATACCATTTAAACACAGACCCAATCGAAATCTAAGTGAGTAGTATTTTACTAATTCGTGTAGATAGAGGCACGCTTATGTACAGATACGCAGTTTTGTTAAAACAGACTTACTTTCGTCGTAAGGTTATCGTGGATAGTTTTATTTCATTTCTTACAATACAGTGCACAGTTTTCGTAAGGTTTCTTTTAGTGTTGCTAAGACAATACTAAATATGAGAGAGAAATTAATCATCAACGATATATGCGAATTCTCTGATGTTATCTATAACAGTCTGACAATGCACATGCAGTTTATTGATTACATGCATGTAGAAAACTTGTTCTGAGTTAAAGCTGTCAAACTAGGTTGAAGAAGAATAAAATGCCACTACCAGACGACAGCTAATGTAGAAAATACTTTTCTGACTATTTTGGCACGATGCGCTCTCCCCATACATAATACAAAAGCTTCGAGACGCATCTGCTGCCTGGCCGTCTATTAAACTTGAAAAGAACAAAATGACGCAGAAGCTAGCCTTTTTTCCACATGCGACTATTTTGGGTTGAGAAGTGAAGAGAATTATGCTCAAAGTTCCATTAAATTGATAACTTCAGCAGACAGCAGAATTGCGTTTTAAAAAAATGTAGTAGCGAATGTAATAGAACACGCGACGTCTTCTCAACGGTGCGCGACGCTTACCGTTACGCTACTAGCTGTGGCGTAGCTGCAGCACCTCTGGAAGTGAACAACAGTTCCTCCAGAACTTCGGCATTCCACGGTGCTGTGAGATAATTCATATGGCCGGATATAGACTTCTGAGAGACAGACAGTTACCGCATTTCTTTTGCACTGCACGATGGTTTCAACAAACAGATAGCGCAATAGAGTAGCTCAAATGGAAAGGAACACTTCCTATTTAAATTTCTGCATCCAACACTGTTGACAGTTCTATGTAGGTGGCAATTACGTTATTTTATTTCGGTGATCACAAAATAGTGTCGAATGTATGCACTGGGTAGCCAAGGCAGCTAGTTCATGGCGATTCGGTCAACCAAGTAAATGAATGTACTGCACATCCTGCAAACCACTACAGGGAACCAGTGTGTCAGAATTCTCATCTTAAGTGCCGCAACGGTGGTACGATAGAGAAATGAGTCGTAGAGAAGAGTGTTTGGTGGTCTGTTGGACTGATGATAGTTTCATATGATGATGGTCTCGGTTCGATTCCAACTTCTGCCGATGTTCTTTGATAGGGAGAGGCCGATTCTATTCTCTTCTGGCTAGGCCAAGTGAAGAAGGTATAATGGCATAGAGGTCTGAAAATCACATTAAACATGATATTCCTTCTCTACCAAGTAGACGTTAGGTGGAACCACAATAAAGTAAGGAGTGGCGACATGTAGAAACTCTATCACCAGTAACCTTTCTTACACTAGTTATTTATTTCTAGTGACGAAACAAACTCTATGTATGGTCACAGGACACTTATTCCGTCATTTATTTGAGCATCTGTATGTCGATAAAATTGGTTCTGAACTGGAAATGCAACTCAGACCGCCCTTAACGCGGAATTTGATCCCTCGTGACAATACAGCTCGACTACAACTTGTTGTTTGTTCAAAACTGCAGATTCCTCAACATCTCCACATATTGCGCATGAATGGGTTGGAATACTGGCCCAGCACTAAACTTTTCACTATGTATTATCAAGCTCTAGCATGAGAACACCTATCTGCTGGTGGATAATAATTCTTATTTTTAATGCATTTTCATTCGTTGTCAACACTAACGATATCTGACGTTTTTGAATCGCAATGAGACACAGAACTATTTGCGAGATCACTGTAAGTTCAAGGATGTTATTCCGAGCTGCTGGTGGAGAAAAATTCGTTAGCTGACGATTCTTTGTGTGTAGTCAACAACGATATGTGTGGGGTTCGATTCCTAGTCAGCACTGAACTCTTTGTCATATTATTTCTAGTTCAAACATGCTCACATGTCGCTGCTGGTATAACAAACCCATACTTAACGTTCCTTTTCTCTAGAATATAAGAGCGATATGTGCCGGGTTGGAGTCCTGGGAAGGAAAAAAGTAATGTTTCGTCTCGTCATTTCAGTTAATACATCTAGCTACTGCAGAGAAAATCCGATATGTCAAAGTCGATTGTGCTTGGATAACAATCCGATTAGGTTCTGGGTTCGAATCCCTGTCCAACACAAAGCTTTACCTCACTGCATTTCAATTAAGTTACTTGTGAAGAAGCAGTATTTAACATCTCTCGTAGTTCGTTAACAGGGACAATGGATGCTGGGTAGGAATTCGCGACCGTTAAAAATGTTTGCGATATGTAATTTAAAGTTGATATTTGTTAACTGATACTGTCTAAAATCGAGGTATATCACTCTCTTTATGCCTAGTCAGGAATGGCTGTTAATTTCCGTCAGTCACGGAATCTTAGTTTGCATGACCTGGGTTTGAATCCATACGCAGAACGAGTCGGTTCGTCGTGGCATTTGAAGTTCATACATATTATCAACCAGCTGCTCGTGAATAACGTAAATTTTTAATGACATTTTGTGTTAAATAACACGTATGGTATGTTACTTGAAAGAGGAAATCATGAATACGACGAACCCATCTGACGTAATAATGTGAGTTCTAACATTTCAGGTATGTCAGTTTTTGCAATAAATGCGAGCTTACAAGCCTTGAGGAAAGTCTTATCTGTGATGAGGTGTTCCCTGATATTTGTAGTATCGTGGTATTACTTTACGTCTTGAGTTATTGCGATACAGAGCGGTGTTTTCTAGTGGTGACTTGTTGGAACCATTTTCAATAGTCAAACGACTGTATCAAGGAGCGATTAAAGGACTTGCTAGACAGCTGTGTTATGTGGGTTGCATGGGAATCAGGCGAAATGCAATCAAGGTTGTTCGGATACTTGTACTTCGTTAACAATTCGATTAGGTGCTGGGTTCGCATCCCTGTCACCAGCTTTATATAATGGCATTTCAGTTTTAAACATGAGCATACCTTGTTCCTTGTGAATGACACCACATTAAACGTCGTTGGGGTTAGTTCCCAGGACGGTAACTGTTATGACGGGATTCCCAGTTCAGTACAAAGATTTTCGTCATTTGTTTTCAGGATCTAAATTGATAACTGATACTGGTGAAAACGTCTATACTTCACGTCTCTTTATGCCTAGTGATCCGGTCTCAATAAGGCATAAACAAAGCTTAGCTGAGTTAGCAATGGCTATAGGTGCTGGGTTTTAATCCAGGTCCAGAACGACGACGTTGGTCATGTCATTTAAAGTTCAAATTTGTGTACACGTAGCTGTTGATGTGTTACGAGAACAATGATATTACTGGTGATTCGCTGTTAATGTTGAGATTTCCTTAGAGTGCTTGTTGCCATTAATCACGTTTTTCTACTGATTCGTCCAATATCCAGTTTCCAGAGCCACTCGCCGTTGAGCGACCTTCAGCACGTGGATGGAAAACCTTTTAGAGAGCGAAAAACTTTTTTCCAATTGCCGTACATCTTTGTAACTCCATATATTGTCTCAAGCATTTAATTTTGACTAAGGATTACTGTACGATATATGTAAAATAATCCATTTTCTCAACTTTTGGAATGTCACTTGTTGTATTTAAGGTTAGTTTATGAGTGGTATGGAGTGTCTCATTGCTAAGAACGTGTTTTCTAATATGTTTTGTATGACGATATTAGTTGACGCTTAGGCTGACTGCCATAAAGACCTTTGGTCTCTTAGTAGTCTCTTGCGGTATCCATTGTGTGTAGTCAAACGACTGTATCCCACGGGATTTTGGTGTTTAGAGGACCTGCAACACAGCTACGTTATGTTGGTTGTATTCGGCAGTGACCCAATTTTTTTGCTGTCAAGTGTACCTTGGGAGAAAGTTTTCACCCCAAGAAAATGGCTAATCTAGATGTCCGATGGCCTTCAGAATATCAAACAGTAGCCAGACTGAAATATTTCCAGCAACTGATGTTGAAGGGTGGAGGGGGGCTGTGAGGGAACTATAAGTTCCTCGGATACGATCCCAAGAGGAAGGAAGCAAGAAACAATTTCCTAAGTATTTTATATACGACGGAACAGCTGCTACAAGAAAGAAGAAGAAGCCGGATAGCCTGACGAGTAACGGTGCAAGTAGATGCCACACAACAACGATCAGAGGCCAGAAGCAGCAGAAGTACAGAGTGTAAGTATCGCACGTTGCTGTAGGCCATTCGCCAAAAAAATAGTGCAGTAGGAACTGGTTAGCAGCGAGGTGGAAAGTAGTCAACGATAGGTACTGCATAGGGCATCAAGTACACGTAAAATAGCGTGTGACGAAATAATGAAATTTTAGAACTGTGAGTATTCGTAAATTTAGGATAACATTAAGAAAAATAATAGTAAGCTTCAGATATTGTAAAATGGTGCTAATATTACGTGTAGAAAAAATCAAACAGGAGAGTGTTTCAGATGAGGATGATTAACGGTCAAATGAAGAGGAACGGGAAAATTAGTTGTCAGGGAGCGAAATGAAACACAGAAAATGAATCCGATGGCGAGGAAAATCCGATAGGTAACTCAGCAACATTATTGTTCGACGGTACCGTGGAGTGGGAAAGAGCGGGCAGTCAGGCCACACCTCAAACAGTTGGAGCGACAACCATGACCACACACGAAACGGAACGGCTGGAAGCCGTGGGGGGCAAGCAAAGACAGTAGCTAAGGAAACAAAACAACATAACAGCAGGCGAGCTTAACACTAGTAATAAACGCGATAGCGGATTTGGCAAATACGAGTGCACAAGGACAAGATGAAACTAGTAAACGGGTAGAGGAGGCCGAGAAAAAAGTGGAAGTCATCGGTGAGGTGGTAGCAAAAGTACAGAGAGTACACCAAAATATCGAGTAACAGATCAAGCATGCTGTAACTGAGAGACTAAGTAGCGCAATATAATCATTAAGGAGCCAAACTGCAGTAGTAACCAGAAGTGACCCTCTAGTGGAGTTCATAAATTGCACCACAAGTTCAGTAAATTCCATCGCAGAGGAAAGTTGCACCATGTTGCTTTTATTTCTGGAGCTTGTTGCCGAAATCATAGGATGAAACGACTAGAACTGCTTACGTCGTAAATCAGATGGAGGACGAAGCATGTAACTGGAGTACACGGTTAGATAAAAAACATTTAGCCCAGGTAGAATTTGAGAAGATGCTCCCAAACAAGTATTGGTCAAAGAGCAAACAGAACGACATATTCATTTCAACATGCAATTGTTCATATAATAGCAGAATATACGTAAAGTACAGTGAGTTTGTAGAAAAGGAATTAGAGAGGAATCAGTCTCTTGAAGCAATGTGAAGAAGTGTGGTGCAATGGGTGATACAAGGGCTGCCACGGAAGTACTGTCATTCAATAGGAACCATTATTGACTCCGTGGACCAGGCGAGGGTTTTCTATTTGCACAATTAGAATGGGAGGGTTCCGCGGCAGAAGTGAACAAGACCATTTCAGTAGCACAGCACCGCAGCGCGGGACACGCTACCACAGGGAGTGGAGGAACGAACAGAGAAACTGTAGAGGATGAGAAAGCGGCGGTTATGCTCTCAAATCTCACGATGAACAAAGGACAGGAGGAAGACTGCTGCAACGGATGGAGACAGAGAGGTGGAATGGTTCCTGCTGATAATGGAGAAACAGGAAACGTGTAGACGTCTCAGGAGTGACCCGATCTGAAACTTACATGGCGAAGCCTCTAACCACAGACGGAGAAGAAAGGAATATTTATGTAATAAAGGCTAAACCACTAAGTGAGGAACAAGAAGATCTACTAGAAGAAGACGTTGGAGTAAAAGATAAGGTGGTAATTACTCCGACAGTTGAAGTTAAAATAAGTGGACATGCAACTAAGTCTTAAGTCGATTCAGGAATCCAAGTATGTGCTATAGCTAATAACATACATAATGATTCACTAGACACAGGAAAGGACGCGCCGAGCTTCCCGGTTAGTGGATTCAAAAGAAAAGCAGCTGTTCGTGCATACGGGAAAACGATAAACTGTACACTAATAATGGAGATTGGGATTGAAGAAGGCGTATATAGAATGGACACAGTAGTCGTGCCTAATTTGCAAGAGAAATTCATTACAGAATCAGATTGGTTAACGGAGCTCGAAGTAGAAATAGACTGTGGAGAAAATGAGATACGATTTTATGACGGAGGAAAAGAGAAGAAGACAAGTTTCAACACCAAAACGACAGTAGATAGAGGGTGAGGTTTCTCCCGCATACGCCAAGTAGCAACCTGTGACGATGTAGTGGAAGAGGAAACTTTAGTAAACCATAGCGGGAAGAGTACAATTCCTGACAGTACGGAAGCAGCAAGTGAATTCACATGTGAAGAAGTCTGTACCAAAATACATGAGATTAGGAATATTGATAGAAGACCAACTGAAAGCCTACCCACATTAATCAAAAGATACAGAAAAGTTTTTGGAAATAGACCAGGAATAATAAAAGTCGCACCATATCGATTAAAGATAAAGCTTCGTAAGCCATATTTTAAGACACTTTATCGAATACTACATGCAAGAAAAGGAGCAGTGAAGAGGGAACTGCAGAAGATGTTAAAAACGGTGGCAACAGAGAGAGGTCGAAATCTGTACAACGTACCACTGGTTACGGTGGCTAAAAAAAAATGAGAGTGTAAGGCTCGTGTTGCACACGACAGGTCAACATGGCATTTGAACCAGGAAGCAACCGACCAGTGAACATCGACAAGCTTACAGAAACTTAAAGGGGCAAAGGTATTTGCAAGTCCCGATTTGATGTCAGGTTATCATCAAATACTACTACTAGACATGGAGTCGAGGCCATTTACAATATTTTTGGTTGAGAGAAGATGTTATCAGTACAGGGTGTTGCGTTTCGGACAGAACTTATCTATATCTTCATTTATTAGAAAAAAGGCTAGATGCTAGAATGCGATATTGCAGTGCCTATGTTATTCGTAACTACGATGCACAGTTCCTTCGGAAACGCCTGCATGAATGGATGTACGATTACAGGATGCAGACACATAGTTGACCACATATGCAGGTTTGGGTCTGACCGCGAATCGTGCTCGGGTAGCCAAACGGTAAGGCGACAGCTATTGATTACCGGGAAAATCCGTGTTCGAGTCCCAGTCGGTGTAAATTTTCATTTTCGTCATTCCATTATACAAATGGTTCAAATGGCTCTGAGCACAATGGGACTTAACTTCTGACGTCATCAGCCCCCTAGAACTTAAAACTAATTAAACCAAACTAACCTAAGGACATCACACACACCTATGCCCGAGTCAGGATTCGAACCTGCAACCGTAGCGGTCGCGCGGTTCCAGAGTGTAGCGCCTAGAACCGCTCGGCCACCCCGGCCGGCATTCCATTATACAGCATTGTCCATATTCGCAACTGCGAATACATTTAATGAAATCTAAAAGAAGATTTGCCGAAGGAAATTGCTATCCACGTTTTAGAGAAACGTGGAAAAAATCGAGAAAGCCTAAAAAAAAAAAAATGGTTCAAATGGCTCTGAGCACTATGGGACTTAACATCTGTGGTTATCAGTCCCCTAGAACTTAGAACTACTTAAACCTAACTAACCTAAGGACATCACACACACCCATGCCCGAGGCAGGATTCGAACCTGCGACCGTAGCGGTCGCGCGGTTCCAGACTGTAGCGCCTAGAACCACCCGGCCAATACGGCCGGCAATAAAGTGTATATGAAGTGTAATAGCTGTGACTTTTAACTGTGATGAGGAGTGAAACGTCGTTTAAGGAAATACGCTGACAGAAAAGAAATCGCAATACCCAAAAATAATTAATATAGAGTAATTAAATTTCGGAAATACATTTGTCTAGGTTACATTTTAAGTGATTAATATTGCAAGATAAGACGTTAAAGTAAGCGGGATGTAAGCCCTTGCAAACGTGAAATGCTGCTACATTAAGAACCTTTGTAACTACCAGAGTGTTGACTGCAAGTATGCATACATTTCATATACAGGTGCCGGATATCACTTTATAGGGTGGAGCTATATGCCTGTTGCACTTGGTCGGTCAACACAGGGACCATTAGTAATGCTTGAAGATGACACTGGAGTTCTCGTCCGATAATGTGCCGTATGTGCACGATTGGAGACAGTTCTGGTGATCGAGCAGGCCAGAGCAACATGTTGAAACTCTGTAGACCTTGTTTGGTTACGGTAAGTGGGCGAGCGTTATCCTGTTGGAAAACACCCCTTAGAATGCTGTTCCTGGATGGCCGCACAACAGGTCGAATCACCAGATTGGGGTACAAATTTGCAGTCAGGGTGCGTGGGATAATCACGAGAGCGCTCCTGCTGTCTTACGAAGTAGCATCCTAGACCACAACTCCAGGTGTAGGTCCAGTATGTCTAGCGCGCAAATAGATTGGTTGCAACTGCCCACCTTTTAACCAACACATGGCCATCACTGTCACCGTGGTAGAATGAGAGGATCTCTCTCCTGACACCACTGAAGTCGCAAATGCGGTGGGTTGGGGTCAGTGTAAAGCACGCTGCAGGGCGTATGGCTCGGACGTCTCCTTGAAGTAACCGATTTCTAATATCCGTTGTGCCAACTGCTGCTCAAACTGCTGTGCAGATGCAATACTAGGCGCCAGAGTCATATGTTAAACACGACGGTTATTCCTCCCCACACTTCTTACGACCGTACATTCTCAAGACCACCGTTGCCAGCAATCATGTACAGGGGCTACATTCCTACTAAGTTCAGATGGTTCAAATGGCTCATGAGGTCATCAGTCCCCTAGACTTAAAACTACTTAAACGTAACCAACCTACCGAGCGAGGTGGCGCAGTGGTTAGTCACTGAACTCACATTCGGAAGGACGACGGTTCAATCCCGCGTCCGGCCATCCTGATTTAGGTTTTCCGTGATTTCCCTAAATCGCTCCAGGCAAATGCCGGGATGGTTCCTTTCAAAGAGCACGGCCGCCTTCCTTCCCCGTCCTTCCCTAATCCGATGAGACCGATGACCTCGATGTCTGGTCTCCTTCCCCAAAACAACCAACCAACTGTAACCAACCTAAGGACATCACACACAACCATACCCGAGGCAGGATTCGAACCTGCGACAGTAGCAGCAGCACGGTTCCGGACTGAAGCGCGTAGAACCGCTCGGTCACAGCGGCCGGCTTCCTGCTAAGTCTTTCAGCAATATCGCAGAAGAAACATCCACCTTCTTGTAGCCCTATTAAACGACCTGGTTCAAGCTCAGTAAGGTATTGATAATGGCATGTTTCTCACCTTAAAGAAATTCTTGACTGTCATCAGTTCACCATGTCCAGTCTCAAAGGAAACTAACTCTCACGACCGCTACAGCGTGCATTTAAACCACACTTGATTTGCCTCCTCACATTGGCGCTGCTTAGCTTCACTCTTACGCGACTGGTGCGGCATTTGAACATACATCATCTTTCAGATGCAGAAACACACCTATCAACATTCGTTTAAGTCACACTAATGCTTCTTGGTGTTGCAATCCTTTTTCCGTCAGTGTATTTGTTTCCGAAAGACAAAGATATATGGAAATATTAATTATGATTAAAAACAATAGAGCAAGTGTTAAATGTATGTTGGTAGAATAGTGCACTGTGAATATAAACAATTATTTAGACTGTAGTGTTTTAAAGCACAGTGATAATAGCGTTAAGCGACAGGCCCGGCGTGGCGCTTGTGACACTCGCTTGGCTGTGCGGCAGATGCGAGCAACAGTAACGTGTTAACCACAGGAGCTGATGCGGCATACGGCGTACTTTGTTTCATGTTGACGATAGACCTGCGCGGCGCAGCCAGACGACAAGGCGAGAAAGAGGCAGATTACACGGTGGACGAGACTTCAGGCAGCGACTGAAGACGTGCTTGCAAATACGTGAAGTCGTCCTATTTGATGCATGTGTGGTATTTTCTTTACAGCAAACTGGAAAATTTTATTTATTAGTTCGTGTATGTCGTCATCTATGTTGGTCAGATTCCTGTGAAAAAACGCGATTTTAAACGCTCAGAATCATTTTAGTCTTTTGTGTTACGTTTTGTTCTTTCAAGACAGAAACTTCTCAAATATTTTCAAGCTGTCAAATTGTGTCTCTCATGTTCTCTCGGTTTCGAGACTTTGTGTCATTCAGTATTGCTGACTGCTGTGCTACAATTGAGGCATTTGAATGCAAATGAAGTACTTTGCTATAAATACGAATGGTTTATAAGTATCTTGAGCTCATATATGACTTGTCTTTGAATTTCGAGATATTTTTTTTTTGGGTAATCCATTTTCAACTTGAATGTATTCCAGAAATATGGAATTCAGCTCAAGAAATATCCCACTTAAACGAACGTAATGACTTTCATATACAATTTTTGTCTACTACCTAAAACTTTGCAAGGATTTTGTAAATTAGTAGATATGGATGCATGTAGATAGTGTGTGAGATAGACTCACTGTCACTGAAGGGTCATATTGTCTAAAGGTGGGGGCACCATTGCCCTTTTTGTTCAACTTCAAATAGGAGGGAGTTTCTTTTTCAGTAAGGAAGGGGATTCTTTCTTTTAAAAATTCTTGTTGCACATGGATTTAAAAAAAAAATTGGGGATTCTACGGGTACAGATGTTTATCCGGCACTCGACGGATCGAATACGCCCCTTCGCTACTTTGCTGCAGCATAGCTTGCCTCTCTGCTACTTTGCGGCGGCAGTGCTGGTGAGGATACTCCATAGCTCTGGAAGGGGCGAGGTGGCACCTAGAGCCGGGTTGGAGGGAGGCAGTGAGCCTGTCGCCTTCGAACCGTATGAATTTGAACATGTTGCGAATATGTATGAGAGCGCAATCATGGGAATTGTCTTATAAGTATTAATTTGACATTATAGAGCGTTCAATATTAAAAAGGCGAACGCGAAGAAAAAGAGTGACACTGGCTAACACGTTTCATATCGTAAATGATGAGTATATGCAAGTGTAGTGCGAGTACGGTTAGAAACTGTGTTAAAGCGATTTTCAATCGGCGGCCGAACAAAATCCAGTGCGCCGTACAAGTGTCTTATCTAATTTATAACCTAAACCACTTTCATAACTTTTGGTTGGGACTGTTTTGTGTTAGTGTGAACGGAGCAGATAGGGCACGTGCGTAGGTTACACGGTTGAAATTCTAATTACTGACGCATAAACGCGGCAGTAAGTTTGCTCCTTATGAAACTGGCTAATATAGATGTTCTATATCTTTAAAAATATCAGACAGCCGGACTGAAACATTTCCAGCAACTGATATAATAAGGGATGCAGCTTAGAGCCTGTAATAATGCTGGGCAGTTCCAGAAATAAAATTGGGTGCGAGACCCACAGGAACAGATTTAATGTTTATACTGTCTCCCCCCTCCCCGTGAACCATGCCGTTGGCGGGAAAGCTTGCCTGCCTCAGCGATACAGATAGCCGTACCGTAGGTGCAACCACAACGGAGTGGTATCTGTTGAGAGGCTAGACATACGTGTGGTTCCTGAAGTGCAGCAGCAGCCTTATCAGCGGCTGCTGGTGCAATAGTCTGCATGACTGACTGAACTGGTATTCTAAAATGAACCAGTCGGTCTCTCAGTGCTGGTACTGCGAATGGCTGAAGGCAAGGTGAAACTACAGCCGTAATTTTTCGCGAAGGCATGCAGCTCTACTGTATCGTTAAATGATGATGGCGTCATCTTGGGTAAAGTATTACGAAGCTAAAATAGTCCTCCATTCGGATCTCTGGGCGGGGACTACTCAGGAGGTTGTCATCAGGAGAAAAGAATTGGCATTCTACGGATCGGAGAGAGGAATATTAGATCCATTTGCCGTGCATGTAGGTTAGAAAATTTACAGGAAATGGATAGATTAATGTTATATATACTGGGAATTACTGCAGTTCGGTGGCAGGAGGAACAGGACTTCTGGTCAGGTGAATACAGGGTTATAAATACAAAATCAAACAGGGGTAATGCTGGAAAAGGTTTAACAATGAATAAAACAATGGGAACGCGAATATGCTGCTATAAACAGCATAGTGAACGCGTTACTGTAGCCAAGATTTACACGAAGCCCACACCCACCACAGTAGAAAAGTTGATATGCCAACTAGCTCCGCAGATGAGGAGGAGATTGAGGAAATTAATGATGAGATAAAAGAAATTATTCAGATAGTTAAGGGAGCCGAAAATTTAATAGTCGTGGGGGACTGAAATTCGATAGTAGGAAAGGTAAAGAAGGGAATGTAGTAGGTGAATGTGGTCTGGGTGAAAGGAATGAAAGACGAAGCCACCTGGTAGAATTTTGCACAGATCACAATTTAATTATAGCCAACACTTGGTTTAAGGCTCCGGAAAGAAGGTTGTACAGTGGAAGAGATCTGCAGACTGATTAGATAATGGTAATATGGAGATTTAGGAACCAGGGTTTCAGTTGTAACACATTTCCAGGGGCAGATGTGGACTCAGGCCGCAATTTATTATTATGAACTGTAAATTAAAATTGAAACTACAAAAAGGTAGCAATTCTAGGAGATGGGACCTGGATAAACTGAGAGAACCAGAACTTACAGAGAGTTTTAGAGGCAGCATTAGAGAACGATTTACAGGAACAGGAGAAAGCAATACAGTGGAAGAAAAATGGGTAGCTATGAGAGATGAAATAGTGAAGGCGGCAGAGGATCAAGTAGGTAAAAAAGCTAGGACTAGTAGAAATTCTTGGGTAACGCAGAGACATTGCATTTACTTGATGAAAGGAAGAAATATAAATGAAGCAGGCGAAAGGTAGTATATAGAGGGTCTACACAAGGGCGATGCACTTCAGGGCAATATTATGGAAATGGAAGAGGATGTAGATAAAGTTAAGATGGAGGACGTGATAGTGCGTGAAGAATTTGACAGAGCACAGAAAAATCTAATTCGAAACAAGGCCTCGGGAGTAGACCAAATTCTGTTAGAACTACTGATAGCCTTGGGAGACCCAGCCATGACAAAACTCTTCCATCTGGTGATCAAGATGTATGAGACAGGCGAAATACCTTCAGACTTCAAGAAGAATATAGTAATATAGAGCTCCAATGAAAGCATGTGCTGGCAGCTGTGAAAATTACCGAACTATCAGTTTAAAAAGGCAAGGCTGCAAAGTGCGAACATGAATTCTTTACAGACAAATGGAAAAACTGGTAGAATCCGACTTCAGGATAGACCAGGTTGGATTCTGGGGAAATGCAGGAAAACGCGAGGCAATACTAGGCCTACGCCTAAGTTAAGGAAAGGTAAACCTATGTTTGTAGCATTTGTAGACGTAGAGATAGCTTTTGACAATGTTGACTGGAATACTCTCTTTCAAATTCTAATGGTGGTATGGATAAAATACAGAGAGCGAAAGGCTTTTTACAATTTGTGCAAAAACCAGATGGCAGTCATAAGAGTAGAGGGACTCGAAAGGAAAGCAGAGAAGAGAGTACGACAGGATTGTAGCCATCTCTACACTGAACAAGCAGTAAAGGAAACAAAAGAAAAATTTGGAGTAGGAATTAAAATACAGGGAGAAGAAATAGAAACTTTGCGGTTGGCCAGTGTAATTCTGTCAGACACATCAAAGAATTTGGAAGAGCCGTTGAACGAAATCGATAGTGTCTTAAAACAAAGGCAATACGTGGATAATTGAAGATAGTCGAATTAAGTCAAGCGATGCTGAAGGAATTAGATTAGAAAATGAGATACTTAAAGAAGTAGATGAGTTTTGCTATTTGGGCAGCAAAATAACTGATGACGGTCGAAGTAAAGAGGATGTAAAACGTAGACTGTCGATGGCAAGAAAAGAGTTTCTGAAGAAGAGAAATTTGACAACATCGAGTATAGATTTAAGTGTTAGGAAGTCTTTTCGGAAAGTATTTGTACGGAGTTGTAACAATGTATGGAAGTGAAACACGGATGATAAACAGCTTAGACAAGAAGAGAGTAGAAGCTTTTCATGTGTATTACTACAGAAGAATGTTGAAGATTAGATGGGTAGATCACTTCATTAATGAGGCAGTACTGAAGAGAATTGGGAGAAGAGGAATTTGTGGCACAACTTGACTAGAAGAAGGGACCTGTTGGCACAACACGTTCAGAGACATCAAGGGATCACCAATTTAGTTCTGGAGGGAAGCGTGGTGTGTAAAAATCGTACAGGGAGACCAAGAGATAAATACAGTAAGCAGATTCAGAAGGCTGTAGCTTGCAGTAGTTACTTGGAGATGAAGAGGCTTGTGCAGGATAGAGTAGCATATGGAGCTGCATCAAACCAGTCTTTGGACTGAAGACCACAACAACAAGAACTGCTGTTTCTTCACCCATATCACTTCTCGCTTCGAATCTCACCTTCCGGTTTCTCCCAAATTAGCACTGACGGCTACTGTTGCAGATCACGACACCGTAATATGATGTAAGAAGTTTTTGTCATGACATTATATTGTGTCACTTACTGCAGGCTCTCCCCAATCGAATGGTTCAAATTGTTGTAAGCAATATGGGACTTAACATCTGAGGTCAGCAGTCCCCTAGACTTAGAGCTACTTAAACCTAACTAACCTAAGCACATCACACACATCTATGCCCGAGGCAGGATTCGAATCTCCGACCGTAGCAGCAGCGCGGTTCGTGACTGAAGCGCCTAGAACCGCTCGGCCACAACGGCCGGTGTTCCCCAATCCAGCTCGCTGAAGTCTTTTCGGAAAGCAAATGCTTGGTAGCAGCCGAAAACTTAATCCTGGCTGACGTTCGAAATAATACGATCGAAATGTTCCGCCATGATCTGGGAAATTTCTTCATTGCGAGTAAGGTTACGCCTAGTCTTCATTACAACATAAATGAACTACTTTCTGCCTCTCCATTAGATCATTCTAATAACCTCCTATATATGAGATGAGTTATTTTAAGTGTTGCTGCAAGTCAGGAAGCGTTTCATGATTTCTCTTTGTTCTTGATAATTTACGTAACAACATTTTTCATTCGGCGACTGAACGGCCGTAATGAATCCATTATGCCACGTCATGACTTGTATCTTTTAGTCTTTAACGAACAAAGAGTTTTCGCTATTCCTGCTATAGTCATTTCGCATGCTTTTTACTCAACATAATGAAATGAAGCCTGTGTAGGACGTGAGCAATCTGTATACACACTTATTTTCTGCCATTTCATGTGATGTTAATGTATCCGAAACTTTGTCATTTGTAGCAGCACATATTATTTGGTAAGTATGATTGCACCTGAAAAGGGTAGAAATCTGCTTGTCATAGTCGGATATTACACGTTAATCTAATGTTATTATAAAGAACACTGTTTATTCCAGCTTTAAGTTCACCGTTTTCACAATATTCCTCACTCCTGCAACATCATCTTTGTGAATTACGTCTTCAAATGGTTCAAATGGCTCTGAGCACTATGGGACTAAACATCTGTGGCCATCAGTCCCCTAGAACTTAGAACTACTTAAACCTAACTAACCTAAGCACATCACACACATCCATGCCCAAGGCAGGATTCGAACCTGCGACCGTAGCAGTCGCGCTGTTCCGGACTGAGCGCCTAGAACCGCTAGAATTACGTCTTCACTTCAGTTACTTCTGTTGGGGTAATTTCCTGGCAAGACACAATCTTTTTTATTGTTATATACGTTGTGCAATTCGATGACTACTTAGCAGATTAGATAAGTGCCTTTTTCTCTTACGAAGGCATTTAACTGGATGGGATAGTGAGGTTTCAGTAAAGAGTAAGCCGTTTCTCTGTCTTTTAAGAATTTGAAACCTCTCGTTACTGGTAGGATACTTTATGAATGTGGAAAGGAATAACTTCCGCAATATTCCCTTTTATTTGATCTCGTTTGGTTTCTCTGCTTGGCAGGTAAATACTATGCTTTCAGGTGTCCAGAGGATCTGTTGATTAAATTTTTTCCATTATATTGTACATAAGAAGGAATAAGCGACGCGTTTGTACATCCTAAACAGCACCATCCCATTTTTATCACTAGAAACATATTCAGCGAACGAAATCTATTACGTTAATAATTTTAGTTAGAGATTTAACTTGCTTTGCAGGGCTTCCCAACACAGTTCTCTTTAAGGGTTGGATGCGAGTTCTTACGGGACTCCCATGAAATACATTTGACGGAATTAGACCAGTCCATTGTTGTACTATGAAATTCTGTGCAGTCTGCCCACACGTAGGTGCAAATATTAGTAATGTACATGTTTATTTTTGAGGTATCGTGATTCATCAGGCTACTATCAATTTCCATACGATCTGTGAAATGTCTGCCATTAAGGTTTCACAAAGTCCGCCATCTTTGGCCCTCAAGGCGCACAGCGTCACCAAGGAATTCCCAGCCACATGCTCGATGGACTACGTGCCCCGGCCGTTGTGAGTCACCTCGGCCCTGCCGTGCGGCTCGAGCGGTGTCCGCCAACTCAACGTAGAATATTTCCTGGGCGCCGCAACTCGCCCGTTACCTCACACACTGGCACCCAAGCCAAGATTGTCGTTCAGCTTGAAGCCTAATGTTCCATCGTCGAGCTGTACAGCAGTATCGAAAGCATGCATGGAGTCTATGTTGACAGGACAATAGCACCTCCGACCACACCCCAGCTCAGTACCCATGGGATCGCCACACCCGCACATAGATAAGACTGGTAAATTTCACTACAAACGTGTTTTGGCCAGTATGAGGACTTCCTTCAGCATTTTACAACATCTTGTGTAGCTTAATTGTATTGGTTGTCTGTGACTGCCTTCCAAATTAAGATATAACTTTCGCCACCTTTTATACGAAATTATAGCACTATTAATTATCCAGACAACTGGCGTACCTGTATATGTAGTGTCATTCTGCTCACGGTGTTTCAAACGGAATGAATTATCAGTTAAAATGATGAAAGTGTGTATAAGTAGTATAACTGTAACTGTGAAAGGTATCTTTTAATAAGGAATAATCTATCTCGAAGGTCGTCAAAGTAATGAAACATATCTGTTACTGCTGCTAAGGGGGTGAAAGAACTATCATTACGGTGGTACTTTAACTGAAATGTTATTACCTTCAAACATAAACACGGTAATTGACCTCATTAATCCACAATAAAGGTTTGGTGTCGTCCAAACTTCAAGGTGCCACGCCAAAGTTGGCAATGCGTATCGATATTACAGACGTTATTAATGTCTCATTGCAATGGGAGGCGGTCCTAAAGACACGTCATCTTTCTCAGCAGTGCAGCGCCACAGTACGGAGCTTGATACAGAACGGAGCAAAGGCTCCCTCTGCAAAGTTCGTGACCTCTGATGAAGCAGTCAGCATCATTTACTTACGACACCAGTGCTATTAAAGTCTCAGATGGAACTGTATTTATGCAAATGTTGAACTTTACTTCAAGAAAAGAGATTGTAATAGTGTGTCTAAAGTGATGCTTTACTGTTCAGAGATAGTTGTCAACATTCGGCTCATTCCTGTGCAGGGGAGTGTATAAAGTTAAGTAAATCTTTCATTCATCCTAGTAATAAAGTGAACCGATATTTTATATGTTGTAGGTCCGACCAGCTATTTACTAGCGCAATAAGGAACCCACAGTTAAAACTGAACGATTGTAGTTTCGTCATGTCATAACAAATGGCGACGAAACGTGGTACCTAAGCTGATCGTCTATTTCGCTTGCTACCTGCCTTGGATGCGAGTTGCACACGTCTTGTTGCTAAGTTCTGTTGCCTAAACTTTTCTCAGTGCTGTTACTCTGGATTTCGTCTTTTACATTCGAGTGTGTCGTACAATATTTCACTATGTCTGAGCCGCCACAGGAAATATCCGTAACAGATTGACCAGTTGACGTCATTACTAAACAAACAAGTAGCGCCGCTGTCGGTAGCTGCTCAACTATTTTCCCACTTACCATACCCATAACGAGGAATGATCAGACTATAAGGCGCAACTGGAGGCCATAAAATAACAAGTATGGAGTGCGACGTTTAATTGCTGTCCACTGTTGGTCCTGAGCCTTTCGCCTCTATGTAAAGGTGTGTGCTGAAACTGTTTCCGAGAAAGTACGACGACCTTGTTAACTTACTGGACGAAACTGATAGTCAAATCGATGCAGCAGCTGCACGGTTTAAATTTTTCGTCTGGAGCAGCAGCCTGATCAGACAGTAATACAAGGGATTGTAGAACTCAGAATTCTCACTAGGTATTGAAAGTTTAAGTGTTCTTGTGGAATTAATTACAGTCATGTCACGTTGCTATCACACAGAACGTCTCAGACGAAAGCATTTGTACTGCAATTATAAAAATGCCAAACCCTGATTTAAAAAAAAAGAAATTGTGTCCATTGTGGAATCACAAACGATTGTGGGCTCAACACAGGTTGATTTTAATGCTACATTTAATTGAGTCTCTTATACTGCACCAGGCACTCAGCCTCTAGTACAGAATAGTGTTAAAGTGTTTCAGACTAAGGAACAGACAACCAGTAAGAACAGAAGAGTAGCAGAAGTAAAAACTTTCAGTCTCGTGGTACACGGCCTGTGATACAAAACTCTGGGAGGAGATCTTGTTCGTAAAACGTTTTGAAACATGATGGAAAAGACAGTCCTTATCGTAATTCAAAATACTTTCAATGTGCACGTGAAGGTCACATTCAGTCGAAGTGTTTACGCCTAAAGCAAGGCTACGGTAACAGCCGCCGTTGTGCAGGGGCTCAGTGATTGCAACTACGCTGCCAAAAATGTGCATACCGTACAGGTCATGCCACTAACCTAGGCGCGAGCTTAACCTCACAGTTCGGCATCATGGAACCCTTCCACTGCAATAAACAGGCAGGCGAAGAAACTTCTTATTCAGTTACAAATGGAACAAAAGACAATTGTGTTACAGTTGGACCGAGGTGCTTCTGTTTCCCTAATAAATACAGACACTTACCGGCAGACCACTGCGACAGCAGCCTACTTATATTTTGCCTGCCTACAATGGACATGAAATTTCAGTCCTTGGTGTGTGTTGTTTGCTAGCAACTTTTCAGGAAGTGAAAAAGTGTGTTGCAGTTCATGTACTTCACTTTAAATACAGTGCTAACAGTTTTGCTTAGATTGGTTGAGTTCTTCAACCTGTGCATTCAAAACGATGTGTTACAAATCAGTGTTTCTGCTCCTCACACTAACTTTTCCGACTTGTGTAGTAAGTACAAGGAACTTTTTGAATCAAATATAGATAGCGCTAAGGACTTTGAAACTGTGATAGCATAGACCGATACCACACCACAGGGATTCCACAGTTGGTAAGGGCAACGCAAGTTCCCCTCAGACGCCGACAGCAGTCGTGAGAGATTCGGGGTATCCAACGGAGCACGCCCACTGAGCCACTCCTCCCCAAAAGCTCCGTATCAGAGCGCCCTTTGACGCCGCAGTATAGGATGGTCGGCGGCACCCATACAGCCCATTTGCATCGAGGTGCGGCCCAGTTGAAACAGAATCGCCATCGGGAAAGCTCAGTCGTGGCCCTGACTGTCATGTATTAGTTGAGAGAGGCTCTCCCTACAGTGCTCTTGTTGCTATTGCATTAGCTGCACTTCATTCCTGCATGTTCACTTGTAAAGGGTCTTCGTGCCCGTAGAGAATGCTACCAGTTAAGTAAAGCTTCTGTTTACTGTATTTACTTGTTCGCTAGTCATTTATGCTCCTGTCCAGCTTTCCTACGACGACAGCTTCTGCACCACTCTGTAGCGCAGCCCTCCTCACCATTGTGTAAGAAGTAGTGCACAACAGAAGCACAAGTAACTATGAGAGAAAAGCACAGCCGCAAGTTCTTCGTGCACGGCCTGTCTCCGATACATTGTGTGTGCAGAATGCTTAGGAATAACAAAGATGGCAAGAAAATAGGCTTGTCCAACCCATTTCTGCAAGCTAATAGGCATCACCGTTGTTCATACTTCGGGTGGGTTAAGTTTGTGTGTTACGTTTAAGGAAACAGTGAACCCACATTGATTCTTTTTCTCTTCCATGTCCAGAGGATTTGATGGACAGACTGGGGCAGAACAGATAATTTTCAAAAACATACTTGCGAGAGGTATTGCTATACAGTTAGAGCTTGATGAACGGCCAAAGTAGTACCTTGTGATAAACACTTACTTAAGTTTGTATCAGTTTCAAAGGTTACTGTTTGGAAGTGCTTTGGGTCCTGCAATTTTTCAATGATTCCAGGGCAGTCAACAGGAACAGCAAAAGTCCTTTCTTGTACAAAATATTTAGACGATATCGTCGCCTCGGATGATATGCTTGCTGCACATTCAGTGAATTTCGACTTTATTTTAAATTCTTTCAGCAGCTGCCTTAAAGTGCAACAAGGAAAAGTATTCCTTCTTCCATAAAGAATTGAGCTATTTAGGTCACGTAACAAATGTACAGGCTAAATATCCAAAAACGTCGCACTTGGCTGCTGTTAAGAGTTTTGCTGGTGACCCGTAACATTCAGGAGCTCGTATGAGTCATGAGGAAACCCATCCATTATATCCAATTTATTCCTAACACTGCCCAAATTATTGCACCGCTTCACCGGCTACGGCCACAAAATGTATTCTGTGTTGTCCCAAGAATTTCGAAAGCGTTTCAGCATCGGTGCTGCGCTCTCCAGTAAGATTGGTTCTTCTAACAGACCTTTTGCTTTTGCCTCGTAAACTCTTAACAAAGCACATTTTAACTACAGAAACCATGGAAAACAGGTGTTCGATATTATCGAGCCTGTTACGAAATGTCACCATTATTTGTACAGTCGAAAGTTCTATTCGTTGACAGATCGCCTTTTACAATCCTGCCATCCTGCCCCATCTCGCAATGCGCAGAAAATGCAGCGTTGGGCTCTGACATGTACAATTATCAGTATGAGTACAGGATCCTCCTCGCAAAATACGAATGCTAAAATCTTGTCTCGGTCACCAGTAGGTAGCCTTTAATTCGTCTGAGAAATCATGTTTAAAGGTCTATTCTCAGGATTTTGAAAGTCTACAAAATTTTATTCTTAGTTTTCGACGTGCTGCCGCTGTCGCTACTTCTGATGTAGCTCTTTAGGTTGATATGCAATGCACTATGTGATCAAAAGTATCCTGACACCCAAAAACATGCGTTTTTCATATTAGGTGCATTGTGCTGCCACCTACTGCCAGGTACTCCATATTAGCGACCTCTGTAGCAATTAGACATCGTGACAGAACAAAATAGGGCGCTCCGCGGACTTCGAATGTGGTCAGCTGATTGGGTGTCACTTGTATCATACGTCAGTACGCGAGATTTCCACACTCCTAAACATCCCTAGGTTCACTGTTTCCGATGTGATAGTGAAGTGGAAACATGAAGGGACACGTATAGCACAAAAGGCTACAGGGCGATCTCTTCTGTTGACTGACAGCGACCGCCGACAACTGAAGAGGGTCGTAATGTGTAATAGGCAGACATCAATCCAGACCATCACATAGTAATACCAGACTGCATCAGGATCCACTGCAAGTACTACGACAGTTAGGCGGGAGGTGAGAAAACTTGGATTTCATGGCCTAGCGGCTAATCATAAGCCACACATCACGCCGGTAAATGCAAAACGACGTCTCGCTTAGTGTAAGCAGTGTAAACACTGGACGATTGAACAGTGGAAAAACGTTGCGTGGAGTGACGAATCACGGTACACAATATGGCGATCCGATGGCAGGGTGTGGGTATGGCGAATGCCCTGTGAACGTCGTCCACTAGCTTGTGTAGTGCCAACAGTACAATTCGGAGGCGGTGGTGTTATGATGTGGTCGTGTTTTTCATGGAGGGGGCTTGCACCCCTTGTTGGTTTGCGTAGCACTATCACAGTACAGGCCTACATTGATATTTTAACCGCCTTTTTGCTTCCCACTGTTGAAGAGCAATTCGGGGATGGCGATTGCATCTGTCACCACGATCGAGCACCTGTTCATAATGCACGGCCTGTGGCGGAGTGGTTACACGATAATAACATTCCTGTAATAGATTGTCCTGCACAGAGTCCTAACCTGAATCATATAGAACACATCTGGGATGTTTTTGAACGCCGAATTCGTACCAGGCCTCACCGACCGACATCTATACCTCTCATCAGAGCAGCATTCCGTGAAGAATGGGTTGCCATTCCCCAAGAAACCTTCCAGCACCAGGTTTAACGTATGCCTGCGAGAGTGGAAGCTGTCATCAAGGCTAAGGATGGGCCAATACCATACTGAATTCCACCATTACCGATGGAGGGCGCCACGAACTTGTAAGTCATTTTCAGTCAGGTGTCCGAATACTTTTGATTACATACTGTACGTGCGCCATGGGTGGCCATGCAGTTTGAACGAATTTCGCATGTCATTACTTTTCGTATCATCACGCATAGTCATCATGATCAGGTGTTCTGCTATCCCACACGGAGGATGAGGATGCGAATGGTGAGATTCCTCAATCCCTATAACCAGAAGTCTTGTGTTTGTTGCAAAAAGATGATCTGGGTGTAGTTCGCACAAAGAAACTCGCCTGCTGTCAGTTTACTTGGCACGGCATGGACGATCCGAGTGAAGAAATGATCGTTCATTACAAAGTTTGCCAGGAAAATCAGTCGGTACCGACGCAATCTTTTTTTGAGTGGCAACATATTCATACTGATTTCTCAGGTCCGTTCTGGAACACGTGATAGTTGTTAATGGTAGATGGTTACAACAAAATGGTTCAAATGGCTCTGAGCACTATGGGACTTAACATCTGAGGTCATCAGTCCCCTGGAACTTAGAACTACTTAAATCTAACCAACCTAGAGATATGACACACATCCATGCCCGAGGCAGGATTCGAACCTGCGACGGTAGCGGTCACGCGGTTCCAGACTGTATCGCCTAGAACCGCTCGGCCACTCCGGCCGGCTGGTTACAACAGGATTCCCTTTGTTACCGCCATGACATCCACCACTACCGCAAGTACGTTACCGGCTTTATCTCAAATTTTTTATTTTGAATGTCTGCCAGAGGTCATTGTGTCGCACAATGGCCCGCAGACGATTTCCTACAGTTTTTTTGCCACCAATGGCATACATCATGTGACGGATGCACATTTTTATCCACAGTCCACTCTCGAATGACGCGTGGGAAAATGGGACACCTAAATATTTCCGTTCGAGCTCTGATTTCTTTTATTTTATTATGATGATCACTTCTCCCGACGTAGGTGAGTGTTAACAAAATATTTTCGAATTAGCATGTCGTGTTCGAACGTTCAAAAGTCACATGGAGAAACACTGTTACTCTCACACACGGGATTATGCTCTGAAAACTTTTTTGCCCTCTTACCTCTCCTTGCACGTGACGGGAAGTCGTCTATAGAATTGTTACACGGTCGAAGGTACGGTATACTGTTGCATCTTCTGCCGGTGCTTCGGAAGCCATTCGTTCCTCAGGGACCGACAAAGTTTCAACAGCAGGATGGAGTTTTTTACAAAGTCTTTGGAAAGAGACATCATTGGAAGCGTAGGGCTCATTACCAAAGCAATAGGACGTCTTTCTTAACTCATAAAACCTTCAGCTGTGCTGCTGCGGCGCCACCAAAATAATCTACACTGCGCGTACTAGTATGTCAGTGATTCTTCCACAGAATGTTTGTCCGTAGACCCAGCACATCGCTGAGGGCCTCTCTACCAGTCGCGCACGGCGCCTTCCACTGAGGTGTTCGACGCCCCGCCTCCGCTGCCCTTGTGACTGCCGGCGCCGTCACCTGCCCAGCAACCTGCACCTATGTCCGTCGATGCTCTGAGAGGTCATCACACCGCTCCATATGAACCCTTTGCCGTTCGCCAAACTACGGCGTCTGCATCACAGAGTGCCGGCGTGCATACTACGACTGATTTCATGGACGCTGACCCCGGTTGTCCGTGCGGTGGATGCCGAGGTGTCGGCAGGGAAGTCCCATTGGCAACATTTACCCTCCCTACTTCCTAACCTGCGTCTGCAGTAAGTCCTGCACACTTCATCGTCACGTGCATCCACCTTGCACGACGACGGTGCGGAGGTTTGGGTGGGAGGAATGTGATATCGTCCAAAGATCACGCTACCACACCAACGTCGGCAATGCGAACCGATACCAGAGATATCAGTGATGCTCCTGGAGACACGCCCTTCGTCTCAGGGCCGCAGCGAAATTGCCTCAAAGTCACTCCTCCCAGTTCGTGACCCCCGAAGAAGCAATCAACATTAATTAGTTAGGATTCCAGTGCTGTTCGAGTCTCAGATGGAACTGTACTTTTTGTAAATCTTGAACTGGTACTTCGAAACAGATGTTTGTAATTTTGTGCATCAAGTGACATTTCACTGTTCAAAGACAGCTGTAAGTATTCCGGTCATTCGTGTGGAAATGGAGTACATAAAGTTAGTAAATCTTTTATTTAATCTTACAATAAGGTGAAATAGTGTTTCATATGTTGTAGTGCCGATCAGCTTTCCCTCAGAGCAGTCAAAGGACCATAATTATGATAGTACGATTACAGGTTAGTCAGATCATTACACAACGAGTGAAAGAGGTTAATAACTATCGAAATGATAGCAAAAGAAATTCAATTACAACACCTTTATTTCACAAGAAACTTCACACATGAAGAAAAACTGCACATAACTGAATTCTTCGTTCAAAGTTAACAAATTGCACACGAAGCATCAATGCACACATGAATGGCCCGGAAGGTACTGAGAAACATTGTACACTACTGCCCATTATAATTGCTGCACCAAAAAGAAATGCAGATGATAAACGGGTATTCATTGGACAGATATATTATACTGGAACTGACATGTGATTACATGTTCATGAAATTTGGGTACATAGATCCTGAGAAATCAGTACCCAGAACAACCACCTCTGGCCCTAATAACGGCCTTCATAAGACTGGCCATTGAGTCAAACAGAGCTTGAACGGCGTGTACAGGTACAGCTGCCCATGCAGTTTCAACACGATACGACCGTTCATCAAAAGTAGTGACTGGCGTATTGTGACGAGCCGGTTGTTCGGCCACCATTGACAAGACGTTTTCAATTGGTGAGAGATCTGGAGAATGTACTGGCCATGGCAGCAGTCGATCATTTTCTGTATGCAGAAAGGTACGTACAGGACCTGCAACATGTGGTCGTGCATTATCCTGCTCAAATGTAGGGTTTCGCAGGGATCGAAAAATGTTCAAATGTGTGTGAAATCTTATGGGACTTAACTGCTAAGGTCATCAGTCAGTAATCTGACACACTACTTAACCTAAATTATCCTAAGGACAAACACACACACCCATGCCCGAGGGAGGACTCGAACCTCCGCCGGGATCAGCCTCGCAGGGATCGAATGAAGGGTAGAGCCACGGGTCGTAACACATCTGAAATGTAACGTCCACTGTTCAAAGTGTCGTCAATGCGAACAAGAGTTGACCGAGACGTGTAACCAGTGGGACCCCATACCATCACCCCGGGTGATACGACAGTATGGCGATCACGAATACACGCTTCCAATGTGCGTTCACCGCGATGTCGCCGAACACGGATGCGACCATCATGATGCTGTAAACAGAACCTGGATTCATCCGAAAAAATGGCGTTTTGCCATTCGTGCACCCAGGTTCGTCGTTGAGTACACCATCGCAGGTGCTCCTGTCTGTGATGCAGCGTTAAGGGTAACAGCAGCCATGGTCTCCGAGCTGATAGTCCATGCTGCTGCAAACGTCGTCGAACTGTTCGTGCAGATGGTTGTTGTCTTGCAAACGTCTCCACCTGTTGACTCAGGGATCGAGACGTGGCTGCACGATCCGTTACAGAAATGCGGATAAGATGACTGTCATCTCGACTGCTAGTGATACGAGGCCATTGGGATCCAGCATGGTGTTCCGTATTACCTTCCTGAACCCACAGATTCCATATTCTAGTAACAGTCATTGGATCTCGACCAACGCGAGGAGCAATGTCGCGATACGATAAACCTCACTCGCGATAGGCTACAATCCGATCTTTAACAAAGTCGAAAACGTGATGGTACGCATTTCTCCTCCTTACACGAGGCATCACAACAATCTTTCATCAGGCAACGCCGGTAAACTGCTGTTTGTGTATGAGAAATCAGTTGGAAACTTTCCCCATGTTAGTACGTTGTAGGTGTCACCACCGGCGCCAATCTTGTGTGAATGCCCTGAAAACATAATCATTTGCATATCACAGCATCTTCTTCCTATCGGTTAAATTTCGCGTCTGTAACACGTCATCTTCGTGGTGTAGGAATTTTAATGGCCAGTAGTGTATAGAGGGATGTTACTTCCAGAGATCGCGACTGAATCGACTTTAAGCGATTTGGCAGAAATACGAGTTGCGGCTTTACTGATGATGCATGGAGGGGTGGTATTCAGACTTGCACAGTAACGAATACTTGCACTTGGCAAGTTAAGGAGAAAGAAATGGTAACACAAGATTCAATGTAGTGCGCATTATCTCCCGAACTGCGAAGGAATTGAAATAACTAAAATAAAAGTCTCGAATACATCCTCTTATCTTGATGTTCCCAAAATTCACACGGAGCCAATCTCAGTTAAAGTCAGACTCCGAAGGGAGAACACTTGACAGCCTTCACAGCACCAGAGTCGGCACCCCTACGCCTCTGCAAAAGACGGAGCCTCAATCTGTACTTCGCCAGGATAGGACCACGAGTATTTTATGCACCAATATAGAAACCTGAATGCCTTCTTCTGCAGCTCGGACCTCAAATGTTTTCTTCACTTAACTCGGGCGCTGAGTAATTTCTGAACTTTGTGTCTTCTTAAGTCTGGCGTCCCATACAAAAACATAGTCGCCAAAACCCGCGTCAGTCGCAGAGGTCTCGCGGTTCTCCGTTGACCTATCAGGGAAAAGAAAATTACTGCCAACAATACCCTTCTCCTTGCTGATGAGTCCGAGATAAGTCCACATCAAAATGCTAGCTGCCAATTAGAGCTTTAGTCTCGTCGGTAGCCATTGAGAGAAAAGGAAATGCTCACGTTTTCCCCTTTAATTCAAAATATTTTAGAACTGTCTTAACAAGATCACGAAAAAGCGCACACATTTCCGCGGATCACAAGTAACCCGCGCTGGCGCCACCAGGCGACTTGGGCGTTACCACATCATCAGTAAGAAGGCTGTGCGCTCCAGAGAATTCCAGTAAATTTTTTAGTGTGGCGGGACCCTAGTTTCCCTGAAAAGAGTACAAAGGGACCTTCCGACTACGTTCAGGGAGGGCGAGAAGTCCCCGTAGCTCTGTAACCCTTGTTTAGTATCAAATGTTAGTATGCAGATTGATTGCTATGTTACTTCTTATCAGTTGGTGGAATTCATGTTTACATGTTTCCGAAGTCGCAGTCGCAGTAGAGTCATAATATGTAGCCATGGAAAATGTGAGCGGTCATAGTTACACTACTGATGAACGCTTAGTGACAAGTGTGTGGGTGCGCGAACGAAAGTATGCAGGGTATATAATGAGAAAGATTACGAGATCATTCTAGGAAAGATTTAACAAGGCTTCGCCACTAAATGCAGCACTTCTGGACTATTAAAGACATTCTTGTGCTTTTGGATTGACAGTTTTAAAGACAGACCGGGGAGCGGAAGGGAAGAAGAGAAGAAACGTGTGCCAGAGTATCTGCTTCGATTGAACTACCTCCTGTGAAGTTGACACGCAAATATGCTTCGGAGATTGGTATACCGTGACATCTGTACCAAATAACATGAAAGGAAGACCTTAACTTCAGACCTTTTCGATCGACTTTCGCAAAGGAGTTATCGGATACAGACAGGAATGAGGATGCCTTGGTTTGTTAACTCAGTTTCTAAATGCAGTGAAAAGTGCCAAGGTTTTGTTTTCAGATGAATGTGCCATTTATGGCAGCTGACGTGCTAGAAATATTGTTGTTTGGGCCAAAGAGAATCTTCATCACAGAGTCGAGTTGGAAAGGAACACGCCTCACGTAATGATATGGGCAGCGATGACATCACATCTGCTTGGACAGTACTTGTTTGAAGTGGCTGCGAATGGCGCACGCTATTTACGCATGTTACAAACATGGTTAACACGTCAGCTTGAGGAAAAGTGTCTCACAGAACGCATACGGTTGCACCAAGACGGAGCGCCTCCTCACTAAGCTCTTCCAGTGCACCAATTCCTAATGGAATACTTTTCAGAGTGGTGGATAGGTCGTGGTTCATTAGCAACATCAGCTCCCATGAAAGGATCTGCAAGAGGCCTTGTCCTTACCGTATCTGACAACCATTTATCGGGAGTTATTAAGACGCATGTATCTGCACGATGTTATACTACCAAGTAACTCAAAAATATATCAAGAAGAAGAATGAGGAAATGTGTTTGCAGAACGATGGGGTATATACCGATATACTGGATATTTGATACATGAGTAAATACTTGATAAAACAAATCAAGTCAGCTAGCGTTCGATACTAGGGCCTACGGAGACTTCTCGTCCATTCTGTATTATGTGTGTGTGTGTGTGTGTGGGGGGGGGGGGGGGGGGAGAGTCCGTATTGTTTACGGAACACACAGGTCACGCTGTTTTTGCAGTTAGACTATGAGATCAAAAGTATCCGGACACCTGGATGAAAACGTCTTACAAGTTCTTGGCGCCCTCCATCG